>NW_027641089.1:0-621200 GCF_949752795.1 Hyperoodon ampullatus
AATGCTCCATGACCTTCTCATCACAATGCTCATTGACTCTTGTCATCACAATGCTCCATGACCCTTCTCATCACAATGATCCATGACACCTGTCATCACTATGCTCCATGCCCTTTGTCATTACAGTGATCCATGACGCTCTTCATCATAATTATCCATGGTCTTTTCATGACAATGCTCCACGGTCTTGCCATCACAATTCTCCATGCCCTGTTCATCACAATGCTCCATGTCCCATGTCATTACAATTCTCCAAATCCTTGTCATCACAATGCACCAGGACACTTCTCATCACAATGTTATATGATCTTTTCATCACAAATCTCCATGCATTTGTCATCGCAATGCTCTATGACCCCTGTCATAGCAAGCTCCATGCGTTTGTCATCACAGTGCTTCATTACATTGTCATCAAAACTCTCAATGGCACTTGTCATCACAATGCCCCTTGACCCTTGACATCACAATGTTCCAAGCCCTTGTCTTCAAAATGCTCCATTACCTTTGTCATCACAATCCTCCATGACACTTGGTGTCACAATGCTCGATGCCAGTGTCATCACAATGGACAATGACATATGTCATCACAATGCTCCCTGACACCTGTCTTCACAATACTCCATGAGCTTGTTATCACAATGTTCCATGCACTTGTCATCACAAGGCGCCATGCCCACTGTCATCAAAATAATCCATGAAAGTTGTCAGCCCAATGTTCCATGACCCTGTCATCACAAACTTCCATGCCCTTGTCATCACAATGCTCTATGACCCCTGTCATCACAATGCTCCATGACTCCAGTCATCACAATGCTTCATGACCCTTTTCATCACAGTGGTCCATGCCGTCGTCACACAAGGCTCTGTGACCTTTGTCACCACAATGCTCCATGCCCTTGTCCTCACAATGCTCCATGCCCACTGTCATCACAATAATCCATGAAACTTTTCAGCCCAATGTTCCATGCCCCTGTCATCACATTGCTCCATGCCTCTGTCATCACAATGCTCCGTGACTCCAGTCATCACAATGCTTCATGACCTTTGTCATCACAATGGTCCATGCCCTCATCATCACAAGGCTCTGTGAACATTTTCACCACTATGCTCCATGAACATTTGATCCCAATGCTCTGTGAGCCATGTCATCACAATTCTCCATGCCTTTGTTAGGACAATGCTCCATGACAATTGTCATCACAATGCTACATGCCCTTGTCAGCACAATGCTCCATGACCCATGTCATCACAGTGTGCCGTGCGCTTGTCATCACAGTGCTCCCCAACCTTGTCATCACAATGCTCCGTAAACTTGTCATCACACAGCTCCATGCACTTCACATCAAAATGCTGTCTCACCACTAATATCATAATTTTCCAACACTAGTCATCACAATATTCCCTCTTTCCTGTCATCACAATGTTTCACGGCATTGTCATCACAAGTCTCCATGACCCAAGTAATCACAATGCTCCATGCCAATTTTCATCTCAATGCTCCATGAACCTTGTCATCACAACGAACCATGCCCATCAGCATAATGCTTCACGCTATTGTCATTACAATGAAATCAAAATGCTACATGACCTCTGTCATCACAATGCTCCAAACCCTTGTGATCACAATGCTCCATAACACTTGTCATTACAACGCCCCATGACGATCGTTATCACAATTATCCATGCACTTCTCATCACAATGTTCCATGACCTTTTTCATCACAATGTTCAATACACTTGTCATCACAATGCTCCCTGACACTTGTCGTCAGTATGCTACTTGAACCCTGTCATGACAAGGCTCCATGCCTTTTTCATCTCAATGATCCATGTCCTTTTCTTCACAATGCTCTAAGACCCCTGTGATCACAATGCTGCATGCACCTTTTCATCAGAATGCTCCATGAACTTCTCATCACAAGGCTCAGTGGGCTTCTCATCACAATGCTCCAGGACCTTCTCATCACAATGCTCCAGGACCTTGTCATCACAATGTTCCATTCCCTTGTCAACACAATGCTCCATGACCCCTGCCATCACAAAACTCCATGAACATTTTCAGCCCAATGATCTATGACCTTCTCATCACAATGTTCCATGACCACTGTCATCACAACGCTCCATGGCCACTGACAACACAATGATCCTGGACTCTTTTCATCAAACTGCTCCATGACCCTTGTCATCACAATGATCCATTCCCTTGCCATCCCAATGCTCCATGACACCTGTAATCACAATGCTCCGTGACGCTTTTCATCACAGTGCTCCATTACCCTTGTCATCAAAATGCTCCATGCATTTGTCAGCAAAATGCTACATGACCTTGTCATCACAATGCTCCATGCGCTTGTCATCAAAATACTCTATTCCCATTGTCATCAAAATCCTCCATGAACCTTGGGTTTACATTGCTTCATGCCATGTCATGACAATGCTCCATGCTACTTGAAATGAAAATGATCCATGACCTCTGTCATCACAATGCTCCAAACCCTTGTGATCACAGTGTTCCATAACACTTGTCATCACAACGCTCCATGATGCCTGTCATCACAATGCTCCATGACCATTGTCATCACAATGCTCAATACACTTGTCATGACAATGCTCCCTGACACTTGACGTCAGAATGCTCCTTGAAAGCTGTCATGAAAAGGTTCCAAGACATTTTCATCACAATGCACCATGCCTTTTTCATCACAATGCTCCATGCTATTGTCATCACAATACTCCAGAAACTTGTCATCAGAATGCTCCATGACCCTTGTAATCACAATGATCCATGACACTTGTCATCACTATTCTCCATGCCCCATGTCATTACAGTGCTCGATGACACTCGTCATCAAAATGCTCCATGGTCTTGCCATCACAATGCTCCACGGACATGCCATCACAATGCTCCATGCCCTGGACATCACAAAGCTCCATGTCCCTTGTCATCACAATGTTCCATGACACTTCTGATCACCATGATACATGCTCTTGTCATCACAATCCTCAATGACACTTGTCATCACAATGCTCCATGCCATTGTCATCACAATGGACCATGACATATGCCATCACAATGCTCCCTGACACCTGTCTTCACAATAAGCCATGAATATGTCATCACAATGCTCCATGCCGTTGTCGTCACAATGCACCATGAACTGTGTCATCACGATGCTCCGTGACTCCAGTCATCACAATGCTTCATGACCTTTGTCATCACAATGGTCCATGCCCTCGTCATCTCAAGTCTCTGTGACCTTTGTCACCACAATGCTCCATGAACTTTTCATCACAATGCTCCGTGACCCTTGTCATCGCAATGCTCCATGCCTTTGTCAGAACAGTGCTCCATGACCCTTGTCATCACAATGCTCCATGCGCTTCTCAGCACAATGCTCCATGACCCATGTCATCAAAATGGGCCATGCACTTGTCATCACAATGCTCCACAACTTTGTCATCACAATGCTCCATAAACCTTGTTATCACAATGCTCCATGCACTTCTCATCAAAATGCTCTCTCACCACTAATATCACAATGTTCCATCACTAGTCATCACAATACTCCATCACCACTCTCATCACAATGTTCCATGACCCCAGTAATCACAGTGCTCCATGCCCTTGTCATCACAAAGCTCCATGATGCATGTCATCAGAATGCTCCATGGCCTTCTCATCACAATGCTCCATGACCTTGCCATTACAATGCTCCATTACCACTGTCATCACAATGCTGAATGACCACTGACGTCACAGCGCTCCATGACCCCTGACAACACAATGATCCGGGACTCTTGTCATCAAAATGCTCCATGACACTTGAAATCACAGTGATCCATGCGCTTGTCATCCCAATGCTCCATGACCCCTGTAATCAGAATGCTCCGTCACGCTTTTCATCTCAGTGCTCCATGACCCTTGGCATCACAATGTTCCATGCCATTGTCATCACAATGCTCCATGAAATCTATCATTACATTGCTCCATGCCCTTGTCATCACAAAGCTCCATAACACTTGTCATCACAATGCTCGATGCCCTTCTCATCACAATGCTCCATTACCATTGTCATCACAATGCTCAATAAACTTGTCATCACAATGCTCCCTGACACTTGTCGTCAGAATGCTCCTTGAACACTGTCAGGAAAAGGCTCCATGCCTTTTTCATCACAATGCTCCATGCCCATTTCATCACAAAGCTCCATGCCATTGTCATCAAAATAATCCTCAAGCTTGTCATCAGAATGGTCCATGACCCTTGTCATCACAATGATCCATGACACCTGTAATCACAATACTGCATGCCCCTTGTCATTACAGTGCTCCATGATGCTCATCATCACAATTATCCATGGTCTTCTCATCACAATGCTCCACGGTCTTGCCATCACAATGCTCCATGCCCTGGTCATCACAATTCTACATGTCCTTGTCATCACAGTGCTCCATGACACTTCTCATCAAAATGTTACATGCTCTTGTCAATACAATTCTCCATGCACTTGTAATCGCAATGCTCCATGACCCTTGTCATAACAATGCTCCATGACCCCTGCCATCACAATGTTCCCCGGCGTTTTCATCCAAGGCTCCATGACCCTTGTCATCACAATGCTCCAAGACCCTTGTAATCACAATGTTCCATGCCTTTGTCATCACAAAGATCCATGACGCATGTCATCAGAATACTCCATGCCCTTGTCATCACAATGGTCCAAGACCCCTGTAATCACAATGCTCCATGCCCCTTTTCATCTCAATGCTCCATGACCCCTGTCATCACAATGCTCTGTGACTCCAGTCATCAAAATGATTCATGACCTTTCTCATCACAATGGTCCATGCCCCTGTCACACAAGGCTCTGTGACCTTTGTCACCACAATGCTCCATGAACTTTTCATCACAGTGCTCTGTGACCCTTGTCATCAAAATGCACCATGCCTTTGTCAGCACAATGATCCATGACACATGTCACCACAATGCTCCCTGCACTTTTCAGCACAATGCTCCTTGACCCATGTCATCACAATGCGCCATGCACTTGTCATCACAATGCTCCACATCCTAGTCATCACAATGCTCCATAAAACTTGTAATCACAATGCTCAATGCACTTCTCATCAAAATGCTCTCTCACCATTGATTTCACAATGTTCCATCACTATTCATCACAATACTCCCTCAACCCTGTCATCACAATGTTCCATAACCCCAGTCATCACAATGCTACATGCCCTTATCGTCACAATGTACCAATCCCTTGTCATCAAAATGCTCCATGACCACTGTCATCACAACGCTCCATGACCCGTGACAACACAATGATCCGGGACACTTGTCATCTGAATGCTCCATTACCCTTGTCATCAAAATGATCCATGACCTTGCCATCCCAATGCTCCATGACCCCTGTAATCACCATGCTCCGTGACGCTTGTCATCACAGTGCTACATGACCCTTGTCATCAAAATGTTCCGTGCATTTGCCAGCAAAATGCTACATGACCTTGTCATCACAATGCTCCATGTGCTTGTCATCACAGTACTCCATTCCGATTGTCATCAAAATCCTCGATGAAACTTGGGTTCACATTGCTTCATGCCCTTGTCATCACAATGCTCCATGGTCGTTGAAATGAAAATGTTCCATGCCCTCTCTCATCACAATGCTCCAAACCCTTGTGATCACAATGTTCCATAACCCTTGTCATCACAACGCTCCATGATGCCTGTCATCACAATGCTGCATGAACTTTGTCATCACAATGCTCAATACACTTGTCATCACAAAGCTCCCTGACACTTGTCGTCAGAATGCTCCTTGAAACCTGTCATGAAAAGACTCCATGCCTTTTTCATCACAATGCTCCATGCCCTTTTCATTACAATGCTCCATGTCAGTGTCATCACAATACTCCACAAGCTGGTCATAAGAAGGCTCCATGACCCCTCTCATCAAAATGATCCATGACACCTGTCATCACAATGCTCCATTCCCCTTGTCATTACAGTGCTCCATGACGCTCGTCATCACAATTACCCATGATCTTCTCATCATAATGTTCCACGGTCTTGCCACCACAACGCTGAATGCCCTGGTCATCACAATGCTCCATGTCCCTTGTCATCACAATTCTTCCAAACCCCTGTAATCACAATGCTCCATGCACCTTTTCATCAGAATGCTCCATGACCCTTTTCATAAAAATGCTCCATTAACCCTGATATCACAATGTTCCATAACCCCTGTCATCAAAATGTTCCATGACACTTTTCATCAATTTGCTCCATGACCCTGTCATCACAATGCTCCCTGCCCTTCTCATCACAATGCACCACGACCTTGTCATCAAAATGCTCCATGACTTTTGTCATCACAAAGCTCCATGACCCTTGGCATCACAATGCTCCATGCCATTTCATCACAATGCTCCATGAAACCTCCCATGTCATTGCTCCATGCCCTTGTCACCACAATGCTCCATGACGCTTGTCATCACAATGCTCGATACTCTTCTCATCACAATGCTCCATGACCTTTTCATTATAATCCTCTAGGACACATGTATCACAGTGTTCCGTGCCCTAGTCATCACAATGCTCCATTACCCCTGTCATAATAATGCTCCATGACCCCTGCCATCACAATGATCCACGGCCTTGTCATCCAAGTCTCCATGACCCCTGTCATCAAAATTCTCCATGAACATTTTCAGCCCAATGCTCCATGACCTTCTCATCACAATGCTCATTGACTCTTGTCATCACAATGCTCCATGACCCTTCTCATCACAATGATCCATGACACCTGTCATCACTATGCTCCATGCCCTTTGTCATTACAGTGATCCATGACGCTCTTCATCATAATTATCCATGGTCTTTTCATGACAATGCTCCACGGTCTTGCCATCACAATTCTCCATGCCCTGTTCATCACAATGCTCCATGTCCCATGTCATTACAATTCTCCAAATCCTTGTCATCACAATGCACCAGGACACTTCTCATCACAATGTTATATGATCTTTTCATCACAAATCTCCATGCATTTGTCATCGCAATGCTCTATGACCCCTGTCATAGCAAGCTCCATGCGTTTGTCATCACAGTGCTTCATTACATTGTCATCAAAATTCTCAATGGCACTTGTCATCACAATGCTCCATGCCCTGTCATCACAATGCCCCTTGACCCTTGACATCACAATGTTCCAAGCCCTTGTCTTCAAAATGCTCCATTACCTTTGTCATCACAATCCTCCATGACACTTGGTATCACAATGCTCGATGCCAGTGTCATCACAATGGACAATGACATATGTCATCACAATGCTCCCTGACACCTGTCTTCACAATACTCCATGAGCTTGTTATCACAATGTTCCATGCACTTGTCATCACAAGGCGCCATGCCCACTGTCATCAAAATAATCCATGAAAGTTGTCAGCCCAATGTTCCATGACCCTGTCATCACAAACTTCCATGCCCTTGTCATCACAATGCTCTATGACCCCTGTCATCACAATGCTCCATGACTCCAGTCATCACAATGCTTCATGACCCTTTTCATCACAGTGGTCCATGCCGTCGTCACACAAGGCTCTGTGACCTTTGTCACCACAATGCTCCATGCCCTTGTCCTCACAATGCTCCATGCCCACTGTCATCACAATAATCCATGAAACTTTTCAGCCCAATGTTCCATGCCCCTGTCATCACATTGCTCCATGCCTCTGTCATCACAATGCTCCATGACTCCAGTCATCACAATGCTTCATGACCTTTGTCATCACAATGGTCCATGCCCTCATCATCACAAGGCTCTGTGAACATTTTCACCACTATGCTCCATGAACATTTGATCCCAATGCTCTGTGAGCCATGTCATCACAATTCTCCATGCCTTTGTTAGGACAATGCTCCATGACAATTGTCATCACAATGCTACATGCCCTTGTCAGCACAATGCTCCATGACCCATGTCATCACAGTGTGCCGTGCGCTTGTCATCACAGTGCTCCCCAACCTTGTCATCACAATGCTCCGTAAACTTGTCATCACACAGCTCCATGCACTTCACATCAAAATGCTGTCTCACCACTAATATCATAATTTTCCAACACCAGTCATCACAATATTCCCTCTTTCCTGTCATCGCAATGTTTCACGGCATTGTCATCACAAGTCTCCATGACCCAAGTAATCACAATGCTCCATGCCAATTTTCATCTCAATGCTCCATGAACCTTGTCATCACAACGAACCATGCCCATCAGCATAATGCTTCACGCTATTGTCATTACAATGAAATCAAAATGCTACATGACCTCTGTCATCACAATGCTCCAAACCCTTGTGATCACAATGCTCCATAACACTTGTCATTACAACGCCCCATGACGATCATTATCACAATTATCCATGCACTTCTCATCACAATGTTCCATGACCTTTTTCATCACAATGTTCAATACACTTGTCATCACAATGCTCCCTGACACTTGTCGTCAGTATGCTACTTGAACCCTGTCATGACAAGGCTCCATGCCTTTTTCATCTCAATGATCCATGTCCTTTTCTTCACAATGCTCTAAGTCCCCTGTGATCACAATGCTGCATGCACCTTTTCATCAGAATGCTCCATGAACTTCTCATCACAAGGCTCAGTGGGCTTCTCATCACAATGCTCCAGGACCTTCTCATCACAATGCTCCAGGACCTTGTCATCACAATGTTCCATTCCCTTGTCAACACAATGCTCCATGACCCCTGCCATCACAAAACTCCATGAACATTTTCAGCCCAATGATCTATGACCTTCTCATCACAATGTTCCATGACCACTGTCATCACAACGCTCCATGGCCACTGACAACACAATGATCCTGGACTCTTTTCATCAAACTGCTCCATGACCCTTGTCATCACAATGATCCATTCCCTTGCCATCCCAATGCTCCATGACACCTGTAATCACAATGCTCCGTGACGCTTTTCATCACAGTGCTCCATTACCCTTGTCATCAAAATGCTCCATGCATTTGTCAGCAAAATGCTACATGACCTTGTCATCACAATGCTCCATGCGCTTGTCATCAAAATACTCTATTCCCATTGTCATCAAAATCCTCCATGAACCTTGGGTTTACATTGCTTCATGCCATGTCATGACAATGCTCCATGCTACTTGAAATGAAAATGATCCATGACCTCTGTCATCACAATGCTCCAAACCCTTGTGATCACAGTGTTCCATAACACTTGTCATCACAACGCTCCATGATGCCTGTCATCACAATGCTCCATGACCATTGTCATCACAATGCTCAATACACTTGTCATGACAATGCTCCCTGACACTTGACGTCAGAATGCTCCTTGAAAGCTGTCATGAAAAGGTTCCAAGACATTTTCATCACAATGCACCATGCCTTTTTCATCACAATGCTCCATGCTATTGTCATCACAATACTCCAGAAACTTGTCATCAGAATGCTCCATGACCCTTGTAATCACAATGATCCATGACACTTGTCATCACTATTCTCCATGCCCCGTGTCATTACAGTGCTCGATGACACTCGTCATCAAAATGCTCCATGGTCTTGCCATCACAATGCTCCACGGACATGCCATCACAATGCTCCATGCCCTGGACATCACAAAGCTCCATGTCCCTTGTCATCACAATGTTCCATGACACTTCTGATCACCATGATACATGCTCTTGTCATCACAATCCTCAATGACACTTGTCATCACAATGCTCCATGCCATTGTCATCACAATGGACCATGACATATGCCATCACAATGCTCCCTGACACCTGTCTTCACAATAAGCCATGAATATGTCATCACAATGTTCCATGCCGTTGTCGTCACAATGCACCATGAACTGTGTCATCACGATGCTCCGTGACTCCAGTCATCACAATGCTTCATGACCTTTGTCATCACAATGGTCCATGCCCTCGTCATCTCAAGTCTCTGTGACCTTTGTCACCACAATGCTCCATGAACTTTTCATCACAATGCTCCGTGACCCTTGTCATCGCAATGCTCCATGCCTTTGTCAGAACAGTGCTCCATGACCCTTGTCATCACAATGCTCCATGCGCTTCTCAGCACAATGCTCCATGACACATGTCAT
This sequence comes from Hyperoodon ampullatus, assembly GCF_949752795.1. Lineage (NCBI taxonomy): Eukaryota > Metazoa > Chordata > Mammalia > Artiodactyla > Ziphiidae > Hyperoodon > Hyperoodon ampullatus. Next base: position 10,163 of record NW_027641089.1, read on the forward strand.
CAAAATGGGCCATGCACTTGTCATCACAATGCTCCACAACTTTGTCATCACAATGCTCCATAAACCTTGTTATCACAATGCTCCATGCACTTCTCATCAAAATGCTCTCTCACCACTAATATCACAATGTTCCATCACTAGTCATCACAATACTCCATCACCACTCTCATCACAATGTTCCATGACCCCAGTAATCACAGTGCTCCATGCCCTTGTCATCACAAAGCTCCATGATGCATGTCATCAGAATGCTCCATGGCCTTCTCATCACAATGCTCCATGACCTTGCCATTACAATGCTCCATTACCACTGTCATCACAATGCTCCATGACCACTGACGTCACAGCGCTCCATGACCCCTGACAACACAATGATCCGGGACTCTTGTCATCAAAATGCTCCATGACACTTAAAATCACAGTGATCCATGCGCTTGTCATCCCAATGCTCCATGACCCCTGTAATCAGAAGGCTCTGTCACGCTTTTCATCTCAGTGCTCCATGACCCTTGGCATCACAATGTTCCATGCCATTGTCATCACAATGCTCCATGAAATCTATCATTACATTGCTCCATGCCCTTGTCATCACAAAGCTCCATAACACTTGTCATCACAATGCTCGATGCCCTTCTCATCACAATGCTCCATTACCATTGTCATCACAATGCTCAATAAACTTGTCATCACAATGCTCCCTGACACTTGTCGTCAGAATGCTCCTTGAACACTGTCAGGAAAAGGCTCCATGCCTTTTTCATCACAATGCTCCATGCCCATTTCATCACAAAGCTCCATGCCATTGTCATCACAATAATCCTCAAGCTTGTCATCAGAATGGTCCATGACCCTTGTCATCACAATGATCCATGACACCTGTAATCACAATACTGCATGCCCCTTGTCATTACAGTGCTCCATGATGCTCATCATCACAATTATCCATGGTCTTCTCATCACAATGCTCCACGGTCTTGCCATCACAATGCTCCATGCCCTGGTCATCACAATTCTACATGTCCTTGTCATCACAGTGCTCCATGACACTTCTCATCAAAATGTTACATGCTCTTGTCAATACAATTCTCCATGCACTTGTAATCGCAATGCTCCATGACCCTTGTCATAACAATGCTCCATGACCCCTGCCATCACAATGTTCCCCGGCGTTTTCATCCAAGGCTCCATGACCCTTGTCATCACAATGCTCCAAGACCCTTGTAATCACAATGTTCCATGCCTTTGTCATCACAAAGATCCATGACGCATGTCATCAGAATACTCCATGCCCTTGTCATCACAATGGTCCAAGACCCCTGTAATCACAATGCTCCATGCCCCTTTTCATCTCAATGCTCCATGACCCCTGTCATCACAATGCTCTGTGACTCCAGTCATCAAAATGATTCATGACCTTTCTCATCACAATGGTCCATGCCCCTGTCACACAAGGCTCTGTGACCTTTGTCACCACAATGCTCCATGAACTTTTCATCACAGTGCTCTGTGACCCTTGTCATCAAAATGCACCATGCCTTTGTCAGCACAATGATCCATGACACATGTCATCACAATGCTCCCTGCACTTTTCAGCACAATGCTCCTTGACCCATGTCATCACAATGCGCCATGCACTTGTCATCACAATGCTCCACATCCTAGTCATCACAATGCTCCATAAAACTTGTAATCACAATGCTCAATGCACTTCTCATCAAAATGCTCTCTCACCATTGATTTCACAATGTTCCATCACTATTCATCACAATACTCCCTCAACCCTGTCATCACAATGTTCCATAACCCCAGTCATCACAATGCTACATGCCCTTATCGTCACAATGTACCAATCCCTTGTCATCAAAATGCTCCATGACCACTGTCATCACAACGCTCCATGACCCGTGACAACACAATAATCCAGGACACTTGTCATCTGAATGCTCCATTACCCTTGTCATCAAAATGATCCATGACCTTGCAATCCCAATGCTCCATGACCCTTGTAATCACCATGCTCCGTGACGCTTGTCATCACAGTGCTCCATGACCCTTGTCATCAAAATGTTCCGTGCATTTGTCAGCAAAATCCTACATGACCCTGTCATCACAATGCTCCATGTGCTTGTCATCACAGTACTCCATTCCGATTGTCATCAAAATCCTCGATGAAACTTGGGTTCACATTGCTTCATGCCCTTGTCATCACAATGCTCCATGGTCGTTGAAATGAAAATGTTCCATGCCCTCTCTCATCACAATGCTCCAAACCCTTGTGATCACAATGTTCCATAACCCTTGTCATCACAATGCTCCATGATGCCTGTCATCACAATGCTGCATGAACTTTGTCATCACAATGCACAATACACTTGTCATCACAAAGCTCCCTGACACTTGTCGTCAGAATGCTCCTTGAAACCTGTCATGAAAAGACTCCATGCCTTTTTCATCACAATGCTCCATGCCCTTTTCATCACAATGCTCCATGTCAGTGTCATCACAATACTCCACAAGCTGGTCATAAGAAGGCTCCATGACCCCTCTCATCAAAATGATCCATGACACCTGTCATCACAATGCTCCATTCCCCTTGTCATTACAGTGCTCCATGACGCTCGTCATCACAATTACCCATGATCTTCTCATCACAATGTTCCACGGTCTTGCCATCACAATGCTGAATGCCCTGGTCATCACAATGCTCCATGTCCCTTGTCATCACAATTCTCCACGTCCCTCTCATCACAATGCGCCATGACACTTCTCATCACAATGTTACATGCTCTTGTCATCACAATTATCCATGCACTTGTCATCGCAATGCTCCATGACACCTGCCATAGCAATCTCCATGTGCTTGTCATCGCAATGCTTCAGGACGTTGTCCTCAAAATTCTCAATGGCCGTTGTCATCACAATGCTCCATGCCCTTGTCATCACAATGTTCCATGACACTTCTCATCACAATGCTCCAAGCCCTTGTCATCACAATGCTCCATTACATTTGTCATCACAATCCTCCATGACACTTGACATCACAATGCTCCATGCCATTGTCATCACATTCCTCCATGACACTTGGCATCACAATGCTCCATGCCATTGTCATCACAATGCACCTTGACATATGTCATCACAATGCTCCCTGACACCTGTCTTCACAATAATCCATGACCTTGTCATCACAATGCTCCATTCGCTTGTTATCACAAGGCGCCATGCCCACTGTCATCACAATAATCCATGAAACTTGTCAGACCAATGTTCCATGCCCCTGTCACCACAATGCTCCATGACCCTTGACAACACAATGATCCTGGACTCTTGTCATGAAAATGCTCCATGACCATTGCCATCACAATACTCCATGCCCTTGTAATCACAATGTTCCATGCCTTTGTCATCACAAAGATCCATGACGCATGTAATCAGAATACTCCATGCCACTTTTCATCTCAATGCTCCATGATCCCTGTCATCACAATGCTCTGTGACTAGAGTCATCAAAATGATTCAAGACCTTTCTCATCACAATGGTTCATGCCCCTGTCACAAAAGGCTCTGTGACCTTTGTCACCACAATGCTCCATGAACTTTTCATCACAGTGCTCTGTGACCCTTGTCATCAAAATGCACCATGCCTTTATCAGCACAATGATCCATGACACATGTCATCACAATGCTCCATGCACTTTTCAGCACAATGCTCCTTGACCCATGTCATCACAATGCGCCATGCACTTGTCATCACAATGCTCCACATCCTAGTCATCACAATGCTCCATAAAACTTGTAATCACAATGCTCAATGCACTTCTCATCAAAATGCTCTCTCACCATTGATTTCACAATGTTCCATCACTATTCATCACAATACTCCCTCAACCCTATCATCACAATGTTCCATAACCCCAGTCATCACAATGCTACATGCCCTTATCGTCACAATGTACCAATCCCTTGTCATCAAAATGCTCCATGACCACTGTCATCACAACGCTCCATGACCCGTGACAACACAATGATCCGGGACACTTGTCATCTGAATGCTCCATTACCCTTGTCATCAAAATGATCCATGACCTTGCCATCCCAATGCTCCATGACCCCTGTAATCACCATGCTCCGTGACGCTTGTCATCACAGTGCTCCATGACCCTTGTCATCAAAATGTTCCATGCATTTGTCAGCAAAATGCTACATGACCTTGTCATCACAATGCTCCATGTGCTTGTCATCACAGTACTCCATTCCGATTGTCATCAAAATCCTCGATGAAACTTGGGTTCACATTGCTTCATGCCCTTGTCATCACAATGCTCCATGGTCGTTGAAATGAAAATGTTCCATGCCCTCTCTCATCACAATGCTCCAAACCCTTGTGATCACAATGTTCCATAACCCTTGTCATCACAACGCTCCATGATGCCTGTCATCACAATGCTGCATGAACTTTGTCATCACAATGCTCAATACACTTGTCATCACAAAGCTCCCTGACACTTGTCGTCAGAATGCTCCTTGAAACCTGTCATGAAAAGACTCCATGCCTTTTTCATCACAATGCTCCATGCCCTTTTCATTACAATGCTCCATGTCAGTGTCATCACAATACTCCACAAGCTGGTCATAAGAAGGCTCCATGACCCCTCTCATCAAAATGATCCATGACACCTGTCATCACAATGCTCCATTCCCCTTGTCATTACAGTGCTCCATGACGCTCGTCATCACAATTACCCATGATCTTCTCATCATAATGTTCCACGGTCTTGCCATCACAACGCTGAATGCCCTGGTCATCACAATGCTCCATGTCCCTTGTCATCACAATTCTCCACGTCCCTCTCATCACAATGCGCCATGACACTTCTCATCACAATGTTACATGCTCTTGTCATCACAATTATCCATGCACTTGTCATTGCAATGCTCCATGACACCTGCCATAGCAATCTCCATGTGCTTGTCATCGCAATGCTTCACGACGTTGTCATCAAAATTCTCAATGGCCGTTGTCATCACAATGCTCCATGCCCTTGTCATCACAATGTTCCATGACACTTCTCATCACAATGCTCCAAGCCCTTGTCATCACAATGCTCCATTACCTTTGTCATCACAATCCTCCATGACACTTGGCATCACAATGCTCCATGCCATTGTCATCACAATGCACCTTGACATATGTCATCACAATGCTCCCTGACACCTGTCTTCACAATAATCCATGACCTTGTCATCACAATGCTCCAATCCCTTGTTATCACAAGGCGCCATGCCCACTGTCATCACAATAATCCATGAAACTTGTCAGACCAATGTTCCATGCCCCTGTCATCACAATGCTCCATGACCCTTGACAACACAATGATCCGGGACTCTTGTCATGAAAATGCTCCATGACCATTGCCATCACAATACCCCATGCCCTTGCCATCCCAATGCTACAAGATACCTGTAATCACAATGCTCCATGCCCCTTTTCATCTCAATGCTCCTTGAACCCTCTCATCACAATGCACCATGCCCATCATCATAATGCTTCATGCTATTGTCATCACAATGAAATCAAAATGCTACATGACCTATGTCATCACAATGCTCCAAACCCTTGTGATCACAATGTTCCATAACACTTGTCATCACAATGCCCCATAACGCTCGTCATCACAATTATCCATGGTCTTCTCATCACAATGCTCCATGACCTTCGTCATCACAATGCTCAATACACTTGTCATCACAGTGCTCCCTGGCTCTTTCCATAAGTATGCACCTTGAACCCTGTCATGACAAGGCTCCATGCCTTTTTCATCATAATGCTCCAAGACCCCTGTAATCACAATGCTCTTTGCCCTGGTCATCAGAAAGCTCCATGACGAATGTCATCAGAATGCTCCTTGGCCTTCTCTCAAAATTCTCCATGCCCTTTTAATCACAATGCTCCAAGACCCATGTAATCACAATGCTCCATGCCCCTTTTCATCAGAATGCTCCATGAGACTTGTCATCACAAGGCTCCATGGTCTTCTCATCACAGTGCTCCAGGACACTGTCATCACAGTGCTACATGACCCCTGTCTTCACAATACTCCATGAACATTTGCAGCCCAAAGATCAATGACCTTCTCATCTCACTTCTCCATGACCCTTGTCATCACAATGCTCCATGACCTCTGTCATCACAACCCTCCATGACCCCTGACAACACAGTGATCCGGGACTCTTGTCATCAAAATGCTCCATAACCCTTGTCATCACAATGATCCATGCCCTTTTCATCCCAATGCTCCATGATCCATGTAATCACAATGTTCCATGAGGATTGTCATCACAGTGCTCCGTGACCCTTGTCATCAAAATGCTCCATGCCTTTGTCAGCACAATGCTACATGGCCTTGTCATCACAATCCTTCATGACAACTGGGATCACATTGCAACATGCTCTTGTCATCTCTGTCTTTATTTTCTGGATTTTACAGATTTTCAGATGTCCCTTTTTACCGGTGGGAAGTGACAATTCTTTGTAGTGTGGATTTGTATTGCGGGGTTGCTTGATTGGCCAGAAAGGGTGTATGCCTTTTCTCCTGAATATATTCAGCAGAAAATGCATACGCCCTTTTTGGCCAAGTGCATCATTGTCGAAGTTGTTACGCTTTTCCTGTGCTTTAAAGGCGATTCCAGTTTAACTCTTGAAATATGTTTTCTGCAATTCGGCCTCATTTTCAAGTCTGCTTCGTTGCCTTCCCTCAACAGGTTTTTGGAAGAGAGTTGTCCTTTATAACTCTGCAGGTTTGTGAATTGCTGTGCCCCTGAGCTCCAATTTTCAACTCGTGTTTTTGTGAGCTGACCGCAAATCTACAATTTTGCTACATGACCTATACTGGTTCCGGGGGTGCAGGCTGACGCTTTGGTTAATTCTTCCTTCCGGACGGGAAATTAGAGTGACATGTGTCCGTCCAAATGCCTACAGCTACTCTCTGATTTGTTCTCCCTCTTTCCTTTCATCCACTGCACAATTTGCAATCTGTGCGAACCGGTAGCTTATAGGGGCTGACTCTCCAAGTTGGCAGATTGATAGTAAAGCAGTTGGAATGCCAAACTGGAGCACAAGGAGAGGAAAAATTAGGAGCCTTTTAGAAATCTTTTGCCATCACAGGGTGTCCTTTCTCTAGGATTCCCATACATGTTATAACTGTATTGATATTCCCTTCTACCTGGAGAGTTGGGACCCATGGAATGGGTGGCATGCATTACTGCTTTAAAGGATCTGCATTTTCTCACCCAATCTCACAAGTCCTCTCAGCCCCAAGTGTCCAGCCTTATGTCTCATCTAGCTGTCTTTGCAGATAGGGTCGTTCCAGGTTTCATCAGAACCCCTGAAGGAATTGTGTAAAATTTCGCTGTTTTTATTTGTTTTGTTTTTGAAATTCATTTTTATAAGGGGGTTGAGCTGATTTTCACCGACGTGTTTATGCCTGTCTAGACACACTTGATTCCCTTATGGAGACATATCAATATATAGGTTTTAAGATTCTTACTTGTCAGATATATTCCTCTGTGTGGAATAGGGGTGTTGAGTCCCGTTCACAGAGGAAGGTGTAGGATTTGTCTATTCTGTATTTGCTTCATGGAATGGTACCAGTGCTAATATCAAAGTCTGGTTTTATGCATCACCCCACCTCTCCTTTCCCCTTATCAGGCATAAGAGTGTTTTCTCAATGTGAGACTCTGTTCTCTTTCCTAACTCAGTTCATGTGTGGCCATGTTTACAGGACCTTCATAAGTGATATCTTATGATAAGTTTCTTTTTCTGTGTGACTTATTTCACTTAGAATCATCGTGCCTAAATCCACTCATTATGCTGTTACTGGCTTTTTGACATTGATTTCATGTCTGAGTGATATTCCGTTCTACAAAATTACCACAAGTTCTTTATGCAATTTTCTCTTTCCTGGAATAATTAAGTTGTACTGAAGTTGAGGTTCTTGTATGCAGAGCAGCCTTAAATTTTGGGGTGCCTGTGTCTTGTTGATATTTAGTCTTCCCAAGTTATATGCCCATGAGTGGAAGTGCCCTATGCTCAGTAGCTTTGTATTTTAGATGTTTTAGGAAACAGCATACACTTCTTCAGAGTGGGTCTTGGATATTTATACCACACCCATCAGCGTGACTAGCTCCCTGTTCTCCATGGCCTTTCCTGCATTTCTGGTTTGTACACATTTTTTTGGATGGCCTTTCTGAGCAGTGGAAATTGAGACTTCTTTGTTGTGCGGATTTGCATTTCCCGCTTGCTTGGTTGGCCAAAAACTCTGTATGTGTTTTTTTCCTGAAGATATTCACGAAAAAAACGCATACACCCTTTTGCCCAACTGCATCATGTTAGAAATTCTGCTGCTTTTCATATGCTTTAAATGTGAGTCCAATCTCCCTTTTGAAATCTGTTTCCTACAATTCTGCCTCTCATTCAGATCCTCTTCGTTGCCTTACCTGAATATATTTTTGGACGTTGGTTATCATTTTCATCTTTGCAGGTCTTTGTATTGTTTGCTCCTGAGCCCCATTTTGCAACTCGCATTTTGTGTGAGCTGGTCGCCAAACCATTGTATTGCTTCCGGCCCTATTCTGGTTCTGGGGAGGCAGGCTGAGCCTTTGGTTAATTCTTCTTCCTAATGGGAAATTAGAGTGGCATGTGCCTGTCAAAACTCCTACAGCTAGTCTCTCATTGGTTCCCCCTCTTCCCGTTTATCCTCTGCACAAATTGCAAACTGTGTGAAACAGGAGGTTAAAGGTGCTGATTCTCCAAGTGGGGAGATTGTTAGTAATTTGGCTGGAATGGCGAACCCCAGCACCAGGAGATCAAAAATGAGGTGGATTTTAGACACCTTTCCTGGTCACACGGTGTACATTCGTCTTGGTTTCCCAGGCAGGTTTTCGCTGTCGGAAGATTCCCTTGAACCTGCAGATTTGGGACCCAAGGAATGGGAATCAGGCAGTATTACTTTAAAAGGTCTGCCTTTACTCACCCAGCCTCTCTAAGATCTCTTAGCGTGCATAGCTTCCAGCCTTATATATCATCCTGCTGGGGGTCTACATGTGTTCAATCCATGTTACATCGTAGCCCTTCAACAAAAGTTGTAAGAAGTTTTGTCTGTCTCACTGTTTTTATAAATAGTTTTAAATTTATTTTTATATTGGTTACAGCTGATTTTCAAAGGTCTGTTTTTTGCTGCTGTACATCCACTTGATTCATGTACTGTGAGACAACAATAAATTCTTTTTCAGATGCTTACCAGTCATTTATATTATTTTCCAGTGACTTGAGTGCGCTGAGTGCAGTTCTTTGAGGTACCATGTAGGCCTTGTCAGTTATTCAATTTGGTACTTGGAATGGTGTCTTTGCTAATTTCAACCTCCCCGATAATACCTCACCCTTCCCCACCTTTTCCGTTTAGCAGCCTTATGTTTATTTTCTACATATTTGACTATGTTTCTATTTTGTAATTTATTTCATGTGTAGCCATTTTTGATTCCACCTTTAAGTGACATATTATGATATGTGTCTTTTTCTTTCTGTCATATGTCACTTAGAATGATCGTATGTAACTCCTCCAGAGTTGTTACAACTGGCCTTATTTCATTGATTTCTGGATGAGTAATATTCCACTCTACATAAGTCCCCCATCTCTTTTATCCATTTTATCCTCCCAGGGACATTTAGGTTATATCCAAGTTGAGGCCCTTTTTAACAGAGAGGTGGTAAACGTTGGGGTGCCTGTTTTCTGTTGATTTTTGTTTTTCCCAAGGTATACGCCCATGAGTGCAAGTGCCCTATGCTCTGTAGCTAATTTTTTAGATGTTTTAGCAAACACAATACAATTCTCCAGAGTGGCCATTGGCAAATTACATTTGCACTATCAGCCTCACAGGGCTCCCTTTTCTCCTCACCCTGTCCTACATTTCTGGTGTTTACACTTTATGTGGATGGCCCTTCTGACTGATGTGAAGTGATACATTTTGTAGTATAGATTTCCAGTGCCCACCTGTTTTGTTGGATAAAATGTGTGTATGGCCTTTACTTGAATATATTCAGAAAAAAATGCATACGCCCTTTTTGGCCAACTGCATCATTGGCGATGTTCTGCCCCTTTTCTTTTGCTTTAATGGGGAGTCCTTTCCACCTCTTCAAATCTGTTTCCTGACAATCTCCCTTGCTTACAAGTCCTTTTCTGTGACTTACCTCAAGACATTTTTTGATGATAGATATTTTCAACTCTGCAGTTTCATGAATTTTAGTGCCCCTGAGTTCCATTTTTCAACTTGTGTTTTTGGAAACTGGACACAAAACAGCGGGATTTCCTCTAGCCCTATTCTGTTTCCGTTGGCAATTCTAGCCTTTGATGAATTTGTCTTCCGGATTTGAAATTAGAGTGGCATGTGCCTGTCTGAACACCTAGGACGTGTCTCTAAATATTTCTCTTCTTTCCGCTTCATCCTCCGGACAAATTCCAAACTGAGTGCAACAGGATGTTGACGGTGCTGATATCCCCAAGTGAGGAGATTGTTAGGAAAGATGCTGGAGGGGTGAACCCGAGCACCAGGCGATGAGGAGATGAGGTGCCTTTTCCAAACTGTTTCCGATCAAACGGTGTACCATCCTCTAGGTGTGACAGGCATGTTTTAGCCGTAGGAATGGTCCCGTGCATGTACGGAGAACACCAGGAATTTTTCCAAATCAGTGCCTCCCCGAACCCCAAACTGGGGAATTTTTAAGCTACGGCTACACATATGTCCATTAAGGGCCTTGGGAAATAGGCAGAGTCCAAACTTTAGATGATTGAACTCTTCGGGATCAGAAGTGCTCACCATCGGCCTTGCTTAGTTTACATTTTATCTGTCATTGATAGATGATGTCAATAAAAATATCTATTTTTTTTTCAGATTATTTCCCCTTATAGGTTATTGCAAAATATTCAGTGTAGTTCCCTGTGCTATACAGTAGTTCCTTGTTGATGATCTGTTTTATACATAGCAGTGTGTATGTGTTAATCCCAAACTGTTAATTTATCCCTTCTCCTACCTTTCCCCTTTGGTAATAATAAATTATAAGATTTTATACTTCTCAGAAATGGGGAATCTGAAAGAGAGGTATCATTTTCAATGGAAAAGCATTCAAAACAAGATTGAAGTTTCAGCCAAGAGTATTCGATGTACATCCTTGGGAATAAATCACTTCATTTCTCTAATGTTGACCTGACAAATAAGACAGACGTCTTCACTGAACTTGCTTATAATAAAGTGATGGAAATATCAAATGTAAGTCTTAGAAACATCGTATTTTACCCGAGCCTTATACACTGCTCTATGTTAACTACAGTTTGGCTCACACATCTGTTCATTGAAGTTACAATGTTCTCAATTTCTGTTACTGATCCTCCAGAGTGGACCCCAACAGGAGTCCCTGTGCCCAGTGTCATTGGATCTAACAGATCAAGACTGAGTTTGGTTCAGAAGCAAAGGAAACTTTATATTTTGAAAACAGAATGGAGACGTGAGAGCATGCACTACCCCGCGGGCTGTGGGCTGGGCTGCTTTGTAGGGATCCCATCAGCCTCAGGAGGAGGGAGGGGATGGAGCTCTCGAGGCCTGGGTTGGCTGCAGCTCAGGCTCTATGTCGCAGAGTCTGCATGGGACCCCACTAGCTGAGGTGTCAGCCCAGCCATTCTGCACTAGGAAATCGGGTCTGAAGTGCCGGGTGTGGGACCTCTGCATGTGGAACCCTAGGAGCACGTGAAATTAGACAAAGCACAAAGGAAAAACAGGTTAGACTTTATTTTATTGCCCAGATTCTCTTTTTATCTCCCAGGAATTTTTAATGAACGTTGCCAGTGATGAACACCTCCTCTGCTTTTTGTCCCGTTCCTCACTCTTGGGGTGCTGAGGGTGCAGACCCCTCTTTTGTAACTGCTTCATGCTGAGGTGGGAGACCGCATACATGGGGGGAGGGGCAAAACTTTTCCCCAGCAGCCTCCAGGTGAGGTTGATTGTCCCAAGGCTTCCTGCCTCACTGCTCGTCCACCTGAGCACCAGCATAGGAAGTGTTATAGATTCTAATGACCTTTAATGGTCCAGGTAAGACATGCACAGAGATGCTGCGGTGGCAGGTTTCACCCCACCCCACATTTGTTCAGCGACCTTAGGCTGACGGTTTTTGCCAGCCTAGATGCTCTGACCAGTAGTCTGTGCTTTCTTTAATTAGGTCCCTGAATTAATGTATAAACAGCACCATGTGTCAGAGCCCTGCCCGCATAACTCCCAGACAGTCCATGGTCAGTGGTGATCCAGGACCATGACGTCCACTGAGTCAACGGCCTTTTGAAGTAGCCAGAAGTCCAGCCGGTCATATTGGCCACCATCACCGTGTTTTCTGTAGGGATTTCTATGGTGAAAGCGTGATATACGTTTCCCCTGCCAAGCTTATTAGCTCCCGTCTGGGTGCAGTAAGTCCTGCAAGCAGTAGTCTGCACTTTTGGGGCACAGACTTGTTTCCTGAGAGAAACTCCAGGTCAAGTGATGGTCACACGAGTCATCTTGGGGGCCCATTGCGCCCGTTTGTCTCTCTGGAGGTTGGAGTAGGATGGCCTCCTCAGTCGAGGTCAGTGTGTCCACAGAGCGACCCCTGCAACTTCAGGGCATGATGGGTGGTTAGGATCACCACGTGGGTTCCTTTTCCCTTAGGAGGGAGCTGGCCTTGCAGGCTGCTGATTCCCACCTTTTTAGATACCCAAGTATCCTGGCCTGATGGGGCGGTGGGCAAAGCCCTTGGTGACCATAGTTTATCATACATGAAGGGCATTCTTGTGTTGCTCCATTTCAAGTGGTCCCAGTTTTTGCACTAAGGCTCCAAGGTCGATTAATCTTTGACCGGGTATGTAAAGGTCAAAGGGTTTAGCTAAATTAGGGAGTTCCTGGGCAAGGGCCTGAATTGACTGCTCTTTCCATTCTTGAAAGGCTGCTTCTGGATTCTATTAAAAAGGTTCATCATCTTTTCGTGTCAGTGTTTCATGTAGAGGCCCAGCTATTAGACTGTAGTTATGGATCCAGATGCAGAAAACCTTGGCCTCCCCAGGAACCCCTAAGCTGTCTTCTAGTTTTAGAAGAGGTAAGGCTGCAAATGGCTTCTTCCCTATCCTGGGATGCGTTTCTCCGAATATCTGTGAGAATTAAGCCCAGGCATGTCACCTTAGCCTGGGATATTTGAGCCTTTTTCTTGGACACCTTCTATCCTTTCTTGGCTAGGTAGTTCAGAGGTGTCTTTAGTAGGCCTGGCGATCAGAATGTCATCTGCACATTGAAGGAGGGTTCCCTTTTACAGAGGTAGAACTTTTAGGTCTTTAGAGGACATTTCCCCAATGATGGTGTGGGGATTTTTGAACCATTGGGGCAGGACGGCCCAGCATTATTGCTTTTGTTGCATGTTGTGTCCTGCCACTCACAAGACAAAAATTCTTGTGACTCTGAGATGAGTGGAATACAGAAGAAGGCATCATTGAAGTCTAATACAGAATGCCATGGCCTAGTGGATGGTAGACTGACCAGCAGTGTGTAGGAAATAGGAGCTACTTGATGTATATCCTCAGTGGCTTCACTGACTGACTTGATATACTTTACCAGGTCTGCAGCAGCCCATGGGGCTCTCGTGGTCAGGCCAATCCCAGGATATGGAGCTCACCTGGGCTGCACCTCCACCCCCACAGCCCACGGGGCTCTCGTGGTCAAGTCCCTCCCAGGGTATGGAGCTCACCTGTGCAGCTACCCAGCAGCCCATGAGGCTCTCATAATCAGGCCCTTCCCAGGATATGGAGCCCCCTTTGGACAGGTACCCAAGAAGGGCTGGAAACACAGGAACCGTGCACATAGCCCACCTTGCAGAGAACCCCCAGCTCACCTGTTGCTCACAGCTGACACAGAACACCTCAGAGCAGGACTTGAACTAACAAACAGCAGCTCTGACAGGTCTGTGACCCCAGGTATCACTCTGTGCGGCCTCTCTCTGCCTGGTCTTCCAGACACTTCCACTGCATCCAGGGCCCCAGGCCTCTATCTCCACCCAACATCACTCCTCTCCCTGACTCCTGGGTTCCTCTCATTAGGATAGGGTCTTCTTGAAGTTGTTTTCCACTCATGGACCAGATAAAATGATAAGAAAACAAGCCGCAGCTGCAGCCCCTTGTCTATCCTGACTCTTAAGAGCCCACACCTGTTCCTTGGGCCTGGCCCGTTTAGCAAGGCTCATTTTTTGCAACTGTGAGCCCCTGAGGAGTGAGGATTGGCTGATTTGGACAGCCTGACACTGCCTGCCAGCCCTCCCCAGGTGTGCCTGTGTTGAGATCAATATAAGCACCTCTCCAGTCAGCAAGAGCTCCTGTAGCTGTTCCTGACGCCATATTCTCTGCCCCGTCAGCAGTGTCGGGGCTGGGGTGGTGGGAGGGAGTGAGGGGCCGTGGCTTTGTGGGTGGCCCTGTTTGAGGGGGGCTCTGCTGGACTTCCTGCAGGAGTTGCCAGGCTGCCACCTGCTAAATAAGAGGATATGTCACCCATACCTGCCACTGGAATTTCTCCCCAAGCAGAGGTGAGGAAGTAAAAAAGCAGTGGGGGCCGTGGCAGGAGGGGTATCTCAGGCAGGGAAATGGGAAGCTTCCAGAAGAGCATCTGGGGCCAGGACCATCCTGGCTGGCCTGCTGCCACCAAGTCGGCCTGCATGCTGTCGCTGCTGTGGCTCCACAGCCCTTCCTCTAGGCTTGCAAGTTCTTGTACATATTCAGGTATTTTACCTGGAAAGGGTGGGAAGATTTCAGCTGCAGCAGGACTGGGGTACAGCTCACATTTACTCACAGACGCCTCGACATAGTCCCCCAGCTTTGCAATGAGGATGATCCTTGTGGGGGGGAGCGCTGCTGACTGCATGGGAGATGATTTCTCACTTCTGACCAACTTAAGAATTTGTTACCACTGGAACAAGTGCCCTGATACGATTTTCCTCTGTATAAATTGTGGGTTCTGTTTTTTTTTTTTTTTTTTTTTTCCTTTTTTCTTTTTGGTTCAAGGTAGGTTTTATTTATTCCTCTTTTTTTTAATTTAGAGATATAAACATGGTAATAATGCATTAATATAAAGACGTCTATATGAAGGGAAAAACTTTTTTCTGTTCTATTTTATTAAATGTTATTTATTTATTTTTAATTTTTTAAAATTTCTTTATTTCTTTTATAGAGCAGGTTCTTATTGGATATCTATGTTATACATATAAGTGTGCACATGTGAATCCCAGTCTCCCAATTCATCCCACCACCACCCTCCCATGGTGTTCCCCCCTTGGTGTCCATATGTTTGTTCTCTACATCTGTGTCTCTACCTCTGCCCTGCAAACCGGTTCATCTGTACCATTTTTCTAGGTTCCACATATATGCATTAATATACAATATTTGTTTTTCTCTTTCTGACTTACTTCACTCTGTATGACAGTCTCTAGGTCCATCAAGGTCTCTACAAATGACCCAATTTCATTCCTATGTATGGCTGAGTAATATTCCATTGTATATATGTACCACATCTTTATCCATTCGTCTGTCTGTGGGCACTTAGGTTGCTTTCATTACCTGGCTATTGTAAATAGTGCTGCAATGAACATTGTGGTGAATGTGTCTTTTTGATTTGTGGTTTTCTCTGGGTATATGCCCAGTAGTGGGATTGCTGGATTATATGGTAATTCTATTTTTAGTTTTTTAAGGAACCTCCATTCTGTTCTCCATAGAGACTGTATCCATTTACATTCCCAACAATAGTGGAAGAAGGTTCCTTTTCTCCACACCCTCTCCAGCATTTGTTGTTTGTAGATTTTCTGATGATGCCCATCTAACAGGTGTGACGTGATACCTCATTGTAGTTTCGATTTCCATTTCTCTAATAATTAATGATGTTGGGCAGATTTTCATGTGCATCTTGGGCATCTCTATGTCTTCTTGTAAGAAATGTCTATTTAGATCTGCTTCCATTTTTGTATTGGGTTTTTTGTCTTATTAACGTTGAGCTGCATGAGCTGTTTATATATATTCGAGATTAATCATTTGTCCATTGATTCGTTTGCAAATATATTCTGCCATTCTGAGGGTTGTCTTTTCATCTTGTTTGTAGTTTCCTTTGCTTTGCAAAAGCTTTTACATTTCATTAGGTCCCATCTGTTTAGCTTCTTTTTTTTTATTTCATTACTATAGGAGATGGATCAAAAAAAGATCTTGCTGTGATTTACGTCAGAGTATTCATTGTAAGTTTTCCTCTCAGAGTTTTATACTGTCCGGTCTTACATTAAGGTCTCTAATCGATTTTGAATATATTTTTATGTATGTTGTTGGGGAGTGTTCTAATTTCATTCTTTTACATATAGCTGTCCACAATTCCCAGCACCACTGACTGAAGAAACTCTCTTTTCTCCATTGTAAAGTCTTGCCTCCTTTGTCATAGATTAGTTGACCATAGGTGTGTAGGTTTATCCCTGGGCTTTCTTTTTTTTTTTTTTTTCCTTTTCCACCTTTATTGGAGTATAATTGCTTTACAATGGAGTGTTAGTTTCTGCTGTATAACAAAGTGAATCAGCTATGCATATACAAATATCAGCAGATCCCCTCCCTCTTGCATCTCCCTCCCACACTCCATATCCCACCCCTTTAGGTGGTCACAAAGCACCGAGCTGATCTCCCTGTTCTATGAGGCTGCTTCCCAGTAGCTATCAGAGTTACATGTGGTAATGTATTTATGTCCATGCCACTCTCACACTTCGTCCCATCTTACCCATCCCCCTTCCGGTGTCCTCACGTCCTTTGCCTATGTCTGTGTCCTTAATCCTGTCCTGCCACTAGGGTCTTCAAAATCTTTTTTTTTTCCTCATTAGATTCCGTATATCTCTGTTAACATACAGTATTTGTTTTTCCCTTTCTGACTTACTTCACTGTGTAGGACAGATTCTAAGTCCATCCACCTCAGTGCAAATAACGCAGTTTTGCTTCTTTTTATGGCTGAGTGATATTCCATTGTATATATGTGCCATATCTTCTTTATCCATTCATCTGTCGATGGACACTTAGGTTGCTTCCATGTCCTGGCTATTGTAAATAGAGTTGCAATGAACATTTTTGTACATAACTCTTTTTGAATTATGGTTTTCACAAGGCAAATGCCCAGTAGTTGTATTGTTGTGTCGTATGGTACTTCTATTGTTAGTTATTTAAAGGAACCTCCTTACTGTTCTCCCTAGTGCCCATATCAATTTACATTCCCACCCACAGTGCAAGTGTGTTCCCTTTTCTCCAATAAAGGCCTCTCCAGCATTTATTGTTTTGTAGATTTTTTTGATGATTGCCACTCTGACTGCTGTGAGGTGATACCTCACGGTAGTTTTGATTTGCATTTCTCTAATGATTAGTGATGTTCAGCATCCTTTCATGTGTTTCTTGGTAATCTGTATATCTTCTGTGGAGAAATGTCTATTTAGGTCTTCTGCCCGTTTTTGGATTGGGTTGTTTGCTTTTGTGATATTGAGCTACATGTGGTGCTTGTAAAGTTTGGAGATTAATCCTTTGTCAATTGCTTCATTTGGAAATATTTTCTCCCATTCTGAGTGTTGTTTTTGCATCTTGTTTATGTTTTCCTGTACTCTGTAAAAGCTTTTAAGTTTCATTAGGTCCCATTTGTTGATTTCTGTTTTTATTTCCATTTCTCTAGGAGGTGGGTCAAAAAGGATCTTGCTGTGATTTATGTCATAGAGTGTTCTGCCTATGGTTTCCTCTAAGTGTTTTATAATGTCTGGTCTTATATTTAGATCTCTGATCAATTTAGAGTTTATTTTTGTGTATGGTGTTATGGAGTGTTCTAATTTCATTCTTTTATGTGTAGGGGTCCAGTTTTCCCAGCACCAATTACTGAAGAGACTGTCTTTTCTCCATTGTATATCCTTAGCTCCTTTGTCATAGGTGAGATAGGCATAGGTATGTAGGTTTATCTCTGCACTTTCTGTCCTGTTCCATTGAACTGTGTTTATGCCAATCTACATACACTTGATTCCATTATGGAGACATATAAATACATAGGTTTCAAGATTTTTACCAGTCAGATATATTCCTCTTCAGTGAATAGGGTGTTTTGTGTCCAGTTCATTGAGAAAGGAGTAGGTCTTGTCTGTTAGATATTTGGTATATGGAATGGTATCTGTGCTAATTTCAAACTCTGGTTTTACGCATCACCCCACGTCACCTTTCCCCTTAAGGAGGCATAAGTGTGTTTTCTAAATGTGTAAATCTGTTCTTTTTTGAAATTCAGTTCATGTGTAGCCATGTTTACATTCCGTCTATAAGTGATATATTACAATAAGTTTCTTTTTCTTTGTGGCTCATTTCACTTAGCATCATCATTCCTAAAGCCACTCATTATGCAGCTATTGGCCTTATGACATTGATTTTATGTCTGAGTGACATTCCATTGTATATAAGTACCACAACATCTTTATCCATTATTTTTTTTCCTTGCCTGGGGTATTTAAAGTGTACCGAAGTTGAGGTTCTTGTAAACAGAGCAGCCCTAAACTTTGGGGTGGCTGTGTGTTGTGGATTTTTAGTTTTCCCAAAATACACGCCCTTGAGTGGAAGTGTGCTATGCTCTGTACCTCTGTTTTAGAAAACAACATACAGTTCTCCAGAGAAGCTGTTGACAATTTACACTCTGTCCATCAGCGTAACCAGGCTCCCTTTTCTCCATGGCCTGTCCTGTATTTGTTATTTTTACACAATTAGCGGATGGCCCTTTTGACCGGAGGTAAGTGACACTTCTATGTAGTGTGGATTTGCAATGTCTGATGGCTTGCTTGGCCAGAAAGGGCGTATGAGTTTTCTCCTGAATATATTCAGGAGAAAAGGCATACACCCTTTTAGGACAAGTGCATCATGGTCGAAGTTGTGCCCCTCTTCCTGTGTTTTAAAGGAGATTCCAATGTACCTCTTGAAATCTGTTTCCTGCTATTCTGTCTCGATTTCAAGTCCACCTCGTTGCCTTCCCTCAACAGATTTTTGGACGATAGTTGTCCTTTATGACTCTGCCAGTTTTTGAACAATTGTGCCACTGAGCTCGGTTTATCAACTCGTTTTTTGTGAGTTGACCCCAAGTCCAAAATTTTGGTTCAGGACCTATACTGTTTCCCGGCGGGTGGCTGAGACTTTGGTTAATTCTTCTTCCTGCCGGGAAATTAGAGAGACATGTGCCCTTCCAAATGACTAACAGCTACTCTCTCATTGGTTCTCCCTCTTCCCTTTCATCCTCTGCCAAATTGGCAAGCTGGGCGAACCAGGAGGTTAAAGGGGATGTCTCTCCAAGTTGGGAGATTGTGAGTAAAGCAGTTGGAAAGTCAAACCGGAGCACCAGGAGAGGGACTGTTAGTTGAGTTTTAGAAACTTTTTGTATTCAGAGTGTGTCCATTCTCTTGGTTTCCCATACATGTTATAGCTGTAGTAATATTCCCTTCAACCTGGAGAGTTGGGACCCTTGGAATGTGTGCCACGCATTATTGCTTTAAATGGTCTGCATTCGCTCCCTGAATGTCACCAATACTCTCAGTCCCAAGTGTCCAGCCTTATGCCACATCCAGCTGTCATTGTAGATAGGGTCATTCCAGGTTTCATCAGAGCCCCTGAAGGAATTGTAAAGAATTTCCCTGTTTTTTTGTTTTGTTTTAGAAATTCCTTTTTATAGTGGGTTTGAGCTGATTCTCACTGCCATGTTTATGTCAGTCAAGACACACATGATTCCCTTATGGAGACATATCAATACATAGGTTTTAAGATTCTTACTAATCAAATATATTCCTCTGCCGGAAATATGGGGTTTTGAGTCCCTTTCACTGAGGAAGGTGTAGGTCTTCACTATTCCATAGTTGGTTTTTGGAACGGTAACTGTACTAATATCAAACTCTGGTTTTATGCATCACCCCACCTCTCTTTCTACCTTGAGCGGGAATAAGAGTTTTTTCTACATGTGAGACTCTGCTCTCTTTCCTAACTCAGTTCATGTGTAGCCATGTTAACAGGAACTTCATAAGTGATATCTTATGATAAGTTTCTTTTTCTCTGTGACTTATTTCACCTAGAATCACCGTACCTGAATCCACTCATTTTGCAGCTACTGGCCTTATGACATTGATTTCATGGCTGAGGGCTATTCCATCGTACGTAATTAACACAATTTTTTGAACAATTTTTGTCTTTCCTGGGATATTTAAGGTGTACCCAAGTTGAGGTACTTGTAAACAGTGCAGCCATAAATTTTGGGTAGCTCTGTCTTATTGATTTTCAGTTTTACAAAGGTATATTCCCTAGACTGGAAATGCCCTTGCCTCTGTAGCTCTGTTGTTTACTTGTTTTAGGGAACACAATGCACTCCTCCAGAGAGGCAGTTGGCAATTTACATCCTGCCCATCAGCATAACTAGGCTCCCTGTTCTCCAGGGCCTTTCTTGCCTTTCTGGTTTTTACACATTTTGCGGATGTTCCTTTTGACACGTGGGAAGTGAAACTTCTTTGTAGTGCTGATTTGCATTGACCGCTTGCTTGCTTGGCCAAAAAGGGCGTATGCCTTTTCTCCTGAATATATTCAGGAGAAAACGCATACGCCCTTTTTGGCCAAGTGCATCATTGTCGAAGTTGTGCCAATCTTCCCGTGCTTTAAAGGTGATTCCAATGTACCTCTTGAAATCTGCTTCTTGCTATTCTGGCTCGCTTTTAAGTCTGCCTCGTTGCCTTTCCTCAACAGATTTTTGGACGATAGTTGTCCTTTATTACTCTGCCAGTTTGTGAATTGCTGAGCCCCTGAGCTCCATTTTTCAACTCATTTTTTTGTGAGCTGACCCCAAGTCCAAAATTTGGTTCAGGAACTATACTGGTTCCCGGCGGGTGGCTGAGACTTTGGTTAATTCTTCTTCCTGCTGGGAAATTATAGTGACATGTGCCCGTCCAAATGCCTAACAGCTACTCTCTCATTGGTTCACCCTCTTCCCTTTCATCCTCTGCCAAATTGGCAAACTGTGCGAACCAGGAGGTTAAAGAGGCTGTCTCTCCAAGTTGGGAGATTGATAGTAAAGCAGTTGGAAATTCTAGCTGGAGAACCAGGAGAGGGACTATTAGTTGAGTTCTAGAAAACTTTCGTATTCACAGTGTTTCCATTCTCTAGGTTTCCCGTACGTGTTATAGCTGTAGTAATATTCCCTTCAACCTGGAGAGTTGGGACCCTTGGAATGTGTGCCACGCATTATTGCTTTAAAAGGTCTGCATTTGCTTACCCAATCTCACCAATCCTCTCAGTCCCAAGTGTCCAGCCTTATGCCACATCCAGCTGTCGTTGTAGATAGGGCCATTCCAGGTTTCATCAGAGACCCTGAAGGAATTGTAAAGAATTTCCCGTTTTTTTTTTTTTTTTTGGTTGTTTTTGAAATTCCTTTTTATAGTGGGTTTGAGCTGATTCTCACTTCCATCTTAATGGGAGTCTAGACACACTTGTTTCCCTTATGGAGACATATAAATATATAGTTTTTAAGATTATTACTAGTCATATATATTCCTCTGCGGGAAATATGTGGTTTTGAGTCCCTTTCACTGAGGAAGGTGTAGGTCTTGACTATTCAATATTTGGTTTTTGGAATGGTACCTGTACTAATATCAAACTCTGGTTTTATGCATCACCCCTCGTTTCCTTTCCCCTTGAGCAGGCATAAGAGTGTTTTCTACATGAGAGGCTCTTTTCTCTTTCTTAACTCTGTTCATGTGTAGCCATGTTTACCGGACCTTCATAAGTGATATCGTATGATAAGTTTCTTTTTCTCTGTGACTTATTTCACTTAGAATCATCGTACATGAATCGACTCATTTTGCTCCTACTGGCCTTATGACATTGATTTCATGGCTGAGGGATAATCAATCGTACTTAAGTATCAAAATTTCTTGAACCAATTTTGTCTTTCCTTGGATATTTAAGGTGTACCCAAGTTGAGGTTCTTGTAAAGAGTGCAGCCCTAAATTTTGGGGTGGCTGTGTCTTATTGATTTTCAGTTTTCCCAAGGTATATTCCCTAGACTGGAAGTGCCCTTCGCTCTGTAGCTCTGTTGTTTAACTTTTTTAGGGAACACATTTCACTCCTCCAGAGAGGCGGTTGGCAATTTACATCCTGACAATCAACATAACTAGGCTCCCTGTTCTCCAAGGCCTGTCTTGCCTTTCTGATTTTTACACATTTTGCAGATGTCCCTTTTGATCGCTGAGAAGTGATACTTCATTGTACTGCAGAATTTCATTACCCGCTTGCTTGCTTGCCCAAAAAGAGCGTATGCGTTTTCTCCTTGTTATATTCAGGAGGAAACGCATACGCCCTTTTTGGGCAAGTGCATCATGGTCGAAATTGTGCCCCTCTTCCTCTGCTTTAAAAGGGATTCCAATGTACCTCTTGAAATCTGTATCCTGCTATTCTGGCTCCCTTTCAAATTCACCTCGTTGCCTTCCCTCAACAGATTTTTGGACGATAGTTTCCCTTTAATACTCTGCCAATTTGTGAATTGCTCTGCCCCTGAGCTCCATTTTTCAACTCGTTTTTGTGAGCTGACCGCAAGTCCAAAATTTTGCTTCAGGATCTATACTGGTTCCCGGCGTGTGGCTGAGACTTTGGTTAATTCTTCTTCCTTCTGGGAAATTAGAGTGACATGTGCCCGTCCAAATGCCTAACAGCTACTCTCTCATTGGTTCTCCCTCTTTCCTTTCATCCTCTGCCAAATTGGCAACCTGTGCGAACCAGGATGTTAAAGGGGCTGTCTCTCCAAGTTGGGAGATTGATAGTAAAGCAGTTGGAAAGTCAAACCGGAGCACCAGGAGAGGGACTATTAGTTGAGTTTTAGAAACCTTTCATATTCACAGTGTGTCCATTCTCTAGGTTTCCCATACATGTTATAGCTGTAGTAATATTCCCTTCAACCTGGAGATTTGGGACCCTTGGAATGTGTGCCACACAGTATTGCATTAAATGGTCTGCATTTGCTCAGCGAATCTCAACAATCCTCTCAGTCCCAAGTGTCCGGCCTTATGCCACTTCCAAGTGTCGTTGTAGATAGGGTCATTCCAGGTTTCATCAGAGCCCCTGAAGGAATTGTAAAGAATTTCCCTGTATTTTTGTTTTGTTATTGAAATTCCTTTTTATAGTGGGTTTGAACTGATTCTCACTGCCATGTTTATGCGATTCTAGACACACTTGATTCCCTTACGGAGACTTATCAGTACATTGGTTTTAAGATTCTTACTAGTCAGATATATTCGTCAGCGGGAAATATGGGTTTTTGATTCCCTTTCACTGAGGAAGGTGTAGGTCTTGTCTACTTCGTAGGTGATTTTTGGAACTGTACCTCTACTAATATCAAACTCTAGTTTTATGCATCACCCCACCTCTCCTTCCCACTTAAGCAGGCATAAGAGTTTTTTTCTAAATTTGAGACTCTGTTCTCTTTCCTAATTCAGTTCATGTGTAGCCATGTTTACAGGACCCTCATAAGTGATATCTTATGATAAGTTACTTTTTCTCTGTGACTTATTTCACTTAGAATCATCGTACGTGAATCCACTCATTTTGCTGCTACTGGCCTTATGACATTAATTTCATGGATGAGGGATATACCATTCTACGAAAGTAACACAATTTCTTAAACCATTTTTGTCTTTCCTGGGATATTTAAGGTGTACCCAAGTTGAGGTTCTTGTAAGCAGTGCAGCCCTAAATTTTGTGGTGGCTCTGTCTTTTTGATTTTCAGTTTTACCAAGGTATATTCCCTAGACTGGAAGTGCCCTTGGCTCTGTAGCTCTGTTGTTTACTTGTTTTAGGGAACACAATGCACTCCTCCGGAGAGGCAGTTGGCAATTTACATCCCGCCCATCAGCATAACTAGGCTCCCTGTTCTCCAGGGCCTCTCTTGCCTTTCTGGTTTTTACACATTTTGCGGATGTCCCTTTTGACCACTGGGAAGTGACACTTCTTTGTAGTGCAGATTTGCATTGCCCACTTGCTTGCTTGGGCAAAAATGTCATTTGCGTTTTATCCTGAATATATTCAGGAGAAAACGCATATGCCCTTCTTGGCCAAGTGCATCATTGTCGAAGTTCTGCCCCTCTTTCTGTGCCTTAAAGGCGATTCCAATGTACCTCTTGAAATCTGTTTCCTGCTATTCTGGCTCGCTTTCATATCCGCCTCGTTGCCTTCCCTCAACAGATTTTTGGATGATAGTTGTCCTTTATTACTCTTCCAGTTTGTGAATTGCTATGCCTCTGAGCTCCATTTTTCAACTCGTTTTTTGTGAGCTGACCACAAGTCCAAAATTTTGGTTCAGGAACTATACTGGTTCTCCGCGGGTGGCTGAGACTTTGGTTAATTCTTCTTCCTGCCGGGAAACCAGAGTGACATATGCCCGTCCAAATGCCTAACAGCTTCTCTCTCATTGGTTCTCTCTTTTTCCTTTCATCCTCTGCCAAATTGGCAACCTCTTCGAACCAGGAGGTTAAAGGGTCTGTCTCACCAAGTTCGGAGATTGATTGTAAAGCAGTTGAAAATTCAAACCGGAGCACCAGGAGATGGACTATTACTTGAGTTTTAGAAACCTTTCGTTTTCACAGTGTGTCCATTCTCTATGTTTCCGGTACATGTTATAGCTGTAGTAATATTTCCTTAAACCTGGGGAGTTGGGACGCTTGGAATGTGTGCCACGCATTATTGCTTTAAATGGTCTGCATTTGGTGACCCAATCTCACCAATACTCTCAGTCCCTAGTGTCCGGCCTTATGCCACATCCAGCTGTCTTTGTAGATAGGGTCATTCCAGGTTTCATCAGAGCCCCTGAAGAAATGTAAAGAATTTCCCTGTTTTTCTTTTTTGTTTTTGAAATTCCTTTTTATAGTGGGTTTGAGCTGATTCTCACTGCCATTTTTATGCCAGTGTAGACACACTTGATTCCCTTATGGAGACATATCAATACAAAGCTTTTAATATTCTTACTAGTCAGATATATTCCTCTGCAGGAATATGGGGTTTTGAATCCTTTCACTGACGAAAGTGTAGGTCTTGTCTATTCCGTAGTTGGTTTCTGGAACGGTACCTGTACTAATATCAAACTCTGGTTTTATGCATCACCCCACCTCTCCTTCCCCCTTAAGCAGGCATAAGAGTGTTTTCTAAATGTGAGACTCTGTTCTCTTCCCTAACTCAGTTCATGTGTAGCCATGTGGGCGGGATAGTCATAAGTGATATCTTATGAAAAGTTTCTTTTTCTCTGTGACTTATTTCACTTAGAATCATCGTACCTGAATCCACTCATTTTGCTGCTACTGGCCTTATGACATTGATTTCATGGCTGAGGGATATTCCATCTTACGTAAGTAACACAATTTCTTGAACCATTTGTGTCTATCCTGGGTTATTTAAGGTTTTACCCAAGTTGAGGTTCTTGTAAGCAGTGCAGCCCTAAATTTTTGGGTGGCGCTGTCCTATTGATTTTCAGTTTTCCCAAGGTATATTCCCCAGACTGGAAGTGCCCTTGGCTCTGTAGCTCTGTTGTTAACTTGTTTAAGGGAACACAATGCACTCCTCCAGAGAGGCAGTTGTCAATTTACATCCTGCCCATCAGCATAACTAGGCTCTCTGTTCTCCAGGGCCTCTCTTGCCTTTCTGGTTTTTACACATTTTACGGATGTCCCATTTCAACGGTTGGAAGTGATACTTCTTTGTAGTGCAGATTTGCATTGCCCGCTTGCTTGCTTGGCCAAAAAGGGCGTATGCGTTTTCTCCTGAATATATCGAGGAGAAAATGCATACGCACTTTTTGGCCAAGTGCATCATTGTCGAAGTTGTGCCCCTCTTCCTGTTTCTTAAAGGTGATTCCAATGTACCTCTTGAAATCTGTTTCCTACTATTCTGGCTCGCTTTCAAGTCCACCTCGTTGCCATCCCTCAACAGATTTTTGGAAGATTGTTGTCCTTTATTACTCTGCCAGTTTGTGAATTGCTGTGCCCCTGAGCTCCATTTTTCAACTCGTTTTTTGTGAGCTGACCTCAAGTCCCAAATGTTGGTTCAGGACCTATACTGGTTCCCGGCGGTTGGCTGAGACTCTGGTTTATTCTTCTTCGTGCTGGGAAATTAGAGTGACATGTGCCCGTCCAAATGCCTAACAGCTACTCTCTCATTGGTACTCCCTCTTCCCTTTCATCCTTTGCCAAATTGGCAACCTGTGCGAACCAGGAGGTTAAAGGGGCTGTCTCTCCAAGTTGGGAGATTGATAGTAAAGCAGTTGGAAAGTGAAACCGGAGCACGAGGAGAGTGACTATTAGTTGTGTTTTAGAAACCTTTCGTATTCACAGTGTGTCCATTCTCTAGGTTTCCCGTACATGTTATAGCTGTAGTAATATTCCCTTTTATTTGGAGAGTTCGGACCCAAGGAATGGGTGCCACGCATTATTGCTTTAAAGGGTCTGCATTTGCTCACCCAATCTGACCAATCGTATCAATCTCAAATTTCCAGCCTTATGCCACACCCAGCTGTCATTGTAGAAAGGGTCATTCCAGGTTACATCAGAGCCCCTGAAGGAATTGTAAAGAATTTCCCTGTTTTTTTTATTTTGTTTTTAAATTCCTTTTTATCGTGGTTTTCCGCTGATTTTCATTGCCATGTTTATGCCAGTCTAGACACACTTGATTCCCTTACGGAGACATATCAATACATAGGTTTTAAGATTCTTACTAGTCAGATATATTCCTCTGCAGAGAATAGGGGTGTTGAGTCCCGTTCACTGAGGAAGGAGTTGTTCTTGTCTATTCTGTATTTGGATTATGGAATGGTACTGGTGCTAATATGAAACTCTGGTTTTATGCATCTCGCCACATCTCCTTTCCCCATAAGCAGGCATAAGTATGTTTTCTATATGTGAGACTCTGTTCTCTTTACAAATTCAGTTCATGTGCACACATGTTTACATTTCCTTCATAAGTGATAACTTATGTCAGAATGCTCCATGGATCTTGTCATCATAATGCTCCATGATGCTTGTCACCAAGATTATCCATGGTCTTCTCATCACAGTGCTCCACGGTCTTGCCATCACATTGCTCCATGTCCCTTGTCATCACAATTCTCCACCTCTTTGTCACCACAATATTCCATGACATTTCTCATCAAAATGTTACATGCTCTTGTCATCACAATTCTCCGTGCACTTGTCATCACAATGCTCCCTGAACCCTGTCATAGCAAGCTCCATATGCTTCTCATCACAATGCTTCATGACATTGTTATAAAAATTATCAATGTCCCTTGACATCACAATTCTCCCTGCCATTGTCAACACAATTCTCCATGTCCCCGTCATCACAATCCTCCATGACACTTGTTATCACATTGTTCCATGCCCTTGTCATCACAGTGGTCCAGGCCCTATTCACAAAAGACTCTGTGACCTTTGTCACCACACTGCTCCATGAAATTTTCATCACAATGCTCTGTGTCCCTTGTCATCACAATGCTCCTTGCCTTTGTCAGCACAATGCTCCATGACACATGTCATCACAATGTGCCATGCTCTTTTCATCACAATGCTCCACATCCTTTTCATCTCTATGCTCCACAAAACTTGTCATCACAATGCTCCATTCACTTCTCATCAAAATGCTCTCTCACCACATATATCACAATGTTCCATCACTAGTCATCACAATACTCTCTCACCCCTGTTATCACAGTGTTCCATGACCCCTGTCATCACAGAGCTACATGCCCTTATCATCACAATGCTCCATGACCCCTGACATCACAATGTTCCATAACACCTGTCACAAAATGCTCCATGACCCATTTCATCACAATGCTCCATGACCATTGTCATCACAATGTTCCAAGCCCTTGTCATCAAAATGCTCCATTACCTTTGTCATCACAATGCTCCATGACACTTGGTATCACAATGCTCCATGCCATTGTCATCACAATGGACAATGACTTATGTCATCACAATGCTCCCTGACAACTGTCTTCACAATACTCCATGACCTTGTCATCACAATGCTCCAAGAGCCCTGTAATCACAATGCTCCATGCCCCTATTCATCAGAATGCTCCATGAGACTTGTCATCACAAGGCTCCATGGTCTTCTCATCACACTGCTCCAGGACTTTGTCATCACAATGCTCCATTCCCTTGTCATCACAATGCTCCTTGACCACTGTCATCACAATACTCCATGAATATTTTCAGGCCAATGCTCCATGACCTTCTCATCACAGTGCTCCATGACCCATGTCATCACAATGCTCCATGACCCCTCTCATCACAATGCTCCATGACACCTGTCATCACAATGCTCCATGCCCCTTGTCATTACAGTGATCCATGATGCTCTTCATCATAATTATCCATGGTCTTTTCATCACAATGCTCCACGGTCTTGCTATCACAATTCTCCATGCCCTGTTCATCACAATGCTCCATGTCCCAAGTCATTACAATTCTCCACGTCCTTGTCATCACAATGCTTCGTGACACTTCTCATCACAATGTTACATGATCTTGTCATCACATTTCTCCATGCACTTGTCATCGAAATGCTCTATGACCACTGTCTTAGCAAGCTCCATGCGCTTGTCATCACACTGCTTCACGACGTTGTCATCAAAATTCTCAATGGCCCTTGTCATCACAATGCTCCATGCCCTTGTCATCACAATGCTCCATGACCCTTGTCATCACAATGTTCCAAGCACTTGTCATCAAAATGCTCCATTACCTTTGTCATCACGATCCTCCATGACACTTGGTATCACAATGCTCCATGCCATTGTCATCACAATGGACAATGACATATGTCATCACAATGCTCCCTGACACCTGTCTTCACAATACTCCATGACCTTGTCATCAAAATGTTCCATGCCCTTGTCAACACAATGCGCCATGCCCACTCTCATCACAATAATCCATAAATCTTGTCAGAGCAATGCTCCATGACACCTGTCATCTCAATGCTCCGTGACTCCAGTCATCACAATGCTTCATGACCATTGTCATCACACTGGTGCATGCCCTCTTCAAACAAGGTTCTATGATTTTTTTCACCACAATGCTCCATGAATATTTCATCACAATGCTCTGTGTCCCTTGTCATCAAAATGCTCCATGCCTTTGTCACCACAATTCTCCATGCCCTTGTCATCACAATGCTCCATGCCCACTGTCATCAAAATAATCCATGAAACTTGTCAGACGAAGGATCCATGCCCCTGTCATCATATTGCTCCATGCCCTTGTAATCACAATGCTCCATGCCCCTGTCATCACAGTGCCCCATGACTCCAGTCATCACAATGATTCATGACCTTTCTCATCACAATGGTCCATGCCCTCGTCACACAAGGCTCTGTGATATTTCTCACCACAATGCTCCATGAAATTTTCATCACAATGCTCTGTGTCCCTTGTCATCACAATGCTCCATGCCTTTGTCAGCACAATGCTCCATGACACTTGTCATTAAAATGCTCCATGCGCTTGTCAGCACAATGCTCCATGACACATGTCAGCACAATGTGCCATGCTCTTTTCATCAGAATGCTCCACATCCTTTTCATCGCTATGCTCCATAAAACTTGTCATCACAATTCTCCATGCACTTCTCATCAAAATGCTCTCTCACCACATATATCACAATGTTCCATCACTAGTCATCACAATACTCGCTCACCCCTGTTATCACAATGTTCCATGACCATTGTCATCACAGTGCTACATGCCCTTATCATCACAATGCTCCATGACTCCTGACATCACAATGTTCCATAACCCCTGTCACAAAATGCTCCATGACCCATTTCATCACAATGCTTCATGACCCCTGACATCACAATGTTCCATAACCCCTGTCATGAAAATATTCCATGACACTTTTCATCAAATTGCTCCATGACCCTGTCATTACAATGCTCCCTGCCCTTCTCATCACAATGCACCACGCCCTTGTCATCAAAATGCCCCATGACATTTGTCATCACAAAGCTCCATGACCATTGTCATCACAATGATCCATGCAATTGTCATCACAATGCTCAATGAAATCTCTCATCACATTGCTCCATGCCCTTGTCATCACAATGCTCCATTACACCTGTCATAACAATGCTCCATGAGCCCTGCCATCACAATGTTCCACGGCCTTTTCATCACAATGCTCCATGACCCTTGCCATCACAATGCTCCAAGACCTCTGTAATCACAATTCTCCATGCCACTTTGCATCTCAATGCTCCATGAACACTGTCATCACAATGCACCATGCCCATCAACATAATGATTCATGCTATTGTCATCACAATGAAATCAAAATGCTCCATGTCCTCTGTCATCACAATGCTCCAAACCCTTCTGATCACAGTGCTCCATAACACTTGTCATTACTTGCCCCATGACCCTAGTCATCACAATTATGCAAGGTCTTCTCATCACAATGCTCCATGAGCTTTGTCACCACAATGCTCAATACACTTGGCATCACAATGCTCGCTGACACTTGTCATCAGTATGCTCCTTGAACACTGTCATGACAAGGCTCCATGCCTTTTTCATCACAATGATCCATTCCCTTTTCCTCACAATGCTCCAAGACCCCTGTAATGACAATGTTCCATGTCCTTGTCATCACAAAGCTCCATGACACATGTCATCAGAATGCTCCATTGCCTTCTCATCACAATGCTCCATGCCCTTGTCATCATATTGCTTCCAAACCCCTGTAATCAAATGCTCCATGCACATTTTCATCAGAATGCTCCATGCCATTGTCATCACAATGCTCCATGACCCTTGTCATCGCAATGTTCCAAGCCCTTGTCATCAAAATGCTCCATTACGATTGTCATCACAATCCTCAATGACAATTGGTATCACAATGCTCAGTGCCATTGTCATCACAATGGACAATGACATATGTCATCACAATGCTCCCTGACATCTGTCTTCACAATACTCCATGACATTGTCATCACAATGTTCGATGCACTTGTCATCACAATGCGCCATGCCCACTGTCATCACAATAATCCATGAAACATGTCAGACCAATGCTCCATGCCCCTGTCATCACAATGCTCCATGCCCTTGTCATCACAATGCTCCATGACCCCTTTCATCACAATGCTCCGTGACTCCAGTTATCACAATGCTTCATGACCTATTTCCTCACAATGGTCCATGCCCTCGTCACACAAGGCTCTGTGACCTTTGTCACTACAATGCTCCATGCCCTTGTCATCTCAATGCTCCATACCCACTCTCATCACAGTAATCCATGAAACTTGTCAGACCAATGTTCCATGCCCCTGTCATCACATTGCTCCATGCCCTTGTCATCACAATGCTCCATGACCCCTGTCATCACAGTGCTCCGTTACTCCAGTCATAACCATGATTCATGAGCTTTCTCATCTAAATGTTCCATTCCCTCGTCACACAAGCCTCTGTGACCATTGTCACTACAATGCTCCATGAAATTTTCATCACAATGCTCTGTGTTCCTTGTCATCATAATGCTCCATGCCTTTGTCAGCACAATGCTCCATGACACATGTCATCACAATGTGCTATGCTCTTTTCATCACAATGCTCCACATCCTTTTCATCGCTATGCTCCATAAAACTTGTCATCACAATTCTCCATGCACTTCTCATCAAAATGCTCTCTCACCACATTTATCACAATGTTCCATCACTAGTCATCACAATACTCGCTCACCCCTGTCATCAAAATGTTCCATGACCACTGTCATCACAGTGCTACATGCCCTTATCATCACAATGCTCCATGAACCCTGACATCACAATATTCCATAACACCTGTCACAAAATGCTCCATCACCCATTTCTTCACAATGTTTCATGACCCCTGACATCAAAATGTTCCATAACCCGTGTCATCAAAATATTCCATGACCCTTTTATTCAAATTGCTCCATGACCCTGTCATCACAATGTTCCCTGCACTTCTCATCACAATGCACCACGCCCTTGTCATCAAAATGCCCCATGACATTTGTCATCACAAAGCTCCCTGACCCTTGGCATCACAAAGCTCCATGCCATTGTCATCACAATGCTCAATGAAATCTCTCATCACATTGCTCCATGCCCTTGTCATCACAATGCTCCATTACACCTGTCATAACAATGCTCCATGACCACTGCCATCACAATGTTCCACGGCCTTGTCATCACAAGGCTCCATGACCCTTGTCATCACGATGCTCCAAGACCCCTGTAATCACAATGCTCCATGCCCTTGTCATCACAAAGATCCATGACACATGTCATCAGACTGATCCATGGCTTTCTCATCACAATGCTCATTGCCCTTGTCATCACAATGCTCCAAGACCCCTGTAATCACAATGCTCCATGGCCCAATTCATCAAAATGCTCCATGAGACTTGTCATCACAAGGCTCCATGGTCTTCTCATCACACTGCTCCTGGACCTTGTCATCATAAGGCTCCATTCCCTTGTCATCAAAATGCTCCTTGACCACTGTCATCACAATACTCCATGAACATTTTCAGGCCAATGCTCCATGACCTTCTCATCACAATGCTCCTTGACCCTTGTCATCACAATGCTCCAAGAAACCTGTAATCACAATGCTCCATGTCCTTGTCATCAC
The DNA here is from genome assembly GCF_949752795.1 of Hyperoodon ampullatus. Taxonomy (NCBI): domain Eukaryota; kingdom Metazoa; phylum Chordata; class Mammalia; order Artiodactyla; family Ziphiidae; genus Hyperoodon; species Hyperoodon ampullatus. The sequence goes on from NW_027641089.1 coordinate 42,976, forward strand.
AAAGCTCCATGACGCATGTCATCAGAATGCTCCATTGCCTTCTCATCACAATGCTCCATGCCCTTGTCATCACATTGCTTCAAAACCCCTGTAATCTCAATGCTCCATGCACATTTTCATCAGAATGCTCCATGCCCTTGTCATCACAAAGCTACATGACCATTGTCATCGCAATGTTCCAAGCCCTTGTCATCAAATTGCTCCATTACATTTGTCATCACAATCCTCAATGACACTTGGTATCACAATGCTCCATGCCATTGTCATCACAATGGACAACAACATATTTCATCACAATGCTCCCTGACACCTGTCTTCACAATACTCCATGACCTTGTCATCACAATGTTCCATGCCCTTGTCATCACAATGCGCTATGCCCACTGTCATCACAATAATCCATGAAACATGTCAGACCAATGTTCCATGCCCCTGTCATCACAATGCTACATGCCCTTCTCATCACAATGCTCCGTGACTCCAGTCATCACAATGCTTCATGACCCTTGTCCTCACAATGGTCCTTGCCCTCGTCACACAAGGCTCTGTGACCTTGTCACTACAATGCTCCATGCCCTTGTCATCTCAATGCTAAATGCCCACTGTCATCACAGTAATCCATGAAACTTGTCAGACCAATGTTCCATGACCCTGTCATCACATTGCTCCATGCCATTGTCATCACAATGCTCCATGACCCCTGTCATCACAGTGCTCCGTTACTCCAGTCATCACAATGATTCATGACCATTCTCATCTCAATGGAACATGCCCTCGTCACACAAGGCTCTGTGATCTTTGTCACCACAATGCTCCATGACATTTTCATCACAATGCTCTGTGTCCCTTGTCATTACAATGCTCCATGCCTTTGTCATCACAATGCTCCATGACACTTGTTATCAAAATGCTCCATGCGCTTGTCAGCACAATGCTCCATGACACATGTCATCACAATGTGCCATGCACTTTTCATCACAATGCTCCACATCCTTTAATCGCTATGCTCCATAAAACTTGTCATCACAATGCTCCTTGCACTTCTCATCAAAATGCTCTCTCACCACATATATCACAATGTTCCATCACTAGTCATCACAATACTCGCTCACCCCTGTCATCACAATGTTCCATGACCACTCTCATCACAGTGCTACATGCCCTTATCATCACAATGCTCCATGACTCCTGACATCACAATGTTCCATAACCCCTGTAACAAAATTATCCATGACCCATTTCATCACAATGCTTCATGACCCCTGACATCACAATGTTCCATAACACGTGTCATCTAAATATTCCATGACACTTTTATTCAGATTGCTCCATGACCCTGTCATCACCATGCTCCCTGCCCTTCTCATCACAATGCACCACGCCCTTGTCATCAAAATGCCCCATGACATTTGTCATCACAAAGCTCCATGACCCTTGGCATCACAATGCTCCATGCCATTGTCATCACAATGCTCAATGAAATCTCTCATCACATTGCTCCATGCCCTTGTCATCACAATGCTCCATTACACCTGTCATAACAATGCTCCGTGAGCCCTGCCGTCACAGTGTTCCACGGCCTTGTCATCACAAGGCTCCATGACCCTTGTCATCACAATGCTCCAAGACCTCTGTAATCACAATTCTCCATGCCACTTTTCATCTCAATGCTCCATGAACACTGTCATCACAATGCACCATGCCCATCATCATAATGATTCATGCTATTGTCATCACAATGAAATCAAAATGCTCCATGTCCCCTGTCATCACAATGCTCCAAACCCTTCTGATCACAATGTTCCATAACACTTTTCATCACATGCCCCATGACGCTCATCATCACAATTATGCAAGGTCTTCTCATCACAATGCTCCATGTCCTTTTTCACCACAGTGCTCAGTACACTTGGCATCACAATGCTCGCTGACACTTGTCATCAGTATGCTCCTTGAACACTGTCATGACAAGGCTCCATGCCTTTTTCATCACAGAGATCCATTCCCTTTTCATCACAATGCTACAAGACCCCTGTTATCACAATGCTCCATGACTCCAGTCATCACAATGCTTCATGACATTTGTCATCACAATGGTCCATGACCTGGTCACACAAAGCTCTGTGACTTTGTCACCACAATGCTCCATGAAATTTTTATCAAAATGCTCTGTGACCCTGGTCATCACAAAGCTCCATGCCTTTGTCAGCACAATGCTCCATGACCCTTGTCATCACAATGCTCGATGCGCGTGTCAGCACAATGCTCCATAACCCATGTCATCACAATGCACCATGCACTTGTCATCACAATGGTCCACATCCTTGTCATCAAAATGCTCCATAAAAATTGTCATCACAATGCTCCTTGCACTTCTCCTCAAAATGCCTTCTCACCACTGATATCACAATATTCCATCACTAGTCATCACAATACTCCCTCAACCCTGTCATCACAATATTCCATGACCCCTTTAAGCACTCTTCTCCATGCCCTTGTCATCACAAAGCTCCATGACGCATGTAATCAGAATGCTCCATGGCCTTCTCATCACAATGCTCCATGCCCTGGTCATCACAAAGCTCCATGACGAATGTCATCAGAATGCTCCTTAGACATCTCTCACCATGCTCCATGCCCTTTTCATCACAATGCTCCAAAACCCCTTTAATCACAATGCTCCATGCTCCTTTACATCAGAATGCTCCATGATCGTCTCATCACAATGCTCCATGAGGCCTGTCATCACTATGCTCCGTGCTCCTTGATATCAAAATGATCCATGACCTCTGTCATCAAAGTGCTCCAAACCCTTGTGATCACCTTGTTCCATAACACTTGTCATCACAACGCTCCATGATGCCTGTCATCACAATACTCCATGCCCTTGTCATCACAATGCTCCATGACCTTTGTCATCACAATGCTCAATACACTTGTCATCACAATGCTCCCTGACACTTGTTGTTAGAATGCTTCTCGAACCCTGTCATGAAGAGGCTGTATGCCTTTTTCATCACAATGCTCCATGCCCTTTTCATCACAATGCTCCACGCCACTGTCATCACAACACTCCACAAGCTTGTCATCAGAATGCTCCATGACACTTGTCATCACAATTCTCCATGACCCCTGTCATCACAATGCTCCAGGCCCCTTGTCATTACAGTTCTCCATGACGCTCGTCATCACAATTATCCATGGTCTTCTCATCACAATGCTCCACCGTCTTGCCATCACAATGCTCCATGACACTTCAAATCACAATGTTACATGCTCTTGTAATCACATTCTCCATGAACTTGTCATCACAATGCTCCATGACACCTGTCATAGCAAGCTCCATGTGCTTTTCATCACAGTGCATCACGAACTTGTCATCAAAATTCTCAAAAGCCCTTGTCATCACAATGCTCCATGCCCTTTTCATCACAATGATCCATGACCATTGTCATCAAAAAACTCCATTACATTTGTCATCACAATCATCCATGACACTTGTCATCACAATGCTCCATGCCGTTGTCATCACAATGCACCATGACATAGGTCATCACAATGCTCCCTGACACCTGACTTCACAATACTCCATAACCTTTTCTTCACAAAGTTCCATGCCCTTGTCATCACAATGTGCAATGCCCACTGTCATCACAATAATAGATGAAATTTTTCAGACTGATGCTCCATGCCCCTGTCATCACAATGATCCATGTACTTGTCATCACAATGCTGCATGACACCTGTCATCACAATGCTCCGTGTCTCCAGTCATCACAATGCTGCAAGACTTTGTCATCAGAATGGTCCATGCCCTCATCATCACAAGTCTCTGTGACCTTTGTCACCACAATGCAACATGAATATTTCATCACAATGCTCTGTGACCCTTGGCATCACAATGCTCCATGCACTTCTCATGAAAATGCTCTCTCACCACTGATATCACAATGTTCCCTCACTAGTCATCACCATACTCCTTCACCCCTGTCATCACAATGTTCCATGACCCCTATCATCACAATGCTACATGCCGTTATCATCACAATGCACCACTCGCTTGTCATCAAAATGCTCCATGACCTTTGTCATCACAAAGCTCTATGACCCTTGTTATCACAATGCTCCATGCCATTGTCATACAATGCTTCATAAAGCCTCTCATCACATTGCTCCAGTCCCTTATCATCGCAAAGCTCCATGAGGCTTGTCATCACAATGCTCGATGCCCTTCTCATCACAATGTTCCATGATCTTGTCATTACAATCCTCCATGACCCATGTATCACAGTGTTCCGTGTCCTTTTCATCACAATGCTCCATGCCCACTATCATCACAATAATCCATGAAAATTTTCAGACAAATGCTCCATGCCCTTGTCATCACAAAGCTCCATGACGCATGTCATCAGAATGCTCCATGGCCTTCTCATTCACAATGCTCCATGCCCTTGTCATCACAATGCTCCAAGACACCTGTAATCACAATGCTCCATGTCCCTTTTCATCTCAGTGATCCATGAACCCTGTCATCACACTGCACCATGCCCATCATCATAATGCTTCATGCTATTGTCATCACAATGAAATCAAAATGCTCCATGACCTCTGTCATCACAATGCTCCAAACCCTTGTGATCACAATGTTCCATAACACTTGTCATCACAACGCCCCATGACGCTTGTCTTCAAAATTATCCATGGTCTTCTCATCACAATGTTCCATGACCTTTGTCATCACAATGCTCAATACACTTGTCATCACAATGCTCCCAGACTCTAGCCATCAGTAGGCTCCTTGAACACTGTCATGACAAGGCTCCATGCCTTTTTCATTACAATGATCCATGCCTTTTTCATCACAATGCTCCAAGACCCGTGTAATCACAATGCTCCTTGCCCTGGTCATCACAAAGCTCCATGACACATGTCATCAGCATGCTCCTTGGACATCTCTCACAATGCTCCATGCCCTTGTAATTACAAGGCTCCAAGACCCCTGTGATCACAATTCTCCATGCCCCTTTTCATCAGAATGCTCCATGAGACTTCTCATCACAAGGCTCCATGGTCTTCTCATCAGAGTGCTCCAGGACCTTGTCATCACAATGCTCCATGACCCATTTCATCAGAATACTCCATGAATATTTTCAGCTCAATGCTCCATGATCTTCTCATTACAATGCTCCATGACCCCTGTCATCACAATGCTCCATGCTCCTTGATATCAAAATGATCCATGACCTCTGTCCTCACAGTGCTCCAAACCCTTGTGATCACATTGTTCCATAACACTTGTCATCACAACGCTACATGATGCCTGTCATCACAATACTCCATGCCCTTGTCATCACAATGCTCCATGACCTTTGTCATCACAATGCTCAATACACTTGTCATCACAATGCTCCCTGACACTTGTCGTCAGAATGCTTCTCGAACCCTGTCATGGAAAGGCTCTATGCCTTTTTCATCACAATGCTTCATGCCCTTTTCATCACAATGCTCCATGCCATTGTCATCACAATACTCCACAAGCTTGTCATCAGAATGCTCCATGACCCTTGTCATCACAATGCTCCATGACCCCTGTCATCACAAAGCTCCATGACACCTGTCATCACAATTCTCCATGCCCCTTGTCATTACAGTTCTCCATGACGCTCGTCATCACAATTATCCATGGTCTTCTAATCACAATGTTCCACCGTCTTGCAATCACAATGCTCCATGTCCCTTGAAATCACAATGTTACATGCTCTTGTAATCACATTCTCCATGCACTTGTCATCGCAATGCTCCATGACCCCTGTCATAGCAAGCCTCATGTGCTTTTCATCACAGTGCTTCACGAACTTGTCATCAAAATTCTCAAAAGCCCTTGTCATCACAATGCTCCATGCCCTTTTCATCACAATGCTCCATGACCATTGTCATCACAATGCTCCAAGCCCTTGTCATCACAATGCTCCATTACCTTTGTCGTCACAATCCTCCATGACAATTGGCATCACAATTCTCCATGCCATTGTCATCACAATGGAACAAGACATATGCCATCACAATGAACCCTGACACTTGTCTTCACAATATTCCATGACCTTGTCATCACTATGCTCCATGACCTTGTCATCACAATGCGCCATGCCGACTGTCATCACAATAATCCATGAAACTTGCCAGACCAATGTTCCATGCCACTGTCATCACAATGCTCCATTCCCTTGTCATCACAATGCTCTGTGACTCCAGTCATCACAATACTTCATGACATTTTTCATCACAATGATCCATGCCCTCGTCATCACAAGGATCTGTGAACTTTGTCACCACAATTCTCCATGATCTTTTCATCCCAATACTCTCTGAGCCTTGTCATAACAACGCTCCATGCCTTTGTCAGCACAATGCTCCATGACCCTTGTTATCACAATGCTCCATGCGCTTGTCAGAACAATGCTCCATGACCCATGTCATCACAGTGTGCCATGCACTTGTCATCACAATGCTCCCCAAACTTGTCATCACAATGCTCCATAAATATTGTCATCACAAAGCTCCATGCACTTCGAATCAAAATGCTCTCTCAGCACTGATATCTCAATTTTTCATCACTAGTCATCACAATACTCCGTCACCCCTGTCATAACAATGTTACACGGCCTTGTCATCACAAGGCTCCATGACCCGAGTAATCACAATGCTCCATACCCCTTTTCATCTCAATGCTCCATGAACCCTGTCATCACAACGAACCATGCACATCATCATAATGCTTCATGCTATTGTCATCACAATGAAATCAAAATGCTCCATGACCTCTGTCATCACAATGCTCCCAACCCTTGTGATCACAATGCTCCATAACACTTGTCATCACAACGCCCCATGAGGCTCGCCATCACAATTATCCATGCACTTCTCATCACAAAGTGCCATGACCTTTGTCATCACAATGCACAATACACTTGTCATCACAATGCTCCCTGACACTTGTCGTCAGTATGCTCCTTGAACCCTGTCATGACAAGGCTCCATGCCTTTTTCATGATAATGATCCATGCCTTTTTCATCACAATGCTCCAAGACCCATGTAATCACAATGCTCCATGCCGTGGTCATCACAAAGCTCCATGACGAATATCATCAGAATGCACCTTAGACATCTCTCACAATGCTCCATGCACTTTTCATCACAATGCTGCAAGACCCCTGTAATCACAATGCTCCATGCCCCTTTACATCAGAATGCTCCATGAGACTTCTCATCATAGGGCTCCATGGGCTTCTCATCACAATGCTCCAGGACCTTGTCATCACAATGCTCCATGACCCCTTTCATCAGAATACTCCATGAACATTTTCAGCTCAATGCTCCATGATCTTCTCATCACAATGCTCCATGACCCCTGTCATCACAATGCTCCATGCTCCTTGATATCAAAATGATCCATGACCTCTGTCATCACAGTGCTCCAAACCCTTGTGATCACATTGTTCCATAACACTTCTCATCACAACGCTCCATGATGCCTGTCATCACAATACTCCATGCACTTGTCATCACAATGCTCCATGACCTTTGTCATCACAATGCTCAATACACTTGTCATCACAATGCTCCCTGACACTTGTCGTCAGAATGCTTCTCGAACCCTGTCATGGAAAGGCTCTATGCCTTTTTCATCACAATGCTCCATGCCCTTTTCATCACAATGCTCCACGCCATTGTCATCACAATACTCCACAAGCTTGTCATCAGAATGCTCCATGACACTTGTCATCACAATGCTCCATGACACTTGTCATCACAGTGCTCCATGACACTTGTCATCAAAATGCTCCATGCCTTTGTCAGCAAAATGCTTCATGGCATTGTCATCATAATGCTCCATGTGCTTGTCATCACAATACTCCATTCCCATTGTCATCAAAATCCTCGGTGAACCTTGGGTTCACATTTCTTCATGCCCTTGTCATTACAATGCTCCATGCTCCTTGAAATCAAAATGATCCATGACCTCTGTCATCACAATGCTACAAACCCTTGTGATCACAATGTTCCATAAGACTTGTCATCACAACGCTCCATGATGCCTGTCATTACAATGCTGCATGAACTTTGTCATCACAATGCTAAATACACTTGTCAACACAATGCTCCCTGACACTTATCTTCAGAATGCTCCTTGAACCCTGTAATGAAAAGGCTCCATTCCTTTTTCATAACAATGCTCCATGCCCTTTTCATCACAATGCTCCATGACAGTGTCATCACAATACTCCGCAAGCTTGTTATCAGAATGCTCCATGACCCCTGTCATCACAATGATCCATGACACCTGTCATCAAAATGCGCCATTTCCCTTGTCATTACAGTGCTCCATGACGCTCGTCATCACAATTATCCATGACCTTCTCATAACAATGCTCCACGGTCTTGCGATCACAATGCTCAATGCCCTGGTCATCACAGTGCTCCATGTCCCTTGTCATCACATTTCTCCACGTCCATGTCATCACAATGCTCCATGACACCTGTCATAGCAAGCTCCATGTGCTTTTCATCACAGTGCTTCACGAACTTGTCATCAAAATTCTCAAAAGCCCTTGTCATCACAATGCTCCATGCCCTTTTCATCACAATGCTCCATGACCATTGTCATCACAATGCTCCAAGCCCTTGTCATCACAATGCTCCATTACCTTTGTCGTCACAACCCTCCATGACAATTGGCATCACAATTCTCCATGCCATTATCATCACAATGTAACATGACATATGCCATCACAATGAACCCTGACACCTGTCTTCACAATACTCCATGACCTTGTCATCACTATGCTCCATGCCCTTGTCATAACAATGCTCCATGCCTTTGTCAGCACAATGCTCCATGACCCTTGTTATCACAATGCTCCATGCGCTTGTCAGAACAATGCTCCATGACCCATGTCATCACAGTGTGCCATGCACTTGTCATCACAATGCTCCCCAAACTTGTCATCACAATGCTCCATAAACGTTGTCATCACAAAGCTCCATGCACTTCGAATCAAAATGCTCTCTCACCACTGATATCTCAATTTTCCATCACTAGTCATCACAATACTCCCTCACCCCTGTCATCACAATGTTACACGGCCTTGTCAACACAAGGCTCCATGACCCGAGTAATCACAAGGCTCCATACCCCTTTTCATCTCAATGCTCCATGAACCCTGTCATCACAACGAACCATGCCCATCATCATAATGCTTCATGCTATTGTCATCACAATGAAATCAAAATGCTCCATGACCTCTGTCATCACAATGCTCCCAACCCTTGTGATCACAATGCTCCATAACACTTGTCATCACAACGCCCCATGAGGCTCGCCATCACAATTATCCATGCACTTCTCATCACAATGTGCCATGACCTTTGTCATCACAATGCTCAATACACTTGTCATCACAATGCTCCCTGACACTTGTCGTCAGTATGCTTCTTGAACCCTGTCATGAAAAGGCTCCATGCCTTTTTCATGATAATGATCCATGCCTTTTTCATCACAATGCTCCAAGACCCCTGTAATCACAATGCTCCATGCCCTGGTCATCACAAGGCTCCATGACGAATGTCATAAGAATGCTCCTTAGACATCTCTCACAATGTTGCATGCCCTTTTCATCACAATGTTCCAAGACCCCTGTAATCACAATGCTCCATGCCCCTTTACATCAGAATGCTCCATGAGACTTCTCATCACAGGGCTCCATGGGCTTCTCATCACAATGCTCCAGGACCTTGTCATCACAATGCTCCATGACCCCTTTCATCAGAATACTCCATGAACATTTTCAGCTCAATGCTCCATGATCTTCTCATCACAATGCTCCATGACCCCTGTCATCACAATGCTCCATGCTCCTTGATATCAAAATGATCCATGACCTCTGTCATCACAGTGCTCCAAACCCTTGTGATCACATTGTTCCATAACACTTGTCATCACAACGCTCCATGATGCCTGTCATCACAATACTCCATGCACTTGTCATCACAATGCTCCATGACCTTTGTCATCACAATGCTCAATACACTTGTCATCACAATGCTCCCTGACACTTGTCGTCAGAATGCTTCTCGAACCCTGTCATGGAAAGGCTCTATGCCTTTTTCATCACAATGCTCCATGCCCTTTTCATCACAATGCTCCACGCCATTGTCATCACAATACTCCACAAGCTTGTCATCAGAATGCTCCATGACACTTGTCATCACAATGCTCCATGACGCTTGTCATCACAGTGCTCCATGACACTTGTCATCAAAATGCTCCATGCCTTTGTCAGCAAAATGCTTCATGGCATTGTCATCATAATGCTCCATGTGCTTGTCATCACAATACTCCATTCCCATTGTCATCAAAATCCTCGGTGAACCTTGGGTTCACATTTCTTCATGCCCTTGTCATTACAATGCTCCATGCTCCTTGAAATCAAAATGATCCATGACCTCTGTCATCACAATGCTACAAACCCTTGTGATCACAATGTTCCATAAGACTTGTCATCACAACGCTCCATGATGCCTGTCATTACAATGCTGCATGAACTTTGTCATCACAATGCTAAATACACTTGTCAACACAATGCTCCCTGACACTTATCTTCAGAATGCTCCTTGAACCCTGTAATGAAAAGGCTCCATTCCTTTTTCATAACAATGCTCCATGCCCTTTTCATCACAATGCTCCATGACAGTGTCATCACAATACTCCGCAAGCTTGTCATCAGAATGCTCCATGACCCCTGTCATCACAATGATCCATGACACCTGTCATCAAAATGCGCCATTTCCCTTGTCATTACAGTGCTCCATGACGCTCGTCATCACAATTATCCATGACCTTCTCATAACAATGCTCCACGGTCTTGCGATCACAATGCTCAATGCCCTGGTCATCACAGTGCTCCATGTCCCTTGTCATCACATTTCTCCACGTCCATGTCATCACAATGCTCCATGACACCTGTCATAGCAAGCTCCATGTGCTTTTCATCACAGTGCTTCACGAACTTGTCATCAAAATTCTCAAAAGCCCTTGTCATCACAATGCTCCATGCCCTTTTCATCACAATGCTCCAAGACCCCTGTAATCACAATGCACCATGCCCCTTTTCATCAGAATGCTCCATGAGACTTCTCATCACAAGGCTCCATGGTCTTCTCATCACAATGCTCCAGGACCTTGTCATCACAATGCTCCATGACCCCTTTCATCAGAATACTCCATGAACATTTTCAGCTCAATGCTCCATGATCTTCTCATCACAATGCTCCATGACCCCTGTCATCACAATGCTCCATGCTCCTTGATATCAAAATGATCCATGACCTCTGTCATCACAGTGCTCCAAACCCTTGTGATCACATTGTTCCATAACACTTGTCATCACAATGCTCCATGATGCCTGTCATCACAATACTCCATGCCCTTGTCATCACAATGCTCCATGACCTTTGTCATCACAATGCTCAATACACCTGTCATCACAATGCTCCCTGACACTTGTCGTCAGAATGCTTCTCGAACCCTGTCATGAAAGGGCTGTATGCCTTTTTCATCACAATGCTCCATGCCCTTTTCATCACAATGCTCCACGCCATTGTCATCACAATACTCCACAAGCCTGTCATCAGAATGCTCCATGACACTTGTCATCACAATTCCCCATGACCCCTGTCATCACAATGCTCCAGGCCCCTTGTCATTACAGTTCTCCATGACGCTCGTCATCACAATTATCCATGGTCTTCTCATCACAATGCTCCACCGTCTTGCCATCACAATGCTCCATGACACTTCAAATCACAATGCTACATGCTCTTGTAATCACATTCTCCATGAACTTGTCATCACAATGCTCCATGACCCCTGTCATAGCAAGCACCATGTGCTTTTCATCACAGTGCTTCACGAACTTGTCATCAAAATTCTCAAAAGCCCTTGTCATCACAATGCTCCATGCCCTTTTCATCACAATGATCCATGACCATTGTCATCAAAATGTTCCATTACATGTGTCATCACAATCATCCATGACACTTGTCATCACAATGGTCCATGCCGTTGTCATCACAATGCACCATGACATAGGTCATCACAATGCTCCCTGACACCTGACTTCACAATACTCCATAACCTTTTCTTCACAGTGCTCCATGCCCTTGTCATCACAGTGTGCAATGCCCACTGTCATCACAATAATCCATGAAATTTTTCAGACCGATGCTCCATGCCCCTGTCATCACAATGATCCATGCACTTGTCATCACAATGCTCCATGACACCTGTCATCACAATGCTCCGTGTCTCCAGTCATCACAATGCTTCAAGACTTTGTCATCAGAATGGTCCATGCCCTCATCATCACAAGTCTCTGTGACCTTTGTCACCACAATGTTCCATGAATATTTCATCACAATGCTCTGTGACCCTTGGCATCACAATGCTCCATGCACTTCTCATGAAAATGCTCTCTCACCACTGATATCACAATGTTCCATCACTAGTCATCACCATACTCCTTCACCCCTGTCATCACAATGTTCCATGACCCCTATCATCACAATGCTACATGCCATTATCATCACAATGCACCACTCGCTTGTCATCAAAATGCTCCATGACTTTTGTCATCACAAAGCTCCATGACCCTTGGCATCACAATGCTCCATGCCATTGTCATACAATGCTTCATGAAGCCTCTCATCACATTGCTCCATTCCCTTATCATCGCAAAGCTCCATGACGCTTTTCATCACAATGCTCGATGCCCTTCTCATCACAATGCTCCATGATCTTGTCATTACAATCCTCCATGACCCATGTATCACAGTGTTCCGTGTCCTTTTCATCACAATGCTCCATGCCCACTATCATCACAATAATCCATGAAAATTTTCAGACAAATGCTCCATGCCCTTGTCATCACAAAGATCCATGACGCATGTCATCAGAATGCTCCATGGCCTTCTCATTCACAATGCTCCATGCCCTTGCCATCACAATGCTCCAAGACACCTGTAATCACAATGCTCCATGTCCCTTTTCATCTCAATGATCCATGAACCCTGTCATCACACTGCAACATGCCCATCATCATAATGCTTCATGCTATTGTCATCCCAATGAAATCAAAATGCTCCATGACCTCTGTAATCACAATGCTCCAAACCCTTGTGATCACAATGTTCCATAACACTTGTCATCACAATGCTCAATACACTTGTCATCACAATGCTCCCAGACTCTTGCCATCAGTGTGCTCCTTGAACACTGTCATGACAAGGCTCCATGCCTTTTTCATTACAATGATCCATGCCTTTTTCATCACAATGCTCCAAGACCCGTGTAATCACAATGCTCTTGCCCTGGTCATCACAAAGCTCCATGACACATGTCATCAGAATGCTCCTTGGACATCTCTCACAATGCTCCATGCCCTTGTAATTACAAGGCTCCAAGACCCCTGTGATCACAATGCTCCATGCCCCTTTTCATCAGAATGCTCCATGAGACTTCTCATCACAAGGCTCCATGGTCTTCTCATCACAGTGCTCCAGGACCTTGTCATCACAATGCTCCATGACCCATTTCATCAGAATACTCCATGAATATTTTCAGCTCAATGCTCGATGATCTTCTCATTACAATGCTCCATGACCCCTGTCATCACAATGCTCCATGCTCCTTGATATCAAAATGATCCATGACCTCTGTCATCACAGTGCTCCAAACCCTTGTGATCACATTGTTCCATAACACTTGTCATCACAACGCTCCATGATGCCTGTCATCACAATACTCCATGCCCTTGTCATCACAATGCTCCATGACCTTTGTCATCACAATGCTCAATACACTTGTCATCACAATGCTCCCTGACACTTGTTGTCAGAAGGCTTCTCGTAACCTGTCATGGAAAGGCTCTATGCCTTTTTCATCACAATGTTCCATGCCCTTTTCACAACAATGCTCCATGCCATTGTCATCACAATACTCCACAAGCTTGTCATCAGAATGCTCCATGACCCTTGTCATCACAATGCTCCATGAACCCTGTCATCACAATTCTCCATGCCCCTTGTCATTACAGTTCTCCATGACGCTCATCATCAAAATTATCCATGGTCTTCTAGTCAGAATGTTCCACCGTCTTTCAATCACAATGCTCCATGACCCTTGAAATCACAATGTTACATGCTCTTGTAATCACATTCTCCATGCACTTGTCATCGCATTGCTCCATGACCCCTGTCATAGCAAGCCTCATGTGCTTTTCATCACAGTGCTTCACGAACTTGTCATCAAAATTCTCAAAAGCCCTTGTCATCACAATGCTCCATGCCCTTTTCATCACAATGCTCCATGACCATTGTCATCACAATGCTCCAAGCCCTTGTCATCACAATGCTCCATTACCTTTGTCGTCACAACCCTCCATGACAATTGGCATCACAATTTTCCATGCCATTGTCATCACAATGGAACATGACATATGCCATCACAATGAACCCTGACACCTGTCTTCACAATACTCCATGACCTTGTCATCACTATGCTCCATGCCCTTGTCATAACAATGCTCCATGCCTTTGTCAGCACAATGCTCCATGACCCTTGTTATCACAATGCTCCATGCGCTTGTCAGAACAATGCTCCATGACCCATGTCATCACAGTGTGCCATGCACTTGTCATCACAATGCTCCCCAAACTTGTCATCACAATGCTCCATAAACGTTGTCATCACAAAGCTCCATGCACTTCGAATCAAAATGCTCTCTCACCACTGATATCTCAATTTTCCATCACTAGTCATCACAATACTCCCTCACCCCTGTCATCACAATGTTACACGGCCTTGTCATCACAAGGCTCCATGACCCGAGTAATCACAATGCTCCATACCCCTTTTCATCTCAATGCTCCATGAACCCTGTCATCACAACGAACCATGCCCATCATCATAATGCTTCATGCTATTGTCATCACAATGAAATGAAAATGCTCCATGACCTCTGTCATCACAATGCTCCCAACCCTTGTGATCACAATGCTCCATAACACTTGTCATCACAACGCCCCATGAGGCTCGCCATCACAATTATCCATGCACTTCTCATCACAATGTGCCATGACCTTTGTCATCACAATGCTCAATACACTTGTCATCACAATGCTCCCTGACACTTGTCGTCAGTATGCTTCTTGAACCCTGTCATGAAAAGGCTCCATGCCTTTTTCATGATAATGATCCATGCCTTTTTCATCACAATGCTCCAAGACCCCTGTAATCACAATGCTCCATGCCCTGGTCATCACAAGGCTCCATGACGAATGTCATAAGAATGCTCCTTAGACATCTCTCACAATGTTGCATGCCCTTTTCATCACAATGTTCCAAGACCCCTGTAATCACAATGCTCCATGCCCCTTTACATCAGAATGCTCCATGAGACTTCTCATCACAGGGCTCCATGGGCTTCTCATCACAATGCTCCAGGACCTTGTCATCACAATGCTCCATGACCCCTTTCATCAGAATACTCCATGAACATTTTCAGCTCAATGCTCCATGATCTTCTCATCACAATGCTCCATGACCCCTGTCATCACAATGCTCCATGCTCCTTGATATCAAAATGATCCATGACCTCTGTCATCACAGTGCTCCAAACCCTTGTGATCACATTGTTCCATAACACTTGTCATCACAACGCTCCATGATGCCTGTCATCACAATACTCCATGCACTTGTCATCACAATGCTCCATGACCTTTGTCATCACAATGCTCAATACACTTGTCATCACAATGTTCCCTGACACTTGTCGTCAGAATGCTTCTCGAACCCTGTCATGGAAAGGCTCTATGCCTTTTTCATCACAATGCTCCATGCCCTTTTCATCACAATGCTCCACGCCATTGTCATCACAATACTCCACAAGCTTGTCATCAGAATGCTCCATGACACTTGTCATCACAATGCTCCATGACGCTTGTCATCACAGTGCTCCATGACACTTGTCATCAAAATGCTCCATGCCTTTGTCAGCAAAATGCTTCATGGCATTGTCATCATAATGCTCCATGTGCTTGTCATCACAATACTCCATTCCCATTGTCATCAAAATCCTCGGTGAACCTTGGGTTCACATTTCTTCATGCCCTTGTCATTACAATGCTCCATGCTCCTTGAAATCAAAATGATCCATGACCTCTGTCATCACAATGCTACAAACCCTTGTGATCACAATGTTCCATAAGACTTGTCATCACAACGCTCCATGATGCCTGTCATTACAATGCTGCATGAACTTTGTCATCACAATGCTAAATACACTTGTCAACACAATGCTCCCTGACACTTATCTTCAGAATGCTCCTTGAACCCTGTAATGAAAAGGCTCCATTCCTTTTTCATAACAATGCTCCATGCCCTTTTCATCACAATGCTCCATGACAGTGTCATCACAATACTCCGCAAGCTTGTCATCAGAATGCTCCATGACCCCTGTCATCACAATGATCCATGACACCTGTCATCAAAATGCGCCATTTCCCTTGTCATTACAGTGCTCCATGACGCTCGTCATCACAATTATCCATGACCTTCTCATAACAATGCTCCACGGTCTTGCGATCACAATGCTCAATGCCCTGGTCATCACAGTGCTCCATGTCCCTTGTCATCACATTTCTCCACGTCCATGTCATCACAATGCTCCATGACACCTGTCATAGCAAGCTCCATGTGCTTTTCATCACAGTGCTTCACGAACTTGTCATCAAAATTCTCAAAAGCCCTTGTCATCACAATGCTCCATGCCCTTTTCATCACAATGCTCCAAGACCCCTGTAATCACAATGCACCATGCCCCTTTTCATCAGAATGCTCCATGAGACTTCTCATCACAAGGCTCCATGGTCTTCTCATCACAATGCTCCAGGACCTTGTCATCACAATGCTCCATGACCCCTTTCATCAGAATACTCCATGAACATTTTCAGCTCAATGCTCCATGATCTTCTCATCACAATGCTCCATGACCCCTGTCATCACAATGCTCCATGCTCCTTGATATCAAAATGATCCATGACCTCTGTCATCACAGTGCTCCAAACCCTTGTGATCACATTGTTCCATAACACTTGTCATCACAATGCTCCATGATGCCTGTCATCACAATACTCCATGCCCTTGTCATCACAATGCTCCATGACCTTTGTCATCACAATGCTCAATACACCTGTCATCACAATGCTCCCTGACACTTGTCGTCAGAATGCTTCTCGAACCCTGTCATGAAAGGGCTGTATGCCTTTTTCATCACAATGCTCCATGCCCTTTTCATCACAATGCTCCACGCCATTGTCATCACAATACTCCACAAGCCTGTCATCAGAATGCTCCATGACACTTGTCATCACAATTCCCCATGACCCCTGTCATCACAATGCTCCAGGCCCCTTGTCATTACAGTTCTCCATGACGCTCGTCATCACAATTATCCATGGTCTTCTCATCACAATGCTCCACCGTCTTGCCATCACAATGCTCCATGACACTTCAAATCACAATGCTACATGCTCTTGTAATCACATTCTCCATGAACTTGTCATCACAATGCTCCATGACCCCTGTCATAGCAAGCACCATGTGCTTTTCATCACAGTGCTTCACGAACTTGTCATCAAAATTCTCAAAAGCCCTTGTCATCACAATGCTCCATGCCCTTTTCATCACAATGATCCATGACCATTGTCATCAAAATGTTCCATTACATGTGTCATCACAATCATCCATGACACTTGTCATCACAATGCTCCATGCCGTTGTCATCACAATGCACCATGACATAGGTCATCACAATGCTCCCTGACACCTGACTTCACAATACTCCATAACCTTTTCTTCACAGTGCTCCATGCCCTTGTCATCACAGTGTGCAATGCCCACTGTCATCACAATAATCCATGAAATTTTTCAGACTGATGCTCCATGCCCCTGTCATCACAATGATCCATGCACTTGTCATCACAATGCTCCATGACACCTGTCATCACAATGCTCCGTGTCTCCAGTCATCACAATGCTTCAAGACTTTGTCATCAGAATGGTCCATGCCCTCATCATCACAAGTCTCTGTGACATTTGTCACCACAATGCTCCATGAATATTTCATCACAATGCTCTGTGACACTTGGCATCACAATGCTCCATGCACTTCTCATGAAAATGCTCTCTCACCACTGATATCACAATGTTCCATCACTAGTCATCACCATACTCCTTCACCCCTGTCATCACAATGTTCCATGACCCCTATCATCACAATGCTACATGCCATTATCATCACAATGCACCACTCGCTTGTCATCAAAATGCTCCATGACTTTTGTCATCACAAAGCTCCATGACCCTTGGCATCACAATGCTCCATGCCATTGTCATACAATGCTTCATGAAGCCTCTCATCACATTGCTCCATTCCCTTATCATCGCAAAGCTCCATGACGCTTTTCATCACAATGCTCGATGCCCTTCTAATCACAATGCTCCATGATCTTGTCATTACAATCCTCCATGACCCATGTATCACAGTGTTCCGTGTCCTTTTCATCACAATGCTCCATGCCCACTATCACCACAATAATCCATGAAAATTTTCAGACAAATGCTCCATGCCCTTGTCATCACAAAGCTCCATGACGCATGTCATCAGAATGCTCCATGGCCTTCTCATTCACAATGCTCCAGGCCCTTGCCATCACAATGCTCCAAGACACCTGTAATCACAATGCTCCATGTCCCTTTTCATATCAATGATCCATGAACCCTGTCATCACACTGCAACATGCCCATCATCATAATGCTTCATGCTATTGTCATCCCAATGAAATCAAAATGCTCCATGACCTCTGTAATCACAATGCTCCAAACCCTTGTGATCACAATGTTCCATAACATTTGTCATCACAATGCTCAATACACTTGTCATCACAATGCTCCCAGACTCTTGCCATCAGTGTGCTCCTTGAACACTGTCATGACAAGGCTCCATGCCTTTTTCATTACAATGATCCATGCCTTTTTCATCACAATGCTCCAAGACCCGTGTAATCACAATGCTCCTTGCCCTGGTCATCACAAAGCTCCATGACACATGTCATCAGAATGCTCCTTGGACATCTCTCACAATGCTCCATGCCCTTGTAATTACAATGCTCCAAGACCCCTGTGATCACAATGCTCCATGCCCCTTTTCATCAAAATGCTCCATGAGACTTCTCATCACAAGGCTCCATGGTCTTCTCATCAGAGTGCTCCAGGACCTTGTCATCACAATGCTCCATGACCCATTTCATCAGAATACTCCATGAATATTTTCAGCTCAATGCTCGATGATCTTCTCATTACAATGCTCCATGACCCCTGTCATCACAATGCTCCATGCTCCTTGATATCAAAATGATCCATGACCTCTGTCATCACAGTGCTCCAAACCCTTGTGATCACATTGTTCCATAACACTTGTCATCACAACGCTCCATGATGACTGTCATCACAATACTCCATGCCCTTGTCATCACAATGCTCCATGACCTTTGTCATCACAATGCTCATACACTTGTCATCACAATGCTCCCTGACACTTGTTGTCAGAAGGCTTCTCGAAACCTGTCATGGAAAGGCTCTATGCCTTTTTCATCACAATGCTCCATGCCCTTTTCATCACAATGCTCCATGCCATTGTCATCACAATACTCCACAAGCTTGTCATCAGAATGCTCCATGACCCTTGTCATCACAATGCTCCATGACCCCTGTCATCACAAAGCTCCATGACACCTGTCATCACAATTCTCCACCATGCCCCTTGTCATTACAGTTCTCCATGACGCTCGTCATCAAAATTATCCATGGTCTTCTAGTCACAATGTTCCACCGTCTTTCAATCACAATGCTCCATGACCCTTGAAATCACAATGTTACATGCTCTTGTAATCACATTCTCCATGCACTTGTCATCGCATTGCTCCATGACCCCTGTCATAGCAAGCCTCATGTGCTTTTCATCACAGTGCTTCACGAACTTGTCATCAAATTCTCAAAAGCCCTTGTCATCACAATGCTCCATGCCCTTTTCATCACAATGCTCCATGACCATTGTCATCACAATGCTCCAAGCCCTTGTCATCACAATGCTCCATTACCTTTGTCGTCACAACCCTCCATGACAATTGGCATCACAATTTTCCATGCCATTGTCATCACAATGGAACATGACATATGCCATCACAATGAACCCTGACACCTGTCTTCACAATACTCCATGACCTTGTCATCACTATGCTCCATGCCCTTGTCATAACAATGCTCCATGCCTTTGTCAGCACAATGCTCCATGACCCTTGTTATCACAATGCTCCATGCGCTTGTCAGAACAATGCTCCATGACCCATGTCATCACAGTGTGCCATGCACTTGTCATCACAATGCTCCCCAAACTTGTCATCACAATGCTCCATAAACGTTGTCATCACAAAGCTCCATGCACTTCGAATCAAAATGCTCTCTCACCACTGATATCTCAATTTTCCATCACTAGTCATCACAATACTCCCTCACCCCTGTCATCACAATGTTACACGGCCTTGTCATCACAAGGCTCCATGACCCGAGTAATCACAATGCTCCATACCCCTTTTCATCTCAATGCTCCATGAACCCTGTCATCACAACGAACCATGCCCATCATCATAATGCTTCATGCTATTGTCATCACAATGAAATGAAAATGCTCCATGACCTCTGTCATCACAATGCTCCCAACCCTTGTGATCACAATGCTCCATAACACTTGTCATCACAACGCCCCATGAGGCTCGCCATCACAATTATCCATGCACTTCTCATCACAATGTGCCATGACCTTTGTCATCACAATGCTCAATACACTTGTCATCACAATGCTCCCTGACACTTGTCGTCAGTATGCTTCTTGAACCCTGTCATGAAAAGGCTCCATGCCTTTTTCATTACAATGATCCATGCCTTTTTCATCACAATGCTCCAAGACCCGTGTAATCACAATGCTCTTGCCCTGGTCATCACAAAGCTCCATGACACATGTCATCAGAATGCTCCTTGGACATCTCTCACAATGCTCCATGCCCTTGTAATTACAAGGCTCCAAGACCCCTGTGATCACAATGCTCCATGCCCCTTTTCATCAGAATGCTCCATGAGACTTCTCATCACAAGGCTCCATGGTCTTCTCATCAGAGTGCTCCAGGACCTTGTCATCACAATGCTCCATGACCCATTTCATCAGAATACTCCATGAATATTTTTAGCTCAATGCTCCATGATCTTCTCATTACAATGCTCCATGACCCCTGTCATCACAATGCTCCATGCTCCTTGATATCAAAATGATCCATGACCTCTGTCATCACAGTGCTCCAAACCCTTGTGATCACATTGTTCCATAACACTTGTCATCACAACGCTCCATGATGCCTGTCATCACAATACTCCATGCCCTTGTCATCACAATGCTCCATGACCTTTGTCATCACAATGCTCAATACACTTGTCATCACAATGCTCCCTGACACTTGTTGTCAGAAGGCTTCTCGAAACCTGTCATGGAAAGGCTCTATGCCTTTTTCATCACAATGTTCCATGCCCTTTTCACAACAATGCTCCATGCCATTGTCATCACAATACTCCACAAGCTTGTCATCAGAATGCTCCATGACCCTTGTCATCACAATGCTCCATGAACCCTGTCATCACAATTCTCCATGCCCCTTGTCATTACAGTTCTCCATGACGCTCATCATCAAAATTATCCATGGTCTTCTAGTCAGAATGTTCCACCGTCTTTCAATCACAATGCTCCATTACCCTTGAAATCACAATGTTACATGCTCTTGTAATCACATTCTCCATGCACTTGTCATCGCATTGCTCCATGACCCCTGTCATAGCAAGCCTCATGTGCTTTTCATCACAGTGCTTCACGAACTTGTCATCAAAATTCTCAAAAGCCCTTGTCATCACAATGCTCCATGCCCTTTTCATCACAATGCTCCATGACCATTGTCATCACAATGCTCCAAGCCCTTGTCATCACAATGCTCCATTACCTTTGTCGTCACAACCCTCCATGACAATTGGCATCACAATTTTCCATGCCATTGTCATCACAATGGAACATGACATATGCCATCACAATGAACCCTGACACCTGTCTTCACAATACTCCATGACCTTGTCATCACTATGCTCCATGCCCTTGTCATAACAATGCTCCATGCCTTTGTCAGCACAATGCTCCATGACCCTTGTTATCACAATGCTCCATGCGCTTGTCAGAACAATGCTCCATGACCCATGTCATCACAGTGTGCCATGCACTTGTCATCACAATGCTCCCCAAACTTGTCATCACAATGCTCCATAAACGTTGTCATCACAAAGCTCCATGCACTTCGAATCAAAATGCTCTCTCACCACTGATATCTCAATTTTCCATCACTAGTCATCACAATACTCCCTCACCCCTGTCATCACAATGTTACACGGCCTTGTCATCACAAGGCTCCATGACCCGAGTAATCACAATGCTCCATACCCCTTTTCATCTCAATGCTCCATGAACCCTGTCATCACAACGAACCATGCCCATCATCATAATGCTTCATGCTATTGTCATCACAATGAAATGAAAATGCTCCATGACCTCTGTCATCACAATGCTCCCAACCCTTGTGATCACAATGCTCCATA
This sequence comes from Hyperoodon ampullatus, assembly GCF_949752795.1. Taxonomy (NCBI): domain Eukaryota; kingdom Metazoa; phylum Chordata; class Mammalia; order Artiodactyla; family Ziphiidae; genus Hyperoodon; species Hyperoodon ampullatus. The sequence goes on from NW_027641089.1 coordinate 65,835, forward strand.
ACACTTGTCATCACAACGCCCCATGAGGCTCGCCATCACAATTATCCATGCACTTCTCATCACAATGTGCCATGACCTTTGTCATCACAATGCTCAATACACTTGTCATCACAATGCTCCCTGACACTTGTCGTCAGTATGCTTCTTGAACCCTGTCATGAAAAGGCTCCATGCCTTTTTCATGATAATGATCCATGCCTTTTTCATCACAATGCTCCAAGACCCCTGTAATCACAATGCTCCATGCCCTGGTCATCACAAGGCTCCATGACGAATGTCATAAGAATGCTCCTTAGACATCTCTCACAATGTTGCATGCCCTTTTCATCACAATGTTCCAAGACCCCTGTAATCACAATGCTCCATGCCCCTTTACATCAGAATGCTCCATGAGACTTCTCATCACAGGGCTCCATGGGCTTCTCATCACAATGCTCCAGGACCTTGTCATCACAATGCTCCATGACCCCTTTCATCAGAATACTCCATGAACATTTTCAGCTCAATGCTCCATGATCTTCTCATCACAATGCTCCATGACCCCTGTCATCACAATGCTCCATGCTCCTTGATATCAAAATGATCCATGACCTCTGTCATCACAGTGCTCCAAACCCTTGTGATCACATTGTTCCATAACACTTGTCATCACAACGCTCCATGATGCCTGTCATCACAATACTCCATGCACTTGTCATCACAATGCTCCATGACCTTTGTCATCACAATGTTCAATACACTTGTCATCACAATGCTCCCTGACACTTGTCGTCAGAATGCTTCTCGAACCCTGTCATGGAAAGGCTCTATGCCTTTTTCATCACAATGCTCCATGCCCTTTTCATCACAATGCTCCACGCCATTGTCATCACAATACTCCACAAGCTTGTCATCAGAATGCTCCATGACACTTGTCATCACAATGCTCCATGACGCTTGTCATCACAGTGCTCCATGACACTTGTCATCAAAATGCTCCATGCCTTTGTCAGCAAAATGCTTCATGGCATTGTCATCATAATGCTCCATGCGCTTGTCATCACAATACTCCATTCCCATTGTCATCAAAATCCTCGGTGAACCTTGGGTTCACATTTCTTCATGCCCTTGTCATTACAATGCTCCATGCTCCTTGAAATCAAAATGATCCATGACCTCTGTCATCACAATGCTACAAACCCTTGTGATCACAATGTTCCATAAGACTTGTCATCACAACGCTCCATGATGCCTGTCATTACAATGCTGCATGAACTTTGTCATCACAATGCTAAATACACTTGTCAACACAATGCTCCCTGACACTTATCTTCAGAATGCTCCTTGAACCCTGTAATGAAAAGGCTCCATTCCTTTTTCATAACAATGCTCCATGCCCTTTTCATCACAATGCTCCATGACAGTGTCATCACAATACTCCGCAAGCTTGTCATCAGAATGCTCCATGACCCCTGTCATCACAATGATCCATGACACCTGTCATCAAAATGCGCCATTTTCCTTGTCATTACAGTGCTCCATGACGCTCGCCATCACAATTATCCATGACCTTCTCATAACAATGCTCCACGGTCTTGCGATCACAATGCTCAATGCCCTGGTCATCACAGTGCTCCATGTCCCTTGTCATCACATTTCTCCACGTCCATGTCATCACAATGCTCCATGACACCTGTCATAGCAAGCTCCATGTGCTTTTCATCACAGTGCTTCACGAACTTGTCATCAAAATTCTCAAAAGCCCTTGTCATCACAATGCTCCATGCCCTTTTCATCACAATGCTCCAAGACCCCTGTAATCACAATGCACCATGCCCCTTTTCATCAGAATGCTCCATGAGACTTCTCATCACAAGGCTCCATGGTCTTCTCATCACAATGCTCCAGGACCTTGTCATCACAATGCTCCATGACCCCTTTCATCAGAATACTCCATGAACATTTTCAGCTCAATGCTCCATGATCTTCTCATCACAATGCTCCATGACCCCTGTCATCACAATGCTCCATGCTCCTTGATATCAAAATGATCCATGACCTCTGTCATCACAGTGCTCCAAACCCTTGTGATCACATTGTTCCATAACACTTGTCATCACAATGCTCCATGATGCCTGTCATCACAATACTCCATGCCCTTGTCATCACAATGCTCCATGACCTTTGTCATCACAATGCTCAATACACCTGTCATCACAATGCTCCCTGACACTTGTCGTCAGAATGCTTCTCGAACCCTGTCATGAAAGGGCTGTATGCCTTTTTCATCACAATGCTCCATGCCCTTTTCATCACAATGCTCCACGCCATTGTCATCACAATACTCCACAAGCCTGTCATCAGAATGCTCCATGACACTTGTCATCACAATTCCCCATGACCCCTGTCATCACAATGCTCCAGGCCCCTTGTCATTACAGTTCTCCATGACGCTCGTCATCACAATTATCCATGGTCTTCTCATCACAATGCTCCACCGTCTTGCCATCACAATGCTCCATGACACTTCAAATCACAATGCTACATGCTCTTGTAATCACATTCTCCATGAACTTGTCATCACAATGCTCCATGACCCCTGTCATAGCAAGCACCATGTGCTTTTCATCACAGTGCTTCACGAACTTGTCATCAAAATTCTCAAAAGCCCTTGTCATCACAATGCTCCATGCCCTTTTCATCACAATGATCCATGACCATTGTCATCAAAATGTTCCATTACATGTGTCATCACAATCATCCATGACACTTGTCATCACAATGCTCCATGCCGTTGTCATCACAATGCACCATGACATAGGTCATCACAATGCTCCCTGACACCTGACTTCACAATACTCCATAACCTTTTCTTCACAGTGCTCCATGCCCTTGTCATCACAGTGTGCAATGCCCACTGTCATCACAATAATCCATGAAATTTTTCAGACTGATGCTCCATGCCCCTGTCATCACAATGATCCATGCACTTGTCATCACAATGCTCCATGACACCTGTCATCACAATGCTCCGTGTCTCCAGTCATCACAATGCTTCAAGACTTTGTCATCAGAATGGTCCATGCCCTCATCATCACAAGTCTCTGTGACATTTGTCACCACAATGCTCCATGAATATTTCATCACAATGCTCTGTGACACTTGGCATCACAATGCTCCATGCACTTCTCATGAAAATGCTCTCTCACCACTGATATCACAATGTTCCATCACTAGTCATCACCATACTCCTTCACCCCTGTCATCACAATGTTCCATGACCCCTATCATCACAATGCTACATGCCATTATCATCACAATGCACCACTCGCTTGTCATCAAAATGCTCCATGACTTTTGTCATCACAAAGCTCCATGACCCTTGGCATCACAATGCTCCATGCCATTGTCATACAATGCTTCATGAAGCCTCTCATCACATTGCTCCATTCCCTTATCATCGCAAAGCTCCATGACGCTTTTCATCACAATGCTCGATGCCCTTCTAATCACAATGCTCCATGATCTTGTCATTACAATCCTCCATGACCCATGTATCACAGTGTTCCGTGTCCTTTTCATCACAATGCTCCATGCCCACTATCACCACAATAATCCATGAAAATTTTCAGACAAATGCTCCATGCCCTTGTCATCACAAAGCTCCATGACGCATGTCATCAGAATGCTCCATGGCCTTCTCATTCACAATGCTCCATGCCCTTGCCATCACAATGCTCCAAGACACCTGTAATCACAATGCTCCATGTCCCTTTTCATCTCAATGATCCATGAACCCTGTCATCACACTGCAACATGCCCATCATCATAATGCTTCATGCTATTGTCATCCCAATGAAATCAAAATGCTCCATGACCTCTGTAATCACAATGCTCCAAACCCTTGTGATCACAATGTTCCATAACATTTGTCATCACAATGCTCAATACACTTGTCATCACAATGCTCCCAGACTCTTGCCATCAGTGTGCTCCTTGAACACTGTCATGACAAGGCTCCATGCCTTTTTCATTACAATGATCCATGCCTTTTTCATCACAATGCTCCAAGACCCGTGTAATCACAATGCTCCTTGCCCTGGTCATCACAAAGCTCCATGACACATGTCATCAGAATGCTCCTTGGACATCTCTCACAATGCTCCATGCCCTTGTAATTACAATGCTCCAATACCCCTGTGATCACAATGCTCCATGCCCCTTTTCATCAAAATGCTCCATGAGACTTCTCATCACAAGGCTCCATGGTCTTCTCATCAGAGTGCTCCAGGACCTTGTCATCACAATGCTCCATGACCCATTTCATCAGAATACTCCATGAATATTTTCAGCTCAATGCTCGATGATCTTCTCATTACAATGCTCCATGACCCCTGTCATCACAATGCTCCATGCTCCTTGATATCAAAATGATCCATGACCTCTGTCATCACAGTGCTCCAAACCCTTGTGATCACATTGTTCCATAACACTTGTCATCACAACGCTCCATGATGACTGTCATCACAATACTCCATGCCCTTGTCATCACAATGCTCCATGACCTTTGTCATCACAATGCTCATACACTTGTCATCACAATGCTCCCTGACACTTGTTGTCAGAAGGCTTCTCGAAACCTGTCATGGAAAGGCTCTATGCCTTTTTCATCACAATGCTCCATGCCCTTTTCATCACAATGCTCCATGCCATTGTCATCACAATACTCCACAAGCTTGTCATCAGAATGCTCCATGACCCTTGTCATCACAATGCTCCATGACCCCTGTCATCACAAAGCTCCATGACACCTGTCATCACAATTCTCCATGCCCCTTGTCATTACAGTTCTCCATGATGCTCGTCATCAAAATTATCCATGGTCTTCTAGTCACAATGTTCCACCGTCTTTCAATCACAATGCTCCATGACCCTTGAAATCACAATGTTACATGCTCTTGTAATCACATTCTCCATGCACTTGTCATCGCATTGCTCCATGACCCCTGTCATAGCAAGCCTCATGTGCTTTTCATCACAGTGCTTCACGAACTTGTCATCAAATTCTCAAAAGCCCTTGTCATCACAATGCTCCATGCCCTTTTCATCACAATGCTCCATGACCATTGTCATCACAATGCTCCAAGCCCTTGTCATCACAATGCTCCATTACCTTTGTCGTCACAACCCTCCATGACAATTGGCATCACAATTTTCCATGCCATTGTCATCACAATGGAACATGACATATGCCATCACAATGAACCCTGACACCTGTCTTCACAATACTCCATGACCTTGTCATCACTATGCTCCATGCCCTTGTCATAACAATGCTCCATGCCTTTGTCAGCACAATGCTCCATGACCCTTGTTATCACAATGCTCCATGCGCTTGTCAGAACAATGCTCCATGACCCATGTCATCACAGTGTGCCATGCACTTGTCATCACAATGCTCCCCAAACTTGTCATCACAATGCTCCATAAACGTTGTCATCACAAAGCTCCATGCACTTCGAATCAAAATGCTCTCTCACCACTGATATCTCAATTTTCCATCACTAGTCATCACAATACTCCCTCACCCCTGTCATCACAATGTTACACGGCCTTGTCATCACAAGGCTCCATGACCCGAGTAATCACAATGCTCCATACCCCTTTTCATCTTAATGCTCCATGAACCCTGTCATCACAACGAACCATGCCCATCATCATAATGCTTCATGCTATTGTCATCACAATGAAATGAAAATGCTCCATGACCTCTGTCATCACAATGCTCCCAACCCTTGTGATCACAATGCTCCATAACACTTGTCATCACAACGCCCCATGAGGCTCGCCATCACAATTATCCATGCACTTCTCATCACAATGTGCCATGACCTTTGTCATCACAATGCTCAATACACTTGTCATCACAATGCTCCCTGACACTTGTCGTCAGTATGCTTCTTGAACCCTGTCATGAAAAGGCTCCATGCCTTTTTCATGATAATGATCCATGCCTTTTTCATCACAATGCTCCAAGACCCCTGTAATCACAATGCTCCATGCCCTGGTCATCACAAGGCTCCATGACGAATGTCATAAGAATGCTCCTTAGACATCTCTCACAATGTTGCATGCCCTTTTCATCACAATGTTCCAAGACCCCTGTAATCACAATGCTCCATGCCCCTTTACATCAGAATGCTCCATGAGACTTCTCATCACAGGGCTCCATGGGCTTCTCATCACAATGCTCCAGGACCTTGTCATCACAATGCTCCATGACCCCTTTCATCAGAATACTCCATGAACATTTTCAGCTCAATGCTCCATGATCTTCTCATCACAATGCTCCATGACCCCTGTCATCACAATGCTCCATGCTCCTTGATATCAAAATGATCCATGACCTCTGTCATCACAGTGCTCCAAACCCTTGTGATCACATTGTTCCATAACACTTGTCATCACAACGCTCCATGATGCCTGTCATCACAATACTCCATGCACTTGTCATCACAATGCTCCATGACCTTTGTCATCACAATGCTCAATACACTTGTCATCACAATGCTCCCTGACACTTGTCGTCAGAATGCTTCTCGAACCCTGTCATGGAAAGGCTCTATGCCTTTTTCATCACAATGCTCCATGCCCTTTTCATCACAATGCTCCACGCCATTGTCATCACAATACTCCACAAGCTTGTCATCAGAATGCTCCATGACACTTGTCATCACAATGCTCCATGACGCTTGTCATCACAGTGCTCCATGACACTTGTCATCAAAATGCTCCATGCCTTTGTCAGCAAAATGCTTCATGGCATTGTCATCATAATGCTCCATGCGCTTGTCATCACAATACTCCATTCCCATTGTCATCAAAATCCTCGGTGAACCTTGGGTTCACATTTCTTCATGCCCTTGTCATTACAATGCTCCATGCTCCTTGAAATCAAAATGATCCATGACCTCTGTCATCACAATGCTACAAACCCTTGTGATCACAATGTTCCATAAGACTTGTCATCACAACGCTCCATGATGCCTGTCATTACAATGCTGCATGAACTTTGTCATCACAATGCTAAATACACTTGTCAACACAATGCTCCCTGACACTTATCTTCAGAATGCTCCTTGAACCCTGTAATGAAAAGGCTCCATTCCTTTTTCATAACAATGCTCCATGCCCTTTTCATCACAATGCTCCATGACAGTGTCATCACAATACTCCGCAAGCTTGTCATCAGAATGCTCCATGACCCCTGTCATCACAATGATCCATGACACCTGTCATCAAAATGCGCCATTTTCCTTGTCATTACAGTGCTCCATGACGCTCGTCATCACAATTATCCATGACCTTCTCATAACAATGCTCCACGGTCTTGCGATCACAATGCTCAATGCCCTGGTCATCACAGTGCTCCATGTCCCTTGTCATCACATTTCTCCACGTCCATGTCATCACAATGCTCCATGACACCTGTCATAGCAAGCTCCATGTGCTTTTCATCACAGTGCTTCACGAACTTGTCATCAAAATTCTCAAAAGCCCTTGTCATCACAATGCTCCATGCCCTTTTCATCACAATGCTCCAAGACCCCTGTAATCACAATGCACCATGCCCCTTTTCATCAGAATGCTCCATGAGACTTCTCATCACAAGGCTCCATGGTCTTCTCATCACAATGCTCCAGGACCTTGTCATCACAATGCTCCATGACCCCTTTCATCAGAATACTCCATGAACATTTTCAGCTCAATGCTCCATGATCTTCTCATCACAATGCTCCATGACCCCTGTCATCACAATGCTCCATGCTCCTTGATATCAAAATGATCCATGACCTCTGTCATCACAGTGCTCCAAACCCTTGTGATCACATTGTTCCATAACACTTGTCATCACAATGCTCCATGATGACTGTCATCACAATACTCCATGCCCTTGTCATCACAATGCTCCATGACCTTTGTCATCACAATGCTCATACACTTGTCATCACAATGCTCCCTGACACTTGTTGTCAGAAGGCTTCTCGAAACCTGTCATGGAAAGGCTCTATGCCTTTTTCATCACAATGCTCCATGCCCTTTTCATCACAATGCTCCATGCCATTGTCATCACAATACTCCACAAGCTTGTCATCAGAATGCTCCATGACCCTTGTCATCACAATGCTCCATGACCCCTGTCATCACAAAGCTCCATGACACCTGTCATCACAATTCTCCATGCCCCTTGTCATTACAGTTCTCCATGACGCTCGTCATCAAAATTATCCATGGTCTTCTAGTCACAATGTTCCACCGTCTTTCAATCACAATGCTCCATGACCCTTGAAATCACAATGTTACATGCTCTTGTAATCACATTCTCCATGCACTTGTCATCGCATTGCTCCATGACCCCTGTCATAGCAAGCCTCATGTGCTTTTCATCACAGTGCTTCACGAACTTGTCATCAAATTCTCAAAAGCCCTTGTCATCACAATGCTCCATGCCCTTTTCATCACAATGCTCCATGACCATTGTCATCACAATGCTCCAAGCCCTTGTCATCACAATGCTCCATTACCTTTGTCGTCACAACCCTCCATGACAATTGGCATCACAATTTTCCATGCCATTGTCATCACAATGGAACATGACATATGCCATCACAATGAACCCTGACACCTGTCTTCACAATACTCCATGACCTTGTCATCACTATGCTCCATGCCCTTGTCATAACAATGCTCCATGCCTTTGTCAGCACAATGCTCCATGACCCTTGTTATCACAATGCTCCATGCGCTTGTCAGAACAATGCTCCATGACCCATGTCATCACAGTGTGCCATGCACTTGTCATCACAATGCTCCCCAAACTTGTCATCACAATGCTCCATAAACGTTGTCATCACAAAGCTCCATGCACTTCGAATCAAAATGCTCTCTCACCACTGATATCTCAATTTTCCATCACTAGTCATCACAATACTCCCTCACCCCTGTCATCACAATGTTACACGGCCTTGTCATCACAAGGCTCCATGACCCGAGTAATCACAATGCTCCATACCCCTTTTCATCTTAATGCTCCATGAACCCTGTCATCACAACGAACCATGCCCATCATCATAATGCTTCATGCTATTGTCATCACAATGAAATGAAAATGCTCCATGACCTCTGTCATCACAATGCTCCCAACCCTTGTGATCACAATGCTCCATAACACTTGTCATCACAACGCCCCATGAGGCTCGCCATCACAATTATCCATGCACTTCTCATCACAATGTGCCATGACCTTTGTCATCACAATGCTCAATACACTTGTCATCACAATGCTCCCTGACACTTGTCGTCAGTATGCTTCTTGAACCCTGTCATGAAAAGGCTCCATGCCTTTTTCATGATAATGATCCATGCCTTTTTCATCACAATGCTCCAAGACCCCTGTAATCACAATGCTCCATGCCCTGGTCATCACAAGGCTCCATGACGAATGTCATAAGAATGCTCCTTAGACATCTCTCACAATGTTGCATGCCCTTTTCATCACAATGTTCCAAGACCCCTGTAATCACAATGCTCCATGCCCCTTTACATCAGAATGCTCCATGAGACTTCTCATCACAGGGCTCCATGGGCTTCTCATCACAATGCTCCAGGACCTTGTCATCACAATGCTCCATGACCCCTTTCATCAGAATACTCCATGAACATTTTCAGCTCAATGCTCCATGATCTTCTCATCACAATGCTCCATGACCCCTGTCATCACAATGCTCCATGCTCCTTGATATCAAAATGATCCATGACCTCTGTCATCACAGTGCTCCAAACCCTTGTGATCACATTGTTCCATAACACTTGTCATCACAACGCTCCATGATGCCTGTCATCACAATACTCCATGCACTTGTCATCACAATGCTCCATGACCTTTGTCATCACAATGCTCAATACACTTGTCATCACAATGCTCCCTGACACTTGTCGTCAGAATGCTTCTCGAACCCTGTCATGGAAAGGCTCTATGCCTTTTTCATCACAATGCTCCATGCCCTTTTCATCACAATGCTCCACGCCATTGTCATCACAATACTCCACAAGCTTGTCATCAGAATGCTCCATGACACTTGTCATCACAATGCTCCATGACGCTTGTCATCACAGTGCTCCATGACACTTGTCATCAAAATGCTCCATGCCTTTGTCAGCAAAATGCTTCATGGCATTGTCATCATAATGCTCCATGCGCTTGTCATCACAATACTCCATTCCCATTGTCATCAAAATCCTCGGTGAACCTTGGGTTCACATTTCTTCATGCCCTTGTCATTACAATGCTCCATGCTCCTTGAAATCAAAATGATCCATGACCTCTGTCATCACAATGCTACAAACCCTTGTGATCACAATGTTCCATAAGACTTGTCATCACAACGCTCCATGATGCCTGTCATTACAATGCTGCATGAACTTTGTCATCACAATGCTAAATACACTTGTCAACACAATGCTCCCTGACACTTATCTTCAGAATGCTCCTTGAACCCTGTAATGAAAAGGCTCCATTCCTTTTTCATAACAATGCTCCATGCCCTTTTCATCACAATGCTCCATGACAGTGTCATCACAATACTCCGCAAGCTTGTCATCAGAATGCTCCATGACCCCTGTCATCACAATGATCCATGACACCTGTCATCAAAATGCGCCATTTTCCTTGTCATTACAGTGCTCCATGACGCTCGTCATCACAATTATCCATGACCTTCTCATAACAATGCTCCACGGTCTTGCGATCACAATGCTCAATGCCCTGGTCATCACAGTGCTCCATGTCCCTTGTCATCACATTTCTCCACGTCCATGTCATCACAATGCTCCATGACACCTGTCATAGCAAGCTCCATGTGCTTTTCATCACAGTGCTTCACGAACTTGTCATCAAAATTCTCAAAAGCCCTTGTCATCACAATGCTCCATGCCCTTTTCATCACAATGCTCCAAGACCCCTGTAATCACAATGCACCATGCCCCTTTTCATCAGAATGCTCCATGAGACTTCTCATCACAAGGCTCCATGGTCTTCTCATCACAATGCTCCAGGACCTTGTCATCACAATGCTCCATGACCCCTTTCATCAGAATACTCCATGAACATTTTCAGCTCAATGCTCCATGATCTTCTCATCACAATGCTCCATGACCCCTGTCATCACAATGCTCCATGCTCCTTGATATCAAAATGATCCATGACCTCTGTCATCACAGTGCTCCAAACCCTTGTGATCACATTGTTCCATAACACTTGTCATCACAATGCTCCATGATGCCTGTCATCACAATACTCCATGCCCTTGTCATCACAATGCTCCATGACCTTTGTCATCACAATGCTCAATACACCTGTCATCACAATGCTCCCTGACACTTGTCGTCAGAATGCTTCTCGAACCCTGTCATGAAAGGGCTGTATGCCTTTTTCATCACAATGCTCCATGCCCTTTTCATCACAATGCTCCACGCCATTGTCATCACAATACTCCACAAGCCTGTCATCAGAATGCTCCATGACACTTGTCATCACAATTCCCCATGACCCCTGTCATCACAGTGCTCCAGGCCCCTTGTCATTACAGTTCTCCATGACGCTCGTCATCACAATTATCCATGGTCTTCTCATCACAATGCTCCACCGTCTTGCCATCACAATGCTCCATGACACTTCAAATCACAATGCTACATGCTCTTGTAATCACATTCTCCATGAACTTGTCATCACAATGCTCCATGACCCCTGTCATAGCAAGCACCATGTGCTTTTCATCACAGTGCTTCACGAACTTGTCATCAAAATTCTCAAAAGCCCTTGTCATCACAATGCTCCATGCCCTTTTCATCACAATGATCCATGACCATTGTCATCAAAATGTTCCATTACATGTGTCATCACAATCATCCATGACACTTGTCATCACAATGCTCCATGCCGTTGTCATCACAATGCACCATGACATAGGTCATCACAATGCTCCCTGACACCTGACTTCACAATACTCCATAACCTTTTCTTCACAGTGCTCCATGCCCTTGTCATCACAGTGTGCAATGCCCACTGTCATCACAATAATCCATGAAATTTTTCAGACTGATGCTCCATGCCCCTGTCATCACAATGATCCATGCACTTGTCATCACAATGCTCCATGACACCTGTCATCACAATGCTCTGTGTCTCCAGTCATCACAATGCTTCAAGACTTTGTCATCAGAATGGTCCATGCCCTCATCATCACAAGTCTCTGTGACATTTGTCACCACAATGCTCCATGAATATTTCATCACAATGCTCTGTGACACTTGGCATCACAATGCTCCATGCACTTCTCATGAAAATGCTCTCTCACCACTGATATCACAATGTTCCATCACTAGTCATCACCATACTCCTTCACCCCTGTCATCACAATGTTCCATGACCCCTATCATCACAATGCTACATGCCATTATCATCACAATGCACCACTCGCTTGTCATCAAAATGCTCCATGACTTTTGTCATCACAAAGCTCCATGACCCTTGGCATCACAATGCTCCATGCCATTGTCATACAATGCTTCATGAAGCCTCTCATCACATTGCTCCATTCCCTTATCATCGCAAAGCTCCATGACGCTTTTCATCACAATGCTCGATGCCCTTCTAATCACAATGCTCCATGATCTTGTCATTACAATCCTCCATGACCCATGTATCACAGTGTTCCGTGTCCTTTTCATCACAATGCTCCATGCCCACTATCACCACAATAATCCATGAAAATTTTCAGACAAATGCTCCATGCCCTTGTCATCACAAAGCTCCATGACGCATGTCATCAGAATGCTCCATGGCCTTCTCATTCACAATGCTCCATGCCCTTGCCATCACAATGCTCCAAGACACCTGTAATCACAATGCTCCATGTCCCTTTTCATCTCAATGATCCATGAACCCTGTCATCACACTGCAACATGCCCATCATCATAATGCTTCATGCTATTGTCATCCCAATGAAATCAAAATGCTCCATGACCTCTGTAATCACAATGCTCCAAACCCTTGTGATCACAATGTTCCATAACATTTGTCATCACAATGCTCAATACACTTGTCATCACAATGCTCCCAGACTCTTGCCATCAGTGTGCTCCTTGAACACTGTCATGACAAGGCTCCATGCCTTTTTCATTACAATGATCCATGCCTTTTTCATCACAATGCTCCAAGACCCGTGTAATCACAATGCTCCTTGCCCTGGTCATCACAAAGCTCCATGACACATGTCATCAGAATGCTCCTTGGACATCTCTCACAATGCTCCATGCCCTTGTAATTACAATGCTCCAATACCCCTGTGATCACAATGCTCCATGCCCCTTTTCATCAAAATGCTCCATGAGACTTCTCATCACAAGGCTCCATGGTCTTCTCATCAGAGTGCTCCAGGACCTTGTCATCACAATGCTCCATGACCCATTTCATCAGAATACTCCATGAATATTTTCAGCTCAATGCTCGATGATCTTCTCATTACAATGCTCCATGACCCCTGTCATCACAATGCTCCATGCTCCTTGATATCAAAATGATCCATGACCTCTGTCATCACAGTGCTCCAAACCCTTGTGATCACATTGTTCCATAACACTTGTCATCACAACGCTCCATGATGACTGTCATCACAATACTCCATGCCCTTGTCATCACAATGCTCCATGACCTTTGTCATCACAATGCTCATACACTTGTCATCACAATGCTCCCTGACACTTGTTGTCAGAAGGCTTCTCGAAACCTGTCATGGAAAGGCTCTATGCCTTTTTCATCACAATGCTCCATGCCCTTTTCATCACAATGCTCCATGCCATTGTCATCACAATACTCCACAAGCTTGTCATCAGAATGCTCCATGACCCTTGTCATCACAATGCTCCATGACCCCTGTCATCACAAAGCTCCATGACACCTGTCATCACAATTCTCCATGCCCCTTGTCATTACAGTTCTCCATGACGCTCGTCATCAAAATTATCCATGGTCTTCTAGTCACAATGTTCCACCGTCTTTCAATCACAATGCTCCATGACCCTTGAAATCACAATGTTACATGCTCTTGTAATCACATTCTCCATGCACTTGTCATCGCATTGCTCCATGACCCCTGTCATAGCAAGCCTCATGTGCTTTTCATCACAGTGCTTCACGAACTTGTCATCAAATTCTCAAAAGCCCTTGTCATCACAATGCTCCATGCCCTTTTCATCACAATGCTCCATGACCATTGTCATCACAATGCTCCAAGCCCTTGTCATCACAATGCTCCATTACCTTTGTCGTCACAACCCTCCATGACAATTGGCATCACAATTTTCCATGCCATTGTCATCACAATGGAACATGACATATGCCATCACAATGAACCCTGACACCTGTCTTCACAATACTCCATGACCTTGTCATCACTATGCTCCATGCCCTTGTCATAACAATGCTCCATGCCTTTGTCAGCACAATGCTCCATGACCCTTGTTATCACAATGCTCCATGCGCTTGTCAGAACAATGCTCCATGACCCATGTCATCACAGTGTGCCATGCACTTGTCATCACAATGCTCCCCAAACTTGTCATCACAATGCTCCATAAACGTTGTCATCACAAAGCTCCATGCACTTCGAATCAAAATGCTCTCTCACCACTGATATCTCAATTTTCCATCACTAGTCATCACAATACTCCCTCACCCCTGTCATCACAATGTTACACGGCCTTGTCATCACAAGGCTCCATGACCCGAGTAATCACAATGCTCCATACCCCTTTTCATCTCAATGCTCCATGAACCCTGTCATCACAACGAACCATGCCCATCATCATAATGCTTCATGCTATTGTCATCACAATGAAATGAAAATGCTCCATGACCTCTGTCATCACAATGCTCCCAACCCTTGTGATCACAATGCTCCATAACACTTGTCATCACAACGCCCCATGAGGCTCGCCATCACAATTATCCATGCACTTCTCATCACAATGTGCCATGACCTTTGTCATCACAATGCTCAATACACTTGTCATCACAATGCTCCCTGACACTTGTCGTCAGTATGCTTCTTGAACCCTGTCATGAAAAGGCTCCATGCCTTTTTCATGATAATGATCCATGCCTTTTTCATCACAATGCTCCAAGACCCCTGTAATCACAATGCTCCATGCCCTGGTCATCACAAGGCTCCATGACGAATGTCATAAGAATGCTCCTTAGACATCTCTCACAATGTTGCATGCCCTTTTCATCACAATGTTCCAAGACCCCTGTAATCACAATGCTCCATGCCCCTTTACATCAGAATGCTCCATGAGACTTCTCATCACAGGGCTCCATGGGCTTCTCATCACAATGCTCCAGGACCTTGTCATCACAATGCTCCATGACCCCTTTCATCAGAATACTCCATGAACATTTTCAGCTCAATGCTCCATGATCTTCTCATCACAATGCTCCATGACCCCTGTCATCACAATGCTCCATGCTCCTTGATATCAAAATGATCCATGACCTCTGTCATCACAGTGCTCCAAACCCTTGTGATCACATTGTTCCATAACACTTGTCATCACAACGCTCCATGATGCCTGTCATCACAATACTCCATGCACTTGTCATCACAATGCTCCATGACCTTTGTCATCACAATGCTCAATACACTTGTCATCACAATGCTCCCTGACACTTGTCGTCAGAATGCTTCTCGAACCCTGTCATGGAAAGGCTCTATGCCTTTTTCATCACAATGCTCCATGCCCTTTTCATCACAATGCTCCACGCCATTGTCATCACAATACTCCACAAGCTTGTCATCAGAATGCTCCATGACACTTGTCATCACAATGCTCCATGACGCTTGTCATCACAGTGCTCCATGACACTTGTCATCAAAATGCTCCATGCCTTTGTCAGCAAAATGCTTCATGGCATTGTCATCATAATGCTCCATGCGCTTGTCATCACAATACTCCATTCCCATTGTCATCAAAATCCTCGGTGAACCTTGGGTTCACATTTCTTCATGCCCTTGTCATTACAATGCTCCATGATCCTTGAAATCAAAATGATCCATGACCTCTGTCATCACAATGCTACAAACCCTTGTGATCACAATGTTCCATAAGACTTGTCATCACAACGCTCCATGATGCCTGTCAATACAATGCTGCATGAACTTTGTCATCACAATGCTAAATACACTTGTCAACACAATGCTCCCTGACACTTATCTTCAGAATGCTCCTTGAACCCTGTAATGAAAAGGCTCCATTCCTTTTTCATAACAATGCTCCATGCCCTTTTCATCACAATGCTCCATGACAGTGTCATCACAATACTCCGCAAGCTTGTCATCAGAATGCTCCATGACCCCTGTCATCACAATGATCCATGACACCTGTCATCAAAATGCGCCATTTTCCTTGTCATTACAGTGCTCCATGACGCTCGTCATCACAATTATCCATGACCTTCTCATAACAATGCTCCACGGTCTTGCGATCACAATGCTCAATGCCCTGGTCATCACAGTGCTCCATGTCCCTTGTCATCACATTTCTCCACGTCCATGTCATCACAATGCTCCATGACACCTGTCATAGCAAGCTCCATGTGCTTTTCATCACAGTGCTTCACGAACTTGTCATCAAAATTCTCAAAAGCCCTTGTCATCACAATGCTCCATGCCCTTTTCATCACAATGCTCCAAGACCCCTGTAATCACAATGCACCATGCCCCTTTTCATCAGAATGCTCCATGAGACTTCTCATCACAAGGCTCCATGGTCTTCTCATCACAATGCTCCAGGACCTTGTCATCACAATGCTCCATGACCCCTTTCATCAGAATACTCCATGAACATTTTCAGCTCAATGCTCCATGATCTTCTCATCACAATGCTCCATGACCCCTGTCATCACAATGCTCCATGCTCCTTGATATCAAAATGATCCATGACCTCTGTCATCACAGTGCTCCAAACCCTTGTGATCACATTGTTCCATAACACTTGTCATCACAATGCTCCATGATGCCTGTCATCACAATACTCCATGCCCTTGTCATCACAATGCTCCATGACCTTTGTCATCACAATGCTCAATACACCTGTCATCACAATGCTCCCTGACACTTGTCGTCAGAATGCTTCTCGAACCCTGTCATGAAAGGGCTGTATGCCTTTTTCATCACAATGCTCCATGCCCTTTTCATCACAATGCTCCACGCCATTGTCATCACAATACTCCACAAGCCTGTCATCAGAATGCTCCATGACACTTGTCATCACAATTCCCCATGACCCCTGTCATCACAATGCTCCAGGCCCCTTGTCATTACAGTTCTCCATGACGCTCGTCATCACAATTATCCATGGTCTTCTCATCACAATGCTCCACCGTCTTGCCATCACAATGCTCCATGACACTTCAAATCACAATGCTACATGCTCTTGTAATCACATTCTCCATGAAATTGTCATCACAATGCTCCATGACCCCTGTCATAGCAAGCTCCATGTGCTTTTCATCACAGTGCTTCACGAACTTGTCATCAAAATTCTCAAAAGCCCTTGTCATCACAATGCTCCATGCCCTTTTCATCACAATGATCCATGACCATTGTCATCAAAATGTTCCATTACATGTGTCATCACAATCATCCATGACACTTGTCATCACAATGCTCCATGCCGTTGTCATCACAATGCACCATGACATAGGTCATCACAATGCTCCCTGACACCTGACTTCACAATACTCCATAACCTTTTCTTCACAGTGCTCCATGCCCTTGTCATCACAGTGTGCAATGCCCACTGTCATCGCAATAATCCATGAAATTTTTCAGACCGATGCTCCATGCCCCTGTCATCACAATGATCCATGACACTTGTCATCACAATGCACCATGACATAGGTCATCACAATGCTCCCTGACACCTGACTTCACAATACTCCATAACCTTTTCTTCACAGTGCTCCATGCCCTTGTCATCACAGTGTGCAATGCCCACTGTCATCACAATAATCCATGAAATTTTTCAGACCGATGCTCCATGCCCCTGTCATCACAATGATCCATGCACTTGTCATCACAATGCTCCATGACACCTGTCATCACAATGCTCCGTGTCTCCAGTCATCACAATGCTTCAAGACTTTGTCATCAGAATGGTCCATGCCCTCATCATCACAAGTCTCTGTGACATTTGTCACCACAATGCTCCATGAATATTTCATCACAATGCTCTGTGACCCTTGGCATCACAATGCTCCATGCACTTCTCATGAAAATGCTCTCTCACCACTGATATCACAATGTTCCATCACTAGTCATCACCATACTCCTTCACCCCTGTCATCACAATGTTCCATGACCCCTATCATCACAATGCTACATGCCATTATCATCACAATGCACCACTCGCTTGTCATCAAAATGCTCCATGACTTTTGTCATCACAAAGCTCCATGACCCTTGGCATCACAATGCTCCATGCCATTGTCATACAATGCTTCATGAAGCCTCTCATCACATTGCTCCATTCCCTTATCATCGCAAAGCTCCATGACGCTTTTCATCACAATGCTCGATGCCCTTCTAATCACAATGCTCCATGATCTTGTCATTACAATCCTCCATGACCCATGTATCACAGTGTTCCGTGTCCTTTTCATCACAATGCTCCATGCCCACTATCACCACAATAATCCATGAAAATTTTCAGACAAATGCTCCATGCCCTTGTCATCACAAAGCTCCATGACGCATGTCATCAGAATGCTCCATGGCCTTCTCATTCACAATGCTCCAGGCCCTTGCCATCACAATGCTCCAAGACACCTGTAATCACAATGCTCCATGTCCCTTTTCATATCAATGATCCATGAACCCTGTCATCACACTGCAACATGCCCATCATCATAATGCTTCATGCTATTGTCATCCCAATGAAATCAAAATGCTCCATGACCTCTGTAATCACAATGCTCCAAACCCTTGTGATCACAATGTTCCATAACATTTGTCATCACAATGCTCAATACACTTGTCATCACAATGCTCCCAGACTCTTGCCATCAGTGTGCTCCTTGAACACTGTCATGACAAGGCTCCATGCCTTTTTCATTACAATGATCCATGCCTTTTTCATCACAATGCTCCAAGACCCGTGTAATCACAATGCTCCTTGCCCTGGTCATCACAAAGCTCCATGACACATGTCATCAGAATGCTCCTTGGACATCTCTCACAATGCTCCATGCCCTTGTAATTACAATGCTCCAAGACCCCTGTGATCACAATGCTCCATGCCCCTTTTCATCAAAATGCTCCATGAGACTTCTCATCACAAGGCTCCATGGTCTTCTCATCAGAGTGCTCCAGGACCTTGTCATCACAATGCTCCATGACCCATTTCATCAGAATACTCCATGAATATTTTCAGCTCAATGCTCGATGATCTTCTCATTACAATGCTCCATGACCCCTGTCATCACAATGCTCCATGCTCCTTGATATCAAAATGATCCATGACCTCTGTCATCACAGTGCTCCAAACCCTTGTGATCACATTGTTCCATAACACTTGTCATCACAACGCTCCATGATGCCTGTCATCACAATACTCCATGCCCTTGTCATCACAATGCTCCATGACCTTTGTCATCACAATGCTCATACACTTGTCATCACAATGCTCCCTGACACTTGTTGTCAGAAGGCTTCTCGAAACCTGTCATAGAAAGGCTCTATGCCTTTTTCATCACAATGCTCCATGCCCTTTTCATCACAATGCTCCATGCCATTGTCATCACAATACTCCACAAGCTTGTCATCAGAATGCTCCATGACCCTTGTCATCACAATGCTCCATGAACCCTGTCATCACAAAGCTCCATGACACCTGTCATCACAATTCTCCATGCCCCTTGTCATTACAGTTCTCCATGACGCTCGTCATCAAAATTATCCATGGTCTTCTAGTCACAATGTTCCACCGTCTTTCAATCACAATGCTCCATGACCCTTGAAATCACAATGTTACATGCTCTTGTAATCACATTCTCCATGCACTTGTCATCGCATTGCTCCATGACCCCTGTCATAGCAAGCCTCATGTGCTTTTCATCACAGTGCTTCACGAACTTGTCATCAAAATTCTCAAAAGCCCTTGTCATCACAATGCTCCATGCCCTTTTCATCACAATGCTCCATGACCATTGTCATCACAATGCTCCAAGCCCTTGTCATCACAATGCTCCATTACCTTTGTCGTCACAACCCTCCATGACAATTGGCATCACAATTCTCCATGCCATTGTCATCACAATGGAACATGACATATGCCATCACAATGAACCCTGACACCTGTCTTCACAATACTCCATGACCTTGTCATCACTATGCTCCATGCCCTTGTCATAACAATGCTCCATGCCTTTGTCAGCACAATGCTCCATGACCCTTGTTATCACAATGCTCCATGCGCTTGTCAGAACAATGCTCCATGACCCATGTCATCACAGTGTGCCATGCACTTGTCATCACAATGCTCCCCAAACTTGTCATCACAATGCTCCATAAACGTTGTCATCACAAAGCTCCATGCACTTCGAATCAAAATGCTCTCTCACCACTGATATCTCAATTTTCCATCACTAGTCATCACAATACTCCCTCACCCCTGTCATCACAATGTTACACGGCCTTGTCAACACAAGGCTCCATGACCCGAGTAATCACAATGCTCCATACCCCTTTTCATCTCAATGCTCCATGAACCCTGTCATCACAACGAACCATGCCCATCATCATAATGCTTCATGCTATTGTCATCAAAATGAAATCAAAATGCTCCATGACCTCTGTCATCACAATGCTCCCAACCCTTGTGATCACAATGCTCCATAACACTTGTCATCACAACGCCCCATGAGGCTCGCCATCACAATTATCCATGCACTTCTCATCACAATGTGCCATGACCTTTGTCATCACAATGCTCAATACACTTGTCATCACAATGCTCCCTGACACTTGTCGTCAGTATGCTTCTTGAACCCTGTCATGAAAAGGCTCCATGCCTTTTTCATGATAATGATCCATGCCTTTTTCATCACAATGCTCCAAGACCCCTGTAATCACAATGCTCCATGCCCTGGTCATCACAAGGCTCCATGACGAATGTCATAAGAATGCTCCTTAGACATCTCTCACAATGTTGCATGCCCTTTTCATCACAATGTTCCAAGACCCCTGTAATCACAATGCTCCATGCCCCTTTACATCAGAATGCTCCATGAGACTTCTCATCACAGGGCTCCATGGGCTTCTCATCACAATGCTCCAGGACCTTGTCATCACAATGCTCCATGACCCCTTTCATCAGAATACTCCATGAACATTTTCAGCTCAATGCTCCATGATCTTCTCATCACAATGCTCCATGACCCCTGTCATCACAATGCTCCATGCTCCTTGATATCAAAATGATCCATGACCTCTGTCATCACAGTGCTCCAAACCCTTGTGATCACATTGTTCCATAACACTTGTCATCACAACGCTCCATGATGCCTGTCATCACAATACTCCATGCACTTGTCATCACAATGCTCCATGACCTTTGTCATCACAATGCTCAATACACTTGTCATCACAATGCTCCCTGACACTTGTCGTCAGAATGCTTCTCGAACCCTGTCATGGAAAGGCTCTATGCCTTTTTCATCACAATGCTCCATGCCCTTTTCATCACAATGCTCCACGCCATTGTCATCACAATACTCCACAAGCTTGTCATCAGAATGCTCCATGACACTTGTCATCACAATGCTCCATGACGCTTGTCATCACAGTGCTCCATGACACTTGTCATCAAAATGCTCCATGCCTTTGTCAGCAAAATGCTTCATGGCATTGTCATCATAATGCTCCATGTGCTTGTCATCACAATACTCCATTCCCATTGTCATCAAAATCCTCGGTGAACCTTGGGTTCACATTTCTTCATGCCCTTGTCATTACAATGCTCCATGCTCCTTGAAATCAAAATGATCCATGACCTCTGTCATCACAATGCTACAAACCCTTGTGATCACAATGTTCCATAAGACTTGTCATCACAACGCTCCATGATGCCTGTCATTACAATGCTGCATGAACTTTGTCATCACAATGCTAAATACACTTGTCAACACAATGCTCCCTGACACTTATCTTCAGAATGCTCCTTGAACCCTGTAATGAAAAGGCTCCATTCCTTTTTCATAACAATGCTCCATGCCCTTTTCATCACAATGCTCCATGACAGTGTCATCACAATACTCCGCAAGCTTGTCATCAGAATGCTCCATGACCCCTGTCATCACAATGATCCATGACACCTGTCATCAAAATGCGCCATTTCCCTTGTCATTACAGTGCTCCATGACGCTCGTCATCACAATTATCCATGACCTTCTCATAACAATGCTCCACGGTCTTGCGATCACAATGCTCAATGCCCTGGTCATCACAGTGCTCCATGTCCCTTGTCATCACATTTCTCCACGTCCATGTCATCACAATGCTCCATGACACCTGTCATAGCAAGCTCCATGTGCTTTTCATCACAGTGCTTCACGAACTTGTCATCAAAATTCTCAAAAGCCCTTGTCATCACAATGCTCCATGCCCTTTTCATCACAATGCTCCAAGACCCCTGTAATCACAATGCACCATGCCCCTTTTCATCAGAATGCTCCATGAGACTTCTCATCACAAGGCTCCATGGTCTTCTCATCACAATGCTCCAGGACCTTGTCATCACAATGCTCCATGACCCATTTCATCAGAATACTCCATGAATATTTTCAGCTCAATGCTCCATGATCTTCTCATCACAATGCTCCATGACCCCTGTCATCACAATGCTCCATGCTCCTTGATATCAAAATGATCCATGACCTCTGTCATCACAGTGCTCCAAACCCTTGTGATCACATTGTTCCATAACACTTGTCATCACAATGCTCCATGATGCCTGTCATCACGATACTCCATGCCCTTGTCATCACAATGCTCCATGACCTTTGTCATCACAATGCTCAATACACCTGTCATCACAATGCTCCCTGACACTTGTCGTCAGAATGCTTCTCGAACCCTGTCATGAAAGGGCTGTATGCCTTTTTCATCACAATGCCTCATGCCCTTTTCATCACAATGCTCCACGCCATTGTCATCACAATACTCCACAAGCCTGTCATCAGAATGCTCCATGACACTTGTCATCACAATTCCCCATGACCCCTGTCATCACAATGCTCCAGGCCCCTTGTCATTACAGTTCTCCATGACGCTCGTCATCACAATTATCCATGGTCTTCTCTTCACAATGCTCCACCGTCTTGCCATCACAATGCTCCATGACACTTCAAATCACAATGCTACATGCTCTTGTAATCACATTCTCCATGAACTTGTCATCACAATGCTCCATGACCCCTGTCATAGCAAGCTCCATGTGCTTTTCATCACAGTGCTTCACGAACTTGTCATCAAAATTCTCAAAAGCCCTTGTCATCACAATGCTCCATGCCCTTTTCATCACAATGATCCATGACCATTGTCATCAAAATGTTCCATTGCATGTGTCATCACAATCTTCCATGACACTTGTCATCACAATGCTCCATGCCGTTGTCATCACAATGCACCATGACATAGGTCATCACAATGCTCCCTGACACCTGACTTCACAATACTCCATAACCTTTTCTTCACAGTGCTCCATGCCCTTGTCATCACAGTGTGCAATGCCCACTGTCATCCCAATAATCCATGAAATTTTTCAGACCGATGCTCCATGCCCCTGTCATCACAATGATCCATGACACTTGTCATCACAATGCACCATGACATAGGTCATCACAATGCTCCCTGACACCTGACTTCACAATACTCCATAACCTTTTCTTCACAGTGCTCCATGCCCTTGTCATCACAGTGTGCAATGCCCAATGTCATCACAATAATCCATGAAATTTTTCAGACCGATGCTCCATGCCCCTGTCATCACAATGATCCATGCACTTGTCATCACAATGCTCCATGACACCTGTCATCACAATGCTCCGTGTCTCCAGTCATCACAATGCTTCAAGACTTTGTCATCAGAATGGTCCATGCCCTCATCATCACAAGTCTCTGTGACCTTTGTCACCACAATGCTCCATGAATATTTCATCACAATGCTCTGTGACCCTTGGCATCACAATGCTCCATGCACTTCTCATGAAAATGCTCTCTCACCACTGATATCACAATGTTCCATCACTAGTCATCACCATACTCCTTCACCCCTGTCATCACAATGTTCCATGACCCCTATCATCACAATGCTACATGCCATTATCATCACAATGCACCACTCGCTTGTCATCAAAATGCTCCATGACTTTTGTCATCACAAAGCTCCATGACCCTTGGCATCACAATGCTCCATGCCATTGTCATACAATGCTTCATGAAGCCTCTCATCACATTGCTCCATTCCCTTATCATCGCAAAGCTCCATGACGCTTTTCATCACAATGCTCGATGCCCTTCTAATCACAATGCTCCATGATCTTGTCATTACAATCCTCCATGACCCATGTATCACAGTGTTCCGTGTCCTTTTCATCACAATGCTCCATGCCCACTATCACCACAATAATCCATGAAAATTTTCAGACAAATGCTCCATGCCCTTGTCATCACAAAGCTCCATGACGCATGTCATCAGAATGCTCCATGGCCTTCTCATTCACAATGCTCCAGGCCCTTGCCATCACAATGCTCCAAGACACCTGTAATCACAATGCTCCATGTCCCTTTTCATCTCAATGATCCATGAACCCTGTCATCACACTGCAACATGCCCATCATCATAATGCTTCATGCTATTGTCATCCCAATGAAATCAAAATGCTCCATGACCTCTGTAATCACAATGCTCCAAACCCTTGTGATCACAATGTTCCATAACATTTGTCATCACAATGCTCAATACACTTGTCATCACAATGCTCCCAGACTCTTGCCATCAGTGTGCTCCTTGAACACTGTCATGACAAGGCTCCATGCCTTTTTCATTACAATGATCCATGCCTTTTTCATCACAATGCTCCAAGACCCGTGTAATCACAATGCTCCTTGCCCTGGTCATCACAAAGCTCCATGACACATGTCATCAGAATGCTCCTTGGACATCTCTCACAATGCTCCATGCCCTTGTAATTACAATGCTCCAAGACCCCTGTGATCACAATGCTCCATGCCCCTTTTCATCAAAATGCTCCATGAGACTTCTCATCACAAGGCTCCATGGTCTTCTCATCAGAGTGCTCCAGGACCTTGTCATCACAATGCTCCATGACCCATTTCATCAGAATACTCCATGAATATTTTCAGCTCAATGCTCGATGATCTTCTCATTACAATGCTCCATGACCCCTGTCATCACAATGCTCCATGCTCCTTGATATCAAAATGATCCATGACCTCTGTCATCACAGTGCTCCAAACCCTTGTGATCACATTGTTCCATAACACTTGTCATCACAACGCTCCATGATGACTGTCATCACAATACTCCATGCCCTTGTCATCACAATGCTCCATGACCTTTGTCATCACAATGCTCATACACTTGTCATCACAATGCTCCCTGACACTTGTTGTCAGAAGGCTTCTCGAAACCTGTCATGGAAAGGCTCTATGCCTTTTTCATCACAATGCTCCATGCCCTTTTCATCACAATGCTCCATGCCATTGTCATCACAATACTCCACAAGCTTGTCATCAGAATGCTCCATGACCCTTGTCATCACAATGCTCCATGAACCGTGTCATCACAAAGCTCCATGACACCTGTCATCACAATTCTCCATGCCCCTTGTCATTACAGTTCTCCATGACGCTCGTCATCAAAATTATCCATGGTCTTCTAGTCACAATGTTCCACCGTCTTTCAATCACAATGCTCCATGACCCTTGAAATCACAATGTTACATGCTCTTGTAATCACATTCTCCATGCACTTGTCATCGCATTGCTCCATGACCCCTGTCATAGCAAGCCTCATGTGCTTTTCATCACAGTGCTTCACGAACTTGTCATCAAAATTCTCAAAAGCCCTTGTCATCACAATGCTCCATGCCCTTTTCATCACAATGCTCCATGACCATTGTCATCACAATGCTCCAAGCCCTTGTCATCACAATGCTCCATTACCTTTGTCGTCACAACCCTCCATGACAATTGGCATCACAATTTTCCATGCCATTGTCATCACAATGGAACATGACATATGCCATCACAATGAACCCTGACACCTGTCTTCACAATACTCCATGACCTTGTCATCACTATGCTCCATGCCCTTGTCATAACAATGCTCCATGCCTTTGTCAGCACAATGCTCCATGACCCTTGTTATCACAATGCTCCATGCGCTTGTCAGAACAATGCTCCATGACCCATGTCATCACAGTGTGCCATGCACTTGTCATCACAATGCTCCCCAAACTTGTCATCACAATGCTCCATAAACGTTGTCATCACAAAGCTCCATGCACTTCGAATCAAAATGCTCTCTCACCACTGATATCTCAATTTTCCATCACTAGTCATCACAATACTCCCTCACCCCTGTCATCACAATGTTACACGGCCTTGTCATCACAAGGCTCCATGACCCGAGTAATCACAATGCTCCATACCCCTTTTCATCTCAATGCTCCATGAACCCTGTCATCACAACGAACCATGCCCATCATCATAATGCTTCATGCTATTGTCATCACAATGAAATGAAAATGCTCCATGACCTCTGTCATCACAATGCTCCCAACCCTTGTGATCACAATGCTCCATAACACTTGTCATCACAACGCCCCATGAGGCTCGCCATCACAATTATCCATGCACTTCTCATCACAATGTGCCATGACCTTTGTCATCACAATGCTCAATACACTTGTCATCACAATGCTCCCTGACACTTGTCGTCAGTATGCTTCTTGAACCCTGTCATGAAAAGGCTCCATGCCTTTTTCATGATAATGATCCATGCCTTTTTCATCACAATGCTCCAAGACCCCTGTAATCACAATGCTCCATGCCCTGGTCATCACAAGGCTCCATGACGAATGTCATAAGAATGCTCCTTAGACATCTCTCACAATGTTCCATGCCCTTTTCATCACAATGTTCCAAGACCCCTGTAATCACAATGCTCCATGCCCCTTTACATCAGAATGCTCCATGAGACTTCTCATCACAGGGCTCCATGGGCTTCTCATCACAATGCTCCAGGACCTTGTCATCACAATGCTCCATGACCCCTTTCATCAGAATACTCCATGAACATTTTCAGCTCAATGCTCCATGATCTTCTCATCACAATGCTCCATGACCCCTGTCATCACAATGCTCCATGCTCCTTGATATCAAAATGATCCATGACCTCTGTCATCACAGTGCTCCAAACCCTTGTGATCACATTGTTCCATAACACTTGTCATCACAACGCTCCATGATGCCTGTCATCACAATACTCCATGCACTTGTCATCACAATGCTCCATGACCTTTGTCATCACAATGCTCAATACACTTGTCATCACAATGCTCCCTGACACTTGTCGTCAGAATGCTTCTCGAACCCTGTCATGGAAAGGCTCTATGCCTTTTTCATCACAATGCTCCATGCCCTTTTCATCACAATGCTCCACGCCATTGTCATCACAATACTCCACAAGCTTGTCATCAGAATGCTCCATGACACTTGTCATCACAATGCTCCATGACGCTTGTCATCACAGTGCTCCATGACACTTGTCATCAAAATGCTCCATGCCTTTGTCAGCAAAATGCTTCACGGCATTGTCATCATAATGCTCCATGCGCTTGTCATCACAATACTCCATTCCCATTGTCATCAAAATCCTCGGTGAACCTTGGGTTCACATTTCTTCATGCCCTTGTCATTACAATGCTCCATGCTCCTTGAAATCAAAATGATCCATGACCTCTGTCATCACAATGCTACAAACCCTTGTGATCACAATGTTCCATAAGACTTGTCATCACAACGCTCCATGATGCCTGTCATTACAATGCTGCATGAACTTTGTCATCACAATGCTAAATACACTTGTCAACACAATGCTCCCTGACACTTATCTTCAGAATGCTCCTTGAACCCTGTAATGAAAAGGCTCCATTCCTTTTTCATAACAATGCTCCATGCCCTTTTCATCACAATGCTCCATGACAGTGTCATCACAATACTCCGCAAGCTTGTCATCAGAATGCTCCATGACCCCTGTCATCACAATGATCCATGACACCTGTCATCAAAATGCGCCATTTCCCTTGTCATTACAGTGCTCCATGACGCTCGTCATCACAATTATCCATGACCTTCTCATAACAATGCTCCACGGTCTTGCGATCACAATGCTCAATGCCCTGGTCATCACAGTGCTCCATGTCCCTTGTCATCACATTTCTCCACGTCCATGTCATCACAATGCTCCATGACACCTGTCATAGCAAGCTCCATGTGCTTTTCATCACAGTGCTTCACGAACTTGTCATCAAAATTCTCAAAAGCCCTTGTCATCACAATGCTCCATGCCCTTTTCATCACAATGCTCCAAGACCCCTGTAATCACAATGCACCATGCCCCTTTTCATCAGAATGCTCCATGAGACTTCTCATCACAAGGCTCCATGGTCTTCTCATCACAATGCTCCAGGACCTTGTCATCACAATGCTCCATGACCCCTTTCATCAGAATACTCCATGAACATTTTCAGCTCAATGCTCCATGATCTTCTCATCACAATGCTCCATGACCCCTGTCGTCACAATGCTCCATGCTCCTTGATATCAAAATGATCCATGACCTCTGTCATCACAGTGCTCCAAACCCTTGTGATCACATTGTTCCATAACACTTGTCATCACAATGCTCCATGATGCCTGTCATCACAATACTCCATGCCCTTGTCATCACAATGCTCCATGACCTTTGTCATCACAATGCTCAATACACCTGTCATCACAATGCTCCCTGACACTTGTCGTCAGAATGCTTCTCGAACCCTGTCATGAAAGGGCTGTATGCCTTTTTCATCACAATGCCTCATGCCCTTTTCATCACAATGCTCCACGCCATTGTCATCACAATACTCCACAAGCCTGTCATCAGAATGCTCCATGACACTTGTCATCACAATTCCCCATGACCCCTGTCATCACAATGCTCCAGGCCCCTTGTCATTACAGTTCTCCATGACGCTCGTCATCACAATTATCCATGGTCTTCTCATCACAATGCTCCACCGTCTTGCCATCACAATGCTCCATGACACTTCAAATCACAATGCTACATGCTCTTGTAATCACATTCTCCATGAACTTGTCATCACAATGCTCCATGACCCCTGTCATAGCAAGCACCATGTGCTTTTCATCACAGTGCTTCACGAACTTGTCATCAAAATTCTCAAAAGCCCTTGTCATCACAATGCTCCATGCCCTTTTCATCACAATGATCCATGACCATTGTCATCAAAATGTTCCATTACATGTGTCATCACAATCATCCATGACACTTGTCATCACAATGCTCCAT
Source organism: Hyperoodon ampullatus (assembly GCF_949752795.1). Taxonomy (NCBI): domain Eukaryota; kingdom Metazoa; phylum Chordata; class Mammalia; order Artiodactyla; family Ziphiidae; genus Hyperoodon; species Hyperoodon ampullatus. Next base: position 95,592 of record NW_027641089.1, read on the forward strand.
GCCGTTGTCATCACAATGCACCATGACATAGGTCATCACAATGCTCCCTGACACCTGACTTCACAATACTCCATAACCTTTTCTTCACAGTGCTCCATGCCCTTGTCATCACAGTATGCAATGCCCACTGTCATCACAATAATCCATGAAATTTTTCAGACCGATGCTCCATGCCCCTGTCATCACAATGATCCATGCACTTGTCATCACAATGCTCCATGACACCTGTCATCACAATGCTCCGTGTCTCCAGTCATCACAATGCTTCAAGACTTTGTCATCAGAATGGTCCATGCCCTCATCATCACAAGTCTCTGGGACCTTTGTCACCACAATGCTCCATGAATATTTCATCACAATGCTCTGTGACACTTGGCATCACAATGCTCCATGCACTTCTCATGAAAATGCTCTCTCACCACTGATATCACAATGTTCCATCACTAGTCATCACCATACTCCTTCACCCCTGTCATCACAATGTTCCATGACCCCTATCATCACAATGCTACATGCCATTATCATCACAATGCACCACTCGCTTGTCATCAAAATGCTCCATGACTTTTGTCATCACAAAGCTCCATGACCCTTGGCATCACAATGCTCCATGCCATTGTCATACAATGCTTCATGAAGCCTCTCATCACATTGCTCCATTCCCTTATCATCGCAAAGCTCCGTGACGCTTTTCATCACAATGCTCGATGCCCTTCTAATCACAATGCTCCATGATCTTGTCATTACAATCCTCCATGACCCATGTATCACAGTGTTCCGTGTCCTTTTCATCACAATGCTCCATGCCCACTATCATCACAATAATCCATGAAAATTTTCAGACAAATGCTCCATGCCCTTGTCATCACAAAGCTCCATGACGCATGTCATCAGAATGCTCCATGGCCTTCTCATTCACAATGCTCCATGCCCTTGCCATCACAATGCTCCAAGACACCTGTAATCACAATGCTCCATGTCCCTTTTCATCTCAATGATCCATGAACCCTGTCATCACACTGCAACATGCCCATCATCATAATGCTTCATGCTATTGTCATCCCAATGAAATCAAAATGCTCCATGACCTCTGTAATCACAATGCTCCAAACCCTTGTGATCACAATGTTCCATAACATTTGTCATCACAATGCTCAATACACTTGTCATCACAATGCTCCCAGACTCTTGCCATCAGTGTGCTCCTTGAACACTGTCATGACAAGGCTCCATGCCTTTTTCATTACAATGATCCATGCCTTTTTCATCACAATGCTCCAAGACCCGTGTAATCACAATGCTCCTTGCCCTGGTCATCACAAAGCTCCATGACACATGTCATCAGAATGCTCCTTGGACATCTCTCACAATGCTCCATGCCCTTGTAATTACAATGCTCCAAGACCCCTGTGATCACAATGCTCCATGCCCCTTTTCATCAAAATGCTCCATGAGACTTCTCATCACAAGGCTCCATGGTCTTCTCATCAGAGTGCTCCAGGACCTTGTCATCACAATGCTCCATGACACATTTCATCAGAATACTCCATGAATATTTTCAGCTCAATGCTCGATGATCTTCTCATTACAATGCTCCATGACCCCTGTCATCACAATGCTCCATGCTCCTTGATATCAAAATGATCCATGACCTCTGTCATCACAGTGCTCCAAACCCTTGTGATCACATTGTTCCATAACACTTGTCATCACAACGCTCCATGATGCCTGTCATCACAATACTCCATGCCCTTGTCATCACAATGCTCCATGACCTTTGTCATCACAATGCTCATACACTTGTCATCACAATGCTCCCTGACACTTGTTGTCAGAAGGCTTCTCGAAACCTGTCATAGAAAGGCTCTATGCCTTTTTCATCACAATGCTCCATGCCCTTTTCATCACAATGCTCCATGCCATTGTCATCACAATACTCCACAAGCTTGTCATCAGAATGCTCCATGACCCTTGTCATCACAATGCTCCATGAACCCTGTCATCACAAAGCTCCATGACACCTGTCATCACAATTCTCCATGCCCCTTGTCATTACAGTTCTCCATGACGCTCGTCATCAAAATTATCCATGGTCTTCTAGTCACAATGTTCCACCGTCTTTCAATCACAATGCTCCATGATCCTTGAAATCACAATGTTACATGCTCTTGTAATCACATTCTCCATGCACTTGTCATCGCATTGCTCCATGACCCCTGTCATAGCAAGCCTCATGTGCTTTTCATCACAGTGCTTCACGAACTTGTCATCAAAATTCTCAAAAGCCCTTGTCATCACAATGCTCCATGCCCTTTTCATCACAATGCTCCATGACCATTGTCATCACAATGCCCCAAGCCCTTGTCATCACAATGCTCCATTACCTTTGTCGTCACAACCCTCCATGACAATTGGCATCACAATTTTCCATGCCATTGTCATCACAATGGAACATGACATATGCCATCACAATGAACCCTGACACCTGTCTTCACAATACTCCATGACCTTGTCATCACTATGCTCCATGCCCTTGTCATAACAGTGCTCCATGCCTTTGTCAGCACAATGCTCCATGACCCTTGTTATCACAATGCTCCATGCGCTTGTCAGAACAATGCTCCATGACCCATGTCATCACAGTGTGCCATGCACTTGTCATCACAATGCTCCCTAAACTTGTCATCACAATGCTCCATAAACGTTGTCATCACAAAGCTCCATGCACTTCGAATCAAAATGCTCTCTCACCACTGATATCTCAATTTTCCATCACTAGTCATCACAATACTCCCTCACCCCTGTCATCACAATGTTACACGGCCTTGTCATCACAAGGCTCCATGACCCGAGTAATCACAATGCTCCATACCCCTTTTCATCTCAATGCTCCATGAACCCTGTCATCACAACGAACCATGCCCATCATCATAATGCTTCATGCTATTGTCATCACAATGAAATGAAAATGCTCCATGACCTCTGTCATCACAATGCTCCCAACCCTTGTGATCACAATGCTCCATAACACTTGTCATCACAACGCCCCATGAGGCTCGCCATCACAATTATCCATGCACTTCTCATCACAATGTGCCATGACCTTTGTCATCACAATGCTCAATACACTTGTCATCACAATGCTCCCTGACACTTGTCGTCAGTATGCTTCTTGAACCCTGTCATGAAAAGGCTCCATGCCTTTTTCATGATAATGATCCATGCCTTTTTCATCACAATGCTCCAAGACCCCTGTAATCACAATGCTCCATGCCCTGGTCATCACAAGGCTCCATGACGAATGTCATAAGAATGCTCCTTAGACATCTCTCACAATGTTCCATGCCCTTTTCATCACAATGTTCCAAGACCCCTGTAATCACAATGCTCCATGCCCCTTTACATCAGAATGCTCCATGAGACTTCTCATCACAGGGCTCCATGGGCTTCTCATCACAATGCTCCAGGACCTTGTCATCACAATGCTCCATGACCCCTTTCATCAGAATACTCCATGAACATTTTCAGCTCAATGCTCCATGATCTTCTCATCACAATGCTCCATGACCCCTGTCATCACAATGCTCCATGCTCCTTGATATCAAAATGATCCATGACCTCTGTCATCACAGTGCTCCAAACCCTTGTGATCACATTGTTCCATAACACTTGTCATCACAACGCTCCATGATGCCTGTCATCACAATACTCCATGCACTTGTCATCACAATGCTCCATGACCTTTGTCATCACAATGCTCAATACACTTGTCATCACAATGCTCCCTGACACTTGTCGTCAGAATGCTTCTCGAACCCTGTCATGGAAAGGCTCTATGCCTTTTTCATCACAATGCTCCATGCCCTTTTCATCACAATGCTCCACGCCATTGTCATCACAATACTCCACAAGCTTGTCATCAGAATGCTCCATGACACTTGTCATCACAATGCTCCATGACGCTTGTCATCACAGTGCTCCATGACACTTGTCATCAAAATGCTCCATGCCTTTGTCAGCAAAATGCTTCACGGCATTGTCATCATAATGCTCCATGCGCTTGTCATCACAATACTCCATTCCCATTGTCATCAAAATCCTCGGTGAACCTTGGGTTCACATTTCTTCATGCCCTTGTCATTACAATGCTCCATGCTCCTTGAAATCAAAATGATCCATGACCTCTGTCATCACAATGCTACAAACCCTTGTGATCACAATGTTCCATAAGACTTGTCATCACAACGCTCCATGATGCCTGTCATTACAATGCTGCATGAACTTTGTCATCACAATGCTAAATACACTTGTCAACACAATGCTCCCTGACACTTATCTTCAGAATGCTCCTTGAACCCTGTAATGAAAAGGCTCCATTCCTTTTTCATAACAATGCTCCATGCCCTTTTCATCACAATGCTCCATGACAGTGTCATCACAATACTCCGCAAGCTTGTCATCAGAATGCTCCATGACCCCTGTCATCACAATGATCCATGACACCTGTCATCAAAATGCGCCATTTCCCTTGTCATTACAGTGCTCCATGACGCTCGTCATCACAATTATCCATGACCTTCTCATAACAATGCTCCACGGTCTTGCGATCACAATGCTCAATGCCCTGGTCATCACAGTGCTCCATGTCCCTTGTCATCACATTTCTCCACGTCCATGTCATCACAATGCTCCATGACACCTGTCATAGCAAGCTCCATGTGCTTTTCATCACAGTGCTTCACGAACTTGTCATCAAAATTCTCAAAAGCCCTTGTCATCACAATGCTCCATGCCCTTTTCATCACAATGCTCCAAGACCCCTGTAATCACAATGCACCATGCCCCTTTTCATCAGAATGCTCCATGAGACTTCTCATCACAAGGCTCCATGGTCTTCTCATCACAATGCTCCAGGACCTTGTCATCACAATGCTCCATGACCCCTTTCATCAGAATACTCCATGAACATTTTCAGCTCAATGCTCCATGATCTTCTCATCACAATGCTCCATGACCCCTGTCATCACAATGCTCCATGCTCCTTGATATCAAAATGATCCATGACCTCTGTCATCACAGTGCTCCAAACCCTTGTGATCACATTGTTCCATAACACTTGTCATCACAATGCTCCATGATGCCTGTCATCACAATACTCCATGCCCTTGTCATCACAATGCTCCATGACTTTTGTCATCACAATGCTCAATACACCTGTCATCACAATGCTCCCTGACACTTGTCGTCAGAATGCTTCTCGAACCCTGTCATGAAAGGGCTGTATGCCTTTTTCATCACAATGCCTCATGACCTTTTCATCACAATGCTCCACGCCATTGTCATCACAATACTCCACAAGCCTGTCATCAGAATGCTCCATGACACTTGTCATCACAATTCCCCATGACCCCTGTCATCACAATGCTCCAGGCCCCTTGTCATTACAGTTCACCATGACGCTCGTCATCACAATTATCCATGGTCTTCTCATCACAATGCTCCACCGTCTTGCCATCACAATGCTCCATGACACTTCAAATCACAATGCTACATGCTCTTGTAATCACATTCTCCATGAACTTGTCATCACAATGCTCCATGACCCCTGTCATAGCAAGCTCCATGTGCTTTTCATCACAGTGCTTCACGAACTTGTCATCAAAATTCTCAAAAGCCCTTGTCATCACAATGCTCCATGCCCTTTTCATCACAATGATCCATGACCATTGTCATCAAAATGTTCCATTACATGTGTCATCACAATCATCCATGACACTTGTCATCACAATGCTCCATGCCGTTGTCATCACAATGCACCATGACATAGGTCATCACAATGCTCCCTGACACCTGACTTCACAATACTCCATAACCTTTTCTTCACAGTGCTCCATGCCCTTGTCATCACAGTGTGCAATGCCCACTGTCATCCCAATAATCCATGAAATTTTTCAGACCGATGCTCCATGCCCCTGTCATCACAATGATCCATGACACTTGTCATCACAATGCACCATGACATAGGTCATCACAATGCTCCCTGACACCTGACTTCACAATACTCCATAACCTTTTCTTCACAGTGCTCCATGCCCTTGTCATCACAGTGTGCAATGCCCACTGTCATCACAGTAATCCATGAAATTTTTCAGACCGATGCTCCATGCCCCTGTCATCACAATGATCCATGCACTTGTCATCACAATGCTCCATGACACCTGTCATCACAATGCTCCGTGTCTCCAGTCATCACAATGCTTCAAGACTTTGTCATCAGAATGGTCCATGCCCTCATCATCACAAGTCTCTGTGACCTTTGTCACCACAAGGCTCCATGAATATTTCATCACAATGCTCTGTGACCCTTGGCATCACAATGCTCCATGCACTTCTCATGAAAATGCTCTCTCACCACTGATATCACAATGTTCCATCACTAGTCATCACCATACTCCTTCACCCCTGTCATCACAATGTTCCATGACCCCTATCATCACAATGCTACATGCCATTATCATCACAATGCACCACTCGCTTGTCATCAAAATGCTCCATGACTTTTGTCATCACAAAGCTCCATGACCCTTGGCATCACAATGCTCCATGCCATTGTCATACAATGCTTCATGAAGCCTCTCATCACATTGCTCCATTCCCTTATCATCGCAAAGCTCCATGACGCTTTTCATCACAATGCTCGATGCCCTTCTAATCACAATGCTCCATGATCTTGTCATTACAATCCTCCATGACCCATGTATCACAGTGTTCCGTGTCCTTTTCATCACAATGCTCCATGCCCACTATCATCACAATAATCCATGAAAATTTTCAGACAAATGCTCCATGCCCTTGTCATCACAAAGCTCCATGACGCATGTCATCAGAATGCTCCATGGCCTTCTCATTCACAATGCTCCATGCCCTTGCCATCACAATGCTCCAAGACACCTGTAATCACAATGCTCCATGTCCCTTTTCATCTCAATGATCCATGAACCCTGTCATCACACTGCAACATGCCCATCATCATAATGCTTCATGCTATTGTCATCCCAATGAAATCAAAATGCTCCATGACCTCTGTAATCACAATGCTCCAAACCCTTGTGATCACAATGTTCCATAACATTTGTCATCACAATGCTCAATACACTTGTCATCACAATGCTCCCAGACTCTTGCCATCAGTGTGCTCCTTGAACACTGTCATGACAAGGCTCCATGCCTTTTTCATTACAATGATCCATGCCTTTTTCATCACAATGCTCCAAGACCCGTGTAATCACAATGCTCCTTGCCCTGGTCATCACAAAGCTCCATGACACATGTCATCAGAATGCTCCTTGGACATCTCTCACAATGCTCCATGCCCTTGTAATTACAATGCTCCAATACCCCTGTGATCACAATGCTCCATGCACCTTTTCATCAGAATGCTCCATGAGACTTCTCATCACAAGGCTCCATGGTCTTCTCATCAGAGTGCTCCAGGACCTTTTCATCACAATGCTCCATGACACATTTCATCAGAATACTCCATGAATATTTTCAGCTCAATGCTCGATGATCTTCTCATTACAATGCTCCATGACCCCTGTCATCACAATGCTCCATGCTCCTTGATATCAAAATGATCCATGACCTCTGTCATCACAGTGCTCCAAACCCTTGTGATCACATTGTTCCATAACACTTGTCATCACAACGCTCCATGATGCGTGTCATCACAATACTCCATGCCCTTGTCATCACAATGCTCCATGACCTTTGTCATCACAATGCTCATACACTTGTCATCACAATGCTCCCTGACACTTGTTGTCAGAAGGCTTCTCGAAACCTGTCATGGAAAGGCTCTATGCCTTTTTCATCACAATGCTCCATGCCATTGTCATCACAATACTCCACAAGCTTGTCATCAGAATGCTCCATGACCCTTGTCATCACAATGCTCCATGACCCCTGTCATCACAAAGCTCCATGACACCTGTCATCACAATTCTCCATGCCCCTTGTCATTACAGTTCTCCATGACGCTCGTCATCAAAATTATCCATGGTCTTCTAGTCACAATGTTCCACCGTCTTTCAATCACAATGCTCCATGACCCTTGAAATCACAATGTTACATGCTCTTGTAATCACATTCTCCATGCACTTGTCATCGCATTGCTCCATGACCCCTGTCATAGCAAGCCTCATGTGCTTTTCATCACAGTGCTTCACGAACTTGTCATCAAATTCTCAAAAGCCCTTGTCATCACAATGCTCCATGCCCTTTTCATCACAATGCTCCATGACCATTGTCATCACAATGCTTCAAGCCCTTGTCATCACAATGCTCCATTACCTTTGTCGTCACAACCCTCCATGACAATTGGCATCACAATTCTCCATGCCATTGTCATCACAATGGAACATGACATATGCCATCACAATGAACCCTGACACCTGTCTTCACAATACTCCATGACCTTGTCATCACTATGCTCCATGCCCTTGTCATAACAATGCTCCATGCCTTTGTCAGCACAATGCTCCATGACCCTTGTTATCACAATGCTCCATGCGCTTGTCAGAACAATGCTCCATGACCCATGTCATCACAGTGTGCCATGAACTTGTCATCACAATGCTCCCCAAACTTGTCATCACAATGCTCCATAAACATTGTCATCACAAAGCTCCATGCACTTCGAATCAAAATGCTCTCTCACCACTGATATCTCAATTTTCCATCACTAGTCATCACAATACTCCCTCACCCCTGTCATCACAATGTTACACGGCCTTGTCATCACAAGGCTCCATGACCCGAGTAATCACAATGCTCCATACCACTTTTCATCTCAATGCTCCATGAACCCTGTCATCACAACGAACCATGCCCATCATCATAATGCTTCATGCTATTGTCATCACAATGAAATCAAAATGCTCCATGACCTCTGTCATCACAATGCTCCCAACCCTTGTGATCACAATGCTCCATAACACTTGTCATCACAACGCCCCATGAGGCTCGCCATCACAATTATCCAAGCACTTATCATCACAATGTGCCATGACCTTTGTCATCACAATGCTCAATACACTTGTCATCACAATGCTCCCTGACACTTGTCGTCAGTATGCTTCTTGAACCCTGTCATGAAAAGGCTCCATGCCTTTTTCATGATAATGATCCATGCCGTTTTCATCACAATGCTCCAAGACCCCTGTAATCACAATGCTCCATGCCCTGGTCATCACAAGGCTCCATGACGAATGTCCTAAGAATGCTCCTTAGACATCTCTGACAATGTTCCATGCCCTTTTCATCACAATGTTCCAAGACCCCTGTAATCACAATGCTCCATGCCCCTTTTCATCAGAATGCTCCATGAGACTTCTCATCACAAGGCTCCATGGTCTTCTCATCAGAGTGCTCCAGGACCTTGTCATCACAATGCTCCATGACCCATTTCACCAGAATACTCCATGAATATTTTCAGCTCAATGCTCCATGATCTTCTCATTACAATGCTCCATGAGCCCTGTCATCACAATGCTCCATGCTCCTTGATATCAAAATGATCCATGACCTCTGTCATCACAGTGCTCCAAACCCTTGTGATCACATTGTTCCATAACACTTGTCATCACAACGCTGCATGATGCCTGTCATCACAATACTCCATGCCCTTGTCATCACAATGCTCCATGACCTTTGTCATCACAATGCTCAATACACTTGTCATCACAATGCTCCCTGACACTTGTCGTCAGAATGCTTCTCGAAACCTGTCATGGAAAGGCTCTATGCCTTTTTCACCACAATGCTCCATGCCCTTTTCATCACAATGCTCCATGCCATTGTCATCACAATACTCCACAAGCTTGTCATCAGAATGCTCCATGACCCTTGTCATCACAATGATCCATGACCCCTGTCATCACAAAGCTCCATGACACCTGTCATCACAATTCTCCATGCCCCTTGTCATTACAGTTCTCCATGACGCTCGTCATCACAATTATCCATGGTCTTCTAATCACAATGTTCCACCGTCTTGCAATCACAATGCTCCATGACCCTTGAAATCACAATGTTACATGCTCTTGTAATCACATTCTCCATGCACTTGTCATCGCATTGCTCCATGACCCCTGTCATAGCAAGCGTCATGTGCTTTTCATCACAGTGCTTCACGAACTTGTCATCAAAATTCTCAAAAGCCCTTGTCATCACAATGCTCCATGCCCTTTTCATCACAATGCTCCATGACCATTGTCATCACAATGCCCCAAGCCCTTGTCATCACAATGCTCCATTACCTTTGTCGTCACAACCCTCCATGACAATTGGCATCACAATTTTCCATGCCATTGTCATCACAATGGAACATGACATATGCCATCACAATGAACCCTGACACCTGTCTTCACAATACTCCATGACCTTGTCATCACTATGCTCCATGCCCTTGTCATCACAATGCGCCATGCCGACTGTCATCACAATAATCCATGAAACTTGCCAGACGAATGTTCCATGCCACTGTCATCACAATGCTCCATTCCCTTCTCATCACAATGCTCTGTGACTCCAGTCATCACAATACTTCATGACATTTTTCATCACAATGATCCATGCCCTCGTCATCACAAGGCTCTGTGAACTTTGTCACCACAATTCTCCATGATCTTTTCATCCCAATGCTCTCTGAGCCTTGTCATAACAACGCTCCATGCCTTTGTCAGCACAATGCTCCATGACCCTTGTTATCACAATGCTCCATGCGCTTGTCAGAACAATGCTCCATGACCCATGTCATCACAGTGTGCCATGCACTTGTCATCACAATGCTCCCCAAACTTGTCATCACAATGCTCCATAAACATTGTCATCACAAAGCTCCATGCACTTCGAATCAAAATGCTCTCTCACCACTGATATCTCAATTTTCCATCACTAGTCATCACAATACTCCGTCACCCCTGTCATAACAATGTTACACGGCCTTGTCATCACAAGGCGCCATGACCCGAGTAATCACAATGCTCAATACCCCTTTTCATCTCAATGTTCCATGAACCCTGTCATTACAACGAACCATGCCCATCATCATAATGCTTCATGCTATTGTCATCACAATGAAATGAAAATGCTCCATGACCTCTGTCATCACAATGCTCCCAACCCTTGTGATCACAATGCTCCATAACACTTGTCATCACAACGCCCCATGATGCTCGTCATCACAATTATCCATGCACTTCTCATCACAATGTGCCATGACCTTTGCCATCACAATGCTCAATACACTTGTCATCACAATGCTCCCTGACACTTGTCGTCAGTATGCTCCTTGAACCCTGTCATGACAAGGCTCCATGCCTTTTTCATCACAATTCTCCAGACCCCTGTAATCACAATGCTCCATGCACTGGTCATCACAAATCTCCATGACGAATGTCATCAGAATGCTCCTTAGACATATCTCACAATGCTCCATGCCCTTTTCATCACAATGCTCCAAGGCTCCTGTAATCAAAATGCACCATGCCCCTTTTCATCAGAATGCTACATGAGACTTATCACAACGCTCCATGGTCTTCTCATCACAATGCTCCAGGACCTTGTCATCACAATGCTCCATGACCCCTTTCATCAGAATACTCCATGAACATTTTCAGCTCAATGCTCCATGATCTTCTCATCACAATGCTCCATTACCCCTGTCATCACTATGCTCCATGCTCCTTGATATCAAAATGATCCATGACCTCTGTCATCACAGTGCTCCAAACACTTGTGACCACATTGTTCCATAACACTTGTCATCACAACGCTCCATGATGCCTGTCATCACAATACTCCATGCCCTTGTCATCACAATGCTCCATGACCTTTGTCATCACAATGCTCAATACACTTGTCATCACAATGCTCCCTGACACTGGTCATCAGAATGCTTCTCGAACCCTGTCATGAAGAGGCTGTATGCCTTTTTAATCACAATGCTCCATGCCCTTTTCATCACAATGCTCCAGGCCATTGTCATCAAAATACTCCACAAGCTTGTAATCAGAATGCTCCATGACACTTGTCATAACAATTCTCCATGACCTCTGTCATCACAATGCTCCAGGCCCCTTGTCATTACAGTTCTCCATGACGCTCGTCATCACAATTATCTATGGTCTTCTCATCACAATGCTCCACCGTCTTGCCATCACAATGCTCCATGACACTTCAAATCACAATGTTACATGCTCTTGTAATCACATTCTCCATGAACTTGTCATCGCAATGCTCCATGACCCCTGTCATAGCAAGCTCCATGTGCTTTTCATCACAGTGCTTCACGAACTTGTCATCAAAATTCTCAAAAGCCCTTGTCATCACAATGCTCCATGCCCTTTTCATCACAATGATCCATGACCATTGTCATCAAAATGCTCCATTACATTTGTCATCACAATCATCCATGAAACATGTCATCACAATGCTCCATGCCGTTGTCATCACAATGCACCATGACATAGGTCATCACAATGCTCCCTGACACCTGACTTCACAATACTCCATAACCTTTTCTTCACAGTGCTCCATGCCCTTGTCATCACAATGTGCAATGCCCACTGTCATCACAATAATCCATGAAATTTTTCAGACTGATGCTCCATGCCCCTGTCATCACAATGATCCATGCACTTGTCATCACAATACTCCAAGACACCTCTCATCACAATGCTCTGTGTCTCCAGTCATCACAATGCTTCAAGACTTTGTCATCAGAATGGTCCATGCCCTCATCATCACAAGTCTCTGTGACCTTTGTCACCACAATGCTCCATGAATATTTCATCACAATTCTCTGTGACCCTTGGCATAACAATGCTCCATGCACTTCTCATGAAAATGCTCTCTCACCACTGATATCACAATGTTCCATCACTAGTCATCACCATACTCCTTCACCCCTGTCATCACAATGTTCCATGACCCCTATCATCACAATGCTACATGCTGTTATCATCACAATGCACCACTCCCTTGTCATCAAAATGCTCCATGACCTTTGTCATCACAAAGCTCCATGACCCTTGGCATCACAATGCTCCATGCCATTGTCATCCCAATGCTTCATGAAGCGTCTCATCACATTGCTCCATGCCCTTGTCATCGCAAAGCTCCATGACGCTTGTCATCACAATGCTCGATGCCCTTCTCATCACAATGCTCCATGACCTTGTCATTACAATCCTCCATGACCCATGTATCACAGTGTTCCGTGTCCTTTTCATCACAATGCCCCATTCCCTTGTAATCACATTGCTTGAAAACCCCTATAATCTCAATGCTCCATGCACATTTTCATCAGAATGCTCCATGACTTTGTCATCACAATACTCCATGACCCTTGTCATCGCAATGTTCCAAGCCCTTGTTATCAAAATGCTCCATTACCCTTGGCATCACAATCCTCCATGACACTTGTTATCACAATGCTCCATGCCATTGTCATCCCAATGGACAATGACATATGTCATCACAATGCTCCCTGACACCTCTTTTCACAATACTCCATGACCTTGTCATCACAATGTTCCATGCCCTTGTCATCACAATGCGCCATGCACACTGTCATCACAATAATCCATGAAACATGTCAGACCAATGTTCCATGTCCCTGTCATAACAATGCTCCATGCCATTGTCATCACAATGCTCCATGACCACTCTCATCACAGTGCTCCGTGACTCCAGTCATCGCAATGATTCATGACCTTTCTCATCACAATGGTACATGCCCTCGTCACACAAGGCTCTGTGATCCTTGTCACCACAAAGCTCCATGAAATTGTCATCACAATACTCTTTGTCCCTGTCATCACAATGCTCCATGCCTTTGTCAGCACATTGCTCCATGACACTTGTCATCAAAATGCTCCATGCGCTCGTGAGCACAATGCTCCATGACATGTCATCACAATGTGCCATGCTCTTATCATCACAATGCTCCATGACCCCTGACATCACAATGTTCCATATCCCCTGTCATCAAAATATTCCATGACACTTTTCATCAATTTGCTCCATGACCCTGTCATCACAATGCTCCCTGCCTTTCTCATCACAATGCACCACGACCTTGTCATCAAAATGCTCCATGACCTTTCTCATCACAAAGCTCCATGACCCTTGGCATCACAATACTCCATGCAATTTCATCACAATGCTGGATGAAACCTCTCATCACATTGCTCCCTGCCCTTGTCAGCACAATGCTCCATGAAGCTTGTCATCACAGTGCTCGATACTCTTCTCATCACAATGCTCCATGCCCTTGTCATTACAATCGTCCATGACACATGTATCACAGCGTTCCGTGCCCTAGTCATCACAATGTTCCATGCCGAATCTCATCAAAATAATCCATGAAATTTTCAGACCAATGTTCCATGCCCTTGTCATCACAATGCTCCATTACCCCTGTCATAACAATGCTCCATGACCGCTGCCATCACAATATTCCACCTCCTTGGCATCAAAGGCTCCATGACCCTTGTCATCACAATGCTCCAAGACCCCTGTAATCACAATGATCCATGCCCCTATTCATCAGAATGCACCATGAGACTTGTCATCACAAGGCTCCATGGTCTTCTCATCACACTGCTCCAGGACCTCGTCATCACAATGCTCCATTCCCTTGTCATCACAATGCTCCTTGACCACTGTCATCACAATACTCCATGAACATTTTCAGGGCAACGATCCATGACCTTGTCATCACAATGCTCCATGACTCTTGTCATGAAATTGTTCCATGACCCCTCTCATCACAATGCTCCATGACACCTGTCACCACAATGCTCCATGCCCCTTGTCATTACAGTGATCCATGACGCTCTTCATCATAATTATCCATGGTCTTTTCATCACAATGCTCCACTGTCATGCCATCACAATTCTCCATGCCCTGTTCATCACAATGCTCCATGTCCCATGTCATTACAATTCTCCACGTCCTTGTCATCACAATGCTTCGTGACACTTCTCATCACAATGTTACATGATCTTGTCATCACAATTCTCCATGCACTTGTCATCGCAATGCTCTATAACCCCTGTCATAGCAAGCTGCATGCACTTATCATCACAATTCTTCATGACGTTGTCATCAAAATTCTCAATGGCCCTTGTCATCACAATGTTCCATGCCCTTGTCATCACAATGCTCCATGATCCTTGTCATCACAATGTTCCAAGCACTTGTCATCACCATGCTCCTTGACCACAGTTATCACAATACTCCATGAACATTTTCAGGCCAATGCTCCATGACTTTCTCATCACAATGCTCCATGACCCTTGTCATCACAATGCTCCATGACCCCTCTCATCACAATGCTCCATGACACCTGTAATCACAGTGCTCCATGCCCCTTGTCATTACAGTGATCCATGACGCTCTTCATCATATTTATCCATGGTCTTTTCATCACAATGCTCCACGGTCTTGCTATCACAATTCTCCATGCCCTGTTCATCAAAATGCTCCATGTCCCATGTCATTACAATTCTCCACGTCCTTGTCATCACAATGCTTCGTGACACTTCTCATCACAATGTTACATGATTTTGTCATCACAATTCTCCATGCACTTGTCATCGCAATGCTCTATGAACCCTGTCATAGCAAGCTCCATGTGCTTGTCATCACAATGCTTCACGACGTTGCCATCAAAATTCTCAATGGCCCTTGTCATCACAATGCTCCATGCCCTTGTCATCACAATGCTCCATGACACTTGTCATCACAATGTTCCAAGCCCTTGTCAACAAAATGCTCCATTACCTTTGTCATCAGAATCCTCCATGACACTTGGTATCACAATGCTCCATGCCATTGTCATCACAATGGACAATGATATATGTCATCACAATGCTCCCTGACACCTGTCTTCACAGTACTCCATGACCTTGTCATCACAATGTTCCATGCCCTTGTCATCACAATGCGACATGCCCTCTCTCATCACAATAATCCATAAATCTTGTCAGAGCAATGCACCATGATCCCTGTCATCACAATGCCCTGTGACACCAGTCATCACAATGATTCATGACCTTTGTCCTCACAATGGTCCAGGCCCTCGTCACACAAGGCTCTGTGATCTTTTTCACCACAATGCTCCATGAAATTTTCATCACAATGCTCTGTGTCCCTTGTCATCACAATGCTCCATGCCTTTGTCAGCACAATGCTCCATGACACTTGTTATCAAAATGCCCCATGCGCTTGTCAGCACAATGCTCCATGACACATGTCATCACAATGTGCCATGCTCTTTTCATCACAATGCTCCACATCCTTTTCATTGCTATGCTCCATAAAACTTGTCATCACAATGCTACATGCACTTCTCATCAAAATGCTCTGTCACCACATATACCACAATGTTCCATCACTAGTCATCACAATACTGGCTCACCCCTGTCATCACAATGTTCCATGACCATTGTCATCACAGTGCTACATGCCCTTATCATCACAATGCTCCATGACCCCTGACATCACAATGTTCCATAACCCCTGTCACAAAATGCTCCATGACCCATTTCATCACAATGCTCAAAGACCCCTGTAATCACAATGCTCCATTGCCTTCTCATCACAATGCTCCATGCCCCTGTAATCTCATTGCTTCAAAACCACTGTAATCTCAATGCTCCATGCACATTTTCATCAGAATGCTCCATGCCCTTGTCATCACAAGGCTCCATGACCATTGTCATCGCAATGTTCCAAGCCCCTGTCATTAAAAGGCTCCATTACCATTGTCATCACAATCCTCCATGACACTTGGTATCACAATGCTCCATGCCATTGTCATCACAATGGACACTGACATATGTCATCACAATGTTCCTGGACACCTGTCTTAACAATACTCCATGACCTTGTCATCACAATGTTCCATGCCCTTGTCATCACAATGCGCCATGCCCACTCTCATCACAATAATCCATAAATCTTGTCAAAGCAATGCTCCATGACCCCTGTCATCACAATGATCCGTGACTCCAGTCATCACAATGCTTCATGACCTTTGTCATCACAGTGGTCCATGCCCACTTCACACAAGGCTCTGTGATCTTTTTCAACACACTGCTCCATGAATATTTCATCACAATGCTCTGTGTCCCTTGTCATCCAAATGCTCCATGCCTGTGTCACCACAATGCTCCATGTCCTTGTCATCACAATGCTCCATGCCCAGTGTCATCACAATAATCCATGAAACTTCTCAGACCAATGTTCCATGCCCCTGTCATCACATTGCTCCAAGCCCATTTCATCACAGTGCTCCATGACCACTTTCATCACAATACTCCGTGACTCCAGTCATCACAATGCTCCATGACCTCTGTCATCACAATGCTGCAAACCCTTCTGATCACAATGTTCCATAACACTTGTCATCACAATACCCCATGACGCTTGTCATCACAATTATGCAAGGTCTTCTCATCACAATGCTCCATGACCTTTGTCACCACAATGCTCAATACACTTTTCATCACAATGCTCCCTGACACTTGTCATCAGTATGCTCCTTGAACATTGTCATGACAAGGATCCATGCCTATTTCATCACAATGATCCATTCCCTTTTCATGACAATGCTCCAAGACCACTGTTATCACAATGCTCTGTGACTTCAGTCATCAGAATGCTTCATGACATTTGTCATCACAGTGGTCCATGACCTGCTCACACAAAGCTCTATGACCTTTGTCACCACAATGCTCCATGAAATTTTTATCACAATGCTCTGTGACCCTTGTCATCACAAAGCTCCATGCCTTTGTCAGCACAATGCTCCATGACCCTTGTCATCACAATGCTCGATGCGCATGTCAGCACAATGCTCCGTAACACATGTCATCACAATGAACCATGCACTTGTCATCACAATGATCCACATCCTTGTCATCAAAATGCTCCATAAACCTTGTCATCACAATGCTCCATGCACTTCTCCTCAAAATGCCTTCTCACCACTGATATCACAATGTTCCATCACAAGTCATCACAATACTCCCTCACCCCTGTCATCACAATATTCCATGACCCCTGTAATCACAATTCTCCATGCCCTTGTCATCACAAATCTCCATGACACATGTCTTTAGAATGCTCCATTGCCTTCTAATCACAATGCTCCATGCCCTTGTCATCACAATGCTCCAACACCCCTGTCATAACAATGCTCCATGCCGCTTTTCATCTCAATGCTCCATGAACCCTGTCATCACAATTCACCGTGCCCTTCACCATAATATTTCATGCTATTGTCATCACAATGAAATAAAAATGCTCAATGACCTCTGTCATCAAAATGCACCAAAGCCTTCTGATCACAATGTTGCATAACACTTGTCATCACAATGCCCCATGACGCTGGTCATCACAGTTATCCATGGTCTTCTCATCAAAATGCTCCATGATCTTTGTCATCACAATGCTCAATACACTTATCATCACAATGCTCCCTGACAGTTGTCATCAGTATGCTCCTTGGACACTGTCATGACAAGGCTCCATGCATTTTCATCACAATGATCCATTCCCTTTTCATCACAATGCTCCAAGAACCCTGTAATCACAATGTTCCATGTCAGTGTCATCACAAAGCTCCATGACGCATGTCATCAGAATGCTCCATTGCCTTCTCATCACAATGCTCCATGCCCTTGTAATCACATTTCTTCAAAACCCCTGTAATCTCTATGCTCCATGCACCTTTTCATCAGAATGCTCCATGCCCTTGTCATCACAATGCTCCATGACCCTTGTCATTGCAATGTTCCAAGGCCTTGTCATCAAAATGCTCCATTACATTTGTCTTCACAATACTCCATGACCTTGTCACCACAATGTTCCATGCCTTTGTCATCACAATGCGCCATGCCCACTCTCATCACAATAATCCATGAAAGATGTCAGGCCTATGTTCCATGCCCCTGTCATCACAATGCTCCATGACCTTGTAATTACAATGCTCCATGATCCCTGTCATCACAATGCTCCGTGACTCCAGTCATCACAATGCTTCATGACCTTTGTCCTCACAATGGTCCATGCCCTCGTCACACAAGGCTCTGTGACCTTTGTCACCACAATGCTCCATGCCCTTTTCATCTCAATGCTCCATGCCCACTGTCATCACAATAATCCATGAAACTTGTCAGACCAATATTCCATGCCCCTGTCATCACATTGTTCCATGCCCTTTTCCTCACAATGCTCCATGACCCCTGTCATCACAATGCTCCATGACTCCAGTCATCTCAATGATTCATGACCTTTCTCATCACAATGATCCATGCCCTCGTCACACAAGGCTCTGAGATCTTTGTCACCACAGTGCTCCATGAAATTTTCATCACAATGCTCCACATCATTTTCATCGCTACGCTCCATGAAATTGTCACCACAATGCTCCATGCACTTCTCATCAAAATGCTCTCTCACCACATATATCACAATGTTCCATCACTAGTAATCACAATACTCCCTCACCCCTGTCATCACAGTGTTCTATGACACCTTTCATCAGAGTGCTACATGCCCTTATCTTCACAATGCACCATGACCACTGACATCACAATGTTCCATAAACCCTGTCACAAAAGGCTCCATGACCCATTTCATCACAATGCATCATGACCCCTGACATCACAATGTTCCATTACCCCTGTCATCAAAATATTCTATGACGCTTTTCATCATATTTCTCCATGACCCTGTCATCACAATGCTCCCTGCACTTCTCATCTCAATGCACCACGACCCTGTCACCTAAAACACATATCTTTGTCATCACAAAGCTCCAAGACCCTTTGCATCACAATGCTCCATGCCATTGTCATCACAATGCTCAATGAAATCTCTCATCACATTGCTCCATGCCCTTGTCATCACAATGCTCCATTACAACTGTCATAACAATGCTTCATGACCCCTGCACTCACAGTGTTCCACGGCCTTGTCATCACAAGGCTCCATGACCCTTGTCATCACAATGCTCCAAGACCCCTGGAATCACAATGCTCCATGCCCTTGTCATCACAATGCTCCAACACCACTGTAATCACAATGCTCCATGCCCCTTTTCATCTCAATGCTCCATGAACCCTGTCATCACAATGCACCATGCCCATCATCGTAATGCTTCATGCTATTGTCATCACAATGAAATCAAAATGCTCCATGACATCTGCCACCACAATGCTCCAAATCCTTGTGATCACAGTGTTCCATAACACTTGTCATCAAAATGCCCCATGACGCTCGTCATCACTATTATGAATGGTTTTTTCATCACAATGCTTCATGACCTTTGTCACCACAATCCTCAGTACATTTATCATTACAATGCTCCCTGACACTTGTCATTAGTATGCTTCATGAACCGTGTCGTTAAAAGCTCTATGCCTTTTTTATCACAATGATCCATTCCCTTTTCATCACAATGCTCCAAGACCCCTGTAATCACAATGCTCCCTGCCCCTGTCATCACAAAGCTCCATGACACATGTCATCAGAATGCTCCATGGCATTCTCATCACAATGATCCATGCCCTTGGCATCACAATGCTCCAAGAACCCTGTAATCACAATACTCCGTGACTAGAGTCATTGCAGTGCTTCATGACATTTGTCATCACAGTGGTCCAGGACCTCGTCACAGAAGGATCTGTGACCTTTGTCACCACAATGCTCCATGAACTTTTTATCACAATTCTCTGTCACCCTTGTCATCACAATGCTCCATGCGTTTGGCAGCACAATGCTCAATGACCCTTGCCATCACAATGCTCCATGCGCTTGTCAGCACAATGCTTCATAACCCATGTCAACACAATACACCATGTGCTTGTCATCACAATGCTCCACATCCTTGTCATCAAAATGCTCCATAAACTTTGTCATCACAATGTTCCATGCAGTTCTCATCAAAATGCTCTCTCACAAATGATATCACAGTGTTCCATCACTAGTCATCACAATACTCCCTCAACCCTGTCATCACAATGTTCCATGACCCGTGTCATCAAAATGCTATATGCCCTTATAATCACAATGCTCCATGAGCCCTGACATCACAATGTTCCACAACACCTGTCATCAAAATGCTCCATGACCCGTTTCATCACAATGCTCCATGCCACCTGACATCAGAATGTTCAATAATCCCTGTCACAAAATGCTCCATGACCCTTTTGATCACAATGCTCCATGACACCTGACATCACAATTTTCCATAACCCCTCTCATCAAAATGTTCCATGACACTTTTGATCAAATTGCTCCATGACCCTGTCATCACAATGCTCCCTGCACTTCTCATCACAATGCACCACGGCCTTGTTATTCAAAATGCTCCATGACATTTGTCATCACAAAGCTCCATGACCAATGGCATCACAATGCTCCATGCCATTATCATCAAATGCTCCTTGAACCCTCTCATCACATTGCTCCATGCCCTTGTCATCACAAAGCTCCATGACGCTTGTCATCACATTGCTCGATGCCCTTCTCATCACAATGCTCCATGCCCTTATCATTACAATCCTCCATGACCTATGTATCATAGTGTTCCGTACCCTTGTCATCACAATGCTCCATGCCCACTCTCATCACAATAATCCATGAAACATTTCAGACGAATGCTCCATGCCCTTGTCATCACAATGCTCCATTACTCCTGTCATTATAATGCTCCATGACACCTGCCATCACAAGGTTCCATGGCCTTGTCATCACAAGCCTCCATGACCCTTGTCATCACAATGCTCCAAGACCCCTCTAATCACAATGCTCCATGTCTTTGTCATCACAAAGCTCCATGATGCATGTCATCAGAATGTTCCATGGCCTTCTCATGACAATGCTCCATGCCCTTGTTATCACAATGCTGCAACACCCCTGTAATCACAATGCTCCATTCCCCTTTTCATCTCAATGCTCCATGAACCCTGTCATCACAATGCACCATGCCCATCATCATAATGCTTCATGCTATTGTCATCACAATGAAATCAAAATGCTCCATGACCTCTGTCATCACAATGCTCCAAAACCTTGTGATCACAATGTTCCATAACACTTGTCATCACAATGCCCCATGACGCTGGTCATTACAATTATCCATGGTCTTCTCATCACAATGCTCCATGATCTTTGTCATCACAATGCTCAATACACTTGTCATCACAATGCTCCCTGACACTTGTCGTCAGTATGCTCCTTGAACCCTGTCATGACAAGGCTCCATGCATTTTTCATCACAATGATCCATTCCCTTTTCATCATAATGCTCCAATACCCCTGTAATCACAATGCTCCATGTCCTTTTCATCACAAAGCTCCATGACGCATGTCATCAGAATGCTCCATGGCCTTCTCATCACAATGCTCCATGCCCTGTTTTTCACAATGCTACAAAACCCCTCTAATCACAATGCTCCATGAACCTTTTTATCAGTATGCTCCATGACAGTTGTCATCACAAGGTTCCATGGCCCTCTCATCACAATGCTCCAGGACCTTCTCATCGCATTGCTCCATTCCCTTCTCATCACAATGCTCCATGACCCCTGTCATCACAGTACTCCATGAATATTTTCAGCCCAATGCTCCATGACCTTCTCTTCACAATGCTCCATGACCCATGTCATCACAATGCTACATGACCCCAGTCATCAAAATGATCCATGCCACTTGTCATCAGAATATTCTATGCGCTTGTCATCCCCATGCTCCATGACCCCTGTAATCACAATGGTCCTTGACGCTTGTTGTCACAGAGCTCCATGACACTTGTCATCACGGTGCTCCATGCCTTTGTCAGCAAAATGCTACATGACCTTGTCACCACAATGCTCCATGAACTATTCATCACAGTGCTCTGTGACCCTTGTCATCACAAAGCTCCATGCCATTGTCATCGCAATGTTCCAAGCCCCTGTCATTAAAAGGCTCCATTAACATTGTCATCACAATCCTCCATGACACTTGGTATCACAATGCTCCATGCCATTGTCATCACAATGGACAATGACATATGTCATCACAATGTTCCCGGACACCTGTCTTCACAATACTCCATGACCTTGTCATCACAATGTTCCATGTCCTTGTCATCACAATGCTCCATGACCGTTGTCAGCACAATGCTCGATGCACGTGTAAGCACAATGCTCCATAACCCATGTCATTACTATGCTCCCTGCACTTCTCATCACAATGCACCACACACTTGTTATCAAAATGCTACATGACCTTTGTCATCACAAAGTTCCATGACACTTGGCATCACAATGCTCCATTCCATTGTCATCACAATGCTCCATGAACACTATCATCACATTGCTCCATGCATTTGTCAACACAAATCTCCATGAGGCTGGTCATCACAACGCTCGATGCCCTTCTCATCACAATGCTACATGTCCTTGTTATTACAATCCTGCATGATCTATGTATTACCGTGTTCCGTGCCCTTGTCATAACAATGCTCCATGACCACTGCCATCACAAAGTTCCATGGCCATGTCATCACAAGCCTCCATGAACCTTGTCATCACAATGCTCCAAGTCCCCTCTAATCAAAAGCTCCATGCACTTGTCATCACAAAGCTCCATGACGCAAGTCACCAGAATGCTCCATGTCCTTCTCATCACAATGCTCCATGCCCTTGTGATCACAATGCTCCAAGACCACTTTAATCACAGTGCTCCATGCCCCTTTTCATCTCAATGCTCCATGAACCCTGTCATCACAATGCACCGTGTCCATCACCATAATATTTCATGCTATTGTCATCACAATGAAATCAAAATGCTCAATGACCTCTGTCATCACAATGCTCCAAACCCTTGTGATCACAATGTTCCATAACCATTGTCATCACAATGCCCCATGAGGCTGGTCATCACAATTATCAATGGTCTTCTCATCACAATGTTCCTTGATCTTTGTCATCACAATGCTCAATACACTTATCATCACAATGCTCCCTGACACTTCTCATCAGTATGCTCTTTGAACCCTGTCATGACAAGGCTCCATGCAATTTTCATCACAATGATCCATGCCCTTTTCATCACAATGCTCCAAGACTCCTCTAATCACAATGCTCCATGTCCTTGTCATCACAAAGCTCCATGACGCATGTCATCAGAATGCTCCATGGCCTTCGCATCACAATTCTCCATGCCCTTGTCATCACAATGCTACAAAACCCCTGTAATCACAATGCTCCATGCACCTTTTCATCAGAATGCTCCATGACCTTTGTCATCACAAGGCCCC
Source organism: Hyperoodon ampullatus (assembly GCF_949752795.1). Lineage (NCBI taxonomy): Eukaryota > Metazoa > Chordata > Mammalia > Artiodactyla > Ziphiidae > Hyperoodon > Hyperoodon ampullatus. Next base: position 119,978 of record NW_027641089.1, read on the forward strand.
ATGTTCCTCTCATCACAATGCTCCAGGACCTTGTCATCACAGTGCTCCATTCCCTTGTCATCACAAAGCTCCATGACCCCTATCATCACAATACTACATGTACATTTTCAGCCCAATGCTCAATGACCGTCTCATTACAATTCTCAATGACCCATGTCTTCACAATGCTCCATGACCACAGTCATCAAAATGCTCCATGACCCCTGTCATCAAAATGGTCCATGCCCTCGTCATCAAAAGGCTCTGTGTCATTTGTCACCACAATTCTCCATGAAATTTTCATCACAATGTTCTCTTACTCATGTCATAACTATGCTAAATGCCTTTGTCAGCACAATGCTCCATGCGCTTTTCCGCAAAATGCCCCATGACCTGTGTCATCACAATGTGACATGTTCTTGTCATCACAATGCTCCACAACTTTGTCATCACAGTTCTCGATAAACCTTGTTGTCACAATGCTCCATGCACTTCCCATCAAAATGCTTTCCCATCACTGATATCATAATGTTCCATCACTTGTCATCACAATACTCACTGACACCTGTCATCACAATGTTCCATGACCCCTGTCATCACAATGCTCCATGACCCTTTTCATCACAATGCTCCCTGACCCCTGACATCACAATGTTCCATAACCCCTGTCATCAAAATGTCCCATGACACTTTTCATCAAATTGTTCCATAACCCTCTCATCACAATGCTCACTGCCCTTCTCATCACAGTACACCACGCCCTTGTCATCAAAACCCTCAATGACCTTTGTCATCACAAAGCTCCGTGACCCTTGGCATCACAATGCTCCATGCCATTGTCATCAAAATGCTCCATGAACCCTCTCATCACATTGTTACATGTCCTTGTCATCACAGGCTCCATGATGCTTTTCATCACAATGCTCGATGCTCTTCTTAACACAAAGTTCCAAGGCTTGTCATTACAATCCTGCATGACCCATGTATCACAGTGTTCCGTGTCCTTGTCATCACAAAGCTCCATGCCCCCTCTCATCACAATAATCCATTAAAATTTTCAGACCAAAGCTCCATGCCCTTGTCATGAAAATGCTCCATTACACCTGTTATAACAATGCTCCATTAAAACTGCCATTACAATGTTCCACAGCCTTCTCATCACAAGGCTCCATGACCCTTGTCATCACAATGCTCCAAGACACCTGTAATCACAATGCTCCATGCCTTTGTCATCACAAAGCTCCATGACGCATGTCATCAGAATGTGCCTTCGCCTTCTCATCACAATGCTCCATGACCTGGTCATCGCAATGCTCCAAGACCCCTGTAATCACAATGCTCGATGCCCCTTTTCATCTCAATGCTCCATGAACCCTGTCATCACAGTGCACCATGCCCATCATCATAATGCTTCATGCTATTGTCATCACAATGAAATCAAAATGCTCCATGACCTCTGTCATCACAATGCTCTAAACCCTTGTGATCACAATGTTCCATAACACTTGTCATCACAACGCCCCATGACGCTCATCATTACAATTATCCATGGTATTTTATTCACAATACTCCATGACCTTTGTCATCACAATGCTCAATAAACTTGTCATCACAATTCTCCCTGACAATGGTCGTCAATATGCTCCTTTAAACCTGTCATGACAAGGCTCCATGCATTTTTCATCACAATAATCCTTGCACTTTTCCTCACAATACTCCAAGACCCCTGTAATCACAATGCTCCATGCCCTTGTCATCACAATGCTTAATGAAGCATGTCTTCAAAATGCTCCATTGCCTTCTCATCAACATGCTCCATGCACTTTTCAATCCAATGCTCCATTTCCTTGTCATCAAAATGCTCCATGACTCGTGTCATCACAATACTCAATGAATATTTACAGCCCAATGCTCCATGACCTTCTCTTCACAATGCCCCATGAACCCAGTCATCATTAGGCTCCATGACCACTGTCATCACAACGATCCATGACCCCTGTCAACACAATGATACTGGACTCTTGTCATCAAAATGCTCCATGACACTTGTCATCACAATGATCCATTCCCTTGTCATCACAATGCTCCATAACCCTTGTCATCACAAGGCTCCAAGCCCTTGTAATCAAAATGCTCCATTATATTTGTCATCACATTTCTCCATGACACTTGACATCACAGTGCTCCATGCCATTGTCATCACAATGGATCATGACATATGTCACCATAATGCTCCCTGACACCTGTCTTCACAATAATCTATGACCTTGTCAAAATAATGCTTCATGCCCTTTTTATCACAATGTGCCATGCCCACTGTCATCACAATAATCTAAGAAATTTATCAGACCAATGCCCCATGAACCCTGTCATCCCAATGCTCCATGACCCCTGTAATCAGAATGCCCCATGACGCTTTTCATCACATATCTCCATGATCGTTGTCATCACAATGCTCCATGACCCATGCCATCACAATACTCCATGAATATTTTCAGCCCAATGTTCCATGACCTTCTCATCACAATGCTCCAAGATCCCTTTAATCACAATGCTCCTTGCCCCTTTTCATCTCAATGCTCCATGAACCCTGTCATCACAATGAACCATGCCCATCATCATAATGTTTCATGCTATTTTCATCACAATGAAATCAAAATGCTCCATGACCTCTGTCATCACAATGTTCCAAACCCTTGTGATCACAATGTTCCATAACATTTGTCATCACAACGCCCCATTACGCTCGTCATCACAATTATCAATGGTCTTCTCATCACAATGCTCCATGACATTTGTCATCACAATGCTCAATACACTTGTCATCACAATGCTCCATGAGCTGGTCAGCACAATGCTCCCTGACACTTGTCATCAGTATGCTCCTTGAACACTGTCATGACAAGAATCCATGCCTATTTCATCACAATGATCCATTCCCTTTTCATCACAATGCTCCAAGACCACTGTTATCACAATGCTCCGTGACTTCAGTCATCACAATGCTTCATGACATTTGTCATCACAATGGTCCATGACCTCGTCATACAAAGCTCTGTGACCTTTGTCACCACAATGTTCCATGAACTTTTAATCACAATGCTCTGTGACCCTTCGCATCACAACGCTCCATGCCTTTGTCAGCACAATGCTCCATGACCCTTGTCATCACAATGCTCCATGAGATTGTCAGCACACTGCTCCATGGCCGATGTCATCACAAGGCGCCATGCGCTTGTCAACACAATGCTTCACATCTTTGTCATCACAATACTCCATGCACTTCTCAAGAAAATGCTCTCTCACCACTGATATCACAATTTTCCATCCCTAATCATCACCATACTCCCTCACCACATTCATCACAATGTTCCATGACCCCAGTCATCACAATGCTACATGCCCTTATCGTCACAATGTACCACTCCCTTGTCATCAAAATGCTACATGACCTTTGTCATCACAAAGAACCATGACCCTTGGCATCAAAATGCTCCATGCCATTGTCATCACAATGCTCCATGAAGCCTCTCATCATATTGCTCCATGCCCTTGTCATCACAAAGCTCCAAGACTCTTGTCATCACAATGCTCGATGCCCTTCTCATCACAATGCTCCATGCCCTTGTCATTACAATCCTCCATGACCCATGTATCAAAGTGTTCCTTGCCCTTGTCATCATAATGCTCTATGCACACTCTCATCACAATAATCCATGAAACATTTCAGACCAATGCTCCATGCCCTTGTCATCACAATGCTCCATTACTCCTGTCATAACAATGCTCCATGACCCCTTGCATCACAAGGTTCCACGGCCTTGTCATCACAAGACTCCATTACACTTGTCATCACAATGCTCTAAGACACTGTAATCACAATGCTCCATGCCCTTGTCATCACAAAGCTCCATGACGCATGTCATCAGAATGCTCCATGGCCTTCTCATTCTCAATGCACCATGCCCTTGTCATCACAACGCTCCATGACCCCTGTCATCACAATGCTCCATGACCACAGTCATCACAACGATCCATCACCCCGCACAACACAATGATCCGGGACTGTTGTCATCAAAATGCTCCATGACCCTTGTCATCACAATGATCCATGCCCTTGTTATCCCAATGCTCCATGACCCCTGTAATCACAATGATCAGTGACGCTTGTCATCACAGTGCTCCATAACCGTTGTCATCAAAATGTTCCATGCATTTGTCAGCAAAATGCTTCATGAAGTTGTCATCACAATGTTCCATTCCCATTGTCATCAAAATCCTCGATGAAACTTGGGTTCACATTGCTTGATGCCCTTGTCATCACAATGCACCATGGTCCTTGAAATGCAAATGATCCATGACCTCTGTCATCACAATGCTCCATGCCCACTGTCATAGCAATAATCCATGAAACTTGTCAGACCAAAGCTCCATGCCGCTGTCATCACAATGCTCCATGCCCTTTTAATCACAATGCTCCATTACCCCTCACATCATAATGTTCCTTGACTCCAGTCATCACAATGCTTTATGACCTTTGTCATCACAATGGTCCATTCCCTCGTCATCACAATGCTCTGTAACACTTCTCATCACAATGCTCCATGCCTTTGTCAGCACAATGCTCCATGACCCTTGTCATCACAATGCTCCATGTGCTTCTCAGCACAATGTCCCAAGACACATGCCATAACAATGAGCCATGCACTTGTCATCACAATGCTCCACAACCTTGTCATCACAATGCTCCATAAACCTTTTTATCACAATGCTCCATGCACTTCTCATCTAAATGCTCTCTCACCACTGATATCACAATGTTCCATCACTAGTCATCACAATACTCCCTCACCCCTGTCATCACAATGTTCCATGATCCCTGTCATCAAAATGCTACATGCACTTATCATCACAATGCTCCATGACCACTGACATCACAATGTTCCATGACCCTGTCATCACAATGCTCCCTGCCCTTCTCATCACAATGCACCACGCACTTGTCATCAAAATGCTCCATGACCTTTGTCATCACAAAGATCCATGACCCTTGGCATCACAATACTCCATGCCATTGTCATCACAATGCTCCATGACCACTCTCATCACATTACTCCTTGCCCTTGTCATCACAATGCCCAATGGCATTTTCATCACAATGATCCATGCAATTGTCATCATAATACTCCACAAGCTTGTTGTCCAAATGCTCCATGAACCTTGTCATCACAATGCTACATGACCCCTGTCATCACAATGCTCCATGACACCTGTTATCACAATGCTCCATGCCCCTTGTCACTACAGTGCTCCCTGACGCCCGTCATCACAATTATCCATGGTCTACACATCACAATGCTCCGAGGTCTTGCCATCACAATGCTCCATGCCCTGGTCATCAGTATTCTCCACGTCCTTGTCATCACAATGCTCTTTGACACATCTCATCACAATTTTACATGCTCTTTTCATCAAAATTCTCCATGCCCTTGTCATTGCAATGCTCCATGACCACTGTCAGAGCAAGCTTCATGCACTTGTCATCACAATGCTTCACGAATTTGTCATCAAAATTCTCAATGGCCATTGTCATCACAATTCTCCAAGCCCTTGTCATCACAATGCTCCATTACATTTGTCATCACAATCCGCCATGACACTTGGCATCACAATGCTCCATGCCATTGTCATCACAATTGTCCATGACATAGGTCATCACAATGCTTCCTGACACCTGTCTTCACAATTCTGCATGATGTTGTCATCACCATACTCCATGCCCTTGTCATCACAAGGAGCCATGCCCATTGCCATCACAATAATCCATGAAAGTTGTCAGACCAAAGCTCCATGCCCCTGTCATCACAATGCTCCATGCCATTGTCATCACAATGATCCATGACTCCAGTAATCAAAATGCTTCATGACCTTGGTCATCACAATGGTCCATGCCCTCGTCATCACAAGGCTCTGTGACATTTGTCCCCACAATGCTCCATGAACTTTGTCATCACAAAGCTCCATGCCCTTGTCAGCACAGTGCTCCATGACCTTTGTCATCACAATGTTCCAAGCCCTTGTCATCACAATGCTCCATTACCTTTGTCATCACAGTCCTCCATGACACTTGGAATCACAATGCTCCATGCCATTGTCATCACAATGGGCCATGACTTAGGTCTTCACAATGTTCCCTGACAAATGACTTCATAATACTGCATGACTTTGTCATCACATTTCTCCGTGCCATTGTCATCACAATGCGTCATTCCCACTGTCATTACAATAATCCATGAAAGTTGTAAGACCAATCCTCCATGCCCCTGTCATCACAATGCCCCATGCCCTTGTCATCACAATGCTCCATGACCCCTGTCATCACAATGCTCTGTGACTCCAGTCATCACAATGCTCATGACTTTTCTGATCAAAATGGTCCATGCCCTCGTCATCACAAGTCTCTGTGACGTTTGTCACCACAATGCTCCATGAACTTTTCATCACAATGCTCTGTGACCCTTGTCATCACAATGCTCCATGCCCTTGTCATCACAATGCTCCATGACCCGTGTCATCACAATGCTCTATGCATTTCTCAGCACAGTGCTCCATGACCCTTGTCATCACAATGCTACATGCGCTTCTCAGCACAATACTCCATGACCCACGTCATCACAACGCGACATGTGCTTGTCATCACAATGCTCCACATCCTTTTCATCACAATGCTGCTTAAACCTTGTCATTACAGCGCTCCATGCACTTCTCATCAAAATGCTCTCTCACCACTTATATCACAATGTTCCATCACTATTCATTCCAATACTCCATCACCACTGTCATCACAATGTTCCATGACCCCTGTCATTAAAATGCTACATGCGCTTATCATCACAATTTTCGATGACCCCTGACATCACAATATTCCATAAACCCTGTCATCAAAATGCTCCTTGACACTTTTCATCACAAAGCACCATGACCCCTGACATCACAATATTCCATAACCACTGTAATCAAAATGTTCCATGACCATTTTCACCAAATTACTCAATCACCCTGTCATCACAATGCTCCCTGCCCTTCTCATCACAATGCACCTCACCCTTGTCATCAGAATGCTCCATGACATTTGTCATCACAAAGCTCCATAACCCTTGGCATCACAATGCTCCATGCCATTGTCATCACAATGCTCAATGAAACCTCTCATCACATTGCTCCATGACATTGTCATCACAAAGCTCCATGACGTTTGTCATCACAATGCTCCATGCCCAATCTCATCACAATAATCCATGAAACTTTTCAGACCAATGCTCCATTCCCTTGTCATCACAATGCTCCATTCCCCCTGTCATAACAATGCTCCATGATACCTGTCATCACAAGGATCCACAGCCTTGTCATCACAAGACTCCATGGCCCTTTTCATCACAATGTTCCAAGACCCTGTACTCACAATGCTCCATGCAATTGTCATCAGAAAGCTCCATGACACATGTCATTAGAATGCTCCGTGAACTTCTCATTCACTATGCACCATGCCCTTGTCATCACAATGCTCCAAGACCCATATAATCACAAAGCTCAATGCCCCTTTGAATCTCAATGCTCCAAGAAACCTGACATCCCATGCACCATGCCCATCATCATAATGATTCATGCTATTGTCATCACAATGAAATCAATATGCTCCATGACTTTTGTCATCACAATGCTCCAAACACTTGTGATCTCAATGTTCCATAACACTTGTCATCACAATGCCCCATGATGCTCCTCATCACAGTTAACCATGGTCTTCTCATCACAATGCTCCATGAACTTTGTCATCACAATGCTCAATACACTTGTCATCACAATGCTCCCTGACATTTGTCGAGAGTATGCTCCTTGAAACCTGCCCTGACAAGGCTCCATGCCTTTTTCATCACAATGCTCAAAGACCCCTGTAATCACAATGCTCCATTCCCCTTTTCATCAGAAACATCCATTACACATGTCATCAGAATGCTCCATGGCCTTCTCATCACAATGCTCCATGCCCTTGTTATCACAGTGCTCCAAGAACCCAGTCATCACAATACTCCATGAATATATTCTGCCCAGTGCTCCATGATCTTCTCATCACAATGCGCCATGATCCCTGTCATCACAACGCTCCGTGCTCCTTGAAATCAAAATGATCCATGACCTGTGTCATCACAATGCTCCAAACTCTTGTGATCACATTGTTCCACAACACTTGTCAGCACAACGCTCCATGATGTCTGTCATCACAATACTCCATGCCCGTGTCATCACAATGCTCCATGACCTTTGTCATCACAATGCTCAATACACTTGTCATCACAATGCTCCCTGACACTTGTCATCAGAATGCTCCTTGAACGCTGTCATGAAAAGCCTCCATGCCTTTTACATCACAATACTCCATGCACTTTTCATCACAATGCTCCATGCCATTGTCATCACATTACTCCACAAGCTTGTCATCAGAATGCTCCACGACACTTGTCATCACAATGCTCCATGACCCCAGTCTTCAAAATGCTCCATGATCCCTGTCATCACAATGCTCCATGCCCCTTGTCATTACAGTGCTGCATGAAGCTCGACATCACAATTATCCATGGTCTGCTCATCACAGTGCTCCACAGTCTTGCCATCACAATGCTCCATGCACTGGTCATCAAAATTCTACATGTCCTTATCATCAAAATGCTCCATGACACTTCTCATCACAATGTTACATGCTCTTGTCATCACAATTCTCCATGCACTTGTCATCGCAATGCTCCATGACCCCTGTCATAGCAAGCTCGGTGCGCTTTTCATCACAATGCTTCACGACCTTCTCATCAAAATTCTCAATGGCCCTTCTCCTCACAATGCTCCAAGATCTTGTCATCACAGTGCTCAATGACCCTTGTCATCACGATGCTCCAAGCCCTTGTCATCACAATGCTCCATTACTTTGTCATCACAATCCTCCATGACACTTGGTATCGCAATGCTCCATGACATTGTCATCTCAATGGACCATGACATATGTCATCACAACACTACCTGTCATCTGTCTTCACAATATTCCATGACCTTGAAATCACAATGCTCCATGCCCTTGTCATGAAAATGCACCATGTCCACCGTCATCACAATAATCCATGAAACTTGTTAGACCAATTTTGAATGCCACTCTCATCACAATGCTCCATGACATGTCATAACAAAGCTCCATGACGCATGTCATCGGAATGCTCAATTGCCTTCTCATCACAATGCTCCATGCCCTTGTCATCACATTGCTCCAAGACAACTTTAATCACTATGCGCCATGCCCCTTTTCATCTCAATGCTCCATGAACCCTGTCATCACAATGCACCATGCCCATCATCATAATGCTTCATGCTATTGTCATCACAATGAAATCAAAATGCTCCATGACCTCTGTCATCACAATGTTCCAAACCCTTGTGATCACAATGTTCCATAACACTTGTCATCACAACGCCCCATGACGCTCGTCATCACAATTATCCATGGTATTCTCATCACAATGCTCCATGACCTTTGTCATCACAATGCTCAATACACTTGTCATCACAATGCTCCCTTTCACTTGTCATCAGTATGCTCCTTGAACCCTGTCATGACAAGGCTCCATGCCTTTTCCATCACAATGATCCATGCCCTTTTCATCACAGTGCTCCAAGACCCCTGCAATCACAATGCTCCATGCCCTTGTCATCACAAAGCTCCATGACGCATGTCATCAGAATGCTCCATGGTCTTCTCATCCAAATGCTCCATGCCCTTGTCATCACAATGCTCCAAGACCCCTGTAATCACAATTCTCCATGCACATTTTCATCAGAATGCTCCATGAGACTTGTCATCACAAGGCTCCATGGTCTTCTCATTACAATGCTCCAGGACCTTGTCATCACAATGCTCCATGACCCAAGTCGTCACAATACTCCATGAATATTTTCATCCCAAAGCTCCATGACCTTCTCTTCTCACTTCTACATGACCCTTGTCATCACAATGCTCCATGACCACTCTCATCACAACCCTCCATGACCCCTGACAACACAGTGATCTGGGACTCTTGTCATCAAAATGCTCCATAACCCTTGTCATCAAAATGATCCATGCCCTTGTCATCCCAATGCTCCATGACCCCTGTAATCACAACGCTCTGTGATGCTTGTCATCACAGTGCTCCGTGACCCTTGTCATCACAATGCTCCATGTCTTTGTCAGCAAAATGCTCCATGAGCTTGTCACCACAGTCCTCCATGACCCTTGGGATCACATTGCAACATGCTCTTTTTATCTCTGTCTTTATTTTCTGGTTTTTACAGATTTTCAGATGTCCCTTTTTACCGGTGGGAAGTGACAATTCTTTGTAGTGTGGATTTGCATACGGGCTTGCTTGATTGGCCAAACAGGGCGTATTCATTTTCTCCTGGATATATTCAGCAGAAAATGCATACGCCCTTTTTGGCCAAGTGCATCATTGTCGAAGTTGTTACGCTTTTCCTGTGCTTTAAAGGTGATTCCAATTTACCACTTGAAATATGTTTTGTGCAATTCTGCCTCATTTTCAAGTCTGCTTCGTTGCCTTCCCTCAACAGATTTTTGGAAGAGAGTTGTCCTTTATAACTCTGCAGGTTCGTGAATTGCTGTGCCCCTGAGCTCCAATTTTCAACTCGTGTTTTTGTGAGCTGAACACAAATCCACAATTTTGCTACAGGACCTATACTCGTTCCGGGGGTGCAGGCTGACGCTTTGGATAATTCTTCCTTCCAGACGGGAAAATAGAGTGACATGTGTCCGTCCAAATGCCTACAGCTACTCTCTGTTTGGTTCTCCCTCTTCCCTTTCATCCACTGCACAATTTGCAAACTGTGCGAAGCAGGAGCTTATAGGGGCTGACTCTCCAAGTTGGGAGATTGATAGTAAAGCAGTTGGAATGCCAAACTGGAGCACAAGGAGGGGAAAAATTAGGAGACTTTTAGAAATCTTTTGCCATCACAGGGTGTCCATTCTCTAGGTTTCCCATACATGTTATAACTGTAGTGATATTCCCTTCTACCTGGAGAGTTGGGACCCATGGAATGGGTGGCATGCATTACTGCTTTAAAGAGTCTGCATTTTCTCACCCAATCTCACCAGTCCTCTCAGCCCCAAGTGTCCAGCCTTATGTCTCATCTAGCTGTCTTTGCAGATTGGGTCATTCCAGGTTTCATCAGATCCCCTGAAGGAATTGTGTAAGAATTTCGCTGTTATTTTTTTGTTTTGTTTTTGAAATTCATTTTTATAAAGGGATTGAGCTGATTTTCACCGACATGTTTATGCCAGTCTAGACACACTTGATTCCCTTATGGAGACATATCAATATATAGGTTTTAAGTTTCTTACTAGTCAGATATATTCCTGTGCTGGGAATTGGGGTTTTGAGTCCCGTTCACTGAGGAAGCTGTAGGTTTTGTCTATTCTGTATTTGCTTCATGGAATGGTACATGTGCTAATATCAAACTCTGGTTTTATGCATCACCCCAACTCTCCTTCCTCCTTAAGCGGTCATAAGACTGTTTTCTCAATGTGAGACTCTGTTCTCTTTTCTCAGTTCATGTGTAGCCATGTTTACAGGATCTTCATAAGTGATATCTTATGATAAGTTTCTTTTTCTGTGTGACTTATTTCACTTAGAATCATCGTACCTAAATCCACTCATTATGCTGCTACTGGCCTTATGACATTGATTTCATGTCTGAGTGATATTCAATTGTACAAAATTACCACAAGTTCTTTACGCAATTTTCTCTTTCCTGGAATATTTAAGTTGTACTGATGTTGAGGTTCTTGTATGCAGAGCAGCCCTAAACTTTAGGGTGCCTGTGTCTTGTTGATATTTAGTCTTCCCAAGTTATATGCCCATGAGTGGAAGTGCCCTATGCTCGGTAGCTTTGTATTTTAGATGTTTTAGGAAACAGCATACACTTCTTCAGAGTGGCTCTTGGATATTTATACCCCACCCATCAGCGTGACTAGCTCCCTGTTCTCCATGGCCTCTCCTGCATTTCTGGTTTGTACATATTTTTTGGATGGCCTTTCTGAGCAGTGGAAATTGAGACTTCTTTGTTGTGCAGATTTGCATTTCCCGCTTGCTTGGTTGGCCAAAAACTCTGTGTGTGTTTTTTTCCTGAAGTTATTCATGAAAAAAACGCATACACCCTTTTGCCCAACTACATCATTTTAGAAATTCTGCTGCATTTCATATGCTTTAAATGTGAGTCCAATCTCCCTTTTGAAATCCGTTTCCTGCAATTCTGCCTCTCATTCAGATCCTCTTCGTTGCCTTACCTGAATATATTTTTGGACGTTGGTTATCATTTTTATCTTTGCAGGTTTTTGAATTGTCTGCTCCTGAGCTCCATTTTGCAACTCGCTTTTTTTGTGAGCTGGCCGCCAAACCATTGTATTGCTTCCGGGCCTATTCTGGTTCTGGGGAGGCAGGCTGAGCCTTTGGTTAATTTTTCTTCCTAATGGGAAATTAGAGTGACATGTGCCTGTCAAAACTCCTACAGCTAGTCTCTCATTGGTTCCCCCTCTTCCCGTTTATCCTCTGCACAAATTGCAAACTGTGTGAAACAGGAGGTTAAAGGTGCTGATTCTCCAAGTGGGGAGATTGTTAGTAATTTGGCTGGAATGGCGAACCCCAGCACCAGGAGATCAAAAATGAGGTTCATTTTAGACCCCTTTCCTGATCACACGGTGTACATTCGTCTCGGTCTCCCAGGCATGTTTTCGCTGTCAGAAGATTCCCTTGAACCTGCAGATTTGGGACCCATGGAATGGAAATCAGGCAGTATTTATTTTAAAGTTCTGCATTTCCTCACCCAGCCTCTTTAACATCTCTTAGTGTGCATAGCTTCCTGCCTTATATATCATCCTGCTGTGGGTCTACATGTGTTCAATCCATGTTACATCATAGCCCTTCAACAAAAGTTGTAAGAATTTTTGTCTGTCTCACTGTTTTTATAAATATTTTTTAATTTATTTTTATATTGGTTACAGCTGATTTTCAAAGCTCTGTTTTTTGCTGCTGTACATCCACTTGATTCATGTACTGTGAGACAACAATAAATTTTTTCAGATGCTTACCATTCATATGTATTATTTTCCAGTGACTTGAGTGGGCTGAGTGCAGTTCTTTGAGGTACGGTGTAGGCCTTGTCAGTTATTCAATGTGGTACTTGGAATGGTATCTTTGCTAATTTCAACCTCCTGGATAATACCTAACCCTTCCTCACCTTTTCATTTGGCAGCCTTAAGTCTATTTTCTACATATTTGACTATGTTTCTGTTTTGTAATTTATTTCATGTGTAGCCATTTTTGATTCCACCTTTAAGTGACATCTTATGATATGTGTCTTTTTCTTTCTGACATACGTCACTTAGAATGATCGTATGTAAATCCTCCAGAGTTGTTACAACTGGCCTTATTTCATTGATTTATGGATGAGTAATATTCCCCTCTACATAAGTAAACCATCTACATAAGCAGCCCTAAATTTTGGGGTGGCTCTATCTTATTGATTTTCAGTTTTCCCAAGGTATATTCCCTAGACTGGAAGTGCCCTTGGCTCTGTATATCTGTTGTTTCCTTGTTTTAGGGAACACAATGCACTCTTTCAGAGAGGCAGTTGGCAATTTACATCCTGTCCATCAGCATAACTAGGCTCCCTGTTCTCCAGGGCCTATCTTGCCTTTCTGGTTTTTACATATTTTGCGGATGGCCCTTTTGACGGGTGGGAAGTGATACTTCATTTTAGTGCAGATTTGAATTGCCCGCTTGCTTGCTTGGCCAAAAAGCACGTATGCGTTTTCTCCTGAATATATTCAGGAGAAAACACATACGCCCTTTTTGGCCAAGTGCATCATTGTCGAAGTTGTGCCCCTATTCCTGTGCTTTAAATGTGATTCCAATGTACCTCTTGAAATCTGTTTCCTGCTATTCTGGCTCGCTTTCAAGTCTGCCTCGTTGCCTTCCCTCAACAGATTTGCGGATGATTGTTGTCCTTTACTACTCTGCCAGTTTGTGCATTGCTGTGCCCCTGAGCTCCATTTTTCAACTCGTTTTTTGTGAGCTGACCGCAAGTCCAAAATTTTGGTGCAGGACCTATACTGGTTCCCAGCGGGTGTCTGAGACTTTGGTTAATTCTTCTTCCTGCTGGGAAATTAGAATGACATGTGCCCGTCCAAATGCCTAACAGCTAGTCTCTCATTAGTTCTCCGTCTTCCCTTTCATCCTCTACAAAATTGGCCACCTGTGAGAACCAGGAGGTTAAAGGGCCAGTCTCTCCAAGTTGGGAGATTGATAGTAAAGCAGTTGGAAAGTCAACCTGGAGCACCAGGAGAGGGAATATTAGTTGAGTTTTAGAAACCTTTCGTATTCACAGTGTGTCCATTCTCTAGGTTTCCAGTACATGTTATAGCTGTAGTAATATTCCCTTCAACCTGGAGAGTTGGGACCCGTGGAATGTGTGCCACGCATTATTGCTTTAAATGGTCTGCATTTGCTCACCAAATCTCACCAATCCTTTCAGTCCCAAGTGTCCAGCCTTATGCCACATCCAGCTGTCATTGTAGATAGGGTCATTCCAGGTTTCATCAGAGCCCCTGAAGGAATTGTAAAGAATTTCCCTGTTTTTTTGTTTTGTTTTTGAAATTCCTTTTTATAGTCGGTTTGAACTGATTCTCACTGCCATGTTTATGCCAGTCTAGACAAACTTGATTCCCTTTCGGAGACATATCAATACATAGGTTTTAAGATTCTTACCAGTCAGATATATTCCTCTGCGGGAAATATGGCGTTTTGAGTCCCTTCCACTGAAGAAAGTGGAGGTCTTTTCTATTCCGTAGTTGGTTTTTGGAACGGTACCTGTACTAATATCAAACTCTGGTTTTATGCATCACCCTACTTCTCCTTCCTCCTTAAGCAGGCATAAGAGTGTTTTCTAATTGTGAGACTCTGTTCTCTTTCCTAACTAAGTTCATATGTAGCCATGTTTACAGGAACTTCATAAGTGATATCTTATGATAAGTTTCTTTTTCTCTGTGACTTTTTTCACTTAGAATCATCGTACCTGAATCCACTCATTTTGAAGCTACTGGCCTTATGACATTGATTTCATGGCTGACTGATATTCCATCGTACGTAAATAACACAATTTCTTGAACCATTTTTGACTTTCCTGGGATATTTAAGGTGTACCCAAGTTGAGGTTCTTGTAAGCTGTGCAGCACTAAATTTAGTGGTGGCTCTTTCTTATTGATTTTCAGTATTCCCAAGGTATATTCCCTAGAATGGAAGTGCCCTTGGCTCTGTTGCTCTGTTGTTTCCTTGTTTTAGGGAACACAATGGACTCCTCCAGTGAGGCAGTTGGCAATTTATATCCTGCCCATCAGCATAACTAGGCTCCCTGTTCTCCAGGGCCTGTCTTGCCTTTCTGGTTTTTACACATTTTGCGGATGCCCTTTTGACCCGTGGGAAGTGATACTTCATGGTAGTTCAGATTTGCGTTGCCCGCTTGCTTGCTTGGCCAAAAAGGACTTATGTGTTTTCTCCTTAATATATTCCTGAGAAAACACATACGCCTTTTCTGGCCAACTGCATCATTGTCGAAGTTTTGCCCCTCTTCGTGTGCTTTAAATGCGATTCCAATGTACCTCTTGAAATCTGTTTCCTGCTATTCTGGCTTGCTTTCAAGTCCGACTCGTTGCCTTCCCTCAACAGATTTTTGTACGATTGTTGTTCTTTACTTCTCTGAACAGTTTGTGCACTGTTGTGCCCCTACGCTCCAGTTTTCAACTCGTTTTTTGTGAGCTGACCGCCAGTCCAAATTTTGGTTCAAGACCTATACTGGTTCCCGGCGGGTGGCTGAGACTTTGGTTAATTCTTCTTACTTCCTGGAAATTAGAGTGACATGTGCCCGTCCAAATGGCTAACAGCTACTCTCTCATTGGTTCTCCCTCTTCTCTTTCTTCCTCTGCGAAATTGGCAACCTGTGTGAACCAGGACGTTAAAGGGGCTGTCTTTCCAAGTTTGGAGATTGGTAGTAAATCTGTTGGAAAGTCAAACCGGAGCAACAGGAGAGGGATTATTAGTTGAGTTTTAGAAATCTTTCATATTCACAGTGTGTCCATTCTCTAGGTTTCCCGTACATGTTATAGCTGTAGTAATATTCCCTTCAACCTGGAGAATTGGGACCCTTGGAATGTGTGCCATATAATATTGCTTTAAAGGGTCTGCATTTGCTCACTGAATCTCACCAGTCCTCTCAGTCCCAACTGTCCAGCCCTATGCCACATCCAGCTGTCGTTTTAGATAAGGTCATTCCAGGTTTCAACAGAACCCCTGAAGGAATTGTAAAGAATTTCCCTGTTTTTTTGCTTTGTTTTTGAAATTCCTTTTTATGGGGGGATTGAGCTGATTCTTACTGCCATGTTTATGGCAGTCAGGACACACTTCATTCTCTTATGGAGACATATCAATACATAGGTTTTAAGTTTCTTACTAGTCAGATATATTGCTCTGTGGGAAATATGGGATTTTGAGTCCATTTCACTAAGGAAAGTGTAGGTCTTGTGTATACCGTATTTGGTTTTTGGAATGGTACATGTACTAATATCAAACTCTGGTTTATGCATCACCCTACTTCTCCTTCCCCCTTAAGCAGGCATAAGAGAGTTTTCTAAATATGAGACTCTTTTCTCTATCCTAACTCAGTTCATGTGTAGCCATGTTTACAGGAACTTCATAAGTGATATCTTATGATAAGTTTCTTTTTCTCTTTGACTTATTTCACTTAGAATCATCGTACCTGAATCCACTCATTTTGAAGCTACTGGCCTTATGACATTGATTTCATGGCTGACTGATATTCCATCGTACGTAAGTAACACAATTTCTTGAAACATTTTTGTCTTTCCTGGGATATTTAAGGTGTACCCAAGTTGAGGTTCTTGTAAGCAGTGCAGCCGTAAATTTTGGGGTGGCTATATCTTATTGATTTTCAGTTTTCCCAAGGTATATTCCCTAGACTGGAAGTGCCCTTGGCTCTGTAGCTCTGTTGTTTACTTGTTTTGGGGAACACAATGCATTCCTCCAGAGAGGCAGTTGGCAATTTACATCCTGCCCCTCAGCATAACTAGGCTCCATGTTCTCCATTTCCTGTCTTGCCTTTCTGGCTTTTACACATTTTGCGGATGTCCCTTTTGACCGGTGGGAAATGATACTTCTTTGTAGTGCAGATTTGAATTGCCCCCTTCCTTGCTTGGCCAAAAAGGGCGTATGCGTTTTCTCCTGAATATATTCAGGAGAAAACGCATACGCCCTTTTTGGGCAAGTGCATCATTGTCGAAGTTGTGCCCCTCTTCCTGTGCTTTAAAGGCGATTACAATGTACCTCTTGAAGTCTGTTTCCTGCTATTCTGGCTCGCTTTCAAGACCGCCTCGTTGCCTTCCCTCAACAGATATTTGGACGATTGTTGTCCTTTATTTCTCTGCCAGTTTGTGAATTGCTGTTGCCCTGAGCTCCATTTTTCAACTCGTTTTTTGTGAGCTGACCGCAAGTCCAAAATTTTGGTTCAGGACCTATACTGGTTCCCGGCGGGTGGCTGAGACTTTGGTTAATTCTTCTTCCTGCTGGGAAATTTGTGTGACATGTGCCCGTCCAAGTGTCTAACAGCTACTCTCTCATTGGTTCTCCCTCTTCCCTTTCATCCTCTGCCATATTGGCAACCTGTGCGAACCAGGAGGTTAAAGGGGTTGTCTCTCCAAGTTGGGAGATTGATAGTAAAGCAGTTGGAAATTCAAACCGGGGCACTAGGAGAGGGACTATTAGTTGAGTTTTAGAAACCTTTTGTATTCACACTGTGTCCATTCTCTAGGTTTCCCGTACATGTTATAATTGTACTAATATTCCCTACAACCTGGAGAGTTGGGACCCTTGGAATGTCTGCCACGCATTATTGCTTTAAATGGTCTGCATTTGCTCACAGAATCTCACCAATCCTCTCAGTCCCAAGTGTCCAACCTTATGCCACATCCAGCTGTCATTGTCGATAGGGTCATTCCAGGTTTCATCAGAGCCCCTGAAGGAATTGTAAAGAATTTCCCTGTTTTTTTTTGTTTTTGAAATTCCTTTTTATAATCGGTTTGAACTGATTCTCACTGCCATGTTTATGCCAGTCTAGACACACTTGATTCCCTTATGGAGACTTATCAATACATAGGTTTTAAGATTCTCACTAGTCAGATATATTCCTCTGCAGGAAATATGGGGTTTTGAGTCCATTTCACTGAGGAAAGTGTAGGTCTTGTCTCTTCCATATTTGGTTTTTGGAACGGTACCTGTACTAATATCAAACTCTGGTTTTATGCATCACCCCACCTCTCCTTCTCCCTTAAGCAGGCATAAGTGTGTTTTCTAAATGTGAGACTCTGTTCTCTTTCCTAACTCAGTTCATGTGTAGCCATGTTTACAGGACCTTCATAAGTGATATCTTATGATAAGTTTCTTTTTCTCTGTGACTTATTTCACTTAGAATCATCGAACCTGAATCCACTCATTTTGCTGCTACTGGCCTTATAACATTGATTTCATGGCTGAGGGATAGTCAATCGTACGTAATTAACACAATTTTTTGAACCATTTTTGTCTTTCCTAGGATATTTAAGGTGTACCCAAGTTGAGGTTCTTGTAAGCAGTGCAGCACTAAATTTTGCCGTGGCTCGTTCTTATTGATTTTCAGTATTCTCAAGGTATATTCCCTAGACTGGAAGTGCCCTTGGCTCTGTTGCTCTGTTGTTTCCTTGTTTTAGGGAACACAATGCACTCCTCCAGAGAGGCAGTTGGCAATTTATATCCGGCCCATCAGCATAATTAGGCTCCCTGTTCTCCAGGGCCTGTCTTTCCTTTCTGGTTTTTACACATTTTGCGGATGTCCCGTTTGACCGGTGGGAAGTGATACTTCAATGTAGTTCAGATTTGCGTTGCCCACTTGCTTGCTTGTCCAAAAAGGACGTATGCATTTTCTCCTTAATATATTCAGGAGAAAACTCATACGCCCTTTCTGGCCAAGTGCATCATTGTCGAAGTTGTGCCCCTCTTCCTGAGCTTTAAAGGCGATTCCAATGTACCTCTTGAAATCTGTTTCCTGCTATGTTGGCTCGCTTTCCAGTCTGCCTCGTTGCCTTCCCTCAACAGATTTTTGGACGATTGTTGTCCTTTACTTCTCTGACAGTTTGTGCATTGCTGTTACCCTAAGCTCCATTTTTCAACTCGTTTTTTTTGAGCTGACCGCAAGTCCAAATTTTTGTTCAAGACCTATAATGGTTCCCGGCCGGTGGCTGAGACTTTGGCTAATTCTTCTTCCTTCTTGGAAATTAGAGTGACATGTGCCCGTCCAAATGCCTAACAGCTACTCTCTCATTGGTTCTCCCTCTTCCCTTTCTACCTCTGCCAAATTGGCAACCTGTGCGAACCAGGAGCTTAAAGGGGCTGTCTTTCCAAGTTGGGAGATTGGTAGTAAATCTGTTGGAAAGTCAAACCGGAGCACCGGGAGATGGATTATTAGTTGAATTTTAGAAATCTTTCATATTCACTGTGTGTCCATTCTCTAGGTTTCCCGAACATGTTATAGCTGTAGTAATATTCCCTTCAACCTGGAGAATTGGGACCCTTGGAATGTGGGCCACCCGTTATTGCTTTAAAGGGTCTGCATTTGCTCACCGAATCTCACCAATCCTCTCAGTCCCAAGTGTCCAGCCTTATGCCACATCCCGCTGTCGTTGTAGATAGGGTCATTTCAGGTTTCATCAGAGCCCCTGAAGGAATTGTAAAGAATTTCCGTGTTTTTTTGTTTTGTTTTTGAAATTCCTTTTTATAGTGGGTTTGAACTGATTCCCACTGCCATGTTTATGCCAGTCTAGACAAACTTGATTCCCTTACGGAGACATATCAATACATAGGTTTTAAGATTCTTACCAGTCAGATATATTCCTCAGCGGGAAATATGGCATTTTGAGTCCCTTTCACTGAGGAAAGTGTAGGTCTTTTCTATTCCGTAGTTGGTTTATGGAACAGTACATGTAGTAATATCAAACTCTGGTTTTATGCATCACCCCACCTCTCCTTCCCCCTTAAGCAGGCATAAGAGTGTTTTGTAAATGTGAGACTCTGTTCTCTTTCCTAACTCAGTTCATGTGTAGCCATGTTTACAAGACCTTCATAAGTGATATCTTATGATCAGTTTCTTTTTCTCTGTGACTTTTTCCACTTAGAATCATCGTACCTGAATCCACTCATTTTGAAGCTACTGGCCTTATGACATTGATTTCATGGCTGACTGATATTCCATCGTACGTAAGTAACACAATTTCTTGAACCATATTTGTCTTTCCTGGGTTATTTAAGGTGTACCCAAGTTGAGGTTCTTGTAAGCAGTGCAGCCCTAAATTTTGGGGTGGCTCTATCTTATTGATTTTCAGTTTTCCCAATGTATATTCCCTAGACTGTATTTGCCCTTGGCTCTGTAGCTCTGTTGTTTCCTTGTTTTAGCGAACACAATGCACTCCTCCAGAGAGGCAGTTGACAATTTACATCCTTTCCGTCAGCATATCTAGGCTCCATGTTCTCCAGGGCCTATCTTGCCTTTCTGGTTTTTACACATTTTGCAGATGTCCCTTTTGACCGGTCCCATGTGATACTTCATTGTAGTGCAGATTTGAATTGCCCGCTTTCTTGCTTGGCCAAAAAGGGCGTATGCATTTTCTCCTGAATATATTCACGAGAAAATGCATACACCCTTTTTGGTCAAGTGCATCATTGTCGAAGCTGTGCCCCTATTCCTGTGCTTTAAAGGCGATTCCAATGTACCTCTTGAAATCTGTTTCCTGTTATTCTGGCTCAGTTTTAGGTCTGCCTCGCTGCCTTCCCTCAACAGATTTTCGGACGATTGTTGTCCTTTATTACTCTGCCAGTTTGTGCAATGCTGTGCCCCTGAGTACCTTTTTTCAACTCGTTTTTTTTTGAGCTGACCCCAGGCCCAAAATTTTGGTTCAGGACCTATAATGGTTCCCAACGGGTGTCTGAGACTTTGGTTAATACTTCTTCCTTCCGGGAAATTAGAATGACATGTGCCCGTCCAAATGCCTAACAGCTACTCTCTCATTGGTTCTCCCTCTTCCCTTTCATCATCTACAATATTGGCCACCTGTGAGAACCAGGAGGTTAAAGGGGCTGTCTCTCCAAGTTGGGAGATTGATAGTAAATCAGTTGGAAACTCAAACCGGAGCACCAGGAGAGGGATTTTTGATGAGTTTTAGAAACCTTTCATATTCACACTTTGTCCATTCTCTAGGTTTCCCGTACATGTTATAGCTGTAGTAATATTCCCTTCAACCTGGAGAGTTGGGACCCTTGGAATGTGTTCCCCACATTATTGCTTGAAATGGTCTGGATTGCTCACCGAATCTCACCAATCCTCTCAGTCCCAAGTGTCCAGCCTTATGCCACATCCAGCTGTCGTTGTAGAAAGGGTCATTCCAGGTTTTTTCAGAGCCCCTGAATGAATTGTAAAGAATTTCCCTGATTTTTGTTTTGTTTTTGAAATTCCTTTTTATACTGGGTTTGAAGTGATTCTCACTGCCATGTTTATGCCAGTCTAGACAAACTTGATTCCCTTACGGAGACATATCAATACATAGACTTTAAGATTCTTACCAGTCAGATATATTCCTCTGCGGGAAATATGGCGTTTTGAGTCCCTTTCACTGAGGAAAGTGTAGGTCTTGTCTATTCCGTATTTGCTTTTTGGAACGGTATCTGTACTAATATCTAACTCTGGATTTATGCATCACTCCACCTCTCCTTCCCCCTTAAGGAGGCACAAGAGTGTTTTCTAAATGTGAGGCTCTGTTCTCTTTCCTAAATCAGTTCATGTGTAGCCATGTTTCGAGGACATTCATAAGGGATATCTTATGATAAATTTCTTTTTCTCTGTGACTTATTTCTCTTAGAATCATCGTACCTGAATCCAATCATTTTGCTGTTACTGGCATTATGACATTGATTTCATGGCTGAGGGATATTACAACGTATGTAAATACCACAATTTTTTGAACCATTTTTGTCTTTGTGGGATATTTAAGGTGTACCCAAGTTGAGATTCTTGTAAGCAGTGCAGCCCTAAATATTGGGGTGGCTCTATCTTATTGATTTTCAGTTTTCCCAATGTATATTCCCTAGCCTGGAAGTGCCCTTGGCTCTGTAGCTCTGTTGTTTACTTGTTTTAGGGAACACAATGCACTCCTCCAGAGAGGCAGTTGGCAATTTACATCCCGCCCATCAGCATAACTAGGCTCCCTGTTCTCCATTTCCTGTCTTGCCTTTCTGGCTTTTAAATATTTTGCGGATGTCCCTTTTGACCGGGGTAAATGATACTTCTTTGTAGTGCAGACTTGCATTGCCCGCTTGCTTGCTTGGCCAAAAAGGGCGTATGCGTTTTCTCCTGAATATATTCACGAGAAAACGCATACGCCCTTTTTGGCCAAGTGCCTCATAGTCGAAGTTGTGCTCCAATTCCTGAGGTTTAAAGGCGATTCCAATGTAACTCTTGAAATCTGTTTCCTGCTATTCTGGCTCGCTTTCAAGTCCGCCTCGTTGCCTTCACTCAACAGATATTTGGACGATTGTTGTCCTTTATTACTCTGCCAGTTTGTGAATTGCTGTGGCTCTGAGCTCCATTTCTCAACTCGTTTTTTGTGAGCTGACCGCAAGTCCAAAATTTTGGTTCAGGAACTATACTTGTTCCCGGCGGGTGTCTGAGACTTTGGTTAATTCTTCTTCCTGCCGGGAAATTAGTGTGACATGTGCCCGTCCAAATGCCTAACAGCTATTCTCTCATTGGTTCTCCCTCTTCCCTTTCATCCTCTGCCAAATTGGCAACCTATGCGAACCAGGAGGTTAAAGGGGCTGTCTTTCCAAGTTTGGAGATTGATAGTAAAGCAGTTGGAAAGTCAAACAGGAGCACCAGGAGAGGGACTATTAGTTGAGTTTTAGAAACCTTTCGTATTCACATTGTGTCCATTCTCTACGGTTCCCGTACATGTTATACCTGTAGTAATATTCCCTTCAACCTGGAGAGTTGGTACCCTTGGAATGTGTGCCACACATTATTGCTTTAAAGGGTCTGCATTTGCTCACCGAATCTCACCAATACTCTCAGTCCGAAGTGTCCAGCCTTATGCCACATCCAGCTGTCATTGTAGATAGGGTCATTCCAGGTTTCATCAGATCCCCTGAAGGAATTGTAAAGAATTTCTCTGTTTTTTTGTTTTGTTTTTGAAATTCCTTTTTATAGTGGGCTTGAGCTGATTCTCACTGCCATGTTTATGGCAGTCAAGACACACTTCATTCCCTTATGGAGACATATCAATACATAGGTTTTAAGTTTCTTACTAGTCAGATATATACCTCTGTGGGAAATATGGGGTTTTGAGTCCCTTTCACTGAGGAAAGTGTAGGTCTCTTCTATTCCGTAGTTGGTTTTTGGAACGGTACCTGTACTAATATCAAACTCTGGTTTTATGCATCACCCCACCTCTCCTTCCCCCTTAGTCAGGAATAAGAGTGTTTTCTAAATGTGAGACTCTGTTCTCTTCCCTAACTCAGTTCATGTGTAGCCATGTTTACAGGACCTTGATATCTTATGATAAGTTTCTTTTTCTCTGTGTCTTATTTCACTTAGAATCATCGTACCTGAATCCACTCATTTTGCTGCCACTGGCCTTATGACATTGATTTCATGTCTGAGGGATATTCCATCGTACTATATTAACACAATTTCTTGAACCATTTTTGTCTTTCCTAGGATATTTAAGGTGTACCCAAGTTGAGGTTCTTGTAAGCAGTGCAGCCCTAAATTTTGGGGTGGCTCTATCTTATGATTTTCAGTTTTCCCAAGGTATATTCTGTAGACTGGAAGTGCCCTTGGCTCTGTAGCTCTGGTTTTTACCTGTTTTAGGGAACACAATGCACTCCTCCAGAGAGGGCGTTGGCAATTTACATCCCGCCCATCAGCATAACAAGGCTCCCTGTTCTCTTGTGCCTGTCTTGCCTTTCTGATTTTTACACATTTTGCGGATGTCCCTTTTGACTGGTGGGACGTGAAACTTCTTTGTAGTGCAGATTTGCATTGCCGGCTTGCTTGCTTGGACAAAAAGGGCGTATGCGTTTTCTCCTTAATATATTCAGGAGAAAACTCATACACCCTTTTTGGCCAAGTGCATCATGGTCGAAGTTGTGCCCCTCTTCCTGTGCTTTGAAGGCGATTTCAATGTACCTCTTGAAATCGGTTTCCTGCTATTCCGGCTCACATTCAGGTCCACCTCGTTGCCTTCCCCCAACAGATTTTTCGATGATATTTGCCCTTTAGTACTCTGCCAGTTTGTGAATTGCTGTGCCCCTGATCTCCATTTATCAACTCATTTTTTGTGAGCTGACGACCACAAGTCCAAAATTTTGGTTCAGGAACTCTACAGGTTCCCAGTGGGTGGCTGAGAATTTGATTAATTTTTCTTCCTGCCGCGCAATTAGATTGACATGTGCCCGGCCAAATGCCTAACAGCTATTCTCTCATTGGTTCTCCCACATCCCTTTCATCCTCTGCCAAACAGGCAACCTGTGAGAACCAGGAGGTTTAAGGGGATGTCCCTCCAAGTTGGGAGATTGATAGTAAAGCAGTTGGAAATTCAAACCGGAGCACCATAAGAGGGACTCTTAGTTGAGTTTTAGAAACCTTTCGTATTCACAGTGTGTCCATTCTCTAGGTTTCCCATACATGTTATAGCTGTAGTAATATTCCCTTCAACCTAGAGAGTTGGGACCCTTGGAATGTGTGCCACGCATTATTGCTTTGAATGGTCTGCATTTGCTCACTGAATCTCAACAAACCTCTCAGTCCCAGGTGTCCAGGCTTATGCCACATCCAGCTGTCCTTGTAGAGAGGGTCATTCCAGGTTTCATCAGAGCCCCTGTAGGAATTGTAAAGAATTTCCCTGTTTTTTTGTTTTGTTTTTGAAATTCCTTTTTATTGTGGGCTTGAGCTGATTCTCACTGCCATGTTTATGCCAGTCTAGACCCACTTCATTCCATTACGGACACATATGAATACATAGGTTTTGAGATTCTTACTAGTCATATATATTCCTCTGCGGAAAATATGGGGTTTTGTGTCCCTTTAACTGAGGAAGGTGTAGGTCTTGTCTATTCCATATTTGGGTTTTGGAATGGTAGCTGTACGAATATCAAACTCTGGTTTTATGCATCACCCCTCCGCTCCTTTCCCCTTAAGCAGGCATAAGAGTGCTTTCTAAATGTGAGACTCTGTTCTCTTTCCTAACTCAGTTCATGTGTAGCCATGCTTACAGGAACTTCATAAGTGATATCTTATTATAAGTTTCTTTTTCTCTGTGACTTATTTCACTTAGAATCATCGTACCTGAATCCAATCATTTTGCTGCTACTGGCCTTATGACATTGATTTCATGGCTGAGGGATATTCCATCGTACGTAAGTACAATTTCTTGAACCAATTTTGTCTTTCCTGGGATATTTAAGGTGTACCCAAGTTGAGGTTCTTGTAGGCAGTGCAGACCTAAATTTTGGGGTGGCTCTGTCTTATTGATTTTCAGTTTTCCCAAGGTATATTCCCTAGACTTGAAGTGCCCTTGGCACTGTAGCTGTGTTGTTTACTTGTTTTAGGGAACACAATGCCCTCCCCCTTACAGGCAGTTGGAAATTTACATCCCACTCATCAGCATAACTAGGCTCCCTGTTCTCCAGGACCTGCCTTGCCTTTCTGGTTTTTACACATTTTGCGGATGTCCCTTTTGACCCGTGGGAAGTGACAGTTCTTTGTAGTGCAGATGTGCATTGCCTGCTTGCTTGCTTGGCCAAAAAGGGCGTATGCATTTTCTCCTGAATATATTCAGGAGAAAACGCATACGACCTTTTTGGCCAAGTGTATCATTGTCGAAATTGTGTCCCTCTTCCTGTGCATTGAAGGCAATTCCAATGAACCTCTTGAAATCTGTTTCCTGCTATTCTGGCTCGCATTCAAGTCTGCCTCGTTGCCTTTCCTCAACAGATTTTTGTCGATAGTTGTCCTTTATTACTCTGCCAGTTTGTGAATTGCTGTGCCCCTGAGCTCCGTTTTTCAACTGTTTTTTTTGTGAGCTGACGCCAAGTACAAAATTTTGGTTCAGGACCAAAACTGGTTCCCGGAGGGTGGCTGAGACTTTGGTTAATTCTTCTTCCTGCCGGCAAATTGGAGAGACATGTGCCCGTCCAAATGCCTAACAGCTATTCTCTCATTGGTTCTCCATCTTCCCTTTCATCCTCTGCCAAATTGGCAACCTGTGAGAACCAGGAGGTTAAAGGGGCTGTCTCTCCAAGTTGGGAGATTGATAGTAAAGCAGTTGGAAACTCAAACCGGAGCACCAGGAGAGGGCCTTTTTGATGAGTTTTAGAAACCTTTCATATTCACACTGTGTCCATTCTCTAGGTTTCTCGTACATGTTATATCTGTAGTAATATTCCCTTGAACCTGGAGAGTTGGGACCCTTGGAATGTGTTCCACGCATTATTGCTTTAAATGGTCTGCATTTGCTCACTGAATCTCGCAAATCCTCTCAGTCCCAAGTGTCCAGCCCTATGCCAAATCCAACTGTCATTGTAGATAGGGTCATTCTTGGTTTCATCAGAGCCCCTGAAGGAATTGTAAAGAATTTCCCGGTTTATGTGTTTTGTTTTTGAAATTCCTTTTTATAGTGGGTTTGAGCTGATTCTCACTGCCATGTTTATGCCAGTCTAGACACACTTGATTCCCTTACAGAGACATATCAATACAAATGTTTTAATATTCTTACTAGTCAGATATATTCCTCTGCAGGAATATGGGGGTTTGAGTCCCTTTCACTGACGAAAGTGTAGCTCTTGTCTATTCTGTAGTTGGTTTTTGGAACGGTACCTGTACTAATATCAAACTCTGGTTTTATGCATCACCCCACCTCTCCTTCCCCCTTAAGCAGACATAAGAGTGTTTTCTAAATGTGAGACTCTGTTCTGTTTCCTAACTCAGTTCATGTGTAGCCATTTACAGGACCTTCATAAGTGATATCTTATGATAAGTTTCTTTTTCTCTGTGACTTAATTCACTTAGAATCATCATACCTGAATCCACGCATTTTGCTGCTACTGGCCTATGACATTGATTTCATGGCTTAGGGATATTCCATCGTACGTTAGTAACACATATTCCTGAAGCATTTTTGGCTTTCCTGCGATATTTAAGGTGTACCCAAGTTGAGGTTCGTGTAAGCAGTGCAGCCCTAAATTTTGGGGTGGCTCTGTCTTATTGATTTTCTGTATGCCCAAGGTGTATTCCCTAGACTGGAAGTGCCCTTGGCTCTGTAGCTCTGGTGTTTACCTGTTTTAGGGAACACAGTGCACTCCTCCAGAGAGGGAGTTGGCAATTTACATCCCGCACATCAGCATAAAATGGCTCCCTGTTCTCCAGGGCCTGTCTTGCCTTCCTGGTTTTTACACATTTTGCAGATGTCCCTTTTGACCGCTGGGAAGTGGTACTTCTTTTTAGTGCAGATTTGCTTTGCCCGCTTGCTTGCTTGGCCAAAAAGGGCGTTTGCGTTTTCTCCTGAATATATTCAGGAGAAAACGCATACACACTTTTTTGCCAAGTGCAACATTGTCGAACTTGTGCCCCTCTTCCTGTGCTTTGAAGACGATTCCAATGTACCTCTTGAAATCTGTTTCCTGCTATTCCGGCTTGCTTTCAAGTCCGCCTCGTTGTCTTCCCTCAACAGATTTTTGGACGATAGTTGCCCTTTAGTCCTCTGCCATTTTGTGAATTGCTGTGCCCTGAGCTCCATTTTTCAACTCGTTTTTTGTGAGCTGACCACAAGTCCAAAATTTTGTTTCAGGGCCTATTCAGTTTCCCAGGGTGTGGCTGAGAATTTTATTAATTCTTCTTCCTGCCTGGAAATTAAAGTGACATGTGCCCGTCCAAATGCCTAACAGCTATTCTTTTATTGGTTCTACGTCTGCCCTTTCAGCCTCTGCCAAATTGGCAACCTGTGCGAACCAGGAGGTTAAAGGGGCTGTCTCTCCAACTAGGGAGATTGATAGTAAAGCAGTTCGAAAGTCAAACCGGACCAGCAGGTGAGGGATTATATGTTGAATTTTAGAAACCGTTCATATTCACAGTGTGTCCATTCTCTAGGTTTGCCGTACATGTTATAGCTGTAGTAATATTCCCTTCAATCTGGAGAGTTGGGACCCTTGGAATGTGTGACACGCATTATTGCTTTAAATGGTGTGCATTTGCTCACTGAATCTCACCAATTCTCTCAGTCCCAAGTGTCCAGCCTTATGCCAAATCCAGCTGTTGTTTTAGATATGGTCATTCCATGTTTCATCAGAGCCCCTGAAGGAATTTTAAAGAATTTCCCTGTTTTTTGTTTTGTTTTTGAAATTACTTTTTATACTGGGTTTGAGCTGATTCTCACTGCCATGTTTATGCCAGTATACACACTCTTGATTCCCTTATGGAGACGTATCAATACATAGGTTTTAAGATTATTAATAATCAGATATATTCCTCTGAGGGAAATATGTGGTTTGGAGTCCCGTTCCCTGAAGGAGGTGTAGGTCTTGGCTATTCCATAGTTGGTTTCTGGAACGGTACCTGTACTAATATCAAACTCTTGTTTTATGTATCACCCCACCTATCCTTCCCCCTTAAGCAGGGATATGAGTGTTTTCTAAATGTAAGACACTGTTCTCTTTCCTAACTCAGTTCATGTGTATCCATGTTTACAGGACCTTCATAAGTGATATCTTATGATAAGTTTCTTCTTCTCTGTGACTTATTTCACTTAGATTCATCGTACCTGAATCCACTCATTTTGCTGCTACTGGCCTTATGACATTGATTTTGTGGCTGAGGGATATTCCATCGTACGTAAGTACCACAAATTCTTGAACCATTTTTGTCTTTCCTGGGATATTTAAGGTGCACCCACGTTGAGGTTCTTGTAAGCAGTGCAGCCCTGAATTTTGCGGTGGCTCTGTCTTATTGATTTTCAGTTTTCCCAAGGTATCTTCTCTAGACTGAAAGTGCCCTTGGCTCTGTAGCTCTGTAGTTTACTTGTTTTAGGGAAGAAAATCCACTCCTCCTGAGAGGCATTTGGCACTTTACATCCTGCCCATCAGCATAAATAGGATCCCTGTTCTTCAGGGCCTGTCTTGTCTTTCTGGTTTTTACAGATTTTGCGGATGTCCCTTTTGACCGGTGGGAAGTGATACTTCTCTGTAGTGCAGATTTGCATTGCCCGCTTGCTTGCTTGGCCAAAAAGGGCGTATGCGTTTTCTCCTGAATATATTCAGGAGTAAACGCATACGCCCTTTTTGGCCAAGTGCATCATTGTCGAAGTTGCGCCCCTCTTCCGGTGTTTTAAAGGCGATTCCAATGTACCTCTTAAATCTGTTTCGTGCTATTCTGGCCCGCTTTCAAGTCCGCCTCGTTGCCTTCCCTCAAAAGATTTTTGGACGATAGTTGTCCTTTATTACTCTGCCAGTTTGTGAATTGCTTTGCCCGTGAGCTCCATTTTCAACTTGTTTTTTCTGAGCTGACGCCAAGTACAAAATTTTGGTTCACGACCTATATTGGTTCCTGGAGGGTGGCTGAGACTTTGGTTAATTCTTCTTACTGCCGGGAAATTAGAGTGACATGTGACCATCCAAATGCATAACAGCTACTCTCTCTTTGATTCTACCTCTTCCCTTTCAGCCTCTGCCATATTGGCAACCTGTGTGAACCAGGAGGTTAAAGGGGCTGTCACTCCAATTTGGGAGATTGATAGTAAAGCAGTTGGAAAGTCAAACCAGAGCACCAGGAGAGGGATTATTAGTTGAGTTTTAGAAACCTTTCATATTCACAGTGTGTCCATTCTCTAGGTTTCCCGTACATGTTATATCTGTAGTAAAATTCCCTTCAACCCGCAGAGTTGGGACGCTTGGAATGTGTGGCACGCATTATTGCTTTAAATGGTCTGCATTTGCTCACCGAAGCTCACCAATCCTCTCAGTCCCACGTGTCCAGCCTTATGCCACATCCAGCTGTCACTGTAGATAGGATCATTCCAGGTTTCATCAGAGCCCCTGAAGGAATTGTAAAGAATTTCCGTGTTTTTTTCTTTTGTTTTTGAAGTTCCTTTTTATACTGGATTTGAACTGATTCTCTCTGCCATATTTATGCCAGTCTAGACACACTTGATTCCCTTAAAGAAACATATCAATACATAGGTTTTAAGATTCTTACTAGACATATATATTCCTCTGCTGGAAATATGGGGTTTTGAGTCCCTTACATTGAGGAAGGTGTAGGTCTTGTCTAATCCGTAATTGTTTTTTTTAACGGTACCTGTACTAATATCAAACTCTGGTTTTATGCATCACCCAACCTGTCTTTCCCCCTTGAGAAGGCATAAGAGTGTTTTCTAAATGTGAGACTCTATTCTCTTTCCTAACTCAGTTCATGTGTAGCCATGTTAACAGGCCTTTCATAAGGGATATCTTATGATAAGTTTCTTTTTCTCTGTGACTTATATCACTTAGGATCATCGTACATGAATCCACTCATTTTGCTGCTACTGGCCTTATGACATTGATTTCATGGCTGAGGGATAATCCATCGTACGTAAGTACCAAAATTTCTTGAACCAATTTTGTCTTTCCTGGATTATTTAAGTTGTACCCAAGTTGAGGTTCTTGTAAACAGTGCAGCCCTAAATTTTGGGGTGGCTCTGTCTTATTGATTTTCAGTTTTCCCAAGGTATATTCCCTAGACTGGAAGTGCCCTTGGCTCTGTAGCTCTGTTGTTTAATTGTTTTAGGGAACACATTGCACTCCTCCAGAGAGGCGGTTGGCAATTTACATCCTGCCCTTCAGCATAACTAAGCTCCCTGTTCTCCAGGGCCTGTCTTGCCTTTCTGGTTTTTACACATTTTGCGGATATACCTTTTGACCGGTGCGAAGTGATACTTTTTTGGAGTGCAGATTTGCATTGCCCGCTTGCTTGCTTGGCCAAAAAGGGCGTTTGCCTTTTCTCCTGAATATATTCAGGAGAAAACACATACGACCTTTTTGGGCAAGTGTATCATTGTCGATGTTGTGCCCTTCTTCCTGTGCTTTAAAGGCGATTCCAATGTACCTCTTGAAATGTTTTTCCTGCTATTCAGGCTAACTTTCAAGTCCGCCTCGTTGCCTTCCCTCAACAGATTTTTGGACAATAGTTGTTCTTTATTACTCTGCCAGTTTGTGAATTGCTGTGCCCCTTAGCTCCATTTTTCAACCTGTTTTTTGTGAGCTGACCGTGAGTCCAAAATATTGGTTCAGGACCTGTACTGATTCCCAGTGGGTTCCTGAGACTTTGGTTAATTCTTCTTACTGCCGGGAAATTAGAGTCACATGTGACCGTCCAAATGCATAACAGCTACTCTCTCATTGGTTCTCCCTCTTCCCTTTCAATTTCTACCAAATTGGCAACCTGTGCGAACCAGGATGTTAAAGGGGCTGTCTCTCCAAGTTGCAAGATTGATAGTAAAGCAATTGGAAAATCAAACCGGAGCAACAGGAGAGGGATTATTAGTTGAGTTTTAGAAACATTTCGTATTCACAGTGTGTCCATTCTCTAGGTTTCTTGTACATGTTATAGCTGTAGTAATATTCCCTTCAACCTGGAGAGTTGGGACCCTTGGAATGTGTGCCAAGCACTATTGCTTTAAATGGTCTGCATTTGCTCAACGAATCTCACCAATCCTCACAGTCCCAAGTTTCCAGCCTTATGCCACATCAAGCTGTCGTTGTAGATAGGATCATTCCAGGTTTCATCAGAGCCCCTGAAGGAATTGTAAAGAATTTCCCTGTTTTTTTTTTTTGTTTTTGAAATTCCTTTTTATAGTCGGTTTGAGCTGATTGTCACTGCCATGTTTATGCCAGTGTACACACACTTGATTCCCTTAAGGAGGCATATCAATACATAGGTTTTAAGATTCTTACTAGTCAGATATATTCTTCTGCGGGAAATATGGGGCTTTGAGTCCCTTTCACTGAGGAAGGTGTAGTTCTTGTCTATTCCGTAGTTTCTTTTTGGAACGGTACCTGTACTAATATCAAACTCTGGTTTTATGCATCACCCCACCTATCCTTCCCCCTTAAGCAGGCATAAGAGTTTTTTTTTTTCTAAATGTGAGACTCTGTTCTCTTTCCTAACTTAGTTCATGTGTAGCCATGTTTACAGGACCTTCATAAGTGATATCTTATGATAAGTTTCTTTTTCTCTGTGACTTATTTCACTTAGATTCATCGTACCTTAATCCAATCATTTTCCTGTTACTGGCCTTATGTCAATGATTTCGTGGCTGAGGGATATTCCATCGTACGTAATTACCACAATTTCTTGAACCATTTTTGTCTTTCCTCGGATATTTAAGGTGTACCCAAGTTGAGGTTCTTGTAAGCAGTGCAGCCCTAAATTTTGGGGTGGCTCTATCTTATTGAATTTCAGTTTTCCCACAGTATATTCCCTAGACTGGATGTGCACTTGGCTCTGTAGCTCTGTCGTTTACTGGTTTTAGGGAACACAATGCACTCTTCCAGAGAGGAAGTTGACAATTTACATCCAGTCCATCAACATAACTAGGCTCCCTGTTCTCCAGGGCCTGTCTTTCCTTTCCGGTTTTTACACATTTTGCGGATGTCCCTTTTGCCCGGTTGGAAGTCATACTTCTTTGTAGTGCAGATTTGCATTGCCGGCTTGCTTGTTTGTCCAAAAAGGGCGTATGCGTTTTCTCCTGAATATATTCAGGTGAAAACGCATACGCCCTTTTTGGCCAAGTGCATCATTGTTGAAGTTGTGCCCCTCTTCCTGTTCTTTAAAGGCAATTCCAATGTACCTCTTGAAATCTGTTTCCTGCTATTCTGTCTCGCATTCAAGTACACCTCGTTGCCTTCCCTCAACAGATTTAAGGACGATAGTTGTCCTTTATTACTCTGCCAGTTTGTGAATTATTGTGCCCCTGAGCTCCATTTTTCAACTCGTTTTTTGTCAGCTGACCACAAGTCCAAAATTTTGGTTCAGGACCTATACTTGTTCTCGGCGTGTAGCTGAGACTTTGGTTAATTCTTCTTCCTGCCGGGAAATTAGAGTGACATGTGCCAGTCCAAATGCCTAACAGCTACTCTCTCATTGGTTCTCCCTCTTCCTTTTCATCCTCTGCCAAATTGGCAAACTGTGCGAACCAGGAGGTTAAAGGGGATGTCTCTACATTTTGGGAGATTGATAGTAAAGCAGTTGGAAATTCAAACAGGAGCACCAGGAGAGGGACTATTATTTGAGTTTTAGAAACCTTTTGTATTCACAGTGTGTCCATTCTCTGGGTTTCCCGTAAATGTTATAGCTCTAGTAATATTCCCTTCAACCTGTAGATTTGAGACCCTTGGAATATGTGCCACGCATTATTGCTTTAAATGGTATGCATTTGCTCACCGAATCTCACCAATCCTCTCAGTCCCAAGTGACCAGCCTTATGCCACATCCAGCTGTCGTTGTAGATAGGGTCATTCCAGGTTTCATCAGTGCCCCTGAAGGAATGGTAAAGAATTACCCTGTTTTTTTTGTTTTGTTTTTGAAATTACTTTTTATAGTGTGTTTGAGCTGATATTCACTGCCATGTTTCTGCCAGTCTAGACACACTTGATTCCCTTACGGAGACATATCAATACATAGGTTTTAACGTTCTTACTAGTCAGATATATTCCTCTGCAGGAAATATGGGGTTTTGTGTCCCTTCACTGAGGAATGTTTAGGTCTTGTCTATTCCATATTTGGTTTTTGGAACGGTACCTGTACTACTATCAAAATCTGGTTTTATGCATCACCCCACATCCCCTTCCCCCTTAAGCAGGCATAAGAGTGTTTCCTAAATCTGAGACTCTGTTCTCTTTCCTAACTCAGTTCATGTGAAGCCATGTTTACAGGACCTTCATAAGTGATATCTTATGATAAGTTTCTTTTTCTCTGTGACTTATTTCACTTAGAATCATCGTACCTTAATACACTAATTTTGCTGCTACTGGCCTTATGACATTGATTTCATGGCTGAGGGATATTCCATCATACGTAAGTAACACTATTTCTTGAAACATTTTTGTCTTTCCTCGGATATTTAAGGTGTACCCAAGTTGAGGTTCTTGTAAGCAGTGCAGCCCTAAATTTTGGGGTGGCTCTGTCTTATTGATTTTCAGTTTTCCCAAGGTATATTCCCTAGAGAAGAAGTGCCCTTGGCTCGGTAGCTCTGTTGTTTACTTGTTTGATGGAACACAATGCACTCCTCCAGAGAGGCAGTTGGCAGTTTACATCCTGCCCATCAGCATAACTAGGCTTCCTGTTCTCCAGGGCCTGTCTTGCCTTTCTGATTTTTACACATTTTGCAGATATCCCTTTTGACCGGTGAGAAGTGATACTTCTTTGTTCTGCAGATTTGCAGTGCCTGCTTGCATGCTTGGCTAAAAAGGGCGTATGCGTTTTCTCCTAAATATATTCAGGAGAAAACTTATACGCCCTTTTTGGACAAGTGCATCTTTGTCGAAGTTGTGCCCCTCTTCCTGTGCTTTAAAGGTGATTCCAATGTACCTCTTGAAATCTGTTTCCTGCTATACTGGCTCGCTTTCACGTCCGCCTGCTTGCCTTTCCTCAACAGGTTTTTGGACAATAGTTGTCCTTTATTACTCTGCAAGTTTGTGAATTGCTGTGCCCCTTAGCTCCATTTTTCAAATTGTTTTTTTGTGAGGTGAACGCAACTCCAAAATTTTGGTTCAACACCTATACTGGTTCCCGTTGGGTGGCTGAGGTTTTGCTAATTCTTCCTCCTGCTGGGAAATTAGAGTGACATGTGCCCGTCCAAATGCCTAACAGCTACTCTCTCATTGTTTCTCCCTCTTCCCTTTCATCCTCTGCCAAATTGCCAAACTGTGCGAACCAGGAGGTTAAAGGGGCTGTCTCTCCAAGTTGGGAGATTAAGAGTAAAGCAATTGGAAAGTCAAACAGGAGAACCAGGAGTGGGACTATTAGTTGAGTTTTAGAAACTTTTTGTATTCACATTGTGTCCATTCTCTAGGTTTCCCGTACATGTTATAGCTATAGTAATATTCCCTTCAACCTGGAGAGTTGGGACCCTTGGAATGTGTGCCACGCATTATTGCTTTAAATGGTTTGCATTTGCTCACCAAATCTCAGCAATCCTCTCAGTCCCATGTGTACAGCCTAATGCCACATCCAGCTGTCGTTGTAGATAGGGTCATTCCAGGTTTCATCAGAGCCCCTGAAGGAATTGTAAAGAATTTCCCTGTTTTTTTGTTTTGTTTTTGAAATTCCTTTTTATAGTGTGTTTGAGCTGATTCTCACTGCCATGTTTATGCCAGTCCAGACACACTTGATTCCTTTATGGAAACATATCAATACATAGGTTTTAAGATTCTTACTAGTCAGATATATTCCTCTGCGGGAAATATGGGGTTTTGAGTCCCTTTCACTGAGGAGGCTGTAGGTCTTGACTATTCCGTTCTTGGTTTTTGGAACTGTACCTGTACTAATATCCAACTCTGGTTTTATGCATCACCCCACCTCACTTTCCACCTTGAGGAGGCATAAGAGTGTTTTCTAAATGTGAGACTCTGTTCTCTTTCCTAACTCAATTTATGTGTAACCATGTTTACAAGACCATCATAAGTGATATCTTATGATAAGTTTCTTTATGTTTGTGACTTATTTCACTTAGAATCATCGTACCTGAATCCACTCATTTTGCTGCTACTGGCCTTATGACATTGATTTCATGGCTGAGGGATATTCCATCATACGTAATTAACACAGTTTCTTGAATCATTTTTGTCTTTCGTGGGAAATTTAAGGTGTACCCAATTTGAGGTTCTTGTAAGCAGTGCAGCCCTAAATTTTGAGGTGGCTCTTTCTTATTGATTTTCAGTTTTCCCAAGGTATATTCCCTAGACTGGAAGTGCCCTTGGCTCAAGCTCTGTTGTTTACTTGTTTTAGGGAACACAATGCACTCCTCCAGAGAGGCAGTTGGCAATTTACATCCTGCCCATCAGCATAACTAGGCTCCCTGTTCTCCAGGGCCTGTCTTGCCTTTCTGGT
Source organism: Hyperoodon ampullatus (assembly GCF_949752795.1). Classification (NCBI taxonomy): domain Eukaryota; kingdom Metazoa; phylum Chordata; class Mammalia; order Artiodactyla; family Ziphiidae; genus Hyperoodon; species Hyperoodon ampullatus. Next base: position 156,335 of record NW_027641089.1, read on the forward strand.
TTTTACACATTTTGCAGATGTCCCTTTTGACCTGTGGGAAGTGATACTTCTTTCTAGTGCAGATTTGCATTGTCCGCTTGCTTGCTTGGCCAAAAAGGGCGTATGTGTTTTCTCCTGAATATATTCAGGAGGAAACACATACGCCCTTTTTGGCCAAATGCATCATTGTCGAAGTTGTGCCCCTCTTCCTGTGCTTTAAAAGCAATTCCATTGTACCTCTTCATATCTGTTTCCTGTTATTCTGGCTCTCTTTCAAGTCCCCATCGTTGCCTTCCCTCAACAGATTTTTGGACTATAGTTGTCCTTTATTACTCTGCCAGTTTGTGAATTGCTGTGCCCCTGAGCTCCATTATTCAACACGTTTTTTGTGAGCTGACCGCAACTCCAAACTTTTGGTTCAGGACCTATACTGGTTCCCGGCGGGTGGCTGAGACTTTGTTTAATTCTTCTTCCTGCCGGGAAATTAGAGTGACATGTGCCCGTCCATATTCCTAACAGCTAATCTCTCATTGGTTCTCCCTCTTCCCTTTCATCCTCTGTCAATTTGGCAAACTGTGCAAACCAGGAGGTTAAAGGGGCTGTCTCTGCAAGTTGGGAGATTGATAGTAAAGCAGTTGGAAATACTAGCTGGAGAACCAGGAGAGGGACTATTGGTTGAGTTCTAGGAACCATTCGTATTCAGAGTGTGTCCATTCTCTAGGTTTCCCGTACATGTTATAGCTGTAGTAATATTCCCTTCAACCTGGAGAGTTGGGACCCTTGGAATGTGTGCCACACATTATTGCTTTATTTGGTCTGCATTTGCTGACCCAGTCTCACCAATCCTCTCAATCCCAAGTGTCCAGCTTTATGCCACATCCAGCTGTCATTGTAGATATGGTCATTCCAGGTTTCATCAGAGCCCCTTAAGGAATTGTAAAGAATTTCCTGTTTTTTTGTTTTCTTTTTGAAATTCAATTTTATAGTGGATTTGAGCTGATACTCACTGCCATGTTTATGCCAGTCTAGACACACTTGATTCCCTTACGGAGACATATCAATACATAGGTTTTAAGATTTTTACTAGTCAGATATATTCCTCTGCGGGATATATGGTGTTTTGAGTCCCTTTCACTGAGGAAAGTGTAGGTTTTGTGTATTCCTTAGTTGGTTTTTGGAACGGTACATGTACTAATATCAAACTCTGGTTTTATGCATCACCCCATGTCTCCTTCCCCCTTAAGCAGGCATAAGAGGGTTTTCTAAATGTGAGACTCTGTTCTCTTTCCTAATTCAGTTCATGTGTAGCCGTGTTTACAGGACCTCATAAGTGTTATCTTATGATAAGTTTCTTTTTCTCTGTGACTTATTTCACTTAGAATCATCGTACCTGAATCCGCTCATTTTGCTGCTACTGGCCTCATGACATTGATTTCATGGCTGGTGGATATTCCATCGTCCATAAGTAATACAATTTCTTAAACCATTTTTGTCTTCCCTGGGATATTTTAGGTGTACCCAAGTTGAGGTTCTTGTAAGCAGTGCAGCCCTAATTTTGGGGTGGCTCTGTCCTATTGATTTTCAATTTTCCCAAGGTATATTCCCTAGACTGGAAGTGCCCTTGGTTCTGTAGCTCTCTTGTTTACTTGTTTTAGGGAACACAGTGAACTCCTCCACAAAGGCAGTTGGTAATTTACATCCCGCCCATCAGCATAACTGGGCTGTCTGTTCTCCAGGGCCTGTCTTGCCTTTCTGATTTTTACACATTTTGCGGCTCTCCCTTTTCACCGGTGGGAAGTGATACATTTTGTAGTGCAGATTTGCATTGCCCGCTTGCTTGCTTGTCCAAAAAGGGCGTATGCGTTTTCTCCTAAATATATTCAGGAGAAAACGCATACGCGCTTTTTGGCCAAGTGCATTATTGTCGAAGTTGTGCCCCTCTTCCTGTGCTTTAAAGGCGATTCCAATGTACCTCTTGAAATGTGTTTCCTGCTATACTGGCTCGCTTTCAAGTCCGCCTGGTTGCCTTCCCTCAGCAGGTTTTTGGACTATAGTTGTCCTTTATTACTCGGCCAGTTTGTGAATTGCTGTGCCCCTGAGCTCCATTTTTCAACTTGTTTTTTGTGAGCTGACCGCAACTCCAAACTTTTGGTTCAGGACCTATACTGGTTCCCGGCGTGGTGGCTGAGACTTTGGTTAATTCTTCTTCTTGCTGGGAAATTAGAGTGACATGTCCCCGTCCAAATGCCTAACAGCTAATCTCTCATTGGTTCTCCCTCTTCCCTTTCATCTTCTGCCAAATTGGCAAACTGTGCGAACCAGGAAGTTAAAGGGGCTGTCTCTCCAATTTGGGAGATTGATAGTAAAGGAGTTGGAAATTCTAGCTGGAGAACCAGGAGAGGGACAATTAGTTGAGTTCTAGAAACCTTTCGTATTCAGAGTGTGTCCATTCTCTAGGTTTCCCGTACATGTTATAGCTGTAGAATATTACTACTTCAACCTGGAGAGTTGGGACCCTTGGAATGTGTGCCACGCATTATTGCTTTAAATGGTCTGCATTTGCTCACCCTATCTCACCAATCCTCTCAGTCCCAAGTTTCCAGCCTTATGCCACACCCAGCTGTTGTTGTAGATAGGGTCATTCTATGTTTCATCAGAGCCCCTGAAGGAATTGTAAAGAATTTCCCGGGTTTTTTTTGTTTTTGTTTTTGAAATTCCTTTTTATAGTGGGTTTGAGCTGATTCTCGCTGCCATGTTAATGCCAGTATAGAAACACTTGATTCCCTTATGGAGACATATCAATATATAGGTTTTAAGATTCTTACTAGTCAGATATATTCCTCTGCGGGAAATATGGGGTTTGGAGTCCCTTTCACTGAGGAAAGTGTAGGTCTTGTTTATTACGTATTTGGTTTTTGGAACGGTACCTGTACTAATATCAAACTCTGGTTTTATGAATCACCCCACCTCTCCTTCCCCCTTAAGCTGTCATAGGAGTGTTTTCTAAATGTGTGACTCTGTTCTCTTTCCTAACTCAGTTCATGTTTAGCCATGTTACAGGACCTTCATAAGTGATATCTTATGATTACTTTCTTTTTCTCTGTGACTTATTTCAGTTAGAATCATGGTACCTGAATCCACTTATTTTGCTGCTACCGGCCTTATGACTTTGATTTCATGGCTGAGGGATATTCCATCTTACGTAAGTAACACAATTTCTTGGACCATTTTTGTCTTTCCTGGGATATTTATGGTGTACCCAAGTTGAGGATATTGTAAGCAGTGCAGGCATAAATTTTGGTGTGGCTGTGTCTTATTGATTTTCAGTTTTCCCAAGTTATATTCCCTAGACTGGAAGTGCCCTTGGCTCTGTACCTCTGTTGTTTACCTGTTTTAGGGAGGACAATGCACTCCTCCAGAGAGGCAGTTGGAAATTTACATCCTGCCCTACAGCATAACGATGCTCCCTGTTCTCCATGGCCTGTCTTGCCTTTCTGGTTTTTACATATTTTGCAGATTTCCCTTTTGAATAGTGGGAAGTGATACTTCTTTGTAGTGCAGATTTGCATTGCCTGCTTACTTGCTTGGCCAAAGAGGGCGTAGGCGTTTCCTCCTGAATATATTCAGCAGAAAATGCATACGCACTTTTTCGGCAAGTGCATCATTGTCGAATTTGTGCCCCTCTTCCTATGCTTTGAAGGTGATTCCAATGTACTTCTTGAAATCTGTTTCCTGCTATTCTGGCGCGCTTTCAAATCTGCCTCTTTGCCTTCCCTCAACAGATTTTTGGACGATAATTGTCCTTTATTACTCTGCCATTTTGTGAATTGCTGTGCCCCTGAGTTCCATTTTTCAACTCGTTTTTTTGTAAGCTGACCGCAAGTAGAAAATTTTGGTGCAGGACCTATACTGGTTCCTGGCGGGTGTCTGAGACTTTGGTTAATTCTTCTTCCTGCCGGGAAATTAGAGTGACATGTGCCCGTCCAAATGCCTAACAGCTACTCTCTCATTGGTTCTCCCTCTTCACTTTGATCCTCTGCCAATTTGGCAACCTGTGCGAACCAGGAGGTTAAAGGGGCTGTCTCTCCAAGTTGGGAGATTGATAGTAAAGCAGTTGGAAATTCAAACCGGAGCACCAGGAGTGGGACTATTAGTTGAGTTTTAGAAACCTTTCATATTCATACTGTGTCCATTCTCTAGGTTTGCCGTACATGTTATAGCTGTAGCAATATTCCCTTCAACCTGGAGAGTTGGGACCCTTGGAATGGGTGCCACGCATTATTGCTTTAAAGAGTCTGCATTTTCTCACCCAATCTCATCAATCTTCTCAGTCCCAATTATCCAGGCTTATGCCACATCCAGCTCTCATTGTAGATTGGGTCATTCAAGGTTTCATCAGAGCCCCTGAAATAATTGTAAAGAATTTCCCTGTTTTTCTGTTTTGTTTTTGAAATTCCTTTATATCTTGGGTTTGAGCTGATTCTCCCTGCCATGTTTATGCCAGTCTAGACACAATTGATTCCCATACGGAGACATATGAATACATAGGTTTTAAGACTCTGACTAGTGAGATCTATTCCTCTGCGCAAATTATGGGGTTTTGAGTCCCTTTCACTAAGGAAAGTGTAGGTCTTGTCTATTACGTATTTGGTATTTGAAACGGTACCTGTACTAATATCAAACTCTGGTTTTATGCATCACCCCACCTCTCCTTCCACCTTAAGCAGTCATAAGTGTGTTTTCTAAATGTGAGACTCTGCTCTCTTTCCTAACTCAGTTCATGTTTAGCCATGTTACAGGACCTTCATAAGTGATATCTTATGATTAGTATCTTTTTCTCTGTGACTTATTTCATTTAGAATCATCTTACCTGAATCCACTCATTTTGCTGCTACTGGCCTTATGACATTGATTTCATGGCTGAGGGATATTCCATCCTACGTAAGGAACACAATTTCTTGAACCATTTTTTCTTTCCTGGGATATATATGGTGTACCCAAGTTGAGGTTATTGTAAGCAGTGCAGCCCTAAATTTTGGGGTGGCTCTGTCTTATTGATTTTCAATTTTCCCAAGTTATATTCCCTAGACTGGAAGTGACCGTGGCTCTGTACCTCTTTTGTTTACCTGTTTTAGGGAGCACAATGCACTCCTCCAGAGAGGCAGTTGGAAATTTATATCCTGCCTATCAGCATAATGAGGCTCCCTGTTCTCCAGGGCCTTTCTTGCCTTTCTTGTTTTTCCAGATTTTGCGGATGTCACTTTTGAACGGTGGGAAGTGATACTTCTTTGCAGTGCTGAATTGCATTGCCCGCTTGCTTGCTTGGCCAAACAGGGCGTTTGTGCTTCCTCCTGAACGCATACGCCCTGTTTTGCCAAGTGCATCATTGTCGAAGTTGTGCCCCTCTTCCTGTGCTTTAAATGTGATTCCAATGTACCTCTTGAAATCTGTTTCCTGCTATTCTGGCTCGCTTTCAATTCCGCCTCGTTGCCTTCCATCAACAGATTTTTGGACGATAGTTGTCCTTTATTACTCTGCCAGTTTGTGAATTGCTGTGCCCCTGAGCTCCATTTTTCAACTCTTTTTTTGTGAGCTGACCACAAGTCCAAAATTTTGGTTCAGGACCTATACTGGTTGCCGGCGGCTGGCTGAGTCTTTGGTTAATTCTTCTTCCTGCCGGGAAATTAGAGTGACATGTGCCCGTCCAAATGCCTAACAGCTACTCTCTCATTAGTTCTCCCTCTTCCCTTTAATCCTCTGCCAAATTGGCAACCTGTGCGAACCAGGAGATTAAAGGGGCTGTCTCTCCAATTTAGGAGATTGATAGTAAAGCAGTTGGAATATCAAACTGGAGCACCAGGAGAGGGACTATTAGTTGAGTTTTAGAATCATTTAGAATTCACAGTGTGTTCTTTCTCTACGTTTCCCATACATGTTATAACTGTAGTGATATTCCCTTCTACCTGGAGAGTTGGAACCAATGGAATTGGTGGAATGCATTATTGCTATAAAGCGTCTGCATTTTCTCACCCAATTACACCAGTCCTCTTTGTCCCAAGTGACCAGCCTTATGTCTCATCCAGCTGTCGTTTTATATAGGGTCATTACAGGTTTTATCATAACACCTGAAGGAATTGTGTTAGAATTTCGCTGTTTTTTTGGGTTTTGTTTTTGAAATTCATTTTTTTAATGAGGTTGATCTGATTTTCACTGACGTGTTTATGCCGGTCAAGACACAATTGATTCCCTTACGGAGACATATCGATACATAGGTTTTAAGATTCTTACTAATCAGGGGCTTCCCTGGTGGTGCAGTCGTTGAGAGTCCGCCTGCCGATGCAGGGGACACGGGTTCGTGCCCCTGTCTGGGAGGATCCCACATGCCGCGGAGCAGCTTGGCCCATGAGCGATGGCCATTGAGCCTGCGTGTCCGGAGCCTGTGCTCCGCAACGAGAGAGGCCACAACAGTGAGAGGCCCACATACCGCAAAAAAAAAAAAAAAAAAAAAAAAAAAAAAAAAAGATTCTTACTAATCAGATATATTCCTCTGCGGGGAATAGGGGTGTTGAGTCCCGTTCACTGAGGAAGGAGTAGGTCTTGTCTATTCTGTATTTGGATTATTGAACGGTACCTGTGCTATTATCCAACTCTGGTTTTGTGCATCTTCCCACCTTTCTTTCCCCTAAGCAGCCATAAGTATGTTTTCTAAATGTGAGACTCTGTTCTCTTTCCTAATTCAGTTCATGTTTAGCCATGTTTACATTTCCTTCATAAGTGATATCATATGTCAGAAGGCTCCATGGCTCTTTTCATCATAAAGCTCCATGATGCTCGTCATCACAATTATCCATGGTCTTCTCATCACAATGCTCCACGGTCTTGCCATCACATTGCTCCATGTCCTGATCATCACAATGCTCCGTTACCTTTGTCATCACAATCCTCCATGACACTTGGCATCACAATGCTCCATGTCATTGGCATCACAATGGACCGTGACATATGTCATCACATTGTTCCCTGACAACTGTCTTCACAATAATCCATGACGTTGTCATCACAATGTTCCATGCTCTTTTCATCACAATGCACCATGCCTACTGTCATCACAATAATCCATGAAATTTGTGAGACCAATGCTCCATGCCCTTGACATCCCAATGCTCCATGACCCCTGTCATCACAATGCTCCGTGACTCCATTCACCACAATGCTTCATGATCTTTGTCATCACAATGGTCAATGCCCTCGTCATCACAAGGCTCTGTGACCTGTGTCACCACAATGCTCCATGAACTTTTCCTCACAATGCTCCATGACCCTTGTCATCACAATGCTCCATGCCTTTCTCAGCACAATACTCAATGACCCTTGTCATCACAATGCTCCATGCGCTTGTCAGCAAAATGCTCCACCAGCTTGTCATCACAATGCCGCATGCACTTCTCATCAAAATGATCCATCACCACTGATATCACAATGTTCCATCACTAGTCATAACAATACTCCCTCACCCTTGTCATCACATTTTTCCCTGACCTCTGTCATCACAATACTACATGCCCTTATCATCACAGTGCTCCATGACCCCTGATATCACAATGCTCCATAACCCATGTAATCAAAATGCTCTGTGACCCTTTTCATCACAATGCTCCATAACACATGTCAACAAAATGCTCGATGATATTTGTCATCACAAAACTCCATGACCATTGGCATCACAATGCTCCATTCCAATGTCATCACAATGCTCCATGAAACCTCTCATCACATTGCTCCATGCACTTATCATCCCAAATCTCCATGACCCTTGTAATCACAATGCTCGATGTCCTTCTCAACACAATGCTACATGCCCTTGTCATTACAATCCAGCATGATCTATGTATCACAGTGTTTCGTGCCCTTGTCATCACAATGTTCCATGCCTACTCTCATCAAAATAATCCATGAAACTTTTCAGACCAATGTCCCATACACTTGTCATCACAAGCCTCCTTGACCCTTGTCATCACAATGCTCCAAGACCCCTGTAATCACAATGCTCCATGCCACATTTCTTCTCAATGCTTCATGAACCATGTCATGACAATGCACCGTGCCCATCACCATAATATTTCATGCTATTGTCATCACAAGGAAATGAAAATGCTCAATTACCTCTGTCATCACAATGCTCCAAACCCTTCTGATCACAATGTTCCATAACACTTGTCATCACAATGCTCCATGACACTTGGCATCACAATGCTCCATGCTATTGTCATCGCAATTGACCATGACATATGTCATCACAATGCTCCCTGACATCTGTCTTCACAATACTCCATGACCTTGTCATCACAATGCTCCATTCCCTTGTCATCACAATGAGCCATGCCCACTGTCATCACAATAATCCATGAAAATCGTCAGGCCAAAGTTCCATGCCCCTTTTATCACAATGCTCCATGCCCTTGTCATCACAATGCTCCCTGACCCATGTCATCACAATGCTCCGTTACTCCAATCATCACAATGCTTCATGACCTTTGTCATCACAATGGTCCATGCCCTCTTCACACAAGGCTCTGTGACATTTGTCATCACAATGCTCCATGATCTTGTCATCACAATGCTCCATGACCCTTGTCATCACGATGTTCTAAGCCCTTGTCATCAAAATGCTCCATTACATTTGTCATCACAATCCTCCATGACACTTGGCATCACAACACTCCATGCCATTGTCATCGCAATGGACAATGACATATGTCATCAAAATGCTCCCTGACATCTGTCTTCACAATAATCCATAACCTTGTCATCACAATGCTCCATGCCCTTGTCATCACAATGCGTCATGCGCACTGTCATCACAATAATCCATGAAACTGGTCAGACCAATGTTCCATGCCCCTGTCATCACAGTGCTCCATGCCCTTGTCATCACAGTGCTCCGTGCCTCCAGTCATCACAATGAATCATTACCTTTGTCATCACAATGGTCCATGCCCTCATCACACAAGGCTCTGTGACCTTTGTCACCACAATGCTCCATGAACTTTTCATCACAAAACCCTATGAGCCTTGTCATCACAATACTACATGCCTTTGTCAGCACAATGCTCCATGACGCTTGTCAACACGATGCTCCATGCACTTGTCAGCACAATGCTCCATGACCCATGTCATAACAATTCGCCAAGCGCTTGTCATCACAATGCTCCACATCCTTTCCATCGCTATGCTCCATAAAACGTGTCATCACAATTCTCCATGCACTTCTCATCTAAATGCTCTCTCACCACATATATCACAATGTTCCATCACTAGTCATCACAATACTCCCTCACCCCGTCATCACCATGTTCCATGAACCCTGTCATCAAAATGCTACATGCCCATATCATCACAATGCTACATGCCCATATCTGCACAATGCTCCATGACCCCTGACATCACAATGTTCCATAACCCCGGTCACAAAATGCTCCATGACACTCTTCATCACAATGCTCCATGACCCCTGACATCACAATGTTCCATAACCCCTGTCATCAAAATGTTCCATGATACCTTTCATCAGATTGCTCCATGTCTGTCATCGCAATGCTCCATGAACTATTCATCACAATGCTCTGTGACCCTTGTCATCACAAAGCTCCATGCAATTTTCAGCACAATGCTCCATGACATTTGTCATCACAATGCTCGATGCGCATGTAAGCACAATGCTCCATAACCCATGTCATCACAATGCTCCCTGCACTTCTTATCACAATGCACCACACCCTTGTCATCAAAATGCTCCATGACATTTGTTATCACAAAGCTCCATGACCCTTGGCATCACAATGCTCCATTCCATTGTCATAACAATGCTCCATGAACCCTCTCATCACATTGCTCCATGCATTTGTCATCACAAATCTCCATGAGGCTTGTCATCACAACGCTCGATGGACTTCTCCTCACAATGCTCCATGCCCTTGTCATCACAAAGCTCCATGACGCATGTCATCAGAATGCTCCATGCCATTGTCATCAAAATACTTCTCAAGCTTTTCATCAGAGTGCAGCATGACACTTGCCATCACAATTCTCCATGCACTTGTCAGTACAATGCTCCCTGACCCTTGTCATCACAATGCTCCAAGCGATTGTCATCACAATGCTCCATTACCTTTGTCATCAGAATCCTCCATGACACTTGTAATCAAAATGCTCCATGCCCTTGTCGTCACAATGCTCCATGACCCCTGTCATCACAATGCTCCGTGACTCCAGTCATCTCAATTCTTCATGACCTTTGTCGTCACAATGGTACATGCCCTCGTCATCACCAATCTCTGTGACATTTTTCACCAAAATGCTCCATGAACTTTTCATCACAATGCTATTTGACCCTTGTCATCACAATGCTCTATGCCCTTCTCAGCACAATGCTCCATGACCCATGTCATCACAATGTGCCATGCACTTGTCACCACAGTGCTCCACAATCTTTTCATCACAGTGCTCCATAAACCTTGTCATCACAATGCTCCATGCACTTCTCATCAAAATGATCTCTCACCACTGATATCACAATGTTACATCACTATTCATCACAATACTCCCTCACCCCTGTCATCACAATGTTCCATGACTCCTGTCATCACAATGCTACATGCACTTATCATCACAATGTTCGATGACCCCTGACATCACAATGTTCCAAAACCCCTGTCATCAAAATGCTCCATGACCCTTTTCATCAAAATGCTCCAGGACCCCTGACATCACAACGTTCCATAACCACTTTCATCAAAATGTTCCATGAGAATTTTCATCAAATTTCTCCATGACCCTGTCATCACAATGCTCCCCGCCCTTCACAACAGAGTGCACCACACACTTGTCATCAAAATGCTCCATGACCTTTGTCATCACAAAGCTCCATGACCCTTGGCATCACAGTGCTGCATGCCATTGTCATCACAATGCTCCATGAACCCTCTCATCACATTCCTCCATGGCCTTGTCATCACAAAACTCCATGATGCTTGTCCTCACAATGCTCGATGTCCTTCTCATCACAATGCTCCATGCGCTTGTCATTACAATCCTGCATGACCAATGTATCTCAGTATTCTGTGCCCTTGTCATCACAATGCTCCTTCCCCCTCTCATCACAATAATCCATGAAATTTTTCAGATGAATGCTCCATGCTCTTGTCATCACAATGCTCCATTACCCCTGTCATAACAATGCTCCATGACCCCTGCCATCACAATGTTCCACAGCCTTGTCATCACAAGGCTCCATGACCCTTGTCATCATAATGCTCCACGGCCCCTGTAATCACAATGCTGCATGCCCTTGTCATCACAATGCTCCAAGACTGCTGTTATCACAGTGTTCCATGCCCCTTTTCATCTCACTGCTCCATGAACCCTGTCATCAACATGCACCATGCCCATTATCATAATGCTTCATGCTATTGTCATAACAAAGAAATCAAAATGCTCTATGACCTCTGTCATCACAATGCTCCCAATCCTTCTGATCACAATGTTCCATAACACTTATCATCACAACGCCCCATGATGCTCGTCATCACAATTATCCATGGTCTTCTCATCACAATGCTCCATGACCTTTGTCATCACAATGCTCAATACCCTTGTCATCACAATGCTCCTAGACACTTGTCGTCAGTATGCTCCTTGAAAACTGTCATGACAAGGCTCCATGCCTTTTTCATCACAATGATCCATGCCCTTTTCATCACAGTGCTCCAAGACCACTGTAATCACAATGCTCCATACCCTTGTCATCACAGTGCTCCGTGATGCATGTCATCAGAACGCTCCATGGCCTTCTCATCCCAATGCTCCATGCCCTTGTCATCACAATGCTCCAAGACCCCTGTAATCACAATGCTCCATGCCCCTTTTCATCAGAATGCTCCATGAGACTTGTCATCACAAGGCTCCATGGTCTTCTTATCACTATGCTCCAGGACCTTGTCATCAAAATGCTCCATTCCCTTGTCATCACAATGCTCCTTGACCACTGTAATCACAATACTCCATGAACATTTTCAGGCCAATGCTCCATGACGGTCTCATCACAATGCTCCATTACACTTGTCATCACAATGCTCCATGACCCCTCTCACCACAATGCTCCATGACACCTGTCATCACAATGCTCCATGCCCCTTGTTATTACAGTGATCAATGACGCTCTTCATCATAATTATCCATGGTCTTTTCACCACAATGCTCCAAGGTCTTGCTATCACAATTCTCCATGCCCTGTTCATCACAGTGCTCCATGTCCCAAGTCATTACAGTTCTCCACGTCCTTGTCATCACAATGCTTCGTGATACTTCTCATCACAATGTTACATGATCTTGTCATCACAATTCTCCATGCACTTGTCATCGCAATGCTGTATGACCACTGTCATAGCAAGCTCCATGCGCTTGTCATGACAATGCTTCACGACGTTGTCATCAAAATTCTCAATGGCCCTTGTCATCACAATTCTCCATACCCTTGTCATCACAATGCTCCATGACCCTTGTCATCACAAAGTTCCAAGCCCTGGTCACCAAAATGCTCCATTACCTTTGTCATCACAATCCTCCATGACACTTGGTATCACAATGCTCCATGCCATTGTCATCACAATGGACAATGACATATGTCATCACAATGCTCCCTGACACCTGTCTTCACAATACTCCATGACCTTGTCATCACAATGTTCCATGCCCTTGTCATCACAATGCGCCATGCCCACTCTCATCACAATAATCCATAATTTGTCAGAGCAATGCTCCATGACCCCTGTCATCACAATGCTCCGTGACTCCAGTCATCACAATGATTCATGACCTTTGTCATCACAGTGGTCCATGTCCTCTTCAAACAAGTCTCTGTGATCTTTTACACCACAGTGCTCCATGAATATTTCATCACAATGCTCTGTGTCCCTTGTCATCAAAATGCTCCTTGCGTTTGTCACCAAAATGCTCCATGCCCTTGTCATCACAATGCTCCATGCCCACTGTCATCACAATAATCCATGAAACTTTTCAGACCAATGTTCCATGCCCTTGTCATCACATTGCTCCATACCCTTGTCATCACAATGCTCCATGACCCCTTGTCATCACAATGCTCCATGACCCCTTTCATCACAATGCTCCGTGACTCCAGTCATCACAATGCTTCATGAACTATCTCATCACTATGGTCCATGCCCTCGTCACACAAGGCTCTGTGATCTTTTTCACCACAATGCTCCATGAATATTTCATCACAATGCTCTGTGTCCCTTGTCATCAAAATGCTCCATGCATTTGTCAGCACAATGCTCCATAATACTTGTCATCAAAATGCTCCATTTGCTTGTCAGCACAATGCTCCATGACCCAGGACATCACAATGTGCCATGCATTTGTCATCACAATACTCCACATCCTTTTCATTGCTATGCACCATAACACTTATCATCACAATGCTCCATGACCCCTGACATCAAAATGTTCCATAACCCCTGTCACAAAATGCTCCATGACCCATTTCATGACAATGCTTCATGACCCCTGACATCACAATGTTCCATAACCCCTGTCATCAAAATATTCCATGACACTTTTCATCAAATTGCTCCATGACCCTTGGCATCACAATGCTCCATGCCATTGTCATCACAATGTTCAATGAAATCTCTCATCACATTGCTCCATGCCCTTGTCATCAAAATGCTCCATTACAACTGTCATAAAAATCCTCCATGACCCCTGCCATCACAATGTTCCACGGCCTTGTCATCACAAGGCTCCATGACCCTTGTCATCACAATGCTCCAAGACATCTGTAATCACTATTCTCCATGCCACTTTTCATCTCAATGCTCCATGAACCCTGTCATCACAATGCACCATGCCCAACACCATAATATTTCATGCTATTGTCATCACAATGAAATCAAAATGCTCCATGTCCTCTGTCATCACAATGCTCCAAACCCTTCTGATCACAATGTTCCATAACACTTGTCATCACATGCCCCATGACGCTCGTCATCACAATTATGCAAGGTCTTCTCATCACAATGCTCCATGACCTTTGTCACCACAATGCTCAATACACTTGGCAACACAATGCTCGCTGACACTTGTCATCAGTATGCTCCTTGAACACGGTCGTGACAAGGCTTCATGTCTTTTTCATCACAATGATCCATTCCCTTTTCATCACAATGCTCCAAGACCCCTGTTATCACAATGCTTCGTGACTCCAGTCATCACAATGCTTCATGACATTTGTCATCACAATGGTCCATTTCCTCATCACACAAAGCTCTGTGACATTTGTCACCACAATGCTCCATGAAATTTTTATCACAATGCTCTATGACCCTTGTCATCACAAAGCTCCATGCCTTTGTCAGCACAATGCTCAATGATCCTTGTCATCACAATACTCGATGTGCGTGTCAGCACAATGCTCCATAACCCATGTCATCACAATGCACCATTCACATGTCATCACAATGTTCCACATACTTGTCATCAAAATTCTCCATAAACCTTGTCATCACAATGCTCCATGCACTTCTCCTCAAAATGCCTTCTCACCACTGATATCACAATGTTCCATCACTAGTCATCACAATACTCCCTCACCCCTGTCATCAAAATATTCCATGACACCTGTAAACACAATTCTCCCTGCCCTTGTCATCACAAAGCTCCATGAGGCATGTCATCAGAATGATCCATGGCCTCCTCATCACAATGCTCCATGCCCTTGCCATCACAATGCCCCAACACCCCTGTAATCACAATGCTCCATGCCCCTTTTCATCTCAATGCTCCATGAACCCTGTCATCACAATGCACCATGCCCATCACCATAATATTTCATGCTATTGTCATCACAATGAAATCAGAATGCTCAATGACCTCTGTCATCACAATGCACCAAACCCTTCTGATCACAATGTTCCATAACACTTGTCATCACAATGCCCCATGACGCTGGTCATCACAATTATTCATGGTCTACTCATCACAATGCTCCATGTTCTTTGTCATCACAATGCTGAATAAACTTATCATCAAAATGCTCCCTGACAGTGGTCATAAGTATGCTCCTTGAACCCTGTCATGACAAGGCTCCATGCATTTTTCATCACAATGACCCATTCCCTTTTCATCACAATGCTCCAAGACCCCTGTAATCACAATGCTCCATGTCCTTGTCACCACAAATCTCCATGACGCATGTCATCTGAATGCTCCATTGCCTTCTCATCACAATGCTCCATGCCCTTGTAATCACATTGCTTCAAAACCCCTGTAATCTCAATGCTCCATGCAAATTTTCATCAGAATGCTCCATGCCCTTGTCATCACAATGCTCCATGACCCCTGTCATCACAATGCTCCGTGACTCCAGTCATCACAATGCTTCTTGACCTTTGTCCTCACAATGGTCCATGCCCTCGTCACACAAGGCTCTGTGACCTTTGTCACCACATTGCTCCATGCCCTTATCATCTCAATGCACCATGCCCACTGTCATCACAATAATCCATGAAACTTGTCAGACCAGTGTTCCATGCCGCTGTCATCACATTGCTCCATGTCCTTGTCATCACAATGCTCCATGACCCCTGTCATCACAATGCCCCGTGACTCCGGTCATCACAATGATTCATGACCTGTGTCCTCACAATGGTCCATGCCCTCGTCACACAAGGCTCTGTGATCTTTGTCACCACAATGCTCCATGAAATTTTCATCCCAAGGCTCTGTGTACCTTGTCATCCCAATTCCCCATGCCTTTGTCAGCACAGTGTTCCATGACACTTGTCATCAAAATGCTCCATGCGCTTGTCAGCACAATGCTCAATGACACATGTCATCACAATATGCCATGCTCTTTTCATCACAGTGCTCCACATCCTTTTCATCGCTGTGCTCCATAACACTTGTCATCACAATGCTCCATCCACATCTCATCAAAATGCTCTCTCACCACATATATCACAATGTTCCATCACTAATCATCACAATACTCACTCACTCCTGTCATCACAATGTTCCATGACCACTGTCATCACATTGCTACATGCCCTTATCATCACAATGCTTCATCACCACTGACATCACAATTTTCCATAACCCCTGTCTTCAAAATATTCCATGACACTTTTATTCAAATTGCTCCATGACCCTCTCATCACAATGCTCCCTGCCCTTCTTATGACAATGCACCACGCCCTTGTCATCAAACTGCCCCTTGACCTTTGTCATCACAAAGCTCCATGACACTTGGCATCACAGTGCTCCATGCCATTGTCATCACAATGTTCAGTGAAATCTCTCATCACATTGCTCCATGCCCTTGTCATCACAATGCTCCATTACACCTGTCATAACAATGCTCCATGACCCCTGCCATCACAGTGTTCCACGGCCTTGTCATCACAAGGCTCCATGACCCTTGTTATCACAATGCTCCAAGACCTCTGTAATCACAATTCTCCATGCCGCTCTTCATCTCAGTGCTCCATGAACACTGTCATCACAATGCCCCATGCTCAACACCATAATATTTCATGCTATTTTCATCACAATGAAATCAAAATGCTCCATGACCTCTGTCATCACAATGCCCCAAACCTTTCTGATCACAATGTTCCATAACACTTGTCATCACATGCCCCATGACGCTCGTCATCAGAATTATGCAAGGTCTTCTCATCACAGTGCTCCATGACCTTTGTCACCACAATGCTCAATACACTTGGCATCACAATGCTCGCTGACACTTGTCATCAGTATGCTCCTTGAACACTGTCATGACAAGGCTTCATGCCTTTTTCATCACAATGATCCATTCCCTTTTCATCACAATGCTCCAAGACCCCTGTTATCACAATGCTCCGTGACTCCAGTCATCACAATGCTTCATGACATTTGTCATCACAATGGTCCATGACCTCGTCACACAAAGCTCTGTGACCTTTGTCACCACAATGCTCCATGAAATTTTTATCACAATGCTCTGTGACCCTTGTCATCACAAAGCTCCATGCTTTGTCAGCACAATGCTCCATGACCCTTGTCATCACAATGCTCGATGTGCGTGTAAGCACAATGCTCCATAACCCATGTCATCACAATGCACCATTCACATGTCATCACAATGTTCCACATCCTTGTCATCAAAATTCTCCATAAATCTTGTCATTACAATGCTCCATGCACTTCTTCTCAAAATGCCTTCTCACCACTGATATCACAATGTTCCATCACTAGTCATCACAATATTCCCTCACCCCTGTCATCACAATATTCCATGACCCCTGTAATCACAATTCTCCATGCCCTTGTCATCACAAATCTCCATGACGCATGTCATCAGAATGATCCATGGCCTCCTCATCACAATGCTCCATGCCCTTGCCATCACAATGCCTCAACACCCCTGTAATCACAATGCTCCATGCCCCTTTTCATCTCAATGCTCCATGAACACTGTCATCACAATGCACCATGCCCATCACCATAATATTTCATGCTATTGTCATCACAATGAAATCAAAATGCTCAGTGACCACTGTCATCACAATGCACCAAACCCTTCTGATCAAAATGTTCCATAACACTTGTCATCACAATGCCCCATGACGCTGGTCATCACAATTATCCATGGTCTTCTCATCACAATGCTCCATGATCTTTGTCATCACAATGCTCAATACCCTTATCATCACAATGCTCCCTGACAGTTGTCATCAGTATGCTTCTTGAACCCTGTCATGACAAGGCTCCATGCCTTTTTCATCACAATGATCCATTCCCTTTTCATCACAATGCTCCAAGACCCCTGTATTCACAATGCTCCATGTCCTTGTCATCAGAAAGCTCCATGACGCATGTCATCAGAATGCTCCATTGCCTTCTCATCACAAGGCTCCATGACCCTTGTCATCACAATGCTCCAAGACATCTGTAATCACTATTCTCCATGCCACTTTTCATCTCAATGCTCCATGAACCCTGTCATCACAATGCACCATGCCCAACACCATAATATTTCATGCTATTGTCATCACAATCAAATCAAAATGCTCCATGTCCTCTGTCATCACAATGCTCCAAACCCTTCTGATCACAATGTTCCATAACACTTGTCATCACATGCCCCATGACGCTCGTCATCACAATTATGCAAGGTCTTCTCATCACAATGCTCCATGACCTTTGTCACCACAATGCTCAATACACTTGGCAACACAATGCTCGCTGACACTTGTCATCAGTATGCTCCTTGAACACGGTCGTGACAAGGCTTCATGCCTTTTTCATCACAATGATCCATTCCTTTTTCATCACAATGCTCCAAGACCCCTGTTATCACAATGCTTCGTGACTCCAGTCATCACAATGCTTCATGACATTTGTCATCACAATGGTCCATTTCCTCATCACACAAAGCTCTGTGACATTTGTCACCACAATGCTCCATGAAATTTTTATCACAATGCTCTATGACCCTTGTCATCACAAAGCTCCATGCCTTTGTCAGCACAATGCTCAATGATCCTTGTCATCACAATACTCGATGTGCGTGTCAGCACAATGCTCCATAACCCATGTCATCACAATGCACCATTCACATGTCATCACAATGTTCCACATACTTGTCATCAAAATTCTCCATAAACCTTGTCATCACAATGCTCCATGCACTTCTCCTCAAAATGCCTTCTCACCACTGATATCACAATGTTCCATCACTAGTCATCACAATACTCCCTCACCCCTGTCATCAAAATATTCCATGACACCTGTAAACACAATTCTCCCTGCCCTTGTCATCACAAAGCTCCATGAGGCATGTCATCAGAATGATCCATGGCCTCCTCATCACAATGCTCCATGCCCTTGCCATCACAATGCCCCAACACCCCTGTAATCACAATGCTCCATGCCCCTTTTCATCTCAATGCTCCATGAACCCTGTCATCACAATGCACCATGCCCATCACCATAATATTTCATGCTATTGTCATCACAATGAAATCAGAATGCTCAATGACCTCTGTCATCACAATGCACCAAACCCTTCTGATCACAATGTTCCATAACACTTGTCATCACAATGCCCCATGACGCTGGTCATCACAATTATTCATGGTCTACTCATCACAATGCTCCATGTTCTTTGTCATCACAATGCTGAATAAACTTATCATCAAAATGCTCCCTGACAGTGGTCATAAGTATGCTCCTTGAACCCTGTCATGACAAGGCTCCATGCATTTTTCATCACAATGACCCATTCCCTTTTCATCACAATGCTCCAAGACCCCTGTAATCACAATGCTCCATGTCCTTGTCACCACAAATCTCCATGACGCATGTCATCAGAATGCTCCATTGCCTTCTCATCACAATGCTCCATGCCCTTGTAATCACATTGCTTCAAAACCCCTGTAATCTCAATGCTCCATGCAAATTTTCATCAGAATGCTCCATGCCCTTGTCATCACAATGCTCCATGACCCCTGTCATCACAATGCTCCGTGACTCCAGTCATCACAATGCTTCTTGACCTTTGTCCTCACAATGGTCCATGCCCTCGTCACACAAGGCTCTGTGACCTTTGTCACCACATTGCTCCATGCCCTTATCATCTCAATGCACCATGCCCACTGTCATCACAATAATCCATGAAACTTGTCAGACCAGTGTTCCATGCCGCTGTCATCACATTGCTCCATGTCCTTGTCATCACAATGCTCCATGACCCCTGTCATCACAATGCCCCGTGACTCCGGTCATCACAATGATTCATGACCTGTGTCCTCACAATGGTCCATGCCCTCGTCACACAAGGCTCTGTGATCTTTGTCACCACAATGCTCCATGAAATTTTCATCCCAAGGCTCTGTGTACCTTGTCATCCCAATTCCCCATGCCTTTGTCAGCACAGTGTTCCATGACACTTGTCATCAAAATGCTCCATGCGCTTGTCAGCACAATGCTCAATGACACATGTCATCACAATATGCCATGCTCTTTTCATCACAGTGCTCCACATCCTTTTCATCGCTGTGCTCCATAACACTTGTCATCACAATGCTCCATCCACATCTCATCAAAATGCTCTCTCACCACATATATCACAATGTTCCATCACTAATCATCACAATACTCACTCACTCCTGTCATCACAATGTTCCATGACCACTGTCATCACATTGCTACATGCCCTTATCATCACAATGCTTCATCACCACTGACATCACAATTTTCCATAACCCCTGTCTTCAAAATATTCCATGACACTTTTATTCAAATTGCTCCATGACCCTCTCATCACAATGCTCCCTGCCCTTCTTATGACAATGCACCACGCCCTTGTCATCAAACTGCCCCTTGACCTTTGTCATCACAAAGCTCCATGACACTTGGCATCACAGTGCTCCATGCCATTGTCATCACAATGTTCAGTGAAATCTCTCATCACATTGCTCCATGCCCTTGTCATCACAATGCTCCATTACACCTGTCATAACAATGCTCCATGACCCCTGCCATCACAGTGTTCCACGGCCTTGTCATCACAAGGCTCCATGACCCTTGTTATCACAATGCTCCAAGACCTCTGTAATCACAATTCTCCATGCCGCTCTTCATCTCAGTGCTCCATGAACACTGTCATCACAATGCCCCATGCTCAACACCATAATATTTCATGCTATTTTCATCACAATGAAATCAAAATGCTCCATGACCTCTGTCATCACAATGCCCCAAACCTTTCTGATCACAATGTTCCATAACACTTGTCATCACATGCCCCATGACGCTCGTCATCAGAATTATGCAAGGTCTTCTCATCACAGTGCTCCATGACCTTTGTCACCACAATGCTCAATACACTTGGCATCACAATGCTCGCTGACACTTGTCATCAGTATGCTCCTTGAACACTGTCATGACAAGGCTTCATGCCTTTTTCATCACAATGATCCATTCCCTTTTCATCACAATGCTCCAAGACCCCTGTTATCACAATGCTCCGTGACTCCAGTCATCACAATGCTTCATGACATTTGTCATCACAATGGTCCATGACCTCGTCACACAAAGCTCTGTGACCTTTGTCACCACAATGCTCCATGAAATTTTTATCACAATGCTCTGTGACCCTTGTCATCACAAAGCTCCATGCTTTGTCAGCACAATGCTCCATGACCCTTGTCATCACAATGCTCGATGTGCGTGTAAGCACAATGCTCCATAACCCATGTCATCACAATGCACCATTCACATGTCATCACAATGTTCCACATCCTTGTCATCAAAATTCTCCATAAATCTTGTCATTACAATGCTCCATGCACTTCTTCTCAAAATGCCTTCTCACCACTGATATCACAATGTTCCATCACTAGTCATCACAATATTCCCTCACCCCTGTCATCACAATATTCCATGACCCCTGTAATCACAATTCTCCATGCCCTTGTCATCACAAATCTCCATGACGCATGTCATCAGAATGATCCATGGCCTCCTCATCACAATGCTCCATGCCCTTGCCATCACAATGCCTCAACACCCCTGTAATCACAATGCTCCATGCCCCTTTTCATCTCAATGCTCCATGAACACTGTCATCACAATGCACCATGCCCATCACCATAATATTTCATGCTATTGTCATCACAATGAAATCAAAATGCTCAGTGACCACTGTCATCACAATGCACCAAACCCTTCTGATCAAAATGTTCCATAACACTTGTCATCACAATGCCCCATGACGCTGGTCATCACAATTATCCATGGTCTTCTCATCACAATGCTCCATGATCTTTGTCATCACAATGCTCAATACCCTTATCATCACAATGCTCCCTGACAGTTGTCATCAGTATGCTTCTTGAACCCTGTCATGACAAGGCTCCATGCCTTTTTCATCACAATGATCCATTCCCTTTTCATCACAATGCTCCAAGACCCCTGTATTCACAATGCTCCATGTCCTTGTCATCAGAAAGCTCCATGACACATGTCATCAGAATGCTCCATTGCCTTCTCATCACAAGGCTCCATGACCCTTGTCATCACATTGCTTCAAAACCCCTGTAATCTCAATGCTCCATGCACATTTTCATCAGAATGCTCCATGCCCTTGTCATCAAAATGCTCCATTACCTTTGTCATAAAAATCCTCCATGACACTTGGTATCACAATGCTCCATGCCATTGTCATCACAATGGACAATGACATATGTCATCACAATGCTCCCTGACACCTGTCTTCACTATACTCCATGACCTTGTCATCACAAGGTTCCATGCCCTTGTCATCACAATGTGCCATGCCCACTGTGATCACAATAATCCATGAAACATGTCAGACAAATGTTCCATGCCCCTGTTATCACAATGCTCCATGCACTTGTCATCACAATGCTCCATGACCCCTGTCATCACAATAATCCATGAAACATGTCAGACCAATGTTCCATGCCCCTGTCATCACAATGATCCATGCCCTTGTCATCACAATGCTCCATGACCCCTGTCATCACAATCCTCCGTGATTCCAGTCATCACAGTGCTTCATGAACTTTGTCCTCACAATGGTCCATGCCCTCGTCACACAAGGCTCTGTGACCTTTGTCCCCACAATGCTCCATGCCCTTGTCATCTCAATGTTCCATGCCCACTGTCTTTACAATAATCCATGAAACTTGTCAGACAAATGTTCCATGCCCCTGTCATCATATTGCTCCATGCCCTTGTCATTACAATGCTCCATGGCCCCTGTCATCACAGTGCATCGTGACTCCAGTCACCACAATGATTCATGACCTTTCTCATCACAATGGTCCATGCCCTCGTCACACAAGGCTCTGTAATCTTTGTCAACACAATGCTCCATGCAATTTTCATCACAATGCTCTGTGTCCCTTGTCAACACAGTGCTCCATTCCTTTGTCAGCACAATGTTCCATGACACTTGTCATCAAAATGCTCCATGCACTTGTCAGCACAATGCTCCATGACACATGTCATCACAATGTGCCATGCTCTTTTCATCACAATGCTCCACATCCTTTTCATCGCTATGCTCCATGAAACTTGTCATCACAATGCTCCAGGAACTTCTCTTCAAAATGCTGTCTCAACACATAAATCACAATGTCCCATCACTAGTCATCATAATACTCCCTCACCTCTGTCATCACAATGTTCCATGACCACTGTCATCACAGTGCTACATGCTCTTATCATCACAATGCTCCATGACACTGACATCACAATGTTCCTTAACCCCTGTCACAAAATGCTCCATGACCCATTTCATCACAATGCTTCATGACCCCTGACTTCACAATGTTCCATAAACACTGTCATCAAAATATTCCATGAACTTTTATTCAAATTGTTCCATGACACTGTCACCACAATGCTCCCTCCCCTTCTCATCACAATGCACCACGCCCTTGTCATCAAAATGCCCCATGACATTTGTCATAACAAATCTCCATGACCTTTGGCATCACAATGCTGCATGCCATTGTCATCACAATGTTCAATGAAATCTCTCATCACATTGCTCCATGCACTTGTCATCACAATGCTCCTTTACACCTGTCATAACAATGCTCCATGAACCCTGCCATCACAATGTTCCACGGCCTTGTCATCACAAGGCTCCATGACCCTTGTCATCACAATGCTCCAAGACCTCTGTAATTGCAATTCTCCATGCCACATTTCATCTCAATGCGCCATGAACACTGTCATCACAATGCACAATGCACATCATTATAACGATTCATGGTATTGTCATCACAATGAAATCAAAATGCTCCATGTCCCCTGTCATCACAATGCTCCAAACCCTTCTTATCACAATGTTCCATAACACGTGTGATCACATGCCCCATGACGCTCGTCATCACAATTATGCAAGGTCTTCTCATCACAATGCTCCATGACCTTTGTCACCACAATGCTCGCTGACACTTGTCATCAGTATGCTCCTTGAACACTGTCATGACAAGGCTCCATGCCATTTTCATCACAATGATCCATTCCCTTTTCATCACAATGCTCCAAGACCCCTGTTATCACAGAGCTCCGTGACTCCAGTCATCACGATGCTTCATGACGTTTATCATCACAAGGGTCCATGACCTCGTCACACAAAGCTCTGTGACCTTTGTAACCACAATGCTCCATGAAATTTTTATCACAATGCTCTGTGACCATTGTCATCACAAAGCTCCATGCCTTTTTCAGCACAATGCTCCATGACCCTTGTCATCACAATGCTCGATGCGTGTGTCAGCACAATGCTCCATAAACCATGTCATCACAATGCTCCAGGCCTTGTCATCGCAATGCTCCATGACCCCTGTCATCACAATAATCCATGAAACTTGTCAGACCAATGTTCCATGCCCCTGTCATCATATTGCTCCATGCCCTTGTCATCGCAATGCTCCATGACCCCTGTCATCACAGTGCTCCGTGACTCCAGTCACCACAGTGATTCATGACGTTTCTCATGACAATGGTCCATGCCCTCGTCACACAAGGCTCTGGAATTTTTGTCACCACAATGCTCCATGAAATTTTAATCACAATGCTCTGAGTCCCTTGTCATCACAGTGCTCCAAGATTTTGTCAGCACAATGCTCCATGACACTTGTCATCAAAATGCTCCATGCGCTTGTCAGCACAATGATCCTTGACACATGTCATCACAATGTGCCATGCTCATTTCATCACAATGCTCCACATACTTTTCATCGCTCTGCTCCATAAAACTTGTCATCACAATGCTCCATGCACTTCTCATCAAAATCCTCTCTCCACACATATATCACAATGTTCCATCACTAGTCATCACAATACTCCCTCGCACCTGTGATCACAATATTCCATGACCCCTGTAATCACAATTCTCCATGCCCGTGTCATCACAAAGCTCCATGACGCATGTCATCAAAATGCTCCATCGCCTTCTCATCACAATGGTCCATGCCCTTGTCATCACAATGCTCCAACACCCCTGTAATCACAATGCTCCATGCCCCTTTTCATCTCAATGCTCCATGAACCCTGTCATCACAATGCACCATGCCCATCACCATAATATTTCATGCTATTGTCATCACAATGAAATCAAAATGCTCAATGACCTCTGTCATCACAATGCACCAAACCCTTCTGATCACAATGTTCCATAACACTTTTCATCACAATTCCCCATGACGCTGGTCATCACAATTATTCATGGTCTTCTCATCACAATGCTCCATGATCTTTGTCATCACAATGCTCAATACACTTATCATCACAATGCTCCCTGACAGTTGTCATCAGTATGCTCCTTGAACATTGTCATGACAAGGCTCCATGCATTTTTCATCACAATGATCCATTCCCTTTTCATCACAATGCTCCAAGACCCCTGTAATGACAATGCTCCATGTTCTTGTCATCACAAAGCTCCATGACGCATGTCATCAGAATGCTCCATTGCCATCTCATCACAATGCTCCATGCCCTTGTCATCACATTGCTTCAAAACCCCTGTAATCTCAATGCTCCATGCACATTTTCATCAGAATGCTCCATGACCCTTTTCATCAAAATGCTCCATGACCCCAGACATCGCAATGTTCCATAACCCCTGTCATCAAATTGTTCCATGACACTTTTCATCAATTTGCTCCATGACCTTGTCATCACAATGCTCGCTGCCCTTCTCATCACAATGCACCACGACCTTGTCATCAAAATGCTCCATGACGTTTGTCATCACAAAGCTCCATGACCCTTGGCATCACAATGCTCCATGCAATTTCATCACAATGCTACATGAAACCTCTCATCACATTGCTCCATGCCGTTGTCACCACAATGCTCCATGACCCTTGCCATCACAATGTTCCACAGCCTTGGCATCCAAGGCTCCATGACCCTTGTCATCACAATGCTCCAAGACCCCTGTAATCACAATGCTCCATGCCCTTGTCATCACAAAGATCCATGACACATGTCATCAAAATGCTCCATGGCATTCTCATCACAATGCTCCATGCCCTTGTCATCACAATGCTCCAAGACCCCTGTAACCACAATGCTCCATGCCCCTATTCATCAGAATGCTCCATGAGAATTGTCATCACAAGGCTCCATGGTCTTCTCATCACACTGCTCCAGGACCTTGTCATCACAATACTCCATTCCCTTGTCATCACATTGCTCCTTGACCACTGTCATCACAATACTCATGGACATTTTCAGGCCAATGCTCCATGACCTTCTCATCACAGTGCTCCATGACACTTGTCATCACAATGCTCCATGACCCCTCTCATCACAATGCTCCATGACACCTGTCATCACAATGCTCCATGCCCCTTGTCATTACAGTGATCCATGACGCTCTTCGTCATAATTATCCATGGTCTTTTCTTCACAATGCTCCATGCCATTGTCATCACAATGGACAATGACATATGTCATCACAATGCTCCCTGACAACTGTCTTCACAATATTCCATGACCTTGTCATCACAATGTTCCATGCCCTTGTCATCACAATGCGCCATGCCCACTCTCATCACAATAATCCATAAATCTTGTCAGAGCAATGCTCCATGACCCCTGTCATCACAATGCTCCGTGACTCCAGTCATCACAATGCTTCATGACCTTTGTCATCACAGTGGTCCATGCCCTCTTCACACAAGGCTCTGTGATCTTTTTCAACACAATGCTCCATGAATATTTCATCACAATGCTCTGTGTCCCTTGTCATCAAAATGATCCATGCCTTTGTCACCACAATGCTCCATGCTCTTGTCATCACTATGCTCCATGCCCACTGTCATCACAATAATCCATGAAACTTGTCAGACCAATGATCCATGCCCCTGTCATCACATTGCTCCATAACCTTGTCATCACAATGCTCCATGACCCCTTTAATCACAATGCTCCGTGACTCCAGTCATCACAATGCTTCATGACCTATCCCATCAAAATGGTCCATGCCCTCGTCACCCAAGTCTCCGTGATAATTTTCACCACAATGCTCCATGAATATTTCATCACAATGCTCTGTGTCCCTTGTCATCAAAATGCTCAATGCCTTTGTCAGCACAATCCTCCCTGACACTTGTCATCAAAATGCTCCATGCACTTGTCAGCACAATGCTCCATGACCCATGTCATCAAAATGCGCCATGCACTTGTCATCACAATAATCCGCATCCTTATCATTGCTATGATCCATAACACTTCTCATCACAATGCTCCATGCACTTCTCATCAAAATGCTCTCTCACCACATATATCACAATGTTACATCACTAGTCATCACAATACTCCCTCACCCCTGTCATCACAGTGTTCCATAACCCCTGTCATCACAGTGCTACATGCCCTTATCATCACAATGCTCCATGACCCCTGACATCACAATGTTCCATAACCCCTGTCTCAAAATGCTCCATGACCCATTTCATCACAATGCTTCATGACCCCTGACATCACAATGTTCCATAACCACTGTCATCAAAATATTCCATGACCCTTTTCATCAAATTGCTCCATGACCCTGTCATCACAATGCTCCCTGTCCTTCTCATCTCAATGCACCATGCCCTTGTCGTCAAAATGCCCCATGACACTTGGCATCACAATGCTCCATGCCATTGTCATCACAATGCTCAATGAAATCTCTCATCACATTGCTCCATGCCCTTGTCATCGCAATGCTCCATTACACATGTCATAACAACGCTCCAAGAACCCTGCCATCAAAATGTTCCATGGCCTTGTCATCACAAGGCTCCATGACCCTTGTCATCACAATGCTCCAAGACCTCTGTAATCACAATTCTCCATGCCACTTTTCATCTCAATGCTCCATGAACACTGTCATCACAATGCACTAAGCCCATCATCATAATGATTCATGCTATTGTCATCACAATGAAATCAAAATGCTCCATGTCCTCTGTCATCACAATGCTCCAAACCCTTCTGATCACAATGTTCCATAACACTTGTCATCACATGCCCCATGACGCTCCTCATCACAATTACGCAAGGTCTTCTCATCACAATGCTTCATGACCTTTGTCACCAGAGTGCTCAATACACTTGTCATCACAATGCTCCGTGACACTTGTCATCAGTATGCTCCTTGAACACTGTCATGACAACGATCCATGCCTATTTCATCACAATGATCCATTCCCTTTTCATTACAATGCTCCAAGACCACTGTTATCACAATGCTCTGTGACTTCAGTCATCAGAATGCTTCATGACATTTGTCATCACAATGGTCCATGACCTGGTCACACAAAGCTCTGTGACATTTGTCACCACAATGCTCCATGAAATTTTTATCACAATGCTCTGTGACCCTTGTCATCACAAAGCTACATGCCTTTGTCAGCACAATGCTCCATGACCCTTGTCATCACAATGCTCTATGCACATGTCAGCACAATGCTCCATAACCCATGTCATCACAATGCACCATGCACTTGTCATCACAATGCTCCACATCCTTGTCATCAAAATGCTCCATAAACCTTGTCATCACAATGCTCCATGCACTTCTCCTCACAATGCCTTCTCACCACTGATATCACAATGTTCCATCACTAGTAATCACAGTATTCTCTCACCCCTGTCATCACAATATTCCATGACCCCTGTAATCACAATTCTCCATGCCCTTGTCATCACAAAGCTCCATGACTCTTGTCATCAGAATGCTCCATGGCCTTCTCATCACAATGCTCCATGCCCTTGTCATCACAATGCACCAAAACCCCTGTAATCACAATGATCCATTTTCCTTTTCATCTCAATGCTCCATGAACCCTGTCATCACAATGCACCATGCCCATCACCATAATATTTCATGCTATTGTCATCACAATGAAATCAAAATGCTCAATGACCTCTGTCATCACAATGCACCAAAGCCTTCTGATCACAATGTTCCATAACACTTGTCATCACAATACCCCAAGACGCTCGTCATCACAATTATGCAAGGTCTTCTCAACAAAATGCTCCATGATCTTTGTCATCACAATGCTCAATACACTTATCATCACAATTCTCCCTGACAGTTGTCATCAGTATGCTCCTTGAACACTGTCATGACAAGGCTCCATGCATTTTTCATCACAATGATCCATTCATTTTTCATCACAATGATCCAAGACCTCTGTAATCATAGTGCTCCATGTCCTTGTCATCACAAAACTCCATGAGGCATGTCATCAGAATGCTCCATTGCCTTCTCATCACAATGCTCCATGCCCTTGTAATCACATTGTTTCAAAAATCCTGTAATCACAGTGCTCCGTGCACCTTTTCATCAGAATGCTCCATGCCCTTGTCATCAAAATGCACCATGACATTTGTCATCACAAAGCTCCATGACCCTTGGCATCACAATACTCCATGCCATTTCATCACAATGCTACATGAAACCTCTCATCACATTGTTCCATGCCCTTGTCACCACAATGCTCCATGACGCTTGTCATCACAATGCTCGATACACTTCTCATCACAATGCTCCATGCCCTTGTCATTACAATCCTCCATGACACATGGATCACAGTGTTCCGTGCCCTAGTCATCACAATGTTCCATGCCAAATCTCATCACAATAATCCATGAAATTTTCAGACAAATGTTCCATGCCCTTGTCATCACAATGCTCCATTGCCCCTGTCATAACAATGCTCCATGACCCCTGCCATCACAATGTTCCACCGCCTTGGCATCAAAGGCTCCATGACCCTTGTCATCACAATGTTCCAAGCCCTTATCTTCAAAATGCTCCATTACCTTAGTCATCACAATCCTCCATGACACTTGGTATCACAATGCTCCATGCCATTGTCATCACAATGCACAATGACATATGTCATCACAATGCTCCCTGACACCTGTCTTCACATTACTCCATGACCTTGTCATCACAATGTTCCATGCCATTGTCTTCACAATGCGCCATCCCCACTGTCATCACAATAATCCATGAAACATGTCAGACCAATGTTCCATGCCCCTGTCATCACAATGATCCATGCCCTTGTCATCACAATGCTCCATGACCCCTGTCATCACAATACTCCGTGACTCCAGTCATCAAAATGCTTCATGACCTTTGTCCTCACAATGGTCCATGCCCTTGTCACACAAGGCTCTGTGACCTTTGTCACTACAATGCTCCATGCCCTTGTCATCTCCATGCTGCATGCCCACTCTCATCACAATAATTCATGAAAATTGTCAGACCAATATTCCATGCCCCTGTCATCACATTGCTCCATGCCCTTGTCATCACAATGCTCCATGCCACTCTCATAACAGTGTTCCCTGACTACAGTAATCACAATGATTCATGCCCTTTCTCCTCACAGTGGTCCATGCCTTCGTCACACAAGGCTCTGTGATCTTTGTCACCATAATGCTCCATGAAATTTTCATCACAATGCTCTGTTTCCCTTGTCATCATAATACTCCATGCCTTTTTCAGCACAATGCTCCATGACACTTGTCATCAAAATGCTCCATGCGCTTGTCAGCACAATGCTCCATGACACATGTCATCACAATGTGCCAAGCTGTTTTCATCACAATGCTCCACATCGTTTTCATCGCTATGCTTCATATAACTTGTCATCACAATGCTCCATGCACTTCTCATCAAAATGCTCTCTCACCACATATATCACAATGTTCCATCACTAGTCATCACAATACTCGCTCACCCCTGTCATCTCAATGTTCCATGACCACTGTCATTACAGTGCTACATGCCCTTATCATCACAATGCTCCATGACCCCTGACATCACAATACTCCATGTCCTTGTCATCACAAAGCTCCATGACACATGTCATCAGAATGCTCCATTGCCTTCTCATCACAATGCTCCTTGCCCTTGTAATCACATTACTCCAAACCCCTGTAATTCAATGCTCCATGCACCTTTTCATCAGAATGCTTCATGACCCTTTTCATCAAAATGCTGCATGACACCTGACATCACAATGTTCCATAACCCCTGTCATCAAAATGATCCATGACACATTTCATCAATTTGCTCCATGACACTGTCATAACATAGCTCCCTGCTCTTCTCATCACAATGCACCATGACCTTGTCATCAAAATGCTCCATGACCTTTGTCATCACAAAGCTCCATGACCCTTGGCATCACAATACTCCATGCCATTTCATCACAATGCTACATGAAACCTCTCATCACATTGATCCATGCACTTGTCACCACAATGCTCCATGACGCTTGTCATCACATTGCTCGATACACTTCTCATCACAATGCTCCATGCCCTTGTCATTGCAATCCTGCATGACACATGTATCACAGTGTTCCGTGCCCTAGTCATCACAGTGTTCCATGTCGAATCCCATCACAATAATCCATGAAATTTTCAGACCAATGTTCCATGCCCTTGTCATCACAATGCTCCATTACCCCTGTCATAACAATGCTCCATGACCCCTGCCATCACAATGTTCCACCGCCTTGGCATCTTAGGCTCCATGACCCTTGTCATCACAATGCTCCAAGACCCCTGTAATCACAATGCTCCATGCCCTTGTCATCACAAAGATCCATGACACATGTCATCAGAATGCTCCATGGCCTTCTCATAACAATGCTCCTTGCCCTTGTTATCACAATGCTCCAAGACTCCTGTAATCACAATGTTCCATGCCCCTATTCATCAGAATGCTCCATGAGACTTGTAATCACAAGTCTCCATGGACTTCTCATCACACTGCTCCAGGACCTTGTCATCAAAATGCTCAATTTCCTTGTCATCACAATGCTCCTTGACCACTGTCATCACAATACTCCATGAACATTTTCAGGCCAATGCTCCATGACCTTCTCATCACAATGCTCCATGACACTTGTCTTCACAATGCTCCATGACCACTCTCATCACAATGCTCCATGACACCTGTCATCACAATGCTCCATGCCCCTTTTCATTACAGTGATCCATGACGCTCTTAATCATAATTATCCATGGTCTTTTCATCACAATGCTCCACGGTCTTGCTATCACAGTTCTCCATGCCCTGTTCATCACAATGCTCCATATCCCATGTCATTACAATTCTCCACGTCCTTGTCATCACAATGCTTCTTGACACTTGTCATCACAATGTTACATGATCTTGTCATAACAATTCTCCATGCACTTGTCATCGCAATGCTCTATGACCCCTGTCATAGCAAGCTCCATGCGCTTGTCATCACAATGCTTCAAGACGTTGTCATCAAAATTCTAAATGGCCCTTGTCATCACAATGCTCCATGCCCTTGTCATCACAATGCTCCATGACCCTTGTCATCACAATGTTCCAAGCCCTTGTCATCAAAATGCTCCATTACCTTTGTCATCACAATCCTCCATGACACTTGGTATCACAATGCTCCAAGCCATTGTCATCACAATGCACAATGACATATGTCATCACAATGCTCCCTGACACCTGTCTTCACAATAATCCATGGCCTTGTCATCACAATGTTCCATACCCTTGTCATCACAATGCGCCATGCCCACTCTCATCACAATAATCCATAAATCTTGTCATCACAATGCTCCATGACCCCTGTCATCACAATGATCCGTGACTCCAGTCATCACAATGCTTCATGACCTTTGTCATCACAGTGGTCCATGCCCTCTTCAAACAAGGCTCTGTGATATTTTTCACCACAATGCTCCATGAATATTTCTTCTCAATGCTCTGAGTCCCTTGTCATTAAAATGCTCCAGGCCTTTGTAACCACAATGCTCCATTCCCTAGTCATCACAATGCACCATGCGCTTGTCCTCACAATACTCCACATCCTTATCATTGCTATCCTCCATAACACTTGTCATCACAATGCTCCATGCACTTCTCATCAAAATGCTCTCTCACCACATATATCACAATGTTCCATCACTAGTCATCACAATACTCGCTCACCCCTGTCATCACAATGTTCCAAAACCCCTGTCATCAAAATGTTCCATTACCTTTGTCATCACAATCCTCCATGACACTTGGTATCACAATGCTCCATGCCATTGTCATCACAATGGACAATGACATATGTCATCACAATGCTCCCTGAAACCTGTCTTCACAATATTCCATGACCTTGTCATCACAATGTTCCATGCCCTTTTCATCACAATGCGCCATGCCCACTGTCATCACAATAATCCAGGAAACTTGTCAAACAAATATTCCATGCCACTGTCATCACAATGCTCCATGCCCTTGTCATCACAATGCTCCATCACCCCTGTTATCACAATGCTCCGTGACTCCAGTCATCACAATGCCTCATGACCTTTGTCATCACAATGGTCCATGCCCTCGTCACACAAGGCTCTGTGACCTTTGTCAACACAGTGCTCCATGCCCTTGTCATCACAGTGATCCATGCTCACTGTCAACACAATAATCCATGAAACTTGTCAGACCAATGTTCCATGACCTCGTCACACAAGGCTCTGTGATCATTGTCACCACAATGCTCCATGAACTTTTCATCACAATGCTCTCTGTCCCTTGTCATCACAATGCTCCATGCCTTTGTCAGCACAGTGCTCCATGACACTTGTCATCAAAATGCTCCATGCGCTTTTCAGCACAATGCTCCATGACCCCTGTCATCACAATGCTCCGTGACTCCAGTCATCACAATGCTTCATGACCTATCTCATCACTATGGTCCATGCCCTCGGCACACAAGGCTCTGTGATCTTTGTCACCACAATGCTCCATGAATATTTCATCACAATGCTCTGTGTACCTTGTCATCAAAATGCTCCATGCCTTTGTCAGCACAATGCTCCATGACACTTGCCATCAAAATGCTCCATGCGCTTGTCAGTACAATGCTCTATGACACATGTCATCACAATATGCCAAGCACTTGTCATCACAATACTCCATATCCTTATCATTGCTATGCTCCTTAACATTTGTCATCACAATGATCCATGCACTTCTCATCAAAATGCTCTCTCACCATATATATCACACTGTTCCATCACTAGTCATCACAATACTCCCTCACCCCTGTCACCACAGTGTTCCATGTCCCCTGTCATCACACTGCTACATGCCCTTATCATCACAATGCTCCATGAGCCCTGACATCACAATGTTCCATAACCCCTGTCACAAAATGCTCCATGACCCATTTCATCACAATGCTTCATGACCCCTGACATCACAATGTTCCATAACCCCTGTCATCAAAATATTCCATGACACTTTTATTCAAATTGCTCCATGACCCTGTCATCACAATGCTCCCTGCCCTTCTCATCAGAATGCACCACGCCCTTGTCTTCAAAATGCCCCATGACCTTTGTCATCACAAAGCTCCATGACCCTTGGCATCGCAATGCTCCTTCTCATTTCCATCACAATGCTCAATCAAATATCTCATCACATTGCTCCATGCCCTTGTCATCACAATGTTCCATTACACCTGTCATAACAATGTTCCATGACCCCTGTCATCACAATGTTCCACGGCCTTGTCATCACAAGGCTCCATGACCCTTGTCATCAAAATGCACCAAGACCTCTTTAATCATAATTCTCCATGCCCCTTTTCATCTCAATGATCCATGAACCCTGTCATCAAAATGCACCATGCCCATCATCATAATGATTCATGCTATTGTCATCACAATGCAATTAAAATGCTCCATGACCTCTGTCATCACAATGCTCCAAACCTTTCTGATCACAATGTCCGATAACACTTGTCATCACAATACCACATGACGCTCATCATCACAATTATGAAAGGTCTTCTCATCACAATGCTCCATGACCTTTGTCAACACAATGCTCAATACACTTGTCATCACAATGCTCCGTTCCACTTGTCATCAGTATGCTCCTTGAACACTGTCATGACAAGGATCCATGCCTATTTCATCACAATGATCCATTCCCATTTCATGACAATGCTCCAAGACCACTGTTATCACAGTGCTCTGTGACTTCAGTCATTTCAATTCTTCATGTCATTTGTCATCACAATGGTCCATGACCTCATCACACAAAGCTCTGTGACCTTTGTCACCACATGGCTCCATGAACTTTTAATCACAATGCTCTGTGATCCTTGGCATCGCACTGCTCCATGCCTTTGTCAGCACAATGCTCCATGACCCTTGTCATCACAATGCTCGATGCGTGTGTCAGCACAAAGCTCCATAACCCATGTCATCACAATGCGCCATGCACTTGTCATCACATTGCTCCACATCCTTGCCATCAAAATGCTCCATAAACCTTGTGATCACAATTCTCCATGCACTTCCCCTCAAAAGGGTCTCTCACCACTGATATCACAATGTTCCATCCCTAGTCATCACAATACTTCCTCACCCCTGTCATCACAATGTTCCATGACCCCTGTCATCACAATGCTACATGCCCTTATCATCACAATGCTCCATGACACCTGACATCATAATGTTCCATAACCCCTGTAAACAAAATGCTCCATGACCCTTTTCATCACAAAGCTCCATGACCACTGACATCACAATGTTCTATATCCTCTATCATCAAAATATTCCATGACCCTTTTCATCAAATTGTCCCATGAACCTGCCATCACAATGCTCCCTGCCCTTCTCATCACAATGCACCACGCCCTTGTCATCAAAATGCTCCATGACCTTTGTCATCACAAAGGTCCATGACACTTGGCATCACAATGCTCCATTCCATTGTCATCACAATGTTCCATGAACCCTCTCATCACATTGCTCCATGCACTTGTCATCCAAATCTCAATGACGCTTGTAATCACAATGCTCGATGCCCTTCTCATCACAATGCTCCATGCCCTTGTCATTACAATCCTGCATGATCGATGTATCACAGTGTTCCGTACCCTTGTCATCACAAAGCTCCATTACACCTGTCATAACAATGCTCCATGATCCCTGCCATCACAAGGTTCCACGGCCTTGTCATCACAAGCCTCGATGACCCTTGGTATAAAAATGCTCCAAGACCCCTGTAATCACAATGCTCCATGCCCTTGTCATCACTAAGCTCCATGATGCATTTCATCAGAATGTTCCATGGCCTTCTCATCACAATGGTCCTTGCCCTTGTAATCACAATGTTCCAACACCACTGTAATTACAATGCTCCATGCTCCTTTTCATCTCAATGCTCCATGAACCCTGTCATCACAATGAACCGTGCCCATCACCATAATATTTCATACTGTTGTCATCACAATGAAATCAAAATTCTCAATGACCACTGTCATCACAATGCACCAAACCCTTCTGATCAAAATGTTCCATCACACTTCTCATCACAATGCCCCATGATGCTGGTCATCACAATGATGCATGCCCTTTTCATCACAATGCTCCAAGAACCCTGTAATCACAATGCTCCATGTGCTTGTGATCACAAAGCTCCATGACGCATGTCATCAGAATGCTCCATTGCCTTCTCATCACAATGCTCCATGCCCTTGTCACCACAATGCTTCAAAACCCCTGTAATCATAATGCTCCATGCACCTTTTCATCACAATGCTCCATGACCCTTTTCATCACAATGCTCCATGACCCCTGATATCACAATTTTCCATAACCCCTGTCATCAAAATGTTCCATGACACTTTTCATCAATTTGCTCCATGACCCTGTCATCACAATGCTCTCTGCCCTTTTCATCACAATGCACCACGACCTTGTCATCAAAATGCTCCATGACCTTTGTCATCACAAAGCTCCATGACACTTGGCATCACAATGCTCCATGCCATTTCATCACAATGCTACATGAAATCTCTCATCACATTGCTACATGCCCTTGTCATCACAAGCCTCCATGACCCTTGTCATCACAGTGCTCCAAGACACCTGTAATCACAATGCTCCATGACCCTTGTCATCACAATGTCCCAAGCTCTTGTCATCAAAATTCTCCATTACCCTTGACATCACAATCCTCCATGACACTTGGTATCACAATGGTACATGCCATTGTCATCACAATGGACAATGACATATGTCATCACAATGCTCCCTGACACCTGTCTTCACAATACTCCATGACCTTGTCATCACAATGTTCCATGCCCTTGTCATCACAATGTGCCATGCCCACTGTCATCACAATAATCCATGAAACTTGTCAGACCAATGTTCCATGCCCCTGTCATCACAATGCTTGGTGACTACAGTCATCACATTGCTTCATGACATTTGTCATCACAAAAGTCCATGCCCTTGTCATCACAATGCTCCATGCCCACTGTCATCACAATAATCCATGAAACTTGTCAAACCAATGATCCATGCCCTCTTCACACAAGGCTCGGTGATCTTTGTCACCACAATGCTCCATGAAATATTCATCACAATGATCTCTGTCCCTTGTCATCACAATTCTCCATGCGCTTGTCAGCACAATGCTCCAGGACACTTGTCATCAAAATGCTCCATGCGCTTCTCAGCACAATGCTCCATAACCCATGTCATCACAATGCGCTATGGGCTTGTCATCACAATGCTCCACATCTTTTTCAACTCTATGCTCCATTAAACTTGTCATCACAATGCTCCATGCACTGCTCATCAAAATGCTCTCTCACCACATATATCACAATGTTCAATCACTAGTCATCACAATACTCCCTCACCCCTGTCATCACAATGTTCCATGACCCCAGTCATCACAGTGCTACATGCCCTTAACATCACAATGCTCCATGACCCCTGACATCACAATATTCCATAACCCCTGTCACAAAATTCTCCATGAGCCATTTCATCACAATGCTTCATGACTACTGACATCACAATGTTCAATAATCCCTGTCATCAAAATGTTCCATGACCCTTTTCATCAAATTGCTCCATGACGCTGTCATCACAATGCTCCCTGCCTTTCTCATCACAATGCACCACGCCCTTGTCATCAAAATGCCCCATGACCTTTGTCATCACAAAGCTCCATTATCCCTGTCATAACAATGATCCATAACCCCTGCAATCACAAGGTTCCATGGCCTTGTCATCACAAGCCTCCATGACCCTTGTCATCACAATGCTACAAGACACCTGTAATCACAATGCTGCATGCCCTTGTCATCACAATGCTCCAACACCCCTGTAATCACAATGCTCCATGCCCCTTTTTATCTCAATGCTCCATGAACACTGTCATCAAAATTCACCGTGTCCATCACCATAATATTTCATGATATTGTCATCACAATGAAATCAAACTGCTCAATGACCTCTGCCATCACAATGCACCGAACCCTTCTGATCACAATGTTCCATAACACTTGTCTTCACAATGCCCCATGACGCTGGTCATCACAATTATCCATGGACTTCTCATCACAATGCTCCATGATCTTTGGCATCACAATGCTCAATACACTTATCATCACAATGCTCCCTGACACTTCTCATCAGTATGCTCCTTGAACCCTGTCATGACAAGGCTCCATGCATTTTTCCTCACAATGATCCATTCCAATTTCATCACAATGCTCCAAGACCCCTGCAATCACAATGCTCCATGTCCTTGTCATCACAAAGCTCCATGACGAATGTCATCAGAATGCTCCATTGCCTTCTCATCACAATACTCCATGCCCTTGCAATCACAATGCTTCAAAACCCCTGTAATCACAATGCTCCATGCACATTTTCATCACAATGCTCCATGACCCTTTTGATCAAAATGCTCCATGACCCCTGACATCACAATGTTCCATAACCCCTGTAATCAAAATGTTCCAGGACACTTTTCATCAATTTGCTCCATGACCCTGTCATCACAATGTTCCCTGCCCTTCTCATAACAATGCACCACGACCTTGTCATCAAAATGCTCCATGACCTTTGTCAGCACAAAGCTCCATGACCCTTGGCATCACAATGCTCCATGCCATTTCATCACAATGCTACATGAAACCTCTCATCACATTGCTCCATGCCCTTGTCAGCACAATGCTCCATGACGCTTGTCATCACAATGCTAGATACTCTTCTCATCACAATGCTCCATTCTCTTGTCATTACAATCCTCAATGACACATTTATCACAGTGTTCCATGCCCTAGTCGTCACAATGCTCCATGCCGAAACTCATCACAATAATCCATGAAATTTTCAGACCAATGATTCATGCCCTTGTCATCACAATGCTCCATTTCCCCTGTCATAACAATGCTCCATGACCCCTGCCATCACAAGGTTCCACGGCCTTGTCATCCAAGGCTCCATGACCCTTGTAATCACAATTCTCCAAGAGCCCTGTAATCACAATGCTCCATGCCCTTGTCATCACAAAGATCCATGACGCATGTCATCAGAATGCTCCATGGCCTTCGAATCACAATGCTCTATTCCCTTCTCATCACAATGCTCCAAGACCCCTCTAATCACAGTTCTCCATACCACTTTCATCTCAATGCTCCATGAACACTGTCATCACAATGCACCATGCCCATCATCATAATGCTTCATGCTATTGTCATCACAATGAAATCAATATGCTCCATTACCTCTGTCGTCACAATGTTCTAATCCCTTGTGATCACAATGTTCCATAACACTTGTCATCACAATGCCCCTTGACGCTGGTCATCACAATTATCCATGGTCTTCTCATCACAATGTTCCATGATATTGGTCATCACAATGCTCAATACACTTATCATCACAATGCTCCCGGACACTTATCATCAGTATGCTCCTTGAACACTGTCATGACAAGGCTCCATGCATTTTTAATCACAATGATCCATTCCCTTTTCATCACAATCCTCCAAGACCCCTCTAATCACAATGCTCCATGTCCCTGTCATCACAAACCTCCATGACGCATGTCATCAGAATGTTCCATGGCCTTCTCATCACAATGCTCCATGCCCTGGTCTTCACAATGCTACAAAACCCCTGTAATCACAATGCTCCATGAACCTTTTTATCAGTATGCTCCATGACACTTGTCATCACAAGGCGCCATGGCACTCTCATCACAATGCTCCAGGACCTTCTCATTGCATTGCTCCATTCGCTTCTCATCACAATGCTCCATGACCCCTGTCATCACAGTACTCCATGAACATTTTCAGCCCAATGCTCCATGACCTTCTCATCAAAAAGCTCAATGACCCATATCATCACAATGCTACATGACCACAGTCATCAAAATGATCCATGCCACTTTCATCAGAATGTTCCCTGTGTTTGTCATCCCAATGCTCCATGACCCCTGTAATCACAATGCTCCTTGACGCTTGTCATCTCAGAGCTCCATGACACATGTCATCACAATTCTCCATGCCTTTGTCAGCAAAATGCTACATGACTTTGTCATCACAATGCTCCATGCACTTGTCATCACAATTCTCTATTACCAGTGTCATCACAATCCTCTGTGAACCATGGGATCACATTGTTTCATGCCCTTCTCATCACAATGTTCCATGATACTTGAAATCAAAATGATCCATGACCTGTGTCATCACAGTGCTCCAAACACTTGTGATCACAATGTTCCATAACAATTGTCATCACAACGCTCCATGATGCCTGTCATCACAATACTCCATGCCCCTGTCTTCACAATGCTCCAACAGCCCTGTAATCACAATGCTCCATGCCCCTTTTCATCTCAATGCTCCATGAACCCTGTCATCACAATGCACTGTGCCCATCACCATAATATTTCATGCTATTGTCATCACAATGAAATCAAAATGCTCAATGACCTCTGTCATCACAATGCACCAAACCATTCTGAACACAATGTTCCATAACACTTGTCATCACAATGCCCCATGACGCTGGTCATCACAATTATCCATGGACTTCTCATCACAATGCTCCATGATCTTTGTCATCACAATGCTCAATACACTTGTCATCACAATGCTCCCTGACACTTTTCGTCAGAATGCTCCTTGAACCCTTTCATGAAAAGGCTCCATGCCTTTTTCATCACAATTCTCCATGCCCTTTTCCTCACAATGCTCCATGCCATTGTCATCACAATACTCCACAAGCTTGTTATCAGAATGCTCCATGACCCTTGTCATCACAATGCTCCATGACCCCTGTCATCACAATGCTGCATGACACCTGTCATCACAATGCTCCATGCCACTTGTCATTACAGTTCTCCAAGACGCTCATCATCAAAATTATCCATGGTCTTCTCATCACAATGCTCCACGGTCTTGCCATCACAATGCTCCATGACACTTCTCATCACAGTGTTACATGCTCTTGTCATCACAATTCTCCATGCACTTGTCATCGAAATGCTCCATGACACCTGTCATAGTAAGCTCCATGTGCTTTTCCTCAGAATGCTTCACGAACTTGTCATCAAAATTCTCAATGGCCCTTGTCATCACAATCCTCCTTGCCCTTGTCATCAAAATGCTCCATGACCCTTGTCATCACAATGTTCCAAACCCCTGTCATCACAATGCTCCATTAACTTTGTCATCACATTCCTCCATGAAACTTGGCATCACAATGCTCCGTGCCATTGTCATCACAATGGAACATGACATATGTCATCACAATGCTCCCAGACCGCTCTCTTCACAGTACTCCCTGACCTTCTCATCACAATGCTCCATGCTCTTCTCATCAGAATGCGCCTTGCCCACTGTCATCACAATAAACCATGAAACTTGTCAGACCAATGCACCATGCCCCTGTCATCAGAATGCTCCATACCCTTGTCATCACAGTGTTCCGTTACTCCAGTCATCATAATCCTTCACGACCTTTGTCATCACAATGGTCCTTGAACTCCTCATCACAAGGCTCTGTGACCATTGTCACATTGCTCCATGAACATTTCATCACAATGCTCTGTGACCGTTGTCATCACAATGTTCCATGCCTTTGTCAGCAGAATGCTCCATGACCCTTGTCATCACAATGCTCCATGCGCGTCTCAGCACAATGCTCCATGACCCATGTCATCAAAATGCGCGATGCACTTGTCATCACAATGCTCCACAGCCTTGTCATCACAATGCTCCATAAACCTTGTCATCACAATGCTCCATGCACTTCTCATCAAAATGCTTTCTCACAACTGATATCACAATGTTCCATCACTAGTCATCACAATACTCCCTCACCACTGTCATCACAATTTTCCATGACTTCTGTCATCACAATGCTACATGCCTTATCATCACAATGCTCCATGACCCCTGACATCAAAATGTTCCATATCCTCTGTCATCAGAATGCTCCATCACCCTTTTCATCACAAGGCTCCAAGACCCCTGACATCACAATGTTCCATAACCACTGTCATCAAAATGTTCCATGACACTTTTCATCAAATTGCTCCATGACCCTGTGATCACAATGCACCATGTCCATCATCATAATGCTTCATGCTATTTTCATCACAATGAAATCAGTATGCTCCATGACCTCTGTCATCAAAATGCTCCAAACCCTTGTGATCACAATGTTCCATAACCATTGTCATCACAATGCACCATGACGCTCATCATCACAATTATCCATGGTCTTCTCATCACAGTGCTCCATGACATTTGTCATCACAATGCTCAATACACTTGTCATCACCATGCTCCCTGACACTTGTCATCAGTATGCTCATTGAACCCTGTCATGACAAGGCTCCATGCCTTTTTCATCACAATGATCCATACCATTTTCATCACAATGCTCCAAGACCCCTGTAATCAGAATGCTCCATGACCTTTAATCACAAACCTCCATGATGCATGTCATCAGAATGCTCCATGGCTTTCTCATCACAATGCTCCATGTCCTTGTCATCACAGTCCTCCAAGACCCCAGTCATCTCAATGCTCTGTGACTCCTGTCCTCACAAGGCTTCATGACATTTGTCATCACAATGGTCCATGTCCTCGTCACATAAGGCTCTGTAACCTTTCACACCACAATGCTCCTTGAACTTTTCATCACAATGCTCTGTGATCCTTGTCATCACCATGCTCCATGCCTTTGTCAGCACAATTCTCCATGAGCCTTGTCATCACAATGCTCCATGCACTTGTGAGCACAATGCTCCATAACCCATGTCATCACAATTCGCCATGCGCTTGTCATCACAATGCTCCACATTCTTGTCATTACAATGCTCCAAAAACCTTGTCATCACAATGCTCCATGCACTTCTCATCAAAATGCTCTCTCCCCCCGTCATCACAATGTTCCATGATCCCTGTCATTACAATGCTACATGACCTTATCATCACAATGCTCCATGAACCCTGACATCACAATGTCCCATAACCCCTGTCATCAAAATCCTCCATGACCCTTTTCATCACAATGCTCCATGACCCCTGACATAACAGTGTTCCATAACCACTGTCATCAAAATATTCCATGATACTTTTCATCAAATTGCTCCATGACACTGTCATCAAAATGCTCCCTGCCCTTCTCATCACAATGCACCACAATCTTGTCATCAAAATGCTCTATGAACTTTGTTATCACAAAGCGCCATGACACTTGGCATCACAATGCTCCATGCCATTTTCATCACAATGCTCCATGACCCCTGTAATCACAATGCTCCATGCACCTTTTCATCAGAATGCTCCATGAGACTTGTCATCACAAGGCTCCATGGTTTTCTCATCACAATGCCCCAGGACCTTGTCATCACAATACTACATTCCCTTGTCATCACAATGCCCCATTACCCCTGTCATCACAATACTCCATGAATATTTTCAGCCCAATGCTCCATGACCTTCTTATCACAATGCTCCTTGACCCTGTCATCACAATGCTCCATGATCACTGTCATCACAGCGCTCCATGACCCCTGACAACACAATGATCTGGGAATCTTGTCATGAAAATGCTCCATGACCCTTGTCATCACAATGCTCCATGCCCTTGTCATCACATTGCTCCATGAAGCCTCTCATCACATTGCTCCATGCCCTTGTCATTACAATCCTACATGACACATGTATCACAGTGTTCCGTGCCCTTGTCATCACAATGCTCCTTGCCCACTCTCATCACAATAATCCATGAAACTTTTCAGACCAATGCTCGATGCCCTTGTCATCAGAATGCTCCATTTCCCATGTCATAACCATGATCCATGACCGCTGCCATCACAATGTTCTACGGCCTTGTCATCACAAGGATCCAATACCACTGTAATCACAATGCTCCATGCCCCTTTTCATCAGAATGCTCCATGAGAATTGTCATCACAAGACTCCATAGTCCTCTCATCACAATGCTCCAGGACCTTGTCATCACAATGGTCCATGCCCACGTCATCAAAAGGCTCTGTGAAATTTGTCACCACAATGCTCCATGAAATTTTCATCACAATGCTCTTTTACCCATGTCATCACTATGTTCCATGCCTTTGTCAGCACAATTCTCCATGACAATTTTCATCACAATGCTCCATGCGCTTGTCCGCACAATGCCCCATGACCTGTGTCATCACAATGCGCCATGTGCTTGTCATCACAATGCT
Source organism: Hyperoodon ampullatus (assembly GCF_949752795.1). Lineage (NCBI taxonomy): Eukaryota > Metazoa > Chordata > Mammalia > Artiodactyla > Ziphiidae > Hyperoodon > Hyperoodon ampullatus. The sequence goes on from NW_027641089.1 coordinate 201,018, forward strand.
CCACAAGCTTGTCATCGCAGTGCTCCATAAACCTTGTCATCACAATGCTACATGCACTTCACATCAAAATGCTCTCTCCCCACTGATATCATTATGTTCCATCAGTAGTCATCACAATACTCCCTCACCCCTGTCATCACAATGATCCAGGACCCCTGTCATCAAAATGTTACATGACCCTTTTCATCATAATCCTCCATGACCCCTGACATCACAATGTTCCATAACCCCTGTCATCAAAATGTCCCATGACAATTTTCATCAAATTGCTCCATGACCCTTTCATCACAATGATCCCTGTCCTTCTCAACACAGTTCACCACGTGCTTGTCATCAAAATGCTCCATGACCTTTGTCATCACAAAGCTACATGACCCTTGGCATCACAATGCTCCATGCCATTGTCATCAAAATGCTCCATGAACACTCTCATCACATTGTTCCATGCCCTTGTCATCACAGGCTCCGTGATGCTTTTCATCACAATGCTCGATGCTCTTCTTAACACAATGCTCCATGCCCTTGTCATTACAATCCGCCGTGACCCATGTATCACAGTGTTCCGTGCCCTTGTCATCACAATGCTCCATGCCCCCTCTCATCACAATAATCCATGAAGCTTTTCAGACCAATGCTCCATGCCCTTGTCATCAAAATGCTCCATTACCCCTGTTATAACAATGCTCCATGACACCTGCCATTACAATATTCCACGGCCTTGTCATCACAAGGCTGCATAACCCTTGTCTTTACAATGCTCCATGTCCTTGTCATCAAAAAGCTCCATGACGCATGTCATCAGAATGCTCCATGGCCTTCTCATTCACGATGCTCCATGCCCTTGTCATCACAATTCTCCTAGACCTCTGTAAACACAATGCTCAATGCCCCTTTTCATCTCAAATCTCCATGAACCGTGTCATCACAATGCACCATGCCCATCATCATAATGCTTCATGCTATTGTCATCAAAATGAAATCAAAATGCTCCATGACCTCTGTCATCACAATGCTTCAAACCCTTGTGATCACAATGTTCCATAACACTTGTCATAACAACGCCCCATGATGCTGATCATCACAATTATCCATGGCCTTCTATTCACAATACTCCATGAACTTTGTCATCACAATGCTCAATACACTTGTCATCACAATGCTCGCTGACACTTGTCATCAGTATGCTCCTTGAACCCTGTCATGACAAGTCTCCATGAATTTTGCATCACAATGATCAATGTCCTTTTCATCACAATGCCCTGTGACCCTTGTCATCACAATGCACCATGCCTTTGTCAGCACAATGATCCATGACACTTTTCATCACAATGCTCCATGTGCTTTTCAGCACAATGCTCCTTGAAACATGTCATCACAATGCACCATGCCCTTGTCATCACAATGCTCCATGCACTTCTCATCAATATGCTCTCTCACCACTGATATCACAATGTTCCATCACTAGTCTTCACAATACTCCATCAACCCTGTCATCACAATGTTCCAGGAGCCCTATCATCACTATGCTACATGCACTTATCATCAAAATTCTCCATGACCAATGACATCACAATGCTCCATAATCCCTGTCATCAAAATGCTCTATTACCATTTTCATCACAATGCTCCATGACCCCTGACATCACAATTTTCCATAACCACTCTCATCAAAATATTCCATGACTTTTTCACCAAATTGCTCCATGACCCTGTTAGCACAATGTTCCCTGCCCTTCTCATCACAACACACCACGAACTTGTCATCAAAATGCTCCATGACCTTTGTCATCACAAAACTGCATGACACTTGGCATCACAATGCTCCATGCCATTGTCATCACAATGCTCCATGAGGCCTCTCATCACATTGCTCCATGCCCTTGTCATCACAAACCTCCATGTCGCTTGTCATCACAATGCTCGATGCCCTTCTCATCACAATGATCCATGTCCTTGTCATTACAATCCTCCATGACCCATGTATCAAAGTGTTCTGTGCCCTTGTCATCACAATGCTCCATGCCCACTCTCATCACAATAATCGATGAAACATTTCAGAACAATGCTCCATGCCCTTTTCATCACAATGCTCCATTACCCCTGTCATAACAATGCTCCATGACACCTGCCTTCACAAGTTTCCACGGCCTTGTCATCACAAGACTCCATGACACTTGTCATCACAGTGCTCCAAACACTGTAATTACAATTCTGCATACACTTGTCATCACAAAGCTCCATGACGCATGTCATCAGAATGCTCCATGGCCTTCTCATTCACGATGATCCTTGCCCTTGTCATCACAATGGTCCAAAACACCTGTAATCACAATGCTCCATGCCACTTTTAATCTCAATGCTCTATGAACCGTGTCATCAGAATGCACCATGCACATCATCATAATGTTTCATGCTATTGTCAACAAAATGAAATCAATATGCTCCATGACCTCTGTCATCACAATGCTCCAAACACTTGTGATCACAATGTTCCATAACACTTGTCATCACAACGCCCAATGACGCTCATCATCACAGTTATCCATGCGATTCTATTCACAGTACTCCATTACCTTTGTCATCACAATGCTCAATACACTTGTCATCACAATGCTCCCTGACACTTGTCGTCAGTATGCTCCTTGAACCCTGTCATGACAAAGCTCCATGCATTTTTCAACACAATGATCCATGCGCTTTTCCTCACAATGCTCCAAGACCCCTGGAATCACAATGCTCCATGCCATTGTCATCACAAAGCTTCATGACTCATGTCTTCAGAATGCTCCATGGCCTTCTAATCACCATGTTCCATGCCCTTTTAATCACAATGCTCCATTCCCATGTCATCAAAATGCCCCATGACCCCTGTCATCACAATACTCCATGAATATTTACAGCCCAATGCTCCAAGACCTTCACTTCACAATGCCCCATGAACCCTGTCATCACTATGCTCCATGACCACTGTCATCACAACGATCCATGACCCCTGAAAACACAATGATCCTGGACTCTTGTCATCAAAATGCTCCATGACCATTTTCATCACAATGATCCATTCCCTTTTCATCACAATGCTCCATAACCCTTGTCATCACAAGGCTCCAAGCCCTTGTTATCACAATGCTCCATTATATTTGTCATCACATTTCTCCATGACACTTGGCATCACAATGGGCTATGACATATGTCACCACAATGCTCCCTGACAACTGTCTTCACAATAATCTACGACCTTGTCATCACAATGCTCCATGCCCCTGTCATCACAATGTTCCATGCCCTTGTCATCACAATGATCCATTCCCTTGTTATCACAATGCTCCATGACCCCTGTAATCACAATGTTCAGTGACGCTTGTCATCACAGTGCTCCATGACACTTGTCATCAAAATGTTCCATGCATTTGTCAGCAAAATGCTTCATGAACTTGTCATCACAATGCTCCATTCCCATTGTCATCAAAATCCTCGATGAAACTTGGGTTCACATTGCTTGATGCCCTTGTCATCACAATGCGCCATGGTCCTTGAAATGAAAATGATCCATGACCTCTGTCATCACAATGCTCCATGCCCACTGTCATAGCAATAATCCATGAAGCTTCTCAGACCAATGCTTCATGCCGCTGTCATCACAATGCTCCATGCCCTTTTAATCACAATGCTCCATTACCCCTCACATCATAATGTTCCTTGACTCCAGTCATCACAATGCTTTATGACCTTTGTCATCACAATGGTCCATTCCCTCGTCATCACAATGCTCTGTAACACTTCTCATCACAATGCTCCATGCCTTTGTCAGCACAATGCTCCATGACCCTTGTCATCACAATGCTCCATGTGCTTCTCAGCACAATGCTCCGAGACACATGTCATCACAATGTGCCATGCACTTGTCATCACAATGCTCCACAACCTTGTCATCACAATGCTCCATAAACCTTTTTATCACAATGCTCCATGCACTTCTCATCTAAATGCTCTCTCACCACTGATATCACAATGTTCCATCACTAGTCATCACAATACTTCCTCACCCCTGTCATCACAATGTTCCATGACCCCTGTCATCAAAATGCTACATGCCCTTATCATCACAATGCTCCATGACCACTGACATCACAATGTTCCATGACCCCTGTCATCAAAATGTTCCCTGACCCTTTTCATCAAATTGCTCCATGACCTTGTCATCACAATGCTCCCTGCCCTTCTCATTACAATGCACCACGCACTTGTCATCAAAATGCTCCATGACCTTTGTCATCACAAAGCTCCATGACCCTTGGCATCACAATACTCCATGCCATTGTCATTACAATGCTCCATGATCGCTCTCATCACATTGCTCCCTGCCCTTGTCATCACAATGCTCAATGGTCTTTTCATCACAATGCTCCATGCAATTGTCATCATCATATTCCGCAAGCTTGTCGTCCGAATGCTCCATGAACCTTGTCATAACAATGCTCCATGACCCCTGTCATCACAATGCTCCATGACACCAGTTATCACAATGCTCCATGCCCCTTGTCACTACAGTGCTCCATGATGCCCGTCATCACAATTATCCATGGTCTACTCATCACAATGCTCCCCGGACTTGCCATCACAATGCTCCATGCCCTTGTCATCACAGTGCTCCAAGACCACTTTAATCACAATGCTCCATGCCCCTTTTCATCTCAATGCTCCATGAACCCTGTTATCACAATGCACCATGCCCATCATCATAATGCTTCATGCTATTGTCATCACAATGAAATCACATTGCTCCATGACCTCTGTCATCACAATGTTCCAAACCCTTGTGATCACAATGTTCAATAACACTTGTAATCACAACGCCCCATGACGCTCGTCATCACAATTATCCATGGTTTTCTCATCACAATGCTCCATGACCTTTGTCAGCACAATGCTCAATACACTTGTCATCACAATGCTCCCTGACACTTGTCGTCAGTATGCTCCTTGAACCCTGTCATGACAAGGCTCCATGCCTTTTCCATCCCAATGTTCCATGCCCTTGTCATCACAATGCTCCAAGACACCTGTAATCACAATTCTCCATGCCCCTTTTCATCAGAATGCTCCATGAGACTTGTCATCACAAGGCTCCATGGTCTTCTCATTACAATGCTCCAGGACCTTGTCATCACAATGCTCCATGACCCATGTCATCACAATACTCCATGAACATTTTCAGCCCAAAGCTCCATGACCTTCTCATTTCACTTCTCCATGACCCTTGTCATCACAACCCTCCATGACCCCTGACAACACAGTGATCCGGGACTCTTGTCATCAAAATACTCCATAACCCTTGTCATCACAGTGATCCATGCCCTTGTCATCCCAATTCTCCATGACCCCTGTAATCACAATGCTCCGTGACACTTGTCATCACAGTTCTCCGTGACCCTTGTCATCACAATGCTCCATGCCTTTGTCAGCAAAATGCTACATGACCTTGTCATCACAGTCCTCCATGACCCTAGGGATCACATTGCAACATGCTCTTGTTATCTCTGTCTTTATTTTCTGGTTTTTACAGATTTTCGGATGTCCCTTTTGAGTGGTGGGAAGTGACAATTCTTTGTAGTGTGGATTTGCATTGCGGGCTTGCTTGATTGGCCAAAAAGGGCGTATGCATTTTCTCCTGAATATATTCAGCAGAAAATGCATACACCGTTTTTGGCCAAGTGCATCATTGTCGAAGTTGTTATGCTTTTCCTGTGCTTTAAAGGCGATTCCAATTTACCACTTGAAATATGTTTTGTGCAATTCTGCCTCATTTTCAAGTCTGCTTCGTTGCCTTCCCTCAACAGATTTTTTGAAAAGAGTTGTCCTTTATAACTCTGCAGGTTTGTGAATTGCTGTGCCCCTGAGCTCCAATTTTCAACTCGTGTTTTTGTGAGCTGACAGGAAATCCACAATTTTGCTACAAGACCTATACTGGTTCCGGGGGTGCAGGCTGACGCTTTGGTTAATTCTTCCTTCCAGAGGGGAAATTAGAGTGACATGTGTCCGTCCAAATGCCTACAGCTACTCTCTGATTGGTTCTCCCTCTTCCCTTTCATCCACTGCACAATTTGCAAACTGTGCGAAGCAGGAGCTTATAGGGGCTGACTCTCCAAGTTGGGAGATTGATAGTAAAGCAGTTGGAATGCCAAACTGGAGCACAAGGAGAGGAAAAAATTAGGGTCCTTTTAGAAATCTTTTGCCATCACAGGGTGTCCATTCTCTAGGTTTCCCATACATGTTATAACTGTAGTGATATTCCCTTCTACCTGGAGAGTTGGGACCCATGGAATGGGTGGCATGCATTACTGCTTTAAAGGGTCTGCATTTTCTCACCCTATCTCACCAGTCCTCTCAGGCCCAAGTGTCCAGCCTTATGTCTCATCTAGCTGTCTTTGCAGACGGGGTCATTCCAGGTTTCATCAGAACCCCTGAAGGAATTGTGTAAGAATTTCGCTGTTTTTTTTGTCTTGTTTTTGAAATTCATTTTTTAATGGGGTTGAGCTGATTTTCACCGACATGTTTATGCCGGTCTAGACACACTTGATTCCCTTATGGAGACATATCAATATATAGGTTTTAAGTTTCTTACTAGTCAGATATATTCCTGTGCTGGGAATTGGGGTTTTGAGTCCCGTTCACTGAGGAAGTTGTAGGTTTTGTCTATTCTGTATTTGCTTCATGGAATGCTACATGTGCTAATATCACACTCTGGTTTTATGCATCACCCCACCTCTCCTTCCCCCTTAAGCAGGCATAAGAGTGTTTCCTCAATGTGAGACTCTGTTCTCTTTCCTCAGTTCATGTGTAGCCATGTTTGCAGGACCTTCATAAGTGATATCTTATGATAAGTTTCTTTTTCTGTGTGACTTATTTCACTTAGAATCATCGTACCTAAATCCACTCATTATGCTGCTACTGGCCTTATGACATTGTTTTCATGTCTGAGTGATATTCCATTGTACAAAATTACCACAAGTTCTTTACGCAAATTTCTCTTTCCTGGAATATTTAAGATGTACCGAAGTTGAGGTTCTTGTATGCACAGCAGCCCTAAACTTTGGGGTGCCTGTGTCTTGTTGATATTTAGTCTTCCCAAGTTATATGCCCATGAGTGGAAGTGCCCTATGCTCGGTAGCTTTGTATTTTAGATGTTTTAGGAAACAGCATACACTTCTTCAGAGTGGCTCTTGGATATTTATATCCCACCCATCAGCGTGACTATCTCCCTGTTCTCCATGGCCTCTCCTGCATTTCTGGTTTGTACACATTTTTTGGATGGCCTTTCTGAGCAGTGGAAATTGAGACTTCTTTGTTGTGCAGATTTGCATTTCCCGCTTGCTTGGTTGGCCAAAAATTCTGTATGTGTTTTTTTCCTGAAGTTATTCATGAAAAAAACGCATACACCGTTTTGCCCAACTACATCATTTTAGAAATTCTGCTGCTTTTCATATGCTTTAAATGTGAGTCCAATCTACCTTTTGAAATCTGTTTCCTGGAATTCTGCCTCTCATTCAGATCCTCTTCGTTGCCTTACCTGAATATATTTTTGGACGTTGGTTATCATTTTTATCTTTGCAGGTCTTTGAATTGTCTGCTCCTGAGCTCCATTTTGCAACTCGCTTTTTTTGTGAGCTGGCCGCCAAACCATTGTATTGCTCCCGGCCCTATTCTCGTTCTGGGGAGGCAGGCTGAGCCTTTGGTTAATTTTTCTTCCTAGTGGGAAATTAGAGTGACATGGGCCTGTCAAAACTCCTACAGCTAGTCTCTCATTGGTTCCCCCTCTTCCCGTTTATCCTCTGCACAAATTGCAAACTGTGTGAAACAGGAGGTTAAAGGTGCTGATTCTCCAAGTGGGGAGATTGTTAGTAATTTGGCTGGAATGGCGGACCCCAGCACCAGGAGATCAAAAATGAGGTGCATTTTAGACCTCTTTCCTGATAACACGGTTTACATTCGTCTCGGTCTCCCAGGCATGATTTTGCTGTCAGAAGATTCCCTTGAACCTGCATATTTGGGACCCATGGAATGGGAATCAGGCAGTATTTCTTTTAAAGGTCTGCATTTCCTCACCCAGCCTCTCTAACATCTCTTAGTGTGCATAGCTTCCTGCCTTATATATCATACTGCTGTGGGTCTACATGTGTTCAATCCATGTTACATCATAGCCCTTTAACAAAAGTTGTAAGAAATTTTGTCTGTCTCACTGTTTTTCTAAATATTTTTAAATTTATTTTTATATTGGTTACAGCTGATTTTCAAAGCTCTGTTTTTTGCTGCTGTACATCCACTTGATTCATGTACTGTGAGACAACAATAAATTCTTTTTCAGATGCTTACCATTCATATGTATTATTTTCCAGTGACTTGAGTGGGCTGAGTGCAGTTCTTTGAGGTACCGTGTAGGCCTTGTCAGTTATTCAATATGGTACTTGGAAAGGTATCTTTGCTAATTTCAACCTCCTGAATAATTCCTCACCCTTCCTCACCTTTCCCATTTAGCAGCCTTATTTCTATTTTCTACATATTTGACTATGTTTCTGTTTTGTAATTTATTTCATGTGTAGCCATTTTTGATTCCACCTTTAAGTGACATCTTATGATATGTGTCTTTTTCCTTCTGAAATACGTCACTTAGAATGATCGTATGTAACTCCTCCAGAGTTGTTACAACTGGCCTTATTTCATTGATTTCTGGATGAGTAATATTCCACTCTACATAAGTACCCCATCTCTTTTATCCATTTTATCCTTCCAGGGACATTTAGGTTATATCCAAGTTGAGGCCCTTTTTAACAGAGAGGTGGTAAACGTTGGGGTGCCTGTTTTCTGTCGATTTTTGTTTTTCCCAAGGTATACGCCCATGAGTGCAAGTGCCCTATGCTCTGTAGCTCATGTTTTAGATGTTTTAGCAAACACAATACACTTCTCCAGAGTGGCCGTTGGCAAATTACATTTCCACTATCAGCCTCACAGGGCTCCCTTTTCTCCTCACCCTATCCTGCATTTCGTGTGTTTACATTTTATGTGGATGGCCCTTCTGAATGATGTGAAGTGATACATTTTGTAGTATTGATTTCCAGTGCCCACCTGTTTGGTTGGATAAAATGTGTGTATGGCCTTTACTTGAATATATTCAGAAAAAATGCATACGCCCTTTTTGGCCAACTGCATCATTGGCGATGTTCAGCCCCTTTTCTTGTGCTTTAATGGGGAGTCCTTTCTAACTCTTAAAATCTGTTTCCTGCCACTCTCCCTTGCTTACAAGTCCTTTTCTGTGACTTACCTCAAGACATTTTTTGACGATAGATATTTTCAACTCTGCAGTTTCATGAATTTTAGTGCCCCTGAGTTCCATATTTCAACTTGTGTTTTTGGAAACAGGACACAAAACAGTGGGATTTCCTCTAGTCCTATTCTGTTTCCATGGGCAATTCTAGCCTTTGATGAATTTGTCTTCTTGATTGGAAATTAGAGTGGCATGTGCCTGTCCAAACACCTAGGACTTGTCTCTAAATTTTTCTCATCCTTCCGCTTCATCCTCTGGACAAATTCCAAACTGTGTGCAACAGGATGTTGATGGTGCTGATATCCCCAAGTGAGGAGATTGTTAGGAAAGATGCTGGAGGGGTGAACCCGAGCACCAGGCGATGAGGAGATGAGGTGCCTTTTACAAACTGTTTCCGATCAAATGGTGTACCATCCTCTAGGTGTGACAGGCATGTTTGAGCCGTAGGAATGGTCCCGTGCATGTAAGGAGAACACCAGGGATTTTTCCAAATCAGTTCCTCCCCGAACCACAAACTGGGGAATTTTTAAGCTATGGCTACACATATGTCCATTAACGGCCTTGGGAAATAGGCAGAGTCCAAACTTTAGATGATTGAAATCTTCAGAGTCAGAAGTGCTCACCATCGGCCTTGCTTAGGTTACATTTTATCTGTCATTGATAGATGATGTCAATAAAAGTATCTACTCTTTTTCAGATTATTTCCCCTTATAGGTTATTGCAAAATATTCAGTGTAGTTCCCTGTGCTACACAGTAGTTCCTTGTTGATGATCTGTTTTATACATAGCAGTGTGTATGTGTTAATCCCAAACTGTTAACTTATCCCTTCTCCTACCTTTCCCCTTTGGTAATAATAAATTATAAGATTTTATACTTCTCAGAAATGGGGAAGCTTAAAGAGAGGTATCATTTTCAATGGAAAAGCATTCAAAACAAGATTGAAGCTTCAGCCAAGAGTATTCGATGTACATCCTTGGGAATAAATCACTTCATTTCTCTAATGTTGACCTGACAAATAAGACAGATGTCTTCACTGAACTTGCTTATAATAAAGTGATGGAAATATTAAATGTAAGTCTTAGAAACATCTTATTTTACCCGAGCCTTATACACTGCTCTATGTTGACTACAGTTGGGCTCACACATCTGTTCATTGAAGTTACAATGTTCTCAATTTCTGTTACTGATCCTCCAGAGTGGAGCACAACAGGAGTCCCCGTGCCCAGTGTCATTGGAGCCAACAGATCAAGACTGAGTTTGGTTCAGAAGCAAAGGAAACTTTATATTTTGAAAACAGAATGGAGAGGTGAGAGCGTGGACTCCCCCGTGGGCTGTGGGCTGGGCTGCTGTGTAGGGATCCCGGCAGCGTCAGCAGGAGGGAGGGGATGGAGCTCTCGAAGGCTGGGTTGGCTGCAGCTCAGGCTCTATGTCGCAGAGTCTGCATGGGACCCCGCTAGCTGAGGTGTCGGCCCAGCCATTCTGCACTAGGAAAACGGGTCTGAAGTGCCGGGTGTGGGACCTCTGCATGCGGAACACTAGGAGCACGTGACATTGGACAAAGCACAAAGGAAAAACAGGTTAGACTTTATTTTATTGCCCAGATTCTCTTTTTATCTCGCAGGAATTTTTAATGAACTTTGCCGGAGACGAACACCTCCTCTGCTTTTTGTCCCGTTCCTCATTCTTGGGGTGCTGAGGGTGCAGACCCCTCTTTTGTAACTGCTTCATGCTGAGGTGGGAGCCCTCATACACGGGCGGAGGGGCAAAACTTCTCCCCAGCAGCCTCCAGGTGAGGTTGATTGTGCCCAGGACTCCTGCCTCGCTGGTCTTCCACCTAAGCACCAGCATTGGAAGTGTTATAGATTCTAATGACCTTTAAGTGTCCAGGAAAGAGATGCACAGTGATGCTGTGGTGGCAGGTTTCACCCCACCCCACATTTGTTCGGCGACCTTATGCTGACGGTTTTTGCCAGCCTAGATGCACTGTCCAGTAGTCTGTGCTTTCTTTAATTAGGTCCCTGAATTAATGTACAAACAGCACCATGTGTCAGAGCCCTGCCCGCTCAACTCCGAGACAGTCCAGGTTCGGTGGTGATCCAGGACCATGACGTCCACTGAGTCAACGGCCTTTTGACGTAGCCAGCAGTCCAGCTGGTCATATTGGCCACCATTACCGCGGTGTCTGTAGGGTTTTCTACGGTGAAATTGTGATATACGTTTCCTCCGCCAAGCTTGTTAGCTCCCGTCTGTGTGCAGTAAGTCCTCCAAGCAGTAGTCTGCTCTTTTGGGGTACAGACTTGTTTTCTGAGAGAAACTCCAGGTCAAGTGATGGTCACACGTGTCTTCTTGGGGGCCCATTGCCCCCGTTTGTCTCTCTGGAGGTTGGAGTTGGAGGGCCTCCTCACTCGAGGTCAGTGTGTCCACAGAGCGACCCCTGCAAATTCAGGGCATGATGGGTGGTTAGGATCACCACGTGGGGTCCTTTTCCCTTAGGAGGGAGCTGGCCTTGTGGGCTGCTGATTTCCAGCTTTTTAGATATCCCAGGATCCTGGCCTGATGGGGCAGGGGGCAAAGCCCTTGGTGACCATAGTTTATCATACCTGAAGGGCATTCTTGTGTTGCCCCATTTCAAGTGGTCCCAGTTTTTGCACTAAGGCTCCAAGGGCGTTTAACCTTTGACCGGGTATGTAAAGGTCAAAGGGTTTAGCTAAATTAGGGAGTTCCTGGGCAAGGGTCTGAATTGACTGCTCTTTCCATTCTTGAAAGGCTGCTTCTGGATTCTATTCAAAAGGATCATCATCTTTTCGTGTCAGTGTTTCATGTAGAGGCTCAGCTATTAAACTGTAGTTAGGGATCCAGATGCAGAAAACCTTGGCCTCCCCAGGAACCCCTAAGCTGTCTTCTAGTTTTAGAAGAGGTAAGGCTGCAAATGGCTTCTTCCCTATCCTGGGATGCGTTTCTCCTAATATCTGTGAGAATGAAGCCCAGGCATGTCACCTTAGCCTGGGATATTTGAGCCTTTTTCTTGGACACCATCTATTCTTCCTTGGCTAGGTAGTTCAGAGGCATCTTTATTAGGCCTGGGGATCAGAATGTCATCTGCATATTGATGGAGGGTTCCCTTTTACAGAGGTAGAACTTTTAGGTCTTTAGAGGACATTTCCCCAATGATGGTGTGGCGATTTTTGAACCATTGGGGCAGGACGTCCCAGAATTATTGCTTTTGTTGCATGTTGTGTCCTGCCACTCACAAGCCAAAAATTCTTGTGACTCTGGGATGAATGGAATACAGAAGAAGGCATCATTGAAGTCTAATACAGAATGCCATGGCCTGGTGGATGTTAGAATGACCAGCAGGGTGTAGGAAATAGGAGCTACTTGATGTATATCCTCCGTGGCTTCACTGACTGTCCTGATATCCTTTACCAGGTCTCCAGCAGCCCATGGGGCTCTCGTGGTCAGGCCAATCCCAGGATATGGAGCTCACCTGTGCAGCTACCAAGCAGCCCATGGGGCTCTCATAGTCAGGCCCTTACCAGGATACGGAGCTCCCCTGGGCATGTACCCCAGCAGGGCTGGACACACAGGAACCGTGCACATAGCCCACTTGCAGAGAACCCCCAGCTCACCTGTCGCTCACAGCTGACACAGAACACCTCAGAGCAGGACTTGGACTAACAAACAGCAGCTCTGACAGGTCTGTGTCCCTGGGTATCACTCTGTGTGGCCTCTCTCTGCCTGGTCTTCCAGACACTTCCACTGCAGCAACGGCAACAGGCCTCTGTCTCCATCCACCATCACTCCTCTCCCTGACTCCTGGGTTCCTCTCGTTAGGATAGGGTCTTCTTGAAGTTTTTTCCAATCATGGACCACATAAAATGATAAGTAAATAAGCCGCAGCTGCAGCCCCTTGTCTATCCTGACTCTCAAAGCCCACACCTGTTCCTTGGGCCTGGCCCGTTTAGCAAGGCTCAATTTCTGCAACTGTGAGCCCCGGAGGGGTGAGGATTGGCTGATTTGGGCAGCCTGACAACGCCTGCCAGCCCTCCCCAGGTGTGCCTGGGTTGAGGTCAATATAAACACCTCTCCAATCTGCAAGAGCTCCTGTAGCTGTGCCTGACGCCATATTCTCTGCCCCGTCAGCAGTGTCGGGGCTGGGGTGGTGGGATGAAGTGAAGGGCCGTGGCTTTGTGGGTGGCCCAGTGTGAGTGGGGCTCTGCTGGACTTTCTGCAGGAGTTGCCAGGCTGTCACCTGCTAAAGACGAGGATGTGTCACCCATACCTGCCGCTGGAATTTCTCCCCAGGCAGAGGTGAGGAAGTAAAAAAGCAGTGGGTGCCGTGGCAGGAGGGGTATCTCAGGCAGGGAAATGGAAAGCTTCCAGAAGAGCATCTGGGGCCTGGACCATCCTGGCTGGCCGGCTGCCACCAAGTCGGCCTGCATGCTGTCGCTGCTGTGGCTCCACAGCCCTTCCTCTAGGCTTGCAAGTTCTTGTATATATTCAGGAGTTTTACCTGGAAAGGGTGGGAAGATTTCAGCTGCAGCAGGACTGTGGCTCAGCTCACATTTACTCACAGACGCCTCGACATAGTCCCCCAGCTTTTCAATGAGGATGCTCCTTGTGGGGGGGAGCGCTGCTGACTGCATGGGAGATGATTTCCCACTTCTGACCAACTTAAGAATTTTTTACCACTGGAGCAAGTGCCCTGATACGATTTTCCTCTGTATAAATGGTGGTTTCTGTTTTTTTTTTTTTTTTTTTCCTTTTTCCTTTTTGGTTCAAGGTAGGTTTTATTTATTCCTCTTTTTTTTTAATTTAGAGATATAAACATGGAAATAATGCATTTATATAAAGACGTCTATATGAAGGGAAAAACTTTTTTTCTGTTTTATTTTATTAAATGTTATTTATTTATTTTTAATTTTTTAAAATTTATTTATTTCTTTTATACAGCAGGTTCTTATTGGATATCTATTTTATACATATAAGTGTGCACATGTGAATCCCAGTCTCCCAATTCATCCCACCACCACCCTCACATGGCGTTCCCCCCTTGGTGTCCATATGTTTGTTCTCTACATCTTTGTCTCTATCTCTGCCCTGCCAACCGGTTCATCTGTACCAATTGTCTAGGTTCCACATATATGCATTAATATACAATATTTGTTTTTCTCTTTCTGACTTACTTCACTCTGTATGACAGTCTCTAGATCCATCAAGGTCTCTACAAATGACCCAATTTCATTCCTATGTATGGCTGAGTAATATTCCATTGTATATATGTACCACATCTTTATCCATTGGTCTGTCTGTGGGCACTTAGGTTGCTTTCATTACCTGGCTATTGTAAATAGTGCTGCAATGAACATTGTGGTGAATGTGTCTTTTTGATTTATGCTTTTCTCTGGGTATATGCCCAGTAGTGGGATTGCTGGATTATATGGTAATTCTATTTTTAGTTTTTTAAGGATCCTCCATTCCATTCTCCATAGAGACTGTATCGATTTACATTCCCAACAATAGTGGAAGAAGGTTCCTTTTCTCCACACCCTCTCCAGCATTTGTTGTTTGTAGATTTTCTGATGATTCCCATTCTAACAGGTGTGACGTGATACCTCATTGTAGTTTTGATGTCCATTTCTCTAATAATTAGTGATTTTGAGCAGATTTTCATGTGCGTCTTGGCCATCTCTATGTCTTCTTGGAAGAAATGTCTATTTAGATCTGCTTCCATTTTTGTATTGGGTTTTTTGTCTTATTAATGTTGACCTGCATGAGCTGTTTATATATATTGGAGATTAATCACTTGTCCATTGATTCGTTTGCAAATATATTCTGCCATTCTGAGGGTTGTCTTTTCGTCTTGTTTGTAGTTTCCTTTGCTTTGCAAAAGCTTTTACGTTTCATTAGGTCCCATCTGTTTAGCTTCTTTTTTTTTATTTCATTACTATAGGAGGTGGATCAAAAAAGATCTTGCTGTGATTTACGTCAGAGTATTCTTCATAAGTTTTCCTCTCAGAGTTTTATACTCTCCGGTCTTACATTAAGGTCTCTAATCGATTTTGAATATATTTATATGTATGGTGTTGGGGAGTGTTCTAATTTCATTTTTTACATGTAGCTTTCCATATTTCCCAGCACCACTGATTGAAGAGGCTGTCTTATCTCCATTGTATAGTCTTGCCTCCTTTGTCATAGATTAGTTGACCATAGGTGTGTAGGTTTATCCCTGGGCTTTCTTTTTTTTTTTTTTTCCTTTTACACGTTTATTGGAGTATAATTGCTTTACAATGGAGTGTTAGTTTCTGCTGTATAACAAAGTGAATCAGCTATACATATACAGATATCACCAGATCCCCTCCCTCTTGCATCTCCCTCCCACACTCCATATCCCACATCTTTATGTGGTCACAAAGCACCGAGCTGATCTCCCTCTTCTATGTGGCAGCATCCCAGTATCTATCAGTGTTACATGTGATAATGTATTTATGTCCATGCCAATCTCTCACTTCGTCCCAGTTTACCCATACCCTTTCCGGTGTCCTCAAGTCCTTTCTCTACATCTGTGTCCTTAATCCTGTCCTGCCACTAGGTTCTTCATAATCTTTTTTTTTTTTTTCTTCATTAGATTCCGTATATCTCTGTTAACATACAGTATTTGTTTTTCCCTTTCTGACTTACTTCACTGTGTGACAGATTCTAATCCATCCACCTCAGTACAAATAACTCAGTTTTGCTTCTTTTTATGGCCGAGTAATATTCCATTGTATATATGTGCCAGATCTTCTTTATCCATTCATCTGTCGATGGACACTTAGGTTGCTTCCATGTCCTGGCTATTGTAAATAGAGCTGCAATGAATATTTTTGTACATAACTCTTTTTGAATTATGGTTTTCGTAAGGCAAATGCCCAGTAGTTGGATTGTTGTGTCGTATGGTACTTCTATTGTTAGTTATTTAAAGGAACATCCGTACTGTTCTCCCTAGTGCCCATATTAATTTACATCCCCACCCACAGTACAAGTGTGTTCCCTTTTCTCCAATAAGGGCCTCTCCATCATTTATTGTTTTGTAGATTTTTTTGATGATTGCCACTCTGACTGCTGTGAGGTGATACCTCACGGTAGTTTTGATTTGCATTTCTCTAATGATTAGTGATGTTCAGCATCCTTTCATGTCTTTCTTGGTAATCTGTATATCTTCTTTGGAGAAATGTCTATTTAGGTCTTCTGCCCGTTTTTGGATTGGGTTGTTTGTTTTTGTGATATTGAGCTACATGAGGTGCTTGTAAAATTTGTAGATTAATCCTTTATCAATTGCTTCATTTGAAAATATTTTCTCCCATTCTGAGGGTTGTTTTTGCATCTTGTTTATGTTTTCTTGTACTGTGTAAAAGCTTTTAAGTTTCATTAGGTCCCATTTGTTGATTTCTGTTTTTATTTCCATTTCTCTAGGAGGTGGGTCAAAAAGGATCTTGCTGTGATTTATGTCATAGAGTGTTCTGCCTATGGTTTCCTCTAAGTGTTTTATAGTGTCTGGTCTTATATTTAGATCTCTAATCAAATTAGAGTTTATTTTTGTGTATCATGTTATGGAGTGTTCTAATTTCATTCTTTTATGTGTAGGGGTCCAGTTTTCCCAGCACCAATTACTGAAGAGACTGTCTTTTCTCCATTGTATATCCTTAGCTCCTTTGTCATAGATGAGATAGCCATAGGTATGTAGGTTTATCTCTGAGCTTTCTGTCCTGTTCCATTGATCTGTGTTTATGCCAATCTACATACACTTGATTCCATTATGGAGACATATAAATACATAGGTGTCAAGATTATTACCAGTCAGATATATTCCTCCTCAGTGAATAGGGTGTTTTGTGTCCAGTTCATTGAGAAAGGAGTAGGTCTTGTCTATTACATATTTGGTATATGGAATGGTATCTCTGCTAATTTCAAACTCTGCTTTTACACATCACCCCACGTCACCTTTCCCCTTAAGGAGGCATAAGTGTGTTTTCTAAATGTGTAACTCTGTTCTCTTTTGAAATTCAGTTCATGTGTAGCCATGTTTACATTCCCTCTATAAGTGATATATTACAATAAGTTTCTTTTTCTTTGTGGCTCATTTCCCTTAGCATCATCATACCTAAAGCCACTCATTATGCTGCTATTGGCCTTAGGACATTGATTTTATGTCTGAGTGACATTCCATTGTATATAAGTACCACAACATCTTTATCCATTATTTTCCCTTTCCTGGGATATTTAAAGTGTACCAAAGTCGAGGTTCTTGTAAACAGAGCAGCCCTAAACTTTGGACTGGCTGTGTTTTGTGGATTTTTAATTTTCCCAAAATGCACGCCCATGAGTGGAAGTGTGCTATGCTCTGTAGCTCTGTTTTAGAAAACAACATACAGTTTTCCAGCGAGGCTGTTGGCAATTTACATCCTGTCCATCGGCGTAACCAGGCTCCCTTTTCTCCATGGCCTGTCCTGTATTTGTGGTTTCTACACTATTTGCGGATGGCCCTTTTGACCAGAGGTAAGTGACACTTCTATGTAGGGTGGATTTGCAATGCCTGATGGCTTGCTTGGCCAAAAAGGGCATATGCATTTTTTTCCCGAATATATTCAAGAAAATACACATACTCCCTTTTCAGCGAAGGGCAACATTGTCAAAGTTCTGTTGTTTTCATGTGCTTTAAAGACGACTCCAATCTACCTCTTGAAATCTGTTTCCTTCAATTCTGCCTTGCTTTCAAATCCTCTTCACTGCCTTACCTCAATATATTTCTGGATGATAGTTGTCCTTTATAACTCTGCAAGTTTGTGAATTGCTGTGCCCCTGATTTCCATTTTTCAACTTGCTTATTTGTGAGCTGGCTGCAATACCGCAGGATGGCTTTAGGCCCTAGTCTGGTCCCGGGGTTGCAGGCTGAGCCTGAGTTTAAATCTTCTTCCTGATGGGAAACTACAGAGACATGTGCCCATCCAAACACCTACAGCTAATCTCTCATTTGTTTCCCGTCTTCCTTTTCATCCTCTGCACAATTTGCAAACTGTGCATAACAGCAGGGTAAACGCCCTGACACTCCAAGTGGGGAGATTTTTAGTAATGCAGATGGAATGGCGAAGCCGAGTACGAGGAAAGGAAAAATGAGGTACCTTTTAGAAAACTTTCCGGTTTACACAGTGTACCATCCACTGGGTTCCCCAAGCATGTCTTAACTGTCGGAAGATTCCCTTAAACCTGGAGAGTTTGGGCCACTAGAATGGGTAGCACACAGTATTGCTCTAAGTGGTGTTCTTTTGCTCACACAACCTCAGCAATCTTGTCAGACCCAAGTGTCCAGTCTTATGTCTCATCCAGCTGTGGATGTAAAGGTGGTCAATCCAGGTTGCATCACAGGCCCTGAACGTAATTTTTAAGACTTTCTCCCTGTTTCGCTGTTTTTCCATTTTGCTTTTGAAATTTATTTTTATAAGGGGGTTTAGCTGAATTTCAGTGCTGTGTTCATGTCATTATACACACACATGATTCATTTATGGTGACATGAGAATACATATGTTTTAAAATTCTTACTAGTCAGATATATTCCTCTTCAATGAATAGGGGTGGTTGAGTCCAGTTCGTTTTGCCGGGAGTAGGTGCTGTCTATTACATACTTGGTTTATGGAACGATATCTGTGCTAATTAAGGACTGTGGATTTATGCATCACCCCAACTCGCCTTTCCCCTTAATCAGGAAGAAGTTTGTTTTCTAAATGTGTGACTCTGTTGTGTTTGTAATTCAGTTCATGTGTAGCCATGTGTACATTCCCGCTATGAGTGATATCTTATGATAAGTTTCATTGTTCTGTTGTCTTTCCTAACTCAGATCACGTGTAGCCATATTTACAGGACCTTCATAAGTGATATCTTATGATAAGTTTCTTTTTCTCTGTGACTTATTTCACTTAGAATCATCGTACCTGAATCCACTCATTTTGCTGCTACTGGCCTTATGACATTGATTTCATGGCAGAGGTATATTCCATCGTACGTAAGTACCACAATTTCTTGAAGCATTTTTGTCTTTCCTGGGATATTTAAGGTGTACCCAAGTTGAGGTTCTTGTAAGCAGTGAAGCCCTAAATTTCGGGGTGGCTCTTACTTATTGATTTTCAGTTTTCTCAAGGTATCTTCACTAGACTGGAAGTGCCCTTGGCTCTGTAGCTCTGTTGTTTACTTGTTTTAGGGAACACAATGCACTCCTCCAGAGAGGCAGTTGGCAGTTTACATCCTGCCCTTCAGCATAACTAGGCTCCCTGTTCTCCAGCGCCTGTCTTGCCTTTGTCGTTTTTACACATTTTGCGATGTCCCTTTTGACCTTTGGGAAGTGATACTTCTTTGTAGTGCAGATTTGCATTGCCTCCCTAGTTGCTTGGCCAAAATGGGCATAAGCGTTTTCTCCTAAATATATTCAGGAGAAAACGCATATGCTCTTTTTGGCCAAGTGAATCATTGTCGAAGTTGTGCCCCTCTTCCTGTGCTTTAAAGGCGATTCCAATGTACCTCTTGAAATCTGTTTCCTGCTATTCTGGCTCGCTTTCAAGTACGCCTCGTTGCCTTCCCTCAACAGATTTTTGGACGATAGTTATCCTTAATTACTCTGCCAGTTTGTGAATTGCTGTGCCCCTGAGCTCCATTTTTCAACTCGTTTTTTGTGAGCTGACCGCAAGTCCAAAATTTTGGTTCAGGATCTACACCGGTTTCCGGCAGGTTGCTGAGACTTTGGTTAATACTTCTTCCTGCCGGGAAATTAGAGTGACATGTGCCCGTCCAAATGTCTAACAGCTACTCTCTCATTGGTTCTCCCTCTTCCCTTTCATCCTCTAATAGATTGGCAACCTTTGCGAACCAGGAGTTTAAAGGGGCTGTCTCTCCAAGTTGGGAGATTGATAATAAAGCAGTTGGAAAGTCAAACCGGATCACCAGGAGAGGGACGATTAGTTGAGTTTTAGAAACCTTTCGTATTCACAGTGTGTCCATTCTCTAGGTTTCCCGTACATGTTATTGCTGTAGTAATATTCCCTTCAACCTGGAGAGTTGGGACCCTTGGAATGTGTGCCACGCATTATTCCTTTAAATGGTCTGCATTTGCTAACTGAATCTCACCAATCCTCTCAGTCCCACGTGTCCAGACTTATGCCACATCCAGCTGTCGTTGTAGATAGGGTCATTCCAGGTTTCATCAGAGACCCTGAAGGAATTGTAAAGAATTTCCCTGTTTTTTTGTTTTGTTCTTGAAATTCCTTTTTATAGTGGGTTTGAGCTGATTTTCACTGCCATGTTTATGCCAGTCTAGACACACTTGATTCCCTTACGGAGACATATCAATACATAGGTTTTAAGATTCTTACTAGTCAGATATATTCCTCTGCGGATAATACTGTTGTTGAGTCCCGTTCACTGAGGAAGGAGTAGGTCTTGTCTATTCTGTATTTGGATTATGGAATGGTACCTGTGCTGTTATCAAACTCTGGTTTTATGCATCTCCCCACCTCTCCTTTCCCCTTAAGCAGGCATAAGTATATTTTCTCTATGTGAGACTCTGTTCTCTTTACTAATTCAGTTCATGTGTACCCATGTTTGCATTTCCTTCATAAGTGATATCTTATGTCAGAATGCTCCATGGCTCTTGTCATCATAATGCTCCATGATGCTTGTCACCACGATTATCCATGGCCTTCTCATCACAATACTCCACAGTCTTGCCATCACATTGCTCCATGCCCTGGTCATCACAATGCTCCATGTCCCTTGTCATCACAATTATCCACCTCTTTGTCATCACAATGTTCCATGACACTTCTCATCACCATGTTACATGCTCTTGTCATCACAATTCTCCATGCATTTCTCATCGCAATGCTCCCTGAACCCTGTCATAGCAAGCTCCATATCCTTGTCATCACAATGCTTCATGACATTGTTATAAAAATTCTCAATGTCCATTGTCATCACAATGCTCCCTGCCATTGTCATCACAATGCTTCATGACACTTGTCATCACAATGCTCCAAGCTCTTGTCATCACAATGCTCCATGCCCTTTTCATCACAATGCTACATGACCCATGTCATCACAATTTTCCTTGACACCTGTCATCACAATGCTCCTTGCCCCTTGTCAGTACAGTGCGCCATGATGCTCGTCATCACAATTACCCAAGGTCTTCTCATCACAATGCTTCACGGTTTTACCATCACAGTGTTCCATGCCCTGGTCATCTCAATGCTCCATGTCCCTTGTCATCACAATTCTCCACGTCCTTGTCATCACAATGCTTCTTGACACTTCTCATCACAATGATATATGCTCTTGTCATCACAATTCTGCATGCACTTGTCATCACAATGCTCCATGACCCCTGTCATAACAAGCTCCATGTGCTTGTCATCACGATGTTTCAAGACCTGGTCATTAAAATTCTCAATGGCTCTTGTCATCACAATGATCCATGCCCTTGTCATCACAATCCTCCTTTACCTTTGTCATCACAATCCTCCATGACACTTGGCATCACAATGCTCCATGGCATTGACATCACAATGGACCATGACATATGTCATCAAAATGCTCCCTGACACCTGTCTTCACAATAATCCATGACGTTGTCATCACAATGTTCCATGCTCTTGTCATCACAATGCACCATTCCCACTGTCATCACAATAATCCATGAAACTTGTCAGACGAATGCTCCATGCCCCTGTCATCACAATGCTCCATGCCCTTGAAATCCCAATGCTCCATGAACCCTGTCATCACAAGGCTCCGTGACTCCATTCATCACAATGCTTCATGATCTTTGTCATCACAATGGTCAATGCCCTCGTCATCAAAAGTCTCTTTGACTTATGTCACCACAATGCTCCATGAACTTTTCATCACAATGCTCCGTGACTCTTGTCATCACAATGCTCCATGCCTTTCTCAGCACAATACTCAATGAGACTTGTCATCACAATGCTCCATGCGCTTGTCAACACAATGCTCCACCAGCTTGTCATCACAATGCTCCATGCACTTCTCATCAGGATGCTCTGTCACCACTGATATCACAATGTTCCATCAGTAGTCATCACAATACTCCCTCACCCTTGTCATCACAATGTTCCAGGACCCCTGTCATCACAATACTACATGCCCTTATCATCACAGTGCTCCATGACCCCTGACATCACAGTGCTCCATTACCCATGTCATCAAAATGCTCCATGACCCTTTTCATAACAATGTTCCATGACCCCTGACCTCACAATGATCCATAACACATGTCATCAAAATGCTCCATGACTTTTGCCATCAACAAGCTCCATGACCCTTGGCATCACAATGCTCCATGTCATTGTCATCACAATGCTCCATTAACCTTCTCGTCACATTGCTCCATGCCCTTGTGATCACAAATCTCCATGACGCTTGTCATCAAAATGCTCGATGGCCTTCTCATAACACTGCTCCATGCCCTTGTCATTACAGTTCTCCATGAACCCTGTACCACAGTATTCCGGGCCCTTTTCATCACAATGCTCCATGCCCACTCTCATAACAATAATCCATGAAACTTTTCTGACCAATTCCACATGGCCTTGTCATCACAATGCTCCATTACCCCTGTCATAACAATGCTCCATGACCCTTGTCATCACAAGGCTCCAAGACCCATGTACTCACAGTGCTCCATGCCCTTGTCATCACAAAGATCCATGATGGATGTCATCAAAATGCTCCATGGCTTTCTAATCGCAATGCTCCTTTCCCTTGTCATCAGAATGCTCCAAGACCCCTGTAATCACAATGCTCCATGCCCATTTACATCAGAATGCTCCAGGACCTTGTCATCACAATGCTCCATTCCCTTGTCATCACAATGCTCCATGACTGCTGTCATCACAGTAATCCATGAACATTTTCAGCCCAGTGTTCCATGACATTCTCATCACAATGCTCCATGACCACTGTCATCACAGTGCTCCATGACCCCTGACAAAACAGTGATCCGGGACTCTTGTCATCAAAATGCTCCATGACACTTGTCATCACAATGATCCTGCCCTTGTCATCCCAATGCTC
This sequence comes from Hyperoodon ampullatus, assembly GCF_949752795.1. Taxonomy (NCBI): domain Eukaryota; kingdom Metazoa; phylum Chordata; class Mammalia; order Artiodactyla; family Ziphiidae; genus Hyperoodon; species Hyperoodon ampullatus. Next base: position 224,459 of record NW_027641089.1, read on the forward strand.
CATGAACCCGTAATCACAATGCTCCGTGATGCATGTCATCACAGTGCTCCATGACACTTGTCATCACATTGCTCCATGCCTTTGTCATCAAAATGCTCCATGACCTTGTCATCACAATGCTCCATGCCCTTCTCATCACAATGCACCACGACCTTGTCATCAAAATGCTCGAGGACCTTTGTCATCACAAAGCTCCATGACCATTGGCATCACAATGCTCCATGCTCCTTTAAATCAAAATGATCCATGACCCCTGTCATCACAATACTCCAAACGCTTGTGATCACAATGTTCCATAATTCTTGTCATCACAGCGCTCAATGATGTCTGTCATCACAATACACCATGCCCTTCTCATCACAATGCTCCATGACGTTTGTCATCACAATTCTCAATACACTTGTCATCACAATGCTCCCTAACAATTGTCGTCAGAATGCTCCTTGAACCCTGTCATGAAAAGGCTCCATGCCTTTTTCATCACAATGCTCCATGTCATTTTCATCACAATGCTCCATGCCATTGCCATCACAATACTCCACAAGCTTGTCATCAGAATGCTCCATGACCCTTGTCATTACAGTGCTCCATCACCGCTGTCACCAGAATTCTCTATAACACCTGCCATCACAATGCTCCATGCCCCTTGTCATTACAGTGCTCCATGACACTCGTCATCACAATTATCCATGGTCTTCTCATCACAATGCTCCACGGTCTTGCCATTACAATGCTGCATGCCCTGGTCATCACAATGCTCCATGTCTTTGGTGATCACAGTTCTCCACGTCCTTGGAATCACTATGATCCATGACACTTCTCCTCACAGTGTTAAATGCATTGTCATCACAATTCTCTATGCACTTTTCATCACAATGCTCCATGAACCCTGTCATAGCCAGCTCCATGCGGTTGTCATCACAATGCTTCATGAATTGTCATCAAAATTATCAATGGCCCTTGTTATCACAATGCTCCATGCCCTTGTCAACACAGTGCTCCAAGCCCTTGTCATCACAATGCTCCATTACCTTTGTCATCACAATCCTCCATGACACTTGGTATCACAATGCTCCATGGCATTGTCATCACAAGGGACCATGACATATGTCATCACAATGCTCCCTGACACCGGTCTTCACAATAATCCATGACCTTGTCATCACAATGATCCATGCCCTTGTCATAACAATGCACCATGCCCACTGTCATCACAATAATCCATGAAACTTGTCAGACCAAAGCTCCATGCCCCTGTCATCACAATGCTCCATGCCCTTTTCATCACAATGCTCCAAGAACCCTGTAATCACAATGCTCTATGCCCCTTTTCATTAGAATGCTCCATGAGACTTGTCATCACAAGGCTCCATGCTCTTCTCATCATAATGCTCCACGACCATGTCATCACAATGCTCCATTCCCTTGTCGTCACAATGTTATATGACACCTGTAATCACAATACTCCATGAACATTTTCAGCCCAGTGTTCCATGACCTTCTCATAACAGTGCTTCATGACCCATGTCATCAAAATGCTCCATGACCACTGTCATCAAAATGCTCCATGACCATTGTCATCACATTGATCCATGCCCTTGTCATCCCAGTGGTCCATGGCCCCTGTAATCACAATGCTCTGTGACGCTAGTCATCACATTGCTCCGTGACCCTTGTCATCACAATTCTCCATGCTTTGTCAGCAAAATGCTACATGACATTGACATCACAATGCTCCATGCGTTTGTCATCATAATTCTCCATTACCATTGTCATCAAAATCCTCCATGAATCTTGGGATCACATTGCTTCAAGCCCTTGTCATCAAAATGCTCCATGTTCCTTGAAATCAAAATGATCCATGATCTCTGTCATCACAATGCTCCAAACACTTGTGATCACAATGTTCCATAACACTTGTCATCACAACACACTTTGATGCCTGTCATCACAATTATCTATGGACTTCTCATGACAATGCTCCATGAACTTGGTCATCACAATGCTCAATACACTTATCATCACAATGCTCCCTGTCATTTTTCATAAGAATGCTCCTTGAACCGTGTCATGAAAAGGCTCCATGCACTTTTCATCACAATGCCCCATGCCATTTTCATCACAACACTTCACAAGCTTGTCATCAGTATCCTCCATGACCCTTGTCATCACAATGCTCCATGACACTTGTCATCACAATGCTCCACGCCCATGTCATTAGAGTGCTCCATGACGCTCGTCATCACAATTATCCATGGTTTTCCCATCACAATGCTCCACGGTCTTGCCATCACAATGCTCCATGACACTTCTCATCACAATGTTACATGATCTTGTCATCACAATTCTCCATGCACTTGTCAACGCAATGCTCCATGACCGGTCATAGCAAGCTCCATGTGCTTTTCATCACAATGCTTCACGAACTTGTCATCAAAATTCTCAATTGCGCTTGTCATCACAGTGCTCCATGCCCTTGTCATCACAATGCTACATGACCCTTGTCATCGCAATGTTCCAAGGCTTTGTCATCAAAATGCTCCATTACCTTTGTCATCACAATCCTCCATGACACTTGGTATCACAATGTGCCATGCCATTGTCATCACAATGGACAATGACATATGTCAACACTATGCTCCCTGACACCTGTCTTCAAAATACTCCATGACCTTGTCATCACAATGTTCCCTGCCCTTTTCATCACAATGCGCCATGCCCACTGTCATCACAATAATCCATTTAATATGTCGGACCAAAGTTCCATGCCCCTGTCATCACAATGCTCCATGCCCTTGTCATCACAATGCTCCATGACCCCTGTCATTCCAATGCTCCGTGACTCCAGTCATCACAATGCTACAAAACCTTTGTCCTCACAATGGTCCATTCCCTCGTAACACAAGGCTCTGTGACCTTTGTCACCACAATGCTCCATGCCCTTGTCATCTCAGTGCTCCATGCCAACTGTCATCAAAATAATCCATGAACTTGTCAGACCAATGTTCCATGCCCCAGTCATTATATTGCTCCATGCCATTGTCATCACAATGCTCCATGACCCCTGTCATCACAATGCTCCGTGACTCCAGTCATCACAATGATTCATGACCTTTCTCATCACAATGGTCCATGTCCTCGTCACACAAGGCTCTGTGATCTTTGTCACCACAATGCTCCATAAAATTTTCATCACAATGCTCTCTGTCACTTGTCATCACAATGCTCCATGCATTTGTCAGCACAATGCTCCATGACACTTGTCATCAAAATGCTCTATGCGCTTGTCAGCACAATGCTCCATGACACATGTCATCACAATGTGCCATGCTCTTTTCATCACAGTGCTCCACATCCTTTTCATTGCTATGCTCCATAAAACTTATCATCACAATGCTCCATGCACATCTCATCAAAATGCTCTCTCACCACATATATCACAATGTTCCATCACTAGTCATAACAATACTCGCTCACCCTTGTCATCACAATGTTCCATGACCACTGTCATCACAGTGCTACATGCCCTTATCATTACAATGTTCCATGACCCTTGTCATCACAATGCTCGATGAGCGTGTCAGCATAATGCTCCATAAGCCATGTCATCACAATGCACTATGCGCTTGTTATCACAATGCTCCACATCCTTGTCATTAAAATGCTCCATAAACTTTGTCATCACAATGCTCGATACACTTCTCCTCAAAATGTCTTATCACCACTGATATCACAATGCTCCATCAATAGTCATCACCATACTCCCTCACCCCTGTCATCACAATATTCCATGACCCCTGTAATCACAATTCTCCATGCCCTTGTCATCACAAAGCTCCATGACGCATGTCATCAGAATGCTCCATGGCCTTCTCATCACAATGCTCCATGCCCTTGTCATCACAATGCAACAACACCCCTGTAATCACAATGCTCCATGCCCCTTTTCATCTCAATGCTCCATGAACCCTGCCATCACAATGCACCGTGCCCATCACCATAATATTTCATGCTTTTGTCATCACAATGAAATCAAAATGCTCAATGACCTCTGTCATCACAATGCACCAAACCCTTCTGATCACAATGTTCCATAACACTTGTCATCACAATGCCCCATGACACTGGTCATCACAATTATCCATGGTCTTCTCATCACAATGCTCCATGATCTTTGTCATCACAATGCTCAATACACTTATCATCACAATGCTCCCTGACAGTTGTCATCAGTATGCTCCTTGAACCCTGTCATGACAAGGCTCCATGCATTTTTCATCACAATGATCCATTCCCATTTCATCACAATGCTCCAAATCCCCTGTAATCACAATGCTCCATGTCCTTGTCATCACAAAGCTCCATGACGCATGTCATCATAATGCAGCATTGCCTTCTCATCACAATGCTCCATGCCCATGTAATCACATTGCTTCAAAACCCCTGTAATCTCAATGCTCCATGCACCTTTTCATCAGAATGCTGCATGCCCTTTTCATCACAATTTTCCATGACCCTTGTCATCGCAATGTTCCAAGCCCTTGTCATCAAAATGCTCCATTACCTTTGTCATCACAATCCTCCATGACACTAGTTATCACAATGCTCCATGCCATTGTCATCACAATGGACAATGACATATGTCATCACAATGCACCCTGACACCTGTCTTCACAATACTCCATGCCATTGTCATCACAATGTTCCATGCCCTTGTCATCAAAATGCGCCATGCCCACTGTCATCACAATAATCCATGAAACATGTCAGACCAATGTTCCATGGCCCTGTCATCACAATGCTCCATGCCCTTGTCATCACAAAGCTCCATGACCCTTGGCATCACAATGCTCCATGCTATTTCATCACAATGCTACATGAAACCTCTCATCACATTGCTCCATGCTCTTGTCAGCACAATGCTCCATGACGCTTGCCATCACAATGCTCGATACTCTTCTCATCACAATGCTCCATGCCCTTGCCATTACAATCCCCCATGACACATGTATCACAGTGTTCCGTGCCCTAGTCATCACAATGCTCCATGCCGAATCTCATCAAATTAATCCATGAAATTTTCAGACTAATGTTCCATGCCCTTGTCATCACAATGCTCCATTACCCCTGTCATAACAATGCTCCATGAACCCTGCCATCACAATGTTCCACGGCCTTGTCATCCAAGTCTCCATTACCCTTGTCATCACAGTGATCCAAGACCCCTGTAATCACAATTTTCCATGCCCTTGTCGTCACAAAGATTCATGACACATGTCATCAGAATGCTCCGAGGACTTCTCATCACAATGCTCCATTCCCTTGTCATCACAATTTTCCATAACACCTGTTCTCAAAATGTTCCATGACACTTTTCATCAATTTGCTCCAAGACCCTGTCATCACAATGCTCCCTGCCCTTCTCCTCACAATGCACAACGAGCTTGTCATCAAAATGCCGCATGACCAATGTCTTACACAAATATCCATTACCCCTCTCATAACAATGATCCATGCCCCATGTCATCACAATTCTCCACGTCCTTGTCATCACAATGCTCCATGACACTTCTTATCACAATGTTACATGATCTTTTCATCACAATTCTTCATACACTTGTCATTACAGTTCTCTATGACGACTGTCATAGCAAGCTCCATGCGCTTGTCATCACAAAGCTTCACGACGTTGTCATCAAAATTCTCAGTGGCCCTTGTCATCACAATGCTCCATGCACTTGTCATCACAATGCTCCATTACCCTTGTCATCACAATTTCCCAAGCTCTTGTCATCAAAATGCTCCATTACCTTTGTCATCACAATCCTCCATGGCATTTGGTATCACAATGCTCCATGCCATTGTCATCACAATGGACAATGTCATATGTCATCACAATGCTCCCTGACACCTGTCTTCACAATACTCCATGACCTTGTCATCACAATGTTCCATGCCCTTCTCATCAGAATGTGCCATGCCCACTGTCATCACAATAATCCATGAAACTTGTCAAACCAATGTTCCATGCCCCTGTCATCACAATGCACCATGCCCTTGTCATCACAATGCTCAGTGACCCCTTTCATCACAATGCTCCGTGACTCCAGTCATCACAATGCTTCATGACCTTTGTCATCACAATGGTCCATTCCCTCGTCACACAAGGCTCTATGACCTTTGTCACCACAATGCTCCATGTCCTTGTCATCACAAAGCTCCACGACGCATGTCATCAGAATGCTCCATTGCCTTCTCATCACAATGCTCCTTGCCCTTGTCATCACAATGCTTCAAAACCCCTGTAATCACAATGCTCCATGCACCTTTTCATCAGAATGCTCCATGACCATTTTCATCAAAATGCTCCATGACCCCTGACATCACAATGTTCCATAACCCTTGTAATCAAAATATTCCATGACACTTTTCATCAGTTTGCTCCATGACCCTGTCATCACAATGCTCCCTGCCCTTCTCATCACAATGCACCACGACCTTGTCATCAAAATGCTTCATGACGTTTGTCATCACAATGCTCCGTGACCCTTGTCCTCACAATGCTCCATGCTTTGTCAGCAAAATGCTACATGACATTGTCATCACAATGCTCCATGTGCTTGTCATCATAATTCTCCATTACCATTGTCATCAAAATCCTCCATGAACCTTGGGATCACATTGGTTCAAGCCCTTGTCGTTAAAATGCTCCATGTTCCTTGAAATCAAAATGATCCATGACCTCTGTCATCACAATGCTCCAAACACTTGTGATCACAATGTTCCATAACACTTGTCATCACAACACACTTTGATGCCTGTCATCACAATTATCCATGGACTTCTCATGACAATGCTCCATGAAATTTGTCATCACAATGCTCAATACACTTATCATCACAATGCTCCCTGTCATTTCTCGTCAGAATGCTCCTTGAACCGTGTCATGAAAAGGCTCCATGCACTTTTCATCACAATGCTCCATGCCATTTTCATCACAACACTTCACAACCTTGTCATCAGTGTCCTCCATGACCCTTGTCATCACCATGCTCATTGACACTTGTCATGACAATGCTCCACGCCCATGTCATTAGAGTGCTCCATGACGCTCGTCATCACAATTATCCATGGTTTTCTCATCAAAATGCTCCACGGTCTTGCCATCACAATGCTCCATGACACTTCTCATCACAATGTTACATGATCTTGTCATCACAATTCTCCATGCACTTGTCATCGCAATGCTCCATGACCCGTCATAGCAAGCTCCATGTGATTTTCATCACAATGCTTCACAACATTGTCATCAAAATTCTCAATGGCGCGTGTCATCACAATGCTCCGTGCCCTTTTCATCACAATGCTCCATGCCCTTGTCATCACAATGCTCCATGACCCCTGTCATCACAATGCTCCGTGACTCCAGTCATCACAATGCTTCATGACCTTTTTCCTCACAATGGTCCATGCCCTCGTCACACAAGGCTCTGTGACCTTTGTCACCACAATGCTCCATGCCCTTGTCATCTCAATGCTCCATGCCCACTGTCATCACAATAATCCATGAAATTTGTCAGACCAATGGTACATGACACTGTCAGCATATTGCTCCATGCCCTTGTCCTCACAATGCTCCATGACCCCTGTCATCACAGTGCTCCGTGACTCCAGTCATCACAATGATTCATGACATTTCTCATCACAGTGGTCCATGCCCTCGTCACACAAGGCTCTGTGATATTTGTCACCATAATGCTCCATGAAATTTTCATCACAATGCTCTGTGTCCCTTGTCTTCACAATGCTCCATGCCTTTGTCATTACAATGTTCCAAGACCCTTGTAATCACAATGCTCCATGACCCTTTTCATCAGTATGCTCCATGAGACTCGTCATCACAAGGCTCCATGGTCTTCTCAGCACAATGCTCCAGGACCTTCTCATCACAATGTTTCAGGAACTTCTCATCAAAATTCTCAATGGCCCTTGTCATCATAATGTTCCAAGCCCTAATCATCATAATGACCCATTATCTTTCTCATCACAATCCGCCGTGAAACTTGGCATCACAATGCTCCATGCCATTGTCATCACAATGGACCATGACATATGTCATCACATGCTCCCTGACACCTGTCTTCACAATACTCCGTGACCTTGTCATCACAATGCTCCATTCCGTTGTCATCACAATCCGCCATGCCCACTCTCATCACAATAATCCATGAAACTTGTCAGACCAATGCTCCATGCCACTGTCATCACAATGGTCCATGCCCTTGTCATCACAATGTTCCGTGACTCCAGTCATCACAATGCTTCATGACCTTAGTCATCACAGTTGTCCATGCCTGCGTCATCACAATGCTCTGTGACCCTTGTCATCGCAATGCTCCTTGCCTTTGTCAGCACAATACTCCATGACCCTTGTCAAAACAATGTGCCACATGCTTTTCATCACAATAGTCCACAACCTTGTTATCACAATGCTCCATAAACATTGTCATCACAATGCTCCATGCACTTCTCATCAAAATGCTCTCTCACCACTTATATCACAATGTTCCATCACTAGTCATCACAATACTCGCTCACCCCTGTCATCACAATGTTCCAGTACTCCGTCATCACCATGCTACATGCACTTATCATCACAATGTGCCATGACGCCTGATATCACAACGTGCCATAACACCCGTCATCAAAATGTTCCATGACCCTTTCATTAAATTGCTCCATGACCCTGTCATCACAATGCTCCCTGCCCTTCTCATCACAATGCACAACGCCCTTGTCATCAAAATACTCCATGACATTTGTCATCTCAAAGCTCGATGAGCCTTGGCATCACAATGCCCCATGTCATTGTCATCACAGTGCTCCATGAACCCTCTCATCACATTGATCCATGCCCTTGTCATCACAAAGCTCCATGACGCTTGTCATCACAATGTTCGATGCCTTTCTCATCACAATGCTCCAAGCCCTTTTCATTACAATCCTCCATGACCAATGTATCACAGTGTTCCGTGACCTTGTCATCACAATTCTCCATGCCCACTCTGATCACAATAATCCTTGAAACATTTCAGACCAATGCTCAATACCCTTCTCCTCACAAAGATCCATTACCCCTGTCATAGCAATGCTCCATGACCACTGCCATCACAATGTTCTACAGCCGTGTCATCATAATGCTCCATGACACTTGTCATCACAATGCTCCAAGTCCCTGTAGTCACAATGCTCCATGCCCTTGTCATCACAAAGCTCAATGACCCATGTCATCAGAATGCTCCATTGCCTTCTCATCGCATTGCTCCATGTCCTTTTCATCACAATGCTCCAAGAACCCTGTAATCACAATACTCCAAGAACCCTGTAATCACAATGCATCATGCCCATCATCATAATTCTTCACGCCATTGTCACCACAATGCACCATGACATATGTCATCACAATGCTCTCTGACACCTGTCTTCACAATACTACATGACCTTGTCATAAAAAGGTTCCATTCCTTTGTTATGACAATGTGCCATGCCCAACTTCATAGCAATAATACATGAAACTTTTCAGACCAATTCTCCATGCCCCTGTCATCACAATGCTCCATGCCCTTGTAATCACAGTGCTCCATGAATCCTCACATCATAATGCTCCGTGAATCCAGTCATAACAATGCTTTATGACCTTTGTCAACACAATGGTCCATTCCCTCCTCATCACAATGCTCTGTAACAATTGTAATCACAATGCTCCATGCCTTTGTCAGCACAGTGCTCCATGACCTTGTCATCACAATGCTCCATGCGCTTGTCACCACAACGCTCCAGGACACATGTCATCACAATATGCCATGCACTTCTCATCACAATGTTCCACAACCTTGTCATCACAATGCTCCATAAACCTTGTCATCAAAATGCTCCATGCACTTCTCATCTAAATGCTCTCTCACCACTGATATCACAATGTTCCATCACTAGTCATCACAATACACCCTCACCCCTTTTATCACAATGTTCCATGACCACTGTCATCAAAATGCTACATGCCCTTATCATCACAATGCTCCATGACCACTGACATCACAATGTTCCATAACACCTGTCATCAAAATGTTCCCGGACACTTTTCAACAAATTGCTCCATGACCCTGTCATCACAATGCTCCCTGCCCTTCTCATCACAATGCACAAAGCTCTTGTCATCAAAATGCTCCATGACCTTTGTCATCACAAAGCTCCATGACCCTTGACATCACAATGCTCCATGACATTGTCATCACAATGCTCCATGAAACCTATCATCACATTGCTCCTTGCCCTTGTTATCACAAAGCTCTATGACGCTTGTCATCACAATACTCAATGCCTTTCTCATCACAATGATCCATGCCCTTGTCATTACAATCCTACATGACCCATGAATCACCATGTTCTGTGACCTTGTCATCACAATGCTGCATGCCCACTCTCATCACAATAATCCATGAAACATTTCTAACCTAAGCTCCATGCCCTTGTCATCACAATGCTCCATTACACCTGTCATAACAATGTTCCATGACCCCTGCCATCACAATATTGCATGGCGTTGTCATCACAAGGCTCCATGACCCTTGTCATAACAATGATCCATGACCCCTGTAATTACAAGGCTCCATGCCCCTTTTCACCTCAATTCTCCATGAACACTGTCATCACAATGCACCATGCCCATCATCATAAAGCTTCATGCTATTGTCATCACAATGAAATCAAAATGCTCCATGACCACTATCATCACAATGCTCCAAACAATTGTGATCACAATGTTCCATAACACTTGTCATCACAATGCCCCATGACGCTCCTCATCACAATTATCCATGGTCTTCACACCACAGTGCTCCATGACCTTTGTAATCACAATGCTCCTTGACATTGGTCATCAGTATGCACCTTGAACCCTTTCATGACAAGGCTCTATGTCTTTTTCATCACAGTGATCCATAGACTTTTCATCACAATGCTCCAAACCCCTGTAATAACAATGCTCCATGCCCTTGTCATCACAAAGCTTCATGACGCATGTCATCAGCATGCTCCATGGCTTTCTCAGCACAATGCTCCATGCCCTTGTCATCACAATGCTCCAAGGCTCCTGTAATCACAGTGCTCCATGCCCCTTTTCATCAGAATGCTCCATGACACTTGTCATCACAAGGTTCTATGGTCTTCTCCTCACAATGCTCCATTGCTTTTGTCATCACAATCCTCTATGACACTTGGCATCATAATGCTCCATGCCGTTGTCATCACAATGCACCACGACATATGTCATCACAATGCTCACTGACACCTGTCTTTACAATACTACATGACCTTGTCATAACAATGCTCCATGCCCTTGTCATCACAAAGATCCATGACCCTTGTCATCGCAGTGTTCCAAGCCCTTGTCATCAAAATGCTCCATAACCTTTGGCATCACAATCCTCCATGACACTTGGTATCACAATGCTCCATGCCCTTGTCATCACAATGGACAATGACATATGTCATCACAGTGCTCCCTGACACTTGTCTTCTCAATATTCCATGACCTTGTCATCACAATGTTCCATGCCCTTGTCATCAAAATGTGCCATGCCCACTGTCATCACAATATTACATGAAACATGTCAGACCAATGTTCCATGCCCCTGTCACCACAATGCTCCATGCCCTTGTCATCACAATGCTCCATGACCCCTGTCATCACAATGCTCCGTGACTCCAGTCATTACAATGCTTCATGACCTTTGTCCTCACAGTGGTCCATGCCCTCGTCACACAAGGCTCTGTGACCTTTGTCACCACAATGCTCCCTGCCCTTGTCATCTCAATGCTCCATGCCCACTGTCATCACAATAATCCATGAAACTTGTCAGACCAATGTTCCTTGCCCCTGTCATCACAATGCTCCGTGACTCCAGTCATCACAATGATTCATGACATTTGTCCTCACAATGATCCATGCCCTCGTCACACAAGGCTCTGTCATCTTTGTCACCACAATGCTCCATGAATATTTCATCACAATGCTCTCTGATCCTTGTCATCACAATGCTCCATGACTTTGTCAGCACAATGCTCCATGACACTTGTCATCAAAATGCTCCATGCGCTTGTCAGCACAATGCACCATGACACATGTCATCACAATGTGTCCTGCTATTTTCATCACAATGCTCCACATCCTTTTCATCGCTATGCTCCATAAAACTTGTCATCACAATGTTTCATGCACTCCTCATTAAAATGGTCTCTCACCACATATATCACAATGTTCCATCACTAATCATCACAATACTCCCTCACCCATGTCATCACAATGTACCATGACAACTGTCATCACAGTGCTACATGCCCTTATCATCACAATGCTCAATGAACCCTGTCATCACAATGCACCGTGCCCATCACCATAATATTTCATGCTATTGTCATCACAATGAAATCAATATGCTCAATGACTTGTGTCTTCACAATGCACCAAACCATTCTGATCACAATGTTCCATAACACTTGTCATCACAATGCCCCATGACGCTGGTCATCACAATTATCCATGGTCTTCTCATCACAATGCTCCATGATCTTTGTCATCACAATGCTCAATACACATATCATCACAATGCTCCCTGACAGTTGTCATCAGTATGCTCCTTGAACCCTGTCATGACAAGACTCCATGCATTTTTCATCACAATGATCCATTCCCTTTTCATCAAAATGCTCCAAGACTCCTGTAATCACAAGGCTCCATGTCCTTGTCATCAGAAATCTCCATGACACATGTCATCTGAATGCTCCATGGCCTTCTCATTAAAATGCTCCATGCCCTTGTCATCACAATGCTCCATGACCCCTCTCATAACAGTGTTCCGTGACTCCAGTCATCACAATGATTCATGACCTTTCTCATCTCAATGGTCCATGCCCTCGTCACACAAGGCTCTGTGATCTTTGTCACCACAATGCCCCATGAAATTTTAATCACAATGCTCTGTGTCCCTTGTCATCACAATGCTCCATGCCTTTGTCAGCATAATGATCCATGACACTTGTCATCAAAATGCTCCATGTGCTTGTCAGCACAATGCTCCATGACATATTTAATCACAATGTGTGATGCTCTTTTCATCACAATGCTCCACATCCTTTTCATCGCTATGCTCCATAAAACTTGTCATCACAATACTCCACGCACTTCTCATCAAAATGCTCTCTCACCACATATATCACAATGTTCCATCACTAGTCATAACAATACTCCCTCACACCTGTCATCACAAGGTTCCATGACCACTGTCATCACAGTGCTCCATGCCCTTATCATCACAATGCTCCATGACCCTTGACATCACAATGTTCCATAACCCCTGTCATCAAAATATTCCATGACCCTTTTATTCAAATTGCTCCATGACCCTTTTCATCACAATGCTCCAAGACCTCTGTAATCACAATTCTCCATGCCACTTTTCATCTCAATGCTCCATGAACACTGTCATCACAATGCACTATGACCATCATCATAATGATTCAGGCTATTGTCATCACAATGAAATCAAAATGCTCCATGTCCTCTGTCATCACAATGCTCCAAACCCTTCTGATCACAATGTTCCATAACACTTGTCATCAAATTCCCCATGACGCTCGTCATCACAATAATGCAAGGTCTTCTCATCACAATGCTCCATGAGCTTTGTCACCACAATGCTCAATACACTTGGCATCACAATGCTCGCTGACACTTGTCATCAGTATGCTCCTTGAACACTGTCATGAAAAGGCTCCATGCCTTTTTCATCACAATGATCCATTCCCTTTTCATCACAATGCTCCAAGACCCCTGTTTTCACAATGCCCCGTGACTACAGTCATCACAATGCTTCATGACATTTGTCATCACAATGGTCCATGACCTCATCACACAAAGCTCTGTGACCTTTGTCACCACAATGCTCCATGAAATTTTTATCACAATGCTCTGTGACCCTTGTCATCACAAAGCTCCATGCCTTTGTAAGCACAATGCTCCATGACCCTTGTCATCACAATGCTTGATGCACGGGTCAGCACAATGCTCCATAACCCATGTCATCACAATGCACCATGCACTTGTCATCACAATGCTCCACATCCTTGTCATCAAAATGCTCCATAAAATTTGTCATCACAATGCTCCATGCACTTCTCCTCAAAATGCCTTCTCACTACTGATATCACAATGTTCCATCACTAGTCATCACAATACTCCCTCACCCCTGTCATCACAATCTTCTCATCACAGTGCTCCATGACCTTTGTCATCACAACGCTCAATACACTTGTCATCACAATGCTCCCTGACACTTGTCATCAGTATGCTCCTTAAACCCTGTCATGACAAGGCTCCATGCCTTTTTCATCACAATGTTCCATACCATTTTCATCACAATGCTCCAAGACTCCTGTAATCACAATGCTCCATGACCTTTAATCACAAAGCTCCATGATGCATGTCATCAGAATGCTCCATGGCCTTCTCATCACATTGCTCCATGTCCTTGTCATCACAGTGCTCCAAGACCCCTGTCATCTCAATGTTCTGTGACTCCAGTCATCACAAGGCTTCATGACATTTGTCATCACAATGGTCCATGTCCTCGTCACACAGGGCTCTGTGACCTTTCTCACCAAAATGCTCCATGAACTTTTCATCACAGTGCTCTGTGATCCTTGTCATCACCATGCTCCCTGCCTTTGTCAGCACAATGCTCCATGCGCTTGTGAGCACAATGATCCACAACCCATGTCATCACAATGTGCCGTGCACTTGCCATCACAATGCTCCACATCCTTGTCATTACAGTGCTCCAAAAACCTTGTCATCACAATGCTCCATGCACTTCTCATTAAAATGCTCTCTCCCCCCTGTCATCACAATGTTCCATGATCCGTGTCATGACAATGCTACATGACCTTATATTCACAATGCTCCATGAACCCTGACATCACAATGTTCCATAATCCCTGTCATCAAAATGCTCCATGACCCTTTTAATCACAATCCTCCATGACACCTGACATCACAATGTTCCATAACCACTGTCATCAAAATATTCCATGATACTTTTCATCAAATTGCTCCATGACCCTGTCGTCAAAATGCTCCCTGCCCTTCTCATCACAATGCACCACGACCTTGTCATCAAAATGCTCCATGAACTTTGTCATCACAAACTCCATGACCCTTGGCATCACAATGCTCCATGCCATTTTCATCACAATGTTTCATGACCCCTGTAATCACAATGCTCCATGCACATTTTCATCAGAATGCTCCATGAGAATTATCATCACAAGGCTCCATGGTTTTCTCATCACAATGCCCCAGGACCTTGTCATCACAGTGTCCGATTACCCTGTCATCACAATACTCCATGAACATTTTCAGCCCAATGCTCCATGACCTTCTTATCACAATGCTCCATGACCCTGTCATCACAATGCTCCATGACCACTGTCATCACAGAGCTCCATGACCCCTGACAACACAATGATATTTGAATCTTGTATTCAAAATGCTCCATGACCCTTGTCATCACAATGCTCCATGCCCTTGTCATCACAATGCTCCATGAAGCCTCTCATCACATTGCTCCATGCCCTTGTCATTACAAACATCCATGATCCATGTATCACAGTGTTCCGTGCCCTTGTCATCACAATGCTCTATGCCCACTCTCATCACAGTAATCCATAAAAGTTTTCAGACCAATGCTCGATGCCCTTGTCATCACAATCCTCCATTGCCCATGTCATAACCATGCTCCTTGAACCCTGCCATCACAATGATCTACGGTCTTGTCATCACAAGGATCCAATACCCCTGTAATCACAATGCTCCATGCCACAATTCATCAGAATGGTCCATGAGAATTGTCACCAAAAGGCTCCATGGTCCTCTCATCACAATGCTCCAGTACCTTATCATCACACTGGTCCATGCCCACTTCATCAAAAGGCTCTGTGAAATTTGTCACCACAATGCTCCATGAAAATTTCATCACAATGCTCTTTTACCCATGTCTTAACTATGCTCCATGACTTTGTCAGCACAATGCTCCATGACGCTTGCCATCACAATGCTCGATACTCTTCTCATCACAATGCTCCATGCCCTTTTCATTACAATCCTCCATGACACATGTATCAAGTGTTCGGTGCACTAGTCATCACAATGCTCCATGCCAAATCTCATCACAATAATCCATGAAATTTTCAGACCAATGTTCCATGCACTTGTCATCACAATGCTCCATTACCCCTGTCATAACAATGCTCCATGACCCCTGCCATCACAATGTTCCACGGCCTTGTCATCCAAAGCTCCATGAACCTTGTCATCATAGTGCTGCCAGACCTCTGTAATCACAATGCTCCATGCCCTTGTCGTCACAATGATTCATGACGCATGTCATCAGAATGCTCCATGGCCTTCGCATGAAAATGCTCCATTCCCTTGTCATCATAATGCTCCAGGAACCCTGGATTCACAATGCTCCATGCCCCTTGTCAATACAGTGCTCCATGACGCTCGTCATCACAATTATCCGTGATCTTCTCATCACAATGCTCCACGGTCTTGCCATCACAATGCTCCATGCCCTGGTCATCACAATGCAACATGTCCCATGTCATCACAATTCTCCACGTCCTTGTCATCACAATGCTACATGACACTTCTTATCACAATGTTACATGATCTTGTCATCAAAATTCTCCATGCACTTGTCATCGTAATGCTCTATGATCCCTGTCATAGCAAGCTCAATGAGCTTGTCATCACAATGCTTCACTACATTGTCATCAAAATTCTCAATGGCCCTTGTCATCACAATGCTCCATGCCCTTGTCATCACAATGTTCCATGACCCTTGTTATCACAAGGTTCCAAGCCCTTGTCATCAAAATGCTCCATTACCTTTGTCATCACAATCCTCCATGACACTTGGTATCACAATGCTCCATGCCATTGTCATCACAATGGACAATGATATATGTCATCACAATGCTCCCTGACACCTGTCTTCACAATACTCCATAACCTTGTCATCACTATGTTCCATGCCCTTGTCATCACAATGCACCATGCCCACTGTCATCACAATAATCCATGAAACATGTCAGACCAATGTTCCATGCCCCTATCATCTCAATGCTCCATGACCTTGTCATCACAATGCTCCATGACACCGGTCATCACAATGCTTCATGACTTTTGTCATCACAATGTTCCATGCCCTCGTCACACAACGCTCTGTGACCTTGGTCACCACAATGCTCCATGTCATTGTCATCACAAAGCTCCATGATGCATGTCATCAGAATGCTCCATTGCCTTCTCATCAAAATGCTCCTTGCCCTTGTCATCACAATGCTTCAAAACCCCTGTATTCACAATGCTCCATGAAACTTTTCATCACAATGCTCCATGACCCTTTTCATCAAAATGCTCCATGACCCCTGACATCACAATGTTCCATAACCCCTGTAATCAAAATGTTCCATGACACATTTCATCAATTTGTTCCATGACACTCATCACAATGCTCCCTGCCCTTCTCAACAAAATGCACCACGACCTTGTCATCAAAATGCTCCATGAGCTTGTCATCACAAAGCTCCATGACCCTTGGCATCACAATTCTCCATGCCATTTCATCAAAATGCTACATGTAACCTCTCATCACTTTCTTCCATGCCCTTGTCAGCACAATGCTCCATGACGCTTGTCAACACAATGCTCGATACACTTCTCATCACAATGCTCCATGCCCTTGTCATTACAATCCCCCCTGACACATGTATCACAGTGTTCCGTGCCCTAGTCTTCACAGTGCTCAATGCCGAATCTCATCACAATAATCCATGAAATTTTCAGACTAATATTCCATGCCCTTGTCATCACAATGCTCCATTACCGATGTCATGACAATGCTCCATGACCCGTGCCATCACAATGTTCCACGGCCTTGTCATCCAAGGCTCCATGACCCTTGTCATCACAGTGCTCCAAGACCACTGTAATCACAATGCTCCATGCCCTTGTCATCACAATGCTCCAAGACCCCTGTAATCACAATGCTCCATGCCCCTTGTCATTACAGTGCTCCATGACGCTCGTCATCACAATTATCCGTTATCTTCTCATCACAATGCTCCACGGTCTTGCCATCACAATGCTCCATGCCCTGGTCATCACAATGCTCCATGTAACATGTCATCACAATTCTCCATGTATTTATCATCACAATGCTCGTTGACACTTCTTATCACAAAGTTACATGATCTTGTCATCACAATTCTCCATGCACTTTTCATCGCAATGCTCTATGACACCTTTCATAGCAAGCTCCATGTGCTTGTCATCACAATGCTTCACGACGTTGTCAACAAAATTCTCAATGGTCATTGTCATCACAATGCTCCACGCCCTTGTCATCACAATGCTCCATGATGCTTGTAATCACAGTGTCCCAAGCCCTTGTCTTCAAAATGCTCCATTACCTTTGTCATCACAATCCTCCATGACACTTGGTATTACAATGCTCCATGCCATTGTCATCACAATGGACAATGACATTTCATCAAAGTGCTCCCTGACACCTGTCTTCACAATACTCCATGAGCTTGTCATCCCAATGTTACATGCCCTTGTCATCACAATGTGCCATGCCCACAGTCATCACAATAATCCATGAAACTTGTCAGACCAATGATCCATGCCCCTGTCATCACAATGCTTCATGCCCTTGTCATCACAAAGCTCCATGACGCATGTCATCAGAATGCTCCATGGGCTTCTCATTCACGATGCTCCATGCCGTTGTTATCACAATTCTCCTAGACACCTGTAATCACAATGCTCCATGTCCCTTTTCATCTCAATGCTCCATGACCCTGTCATCACAATGCTCCCTGCCCTTCTCATTACTATGCACCATGACCTTGTCATCAAAATGCTCCATGACTTTTATCATCACAAAACTTCATGACACTTGGCAACACAATGCTCCATGCCATTTCATCACAATGCTACATGAAACCTCTCATCACACTGCTCCATGCCCTTGTCAGCACAATGCTCCATGAAGCTTGTCATCACAATGCTCGATACTCTTCTCATCACAATGCTTCATGCCCTTGTTATTACAATCCTTCATGACACATGTATCACAGTATTCCTTGCCCTAATCATTACAATGATCCATGCCGAATCTCATCACAATAATCAATGAAATTTTCAGACCAATGTTCCATGCCCTTGTCATCACAATGCTCCATTACCCCTGTCATCACAATGCTCCATTACCCCTGTCATAACAATGCTCCATGACCCCTGCCATCACAATGTTCCATCGCCTTGTCATCCAAGGCTCCATGACCCTTCTCATCACAATGCTCCAAGACCCCTGTAATCACAATGCTCCATGCCCTTGTCGTCACAAAGATGCATGACGCATGTCATCAGAATGCTCCATGGCCTTCTCATCACAATGCTCCATGCCCTTGTCGTCACAATGCTCCAAGACCCCTGTAATCACAATGCTCCATGCCCCTATTTATCAGAATGCTCCATGAGACTTGTCATCACAAGGCTCCATGGTCTTCTCATCACACTGCTCCAGGACCTTTTCATCACAATGCTCCATTCCCTTGTCATCACAATGCTCCTTGACCACTGTCATCACAATACTCCATGAACATTTTCAGCCCAATGCTCCATGACCTTCTCATCACAATGCTCCATGACCCTTGTCATCACAATGCTCCATGTAGCCTCTCATCACAATGCTCCATGACACCTGTCATCACAATGCTCCATGCCCCTTGTCATTACAGTGATCCATGACGCTCTGCATAATAATTATCCAAGGTCTTTTCATCACAATGCTCCACGGTCTTGCCATCACAATTCTCCATGCCCTGTTCATCAAATTGATCCCTGTCCCATGTCATTACAATTCTCCACGTCTTTGTCATCACAATGCTCCTTTACACTTCTCATCACAATGTTACATGATATTGTCAACACAATTCTCCATGCACTTGTCATCGCAATGCTCTATGACCCCTGCATAGCAAGCTCCATGCGCTTGTCATCACAATGCTTCACGACGTTGTCATCAAAATTCTCAATGGCCCTTGTCATCCCAATGCTCCATGCCCTTTTCATCACAACGCTCCATGACCCTTGTCATCACAATGTTCCAAGCACTTGTCATCAAAATGCTCCATTACCTTTGTCATCACAATCCGCCATGACACTTTGTATCACAATGCTCCATGCCATTGTCATCACTATGGACAATGACATATGTCATCACAATGCTCCCTGACACCTGTCTTCACAATACTCCATGAACTTGTCATCACAATGTTCCATGCCCTTGTCATCACAATGCGCCATGCCCACTGTCATCACAATAATCCATGAGAATTGTCAGACCAATGTTCCATGCCTGTGTCATCACAATGCTCCATGCCTTTGTCATCACAATGCTCCATGACCCCTGTCATCACAATGCTCCGTGACTCCAGTCATCACAATGCTTCATGACATTTGTCATCACAAAGGTCCATGCCTTCGTCACACAAGGCCCTGTGACCATTGTCACCACAATGCTCCATATCATTGTCAATACAATTTTCCATGCCCACTGTCATCACAATAATCCATGAAACTTGTCAGACCAATGATCCATACTGTCTTCACTCAAGGCTCTGTGATCTTTGTCACCACCATGCTCCATGAACTTTTCATCAAAATGCTGTGTGTCCCTTGTCATCCCAATGCTCTATGCCTTTGTCAGCACAATGCTCCATGACACATTTCATCAAAATGTTCCATGTGCTTGTCAGCACAATGTTCCATGACCCATGTCATCACATTGCGCCATGCGCTTTTCATCACAATGCTCCACATCCTTTTCATCGCTATGCTCCATAAAACTTGTCATCACAATGCTCCATGCACTTCTCATTAAATGCTCTCTCACCACATATATCACAATGTTCCATCACTAGTCATCATAATACTCTCTCACACCTGTCATCACAATGTTCCATGACCACCGTCATCACAGTGCTCCATGCCCTTATCATCACAATGCTCCATGACCACTGACATCACAATGTTCCATAACCCCTGTCACAAAATGTTCCATGACCCATTTCATCACAATGCTTCAGGACCCCTGACATCACAGTGTTCCATAACCCCTATGATCAAAATATTCCTTGACGCTTTTCATCAGATTGCTCCATGATGCTGTCACCACAATGTGCCCTGAACTTCTCATCACAGTGCACCATGCACTTGTCATCAAAATGCCCCATGACCTTTATCATCACAAAGCTCCATTACCCCTTTCATAACAGTGCTCCAAGACACCTGCCATCACAAGTTTCCACGGCCTTGTCATCACAAGCCTCCATGACCCTTGTTATCACAATGCTCCAAGCCCTCTGTAATCACAATTCTCCATGCCACTTTTCATCTCAATGCTCCATGAACAGTGTCATCACAATGCACCATGCCCATCATCATAATGATTCATGCTATTGTCATCACAATGAAATCAAAATGCTACATGACCTCTGTCATCACAATGCTGAAAACCCTTCTGATCACAATGTTCCATAACACTTGTCATTACTTGCCCCAGGACGCTCGTCATCACAATTATGCAAGGTCTTCTCATCACAATGCTCCATGACCTTTGTCACCACAATGCTCAATACACTTGGCATCACAATGCTCGCTGACACTTGTCATCAGTATGCTCCTTGAACACTGTCATGACAAGGCTCCATGCCATTTTCATCACAGTGATCCATTCCCTTTTCATCACAATGCTCCAAGACCCCTGTTATCACAATGCTCCATGACTCCAGTCATCACAATGCTTCATGACATTTGTCATCACAATGGTCCATGACCTCATCACAAAAAGCTCTATGACCTTTGTCACCACAATGCTCCATGAAATTTTTATCACGATGCTCTGTGACCCTTGTCATCACAAAGCTCCATGCCTTTGTCAGCACAATGCTCCATGACCCTTGTTATCACAATGCTCGATGCACGTGTCAGCACAATGCTCCATGACCCATGTCATCACAATGCACCATGCACTTGTCATCACAATGCTCCACATCCTTGTCATCAAAATACTCCAAAAACCTTGTCATCACAATGCTCCATGCACTTTTCATCAGAATGCCTTCTCACCACTGATATCACAATGTTAGATCAGTAGTCATCACAATACTCCCTCACCCCTGTCATCACAATATTCCATGACCCGTGTAATCACAATTCTCCATGCCTTTGTCATCACAAAGCTCCATGACGCATGTCATCAGAATGCTCCAATGCCTTCTCATAACAATGCTCCATACCCTTGTCATCACAATGCTCCATGCCCCTTTTCAGCTCAATGCTCCATAAACCCTGTCATCACAATGCACCGTGCCCATCACCATAATATTTCATGCTATTGTCATCAAAATGAAATCAAAATTCTCAATGACCTCTGTCATCACAATGCACCAAACCCTTCTGATCACAATGTTCCATAACACTTGTCATCACAATGCCCCGTGACGCCGGTAATCACAATTATCCATGGTCTTCTCATCACAATGCTCCATGATCTTTGTCATCACCATGCTTAATACACTTATCATCACAATGCTCCCTGACAGTTGTCATCAGTATGCTCCTTGAACCCTGTTATGACAAGGCTCCATGCATTTTTCATCACAGTGATCCATTCCCTTTTCATCACAATGCTCCAAGACTCCTGTAATCACAATGCTCCATGTCCTTGTCATCACAAAGCTCCATGACACATGTCATCAGAATGCTCCATTGCCTTCTCATCACAATGTTCCATGCCCTTGTCATCACATTGCTTGAAAACCCCTGTAATCTCAATGCTCCATGCACCTTTTCATCAGAATGCTCCATGACCCTTTTCATCAAAATGCTCCATTACCCCTGACATCACAATGTTCCATAAAACCTGTCATCAAAATGTTCCATGACACTTTTCTTCAATTTGCTCCATGACCCTGTCATCACAATGCTCCCTGCCCTTCTCATCACAATGCACTACGACCTTGTCATCAAAATGCTCCATGACGTTTGTCATCACAAAGCTCCATGACACTTGGCATCACAATGCTCCATGCCATTTCATCACAATTCTACAAGAAACCTCTCATTATATTGCTCCCTGCCCTTGTCACCACAATGCTCCATGACACTTGTCATCACAATGCTCGATACTTTTCTCATCACAATGCTCTATGCCCTTGTCATTACAATCCTCCATGACACATGTATCACAGTGTTCCGTGCTCTAGTCATCACAATGTTCCATGCCGAATCTCATCACAGTAATCCATGAAATTTTCAGACCAATATTCCATGCCCTTGTCATCACAATGCTCCATTACCCCTGTCATAACAATGCTCCATGACCCCTGCCATCACAATGTTCCACCGCCTTTGAATCCAAGGCTCCATGACCCTTGTCATCACAATGCTCCAAGACCCCTGTAATCACAATGCTCCATGCCCCTGTCATCACAAAGATCCATGACACATGTCATCAGAATGCTCCATGGCCTCTCATCACTATGCTAAATGACCTTGTCATCACAATGCTCCAAGACCCCTGTAATCACAATGCTCCATGCCCCTATTCATCAGAATGCTCCATTAGACTTTTCATCACAAGGCTCCATGGTCTTCTCATCACACTGCTCCAGGACCTTGTCATCAAAATGCTCCATTCCCTTGTCATCACAATGCTCCTTGACCACTGTAATCACAATACTCCATGAACATTTTCAGGCCAATGCTCCATGACCGTCTCATCACAATGCTCCATTACCCTTGTCATAACAATGCTCCATGACCCCTCTCATCACAATGCTCCATGACACCTGTCATCACAATGCTCCATGCCAATTGTCATTACAGTGACGCATGACGCTCTTCATCATAATTATACATGGGCTTTTCATCACAATGTTCCACGGTATTGTTATCACAATTCTCCATGCCCTGTTCATCACAGTGCTCCATGTCCCAGGTCATTACAATTCTCCAAGTCCTTGTCATCACAATGCTTCGTGACACTTCTCATCACAATGTTACATGATCTTGTAATCACAATTCTCCATGCACTTGTCATCACAATGCTCTATGACCACTGTCATAGCAAGCTCCATGCGCTTGACATCACAATGCATCACGACGTTGTCATCAAAATTCTCAATGGCCTTTGTCATCACAATTTTCCATGCCCTTGTCATCACAATGCTCCTTGACCCTTGTCATCACAATGTTCCAAGCCCTTGTCATCAAAATGCTCCATGACCTTTGTCATCACAATCCTCCATGATACTTGGTATCACAATGCTCCATGCCATTGTCATCACAATGGACAATGACATATGTCATCACAATGCTCCCTGACACCTGTCTTCAGAATACTCCATGACCTTGTCATCACAATGTTCCATGCCCTTGTCATGACAATGCGCCATGCCCACTGTCATCACAATAATCCATGAAACATGTCAGACCAATGTTCCATGCCCCTGTCATCACAATGCTCCATGACCTTGTCATCACAATGTTCCATGACCTTGTCATCATAATGTGCCATGCCCACTCTCATCACAATAATCCACAATCTTGTCAGAGCAATGATCCAAAACCCCTGTCATCAAAGTGCTCCGTGACTCCAGTCATCAAAATGCTCCATGACCTTTGTCATCACAATCCTCCATGACACTTGGCATCACAATGTTCCATGCCATTGTCATCACCATGCTCCATGAACCCTCTCATCACATTGCTCCATGCCCTTGTCATCACAAAGCCCCATGACGCTTGTCATCACAATGCTCGATGCTCTTCTCATCACAGTGCTCCATGCCCTTGTCATTACAATCCTCCATGATCCATGTATCACTGTGTTCCTTGTCCTTGACATCACAATGCTCCATGCCCACACTCATCACAATAATCCATGAAACTTTTCACACAAATGCTTCATGACCTTGTCATCAAAAGGCTCCATTACCCTTGTCAAAAAATGCTCCATGATCCCTGCCATCACAATGTTCCATGGCCTCGTCATCACAAGGCTCCATGACCCTTGTCATCACAATTCTCCAAGATCCCTGTAATCACAGTGCTCCATGCCCTTGTCATCACGAAGCTCAATGACTTATGTCATCAGAATGCTCCATAGCCTTCTCATCAGAATGCTCCATGCCCTTGTCATCACAGTGCTCCAAGACCGCTGTATTCACAATGCTCCATGCCCCTTTTCATCTCAATGCTCAATGAACTCTGTCATTCCAATGCACCATGCCCATCATCATAATGCTTAATGCTATTGTCATCACAATGAAATCAAAATGCTCCATGACCTCTGTCATCACAATGCTCCAAACCCTTGTGATCACAATGTTCCATAACACTTGTCATCACAACTCCCCATGATGCTCCTCATCACAATTATCCATGGTCTTCTCATCACAATGCTCCATGACCTTTGTCATCACAATGCTCAATACACTTGTCATCTCAATGCTCCCTGCCACTTGTCATCAGTATGCATCTTGAACCCTGTCATGACAAGGCTCCATGCCTTTTTCATCACAATGATCCATGCGCTTTTCAACACAATGTTGCAAGACACCAGTAATCACAAGGCTCCTTGCCCTTCTCATCACAAAGCTCCATGACCCATATCTTCAGAATGCTCCATGGCATTCTCATCACCATGCTCGATGCCCTTGTCATCACACTGCTCCCTGACACTTGTCTTCAGAATGCTCCTTGAACCCTGTCATGAAAAGGCTCCATGCCTTTTTCATCACAATGCTCCATGACATTTCATCACTATGCTCCATGCCATTGTCATCACAATACTCCACAAGCTTGTCATCAGAATGCTCCATGACCCATGTCATCACAATGCTCCATGACCCCTGTCATCACAATGCTCCATGAACCCTGTAATCACAATGCTCCTTGCCTCTTGTCATTACAGTGCTCCATGACGCTTGTCATCACAATTATCCATGGTCTTCTCATCACAATGCTGCACGGTCTTTCCATCACAATGCTCCCGGCCCTGGTCCTCAAAATGCTCCATGACCCTTTTCATCACAATTCTCCAAGCAATTGTCATACAATACTCCATTACATTTGTCATCACAATCCTCCATGACACTTGGCAACACAATGCTCCACGCCATTGTCATCACAATGCACCATGACATGTGTCATCACAATGCTCCCTGACACCTGTCTTCACAATACTACATGACCTTGTCATAAAAAGGTTCCATGCCCTTGTCATCACAATGTGCCATGCCCACCCTCATACCAATAATCCAGGAAAATTGTCACACCAATTCTCCATGCCCCTGTCATCACAATGCTCCATGCCCTTGTAATCACAATGCTCCATGACCCCTCACATCATAATGCTCCGTGACACCAGTCATCACAATGCTTTCTGAACATTGTCATCACAATGGTCCATTCCCTCGTCATGACAATTCTCTGTAAAACTTGTCATCACAGTGCTCCATGCCTTTGTCAGCACAATGCTCCATGACCGTTGTCATCACAATTCTCCATGCCCCGTGTCATTACAGTGCTCGATGACACTCGTCATCAAAATGCTCCATGGTCTTGCCATCACAGTGCTCCATGACCTGGACATCACAATGCTCCATGTCCCTTTTCATCACAATGCTCCATGCGCTTCTCAGCACAATGCTCCATGACCCATGACATCACAATGCGCCATGAACTTTTCATCACAATGCTCTACATACTTTTCATCGCTATGCTCCATAAAACTTGTCATCACAGTGCTCCATGCACTTCTCATCAAAATGCTCTCTCACCACAGATATCACAATGTTCCATCACTAGTCATCACAATACTCCCTCACCCCTGTCATCACAATGTTCCATGACCACTGTAATCACAATGCTCCATGCCCTTGTCATCACAAAGCTCCATGATGCATGTCATCAAAAGGCTCCATGGACTTCTCATCACAAAGCTCCATGGCCTTGCCATCATAATGCTCCATTACACCTGTCATCACAATGCTCCATGACCACTTTCATCACAGCGCTCCCTGACCCCAGACAACACAATGATCTGGGACCCTTGTCATCAAAATGCTCCAAGACACTTGTCATCACAATGATCCATGCGCTTGTCATCCCAATACTCCATGACACCTGTAATCTGAATGCTGCGTGACGCTTGTCATCCCAGTGCTCCATGACCCTTGGCATCACAATGTTCCATGCCATTGTCTTCACCATGCTCCATGAACCCTCTCATCACATTGCTCCATGCCCTTGTCATCACAAAGCTCCATGACGCTTGTCATCACAATGCTCGATGCTCTTCTCATCACAGTGCTCCATGCCCTTGTCATTACAATCCTCCATGATCCATGTATCACTGTGTTCCTTGCCCTTGACATCACAATGCTCCATGCCAACACTCATCACAATAATCCATGAAACTTTTCACACAAATGCTCCATGCCCTTTTCATCAAAAGGCTCCATTACCCGTGTCAAAACAATGCTCCATGACCCCTGCCATCACAATGTTCCACGGCCTCGTCATCACAAGGATCCATGACACTTGTCATCACAATTATCCAAGACCCCTGTAATCACAGTGCTCCATGCCCTTGTCAAAACGAAGCTCAATGACTTATGTCATCAGAATGCTCCATAGATTTCTCATCAGAATGCTCCATGCCCTTGTCATCACAGTGCTCCAAGACCGCTGTATTCACAATGCTCCATGCCCCTTTTCATCTCAATGCTCAATGAACTCTGTCATTCCAATGCACCATGCCCATCATCATAATGCTTAATGCTATTGTCATCACAATGAAATCAAAATGCTCCATGACCTCTGTCATCACAATGCTCCAAACCCTTGTGATCACAATGTTCCATAACACTTGTCATCACAACTCCCCATGATGCTCCTCATCACAATTATCCATGGTCTTCTCATCACAATGCTCCATGACCTTTGTCATCACAATGCTCAATACACTTGTCATCTCAATGCTCCCTGCCACTTGTCATCAGTATGCATCTTGAACCCTGTCATGACAAGGCTCCATGCCTTTTTCATCACAATGATCCATGCGCTTTTCAACACAATGTTGCAAGACACCAGTAATCACAAGGCTCCTTGCCCTTCTCATCACAAAGCTCCATGACCCATATCTTCAGAATGCTCCATGGCATTCTCATCACCATGCTCGATGCCCTTTTCATCACACTGCTCCCTGACACTTGTCTTCAGAATGCTCCTTGAACCCTGTCATGAAAAGGCTCCATGCCTTTTTCATCACAATGCTCCATGACCTTTCATCACTATGCTCCATGCCATTGTCATCACAATACTCCACAAGCTTGTCATCAGAATGCTCCATGACCCATGTCATCACAATGCTCCATGACCCCTGTCATCGCAAGGCTCCATGACCCCTGTAATCACAATGCTCCATGCCTCTTGTCATTACAGTGCTCCATGACGCTCGTCATCACAATTATCCATGGTCTTCTCATCACAATGCTGCACGGTCTTTCCATCACAATGCTCCCTGCCCTGGTCCTCACAATGCTCCATGACCCTTTTCATCACAATTCTCCAAGCAATTTTCATACAATGCTCCATTACATTTGTCATCACAATCCTCCATGACACTTGGCATCACAATGCTCCTCGCCATTGTCATCACAATGCACCATGACATGTGTCATCACAATGCTCCCTGACACCTGTCTTCACAATACTACATGACCTTGTCATAAAAAGATTCCATGCCCTTGTCATCACAATGTGCCATTCCCACCCTCATACCAATAATCCATGAAACTTGTCAGACCAATTCTCCATGCCCCTGTCATCACAATGCTCCATGCCCTTGTAATCACAATGCTCCATGACCCCTCACATCATAATGCTCCGTGACTCCAGTCATCACAATGCTTTATGACCTTTGTCATCACAATGGCCCATTACCTCGTCATGACAATGCTCTGTAAAACTTGTCATCACAATGCTCCATGCCTTTGTCAGCACAATGCTCCATGACCCTTGTCATCACAATCCTACATGTGCTTCTCAGCACAATGCTCCAAGACACATGTCATCACAATGTGCCATGCACTTGTCATGACAGTGCTCCACAAACTTGTCATCACAAAGCTCCATAAAACTTGTCATCACAATGCTCCATGCACTTCTCATCTAAATGCTCTCTCACCACTGATATCACAATGTTCCATCACTAGTCATCACAATACTCCCTCACCCCTGTCATCACAATGTTCCATGACCCCTGTCATCAAAATGCTACATGCCCTTATCAACACAATGCTCCATGACCACTGACATCACAATGTTCCATAACCCCTGTCATCAAAATGTTCCCTGACCGAGTCCGGGAAAACTCTGGAGCTGCCGAAGAGGCAAGAGACTTTTTCTACCCTCTTGGTTTCCTGGTGCGCGAGGAGAGGGGATTAAGAGCGCTGCTTAAAGGGGCTCCACAGACGGGCGCGAGTCGCGACTGAAAGCGCGGAGCCCAGTGACGGGCGTGGGAGGCTGGGGCTGCTTCTGCCGCCGCCAAGAAGCCTGTGTGCGAGCGCAGGTCACTGTCCACACCGCTCTTCCGGGAGCCTGTGCAGCCCGCCACTGCCGGGGTCCCGGGATCCAGGGGCGGCTTCCCTGGGAGAACGCACGGCACGCCTCGGGCTGGTGCAACGTCACGCCGACCTCTGCCGCTGCAGGCTCGCCCCGCACTCCGTGCCCCTCCCTCCTGCCCGGCCTGAGTGAGCCAGAGTCCCAGAAGTGGCTGCTCCTTTAACCCTGTCTTGTCTGAGGGAAGAACAGATGCCCTCCGGCGACTTACACTCAGAGGCGGGGCCATATCCAAAGCTGAGACCCGGGAGCTGTGAGAACAAAGAAGAGAAAGGGAAACCTCTCCCAGCAGCCTCAGAAGCAGCGGATTAAAGCTCCACAATCAACTTGATGTACCCTGCATCTGTGGAATACATGAATAGACAACAAATCATCCCAAATTGAGGAGCCAGGATTCAGTGCTGTGCCTCTGAGGTGGGAGAGCCAACTTCAGGACACTGGTCCACAAGACACCTCTCAGCTCCACATAATATCAAACGGCGAAATCTTCCAGAGATCTCCATCTCAACACCAGCACCCAGCTTCACTCAACGACCAGCAAGCTACAGTGCTGGACACCCTATGCCAAACAACTAGCAAGACAGGAACACAACGCCACCCATTAGCAGAGAGGTGGCCTAAAATCATAAAAAGTCCACAGACACCCCAAAACACACCACCAGACGTGGACCTGCCCACCAGAAAGACAAGATCCAGCCTCATCCACCAGAACACAGGCACTAGTCCCCTCCAACAGGAAGCCTACACAACCCACTAAACCAACCTTAGCCACTGGGGACAGACACCAAAAACAACGGGAACTACGAACCTGCAGCCTGCAAAAAGGAGACCCCAAACACAGTAACATAAGCAAAATGAGAAGACAGAAAAACACACAGCAGGAGAAGGAGCAAGATAAAAACCCACCAGACCTAACAAATGAAGAGGTAATAGGCATTCTACCTGAAAAAGAATTCAGAATAATGATGGTAAAGACGATGCAAGATTCTATTTCCCAGAACCAAAATCTTGGAAATAGAATAGACAAAATGCAAGAAACAGTTAACAAGGACCTAGAAGAACTAAAGATGAATCAAGCATCGATTAAAAACACAATAAATGAAATGAAAAATACTCTAGATGGGATCAATAGCAGAATAACTGAGGAAGAAGAACAGATAAGTGAGGTGGAAGATAAAATAGTGGAAATAACTAATGCAGAGCAAAATAAAGAAAAAAGAATGAAAAGAACAGAGGACAGTCTCAGAGACCTCTGGGACAACATTAAACGCACCAACATTCGAATTATAGGGGTTCCAGAAGAAGAAGAGAAAAAGAAAGGGACTGAGAAAATATTTGAAGAGATTATAGTTGAAAACTTCCCTAATATGGGAAAGGAAATAGTTAATCAAGTCCAGGAGGCACAGAGAGTCCCATACAGAATAAATCCAAGGAGAAATACGCCAAGACACATATTAATCAAACTGTCAAAAATTAAACACAAAGAAATCATATTAAAAGCAGCAAGGCAAAAACAACAAATAACACACAAGGGAATCCCCATCAGGATAACAGCTGATCTCTCAGCAGAAACTCTAGAAGCCAGAAGGGAGTGGCAGGACATAATTAAAGTGATGAAGGAGAAAAACCTGCAACCAAGATTACTCTACCCAGCAAGGATCTCATTCAGATTTGATGGAGAAATTAAAACGTTTACAGACAAGCAAAAGCTGAGAGAGTTCAGCACCACCAAACCAGCTTTACAACAAATGCTAAAGGAACTTCTCTAGGCAAGAAACACAACAGAAGGAAAAGACCTACTAATAACGAACACAAAACAATTAAGAAAATGGGAATAGGAACATACATATCGATAACTACCTTAAATGTATATGGACTAAACGCTCCCACAAAAAGACACAGATTGGTTGAATGGATACAAAAACAAGACCCATATATATGCTGTCTACAAGAGACCCACTTAAGACCTAGAGACACATACAGACTGAAAGTAAGGGGATGGAAAAAGATATTCCATGCAAATGGAAACCAAAAGAAAGCTGGAGTAGCAATTCTCATATCAGACAAAATAGACTTTAAAATAAAGACTACTAGAAGAGACAAAGAAGGACACTACATAATGATCAAGGGATCGATCCAAGAAGAAGATATAACAATTGTAAATATTTATGCACCCAACATAGGAGCACCTCAATACATAAGGCAAACACTAACAGCCATAAAAGGAGAAATCGACAGTAACACAATCATAGTAGGGGACTTTAACACCCCACTTTCACCAATGGACAGATCATCCAAAATGAAAATAAATAAGGAAACACAAGCTTTAAATGATACATTAAACAAGATGGACTTAATTGATATTTATAGGACATTCCATCCAAAAACAACAGAATACACATTTTTCTCAAGTGCTCATGGAACATTCTCCAGGATAGATCATATCTTGGGTCACAAATCAAGCCTTGGTAAATTTAAGAAAATTGAAATTGTATCAAATATCTTTTCCGAACACAATGTTATGAGACTAGATATCAATTACAGGAAAAGAGCTATAAAAAATACAAACACATGGAGGCTAAACAATACATTACTTAATAATGAAGTGATCACTGAAGAAATCAAAGAGGAAATTAAAAAATACCTAGAAACAAATGACAATGGAGACACGACGACCCAAAACCTATGGGATGCAGCAAACGCAGTTCTAAGAGGGAAGTTTATAGCAATACAATCCCACCTTAAGAAACAGGAAATATCTCGACTAAACAACCTAATCTTGCACCTAAAGCAATTAGAGAAAGAAGAACAAAAACATCCCAAAGTTAGCAGAAGGAAAGAAATCATAAAAATCAGATCAGAAATAAATGAAAAAGAAATGAAGGAAACAATAGCAAAGATCAATAAAACTAAAAGCTGGTTCTTTGAGAAGATAAACAAAATTGATAAACCATTAGCCAGACTCATCAAGAAAAAAAGGGAGAAGACTCAAATCAATAGAATTAGAAATGAAAAATGAGAAGTAACAACTGACACTGGAGAAATACAAAAGATCATGAGAGATTACTATAAGCAACTCTATGCCAATAAAATGGACAACCTGGAAGAAATGGACAAATTCTTAGAAATGCACAACCTGCCAAGACTGAATCAGGAAGAAATAGAACATATGAACAGACCAATCACAAGCACTGAAATTGAAACTGTGATAAACAATCTTCCAACAAACAAAAGCCCAGGACCAGGTGGCTTCACAGGCGAATTCTATCAAGCATTTAGAGAAGAGCTAACACCTATCCTTCTCAAACTCTTCCAAAATATAGCAGAGGGAGGAACATTCCCAAACTCATTCTACGAGGCCACCATCACCTTGATACCAAAACCAGACAAGGATGTCACAAAGAAAGAAAACTACAGGCCAATATCACTGATGAACATAGATGCAAAAATCCTCAACAAAATACTAGCAAACAGAATCCAACAGCACATTAAAAGGATCATACACCATGATCAAGTGGTGTTTATCCCAGGAATGCAAGGATTCTTCAATATACGCAAATCAATCAACGTGATACACCATATTAACAAATTGAAGGAGAAAAACCATATGATCATATCAATAGATGCAGAGAAAGCTTTCGACAAAATTCAACACCCATTTATGATAAAAACCCTGCAGAAAGTAGGCATAGAGGGAACTTTCCTCAACATAATAAAGGCCATATATAACAAACCCACAGCCAGCATCGTCCTCAATGGTGAAAAACTGAAACCATTTCCACTAAGATCAGGAGCAAGACAAGGTTGCCCACTCTCACCACTCTTATTCAACATAGTTTTGGAAGTTTTAGCCACAGCAATCAGAGAAGAAAAGGAAAAAAAAAGGAATCCAAATCGGAAAAGAAGAAGTAAAGCTGTCACTGTTTGCAGATGACATGATACTATTCATAGAGAATCCTAAAGATGCTACCAGAAAACTACTAGAGCTAATCAATGAATTTGGTAAAGTGGCAGGATACAAAATTAATGCACAGAAATCTGTGGCATTCCTATATACTAATGATGAAAAATCTGAAAGTGAAATCAAGGAAACACTCCCATTTACCATTGCAACAAAAAGAATAAAATATCTAGGAATAAACCTACCTAAGGAGACAAAAGACCTGTATGCAGAAAATTATAAGACACTGATGAAAGAAATAAAGATGATACAAATAGATGGAGAGATGTACCATGTTCTTGGATTGGAAGAATCAACATTGTGAAAATGACTCTACTACCCAAAGCAATCTACAGATTCAATGCAATCCCTATCAAACTACCACTGGCATTTTTCACAGAACTAGAACAAAAAATTTCACAATTTGTATGGAAACACAAAAGACCCCGAATAGCCAAAGCAATCTTGAGAACGAAAAATGGAGCTGGAGGAATCAGGCTCCCTGACTTCAGACTATACTACAAAGCTGCAGTAATCAAGACAGTATGGTACTGGCACAAAAACAGAAAGATAGATCAATGGAACAGGATAGAAAGCCCAGAGATAAACCCACGGACATATGGTCACCTTATCTTTGATAAAGGAGGCAGGAATGTACAGTGGAGAAAGGACAGTCTCTTCAATAAGTGGTGTTGGGAAAACTGGACAGGGACATGTAAAAGTATGAGATTAGATCACTCCCTAACACCATACACAAAAATAAGCTCAAAATGGATTAAAGACCTAAATGTAAGGCCAGACACTATCAAACTCTTAGAGGAAAACATAGGCAGAACACTCTATGACATAAATCACAGCAAGATCCTTTTTGACCCACCTCCTAGAGAAATGGAAATAAAGACAAAAATAAACACATGGGACCTAATGAAACTTAAAAGCTTTTGCACAGCAAAGGAAACCATAAACAAGACCAAAAGACAACCCTCAGAATGGGAGAAAATATTTGCAAATGAAGCAACTGACAAAGGATTAATCTCCAAAATTTATAAGCAGCTCATGCAGCTCAATAACAAAAAAACAAACAACCCAATCCAAAAATGGGCAGAAGACCTAAATAGACATTTCTCCACAGAAGATATACAGACTGCCAAAAAACACATGAAAGGATGCTCAATATCTTTACTCATTAGAGAAATGCAAATCAAAACTACAATGAGATATCATCTCACACCAGTCAGAATGGCCATCATCAAAAAATCTAGAAACAATAAATGCTGGAGAGGGTGTGGAAAAAAGGGAACACTCTTGCACTGCTGGTTGGAATGTGAATTGGTACAGCCACTATGGAGAAAGGTATGGAGGTTCCTTAAAAAACTACAAATTGA
Source organism: Hyperoodon ampullatus (assembly GCF_949752795.1). NCBI lineage: Eukaryota > Metazoa > Chordata > Mammalia > Artiodactyla > Ziphiidae > Hyperoodon > Hyperoodon ampullatus. The sequence continues at coordinate 259,668 of NW_027641089.1, forward strand.
ACTACCATATGACCCAGCAATCCCACTACTGGGCATATACCCTGAGAAAACCATAATTCAAAAAGAGACATGTACCAAAATGTTCATAGCAGCCCTATTTACAATAGCCCGGAGATGGAAACAACCTAAGTGTCCATCATCGGATGAATGGGTAAAGAAGATGTGGCACATATATACAATGGAATATTACTCAGCCATAAAAAGAAATGAAATTGAACTATTTGTAATGAGGTGGATGGACCTAGAGTGTGTCATACAGAGTGAAGTAAGTCAGAAATGAAAGACAAATACTGTATGCTGACACATATATATGGAATTTAAGAAAAAAAAGGTCATGAAAAACACAGGGGTAAGACAGGAATAAAGACACAGACCTACTAGAGAATGGACTTGAGGATATGGGGAGGGGTAAGGGTAAGCTGTGACAAAGTGAAAGAGCGGCATGGACATATATACACTACCAAACGTAAGGTAGATAGCTAGTGGGAAGCAGCCGCATAGCACAGGGAGATCAGCTCGGTGCTTTGTGACCGCCTGGAGGGGTGGGATAGGGAGGGTTGGAGGGAGACGCAAAAGGGAGGGGATATGGGAACATATGTATACATATAACTGATTAAATTTGTGATAAAACAAAAAATAAAAAATTAAAAAAAAAAATGTTCCCTGACGCTTTTCATCAAATTGTTCCATGACCCTTTCATCACAATGCTCCCTGCCCTACTCATCACAATGCACCACACTCTTGTCATCAAAATGCTCCATGACCTTTGTCATCACCAAGCTCCATGACCCTTGGCATCACAATGCTCCATGCCATTGTCATCACAGTGCTCCATTAACACTCTCATCACATTCCTCCTTGCCCTTGTCATCACAAAGCTCCATGACGCTTGTCATCACAATGCTCGATGCCTTTCTCAACACAATGCTCCATGCCTTGTCATTACAATCCTCAATGACCCATGTATCACCGTGTTCCCTGCCCTTGTCATCACAATGCTCCATGCCCACTGTCATCACAATAATCCATGAAAGATTTCAAACCAATGCTCCATGCCCTTGTCATCACAATGCTCCATTAGCCCTATCATAACAATGCTCCATGACCTCTGCCATCACAATATTCCACAGCACTGTCATCACAAGGCTCCATGTACCTTGTCATCACAATGCTCCAAGACACCTGTAATCACAATGCTCCATGCCCCTTTTCATCTCAATTCTCCATGAACACTGTCATCACAATGCACCATGCCCATCATCATAATGCTTCATGCTATTGTCATCACAATGAAATCAAAATGTCCCATGACCTTTGTCATCACAATGCTCCAAACCCTTCTGATCACAGTGTTCCATAACACATGTCATCACAATGCCCCATGACGCTCCTCATCACAATTATCCATGGTCTTCTCATCACAATGCTCCATGAACTTTGTCAACACAATTTTCAATACACTTGTCATCACAATGGTCCCTGACACTGGTCTTCAGTATGCTCCTTGAAACCTGTCATGACAGGGTTGCATGCCATTTCCTCACAATGATCCATGCACTTTTCATTACAATGCTCCAAGGCCCCTGTAATCACAATGCTCCATGCGCTTGTCATCACAAAGCTCCATGACGCATGTCATCAGAATGCTCCAAGGCATTGTCAGCAAAATGCTACATGACATTGTCATCACCGTGCTCCATGCCCTTGTCATCACAGTGCTCCACGAATCCTGTAATCACAATGCTCCATGCGCTTGTCATCACAAAGCTCCATGACGCATGTCATCAGAATGCTCCAAGGCATTGTCAGCAAAATGCTACATGACATTGTCATCACTATGCTCCATGCCATTGTCATCACAATACTCCACAAGCTTGTCATCAAAATGCTCCATGACCCATGTCATCACAGTGCTCCATGACCCCTGTCATCACAATGCTCCATGACCCCTGTCATCATAATGCTCCATGATCCCTGTAATCACAGTGCTCCATGCCTCTTGTCATTACAGTGCTCCATGACGCTCGTCATCACAATTATCCAAAGTCTTCTCATCACAATGCTGCACGGTCTTTCCATCGCAATGCCCCCTGCCCTGGTCCTCACAATGCTCCATGACCCTTTTCATCACAATTCTCCAAGCAATTGTCATACAATGCTCCATTACATTTGTCATCACAATCCTCCATGACACTAGGCATCACAATGCTCCATTACATTTGTCATCACAATCCTCCATGACACTTGGCATCACAATGCTCCACGCCATTGTCATCACAATGCACCATGACATGTGTCATCACAATGCTCCCTGTCACCTGTCTTCACAATACTACATGACCTTGTCATAAAAAGGTTCCATGCCCTTGTCATCACAATGTGCCATGCCCACCCTCATACCAATAATACATGAAACATGTCAGACCAATTCTCCATGCCCCTGTCATCACAATGCTCCTTGACCTTGTAATCACAATGCTCCATGACCCCTCACATCATAATGCTCCGTGACTCCAGTCATCACAATGCTTTATGACCTTTGTCATCACAATGGTCCATTCCCTCGTCATGACAATGCTCTGTAAAACTTGTCATCACAATGCTCCATGCCTTTGTCAGCAAAATGCTCCATGACCCTTGTCATCACAATCCTACATGCGCTTCTCAGCACAATGCTCCAAGACACATGTCATCACAATGTGCCATGCACTTGTCATGACAATGCTCCACAACCATGTCATCACAAAGCTCCATAAAACTTGTCATCTAAATGCTCTGTCACCACTGATATCACAATGTTCCATCACTAGTCATTACAATACTCCCTCACCCCTGTCATCACAATGTTCCATGACCCCTGTCATCAAAATGCTACATGCCCTTATCATCACAATGCTCCATGACCACTGACATCACAATGTTCCATAACCCCTGTCATCAAAATGTTCCCTGACCCTTTTCATCAAATTGTTCCATGACCCTTTCATCACAATGCTCCCTGCCCTACTCATCACAATGCACCACACTCTTGTCATCAAAATGCTCCATGACCTTTGTCATCACCATTCTCCATGACGCTTGGCATCACAATGCTCCATGCCATTGTCAACACAGTGCTCCATGAACACTCTCATCACATTCCTCCTTGCCCTTGTCATTACAAAGCTCCATGACGCTTGTCATCACAATGCTCAATGCCTTTCTCAACACAATGCTCCATGCCTTGTCATTACAATCCTCAATGACCCATGTATCACCGTGTTCCCTGCCCTTGTCATCACAATACTCCATGCCCACTGTCATCACAATAATCCATGAAACATTTCAAACCAGTGCTCCATGCCCTTGTCATCACAATGCTCCATTAGCCCTGTCATAACAATGCTCCATGACCCCTGCATCACAATATTCCACAGCATTGTCACCACAAGGCTCCATGTACCTTGTCATCACAATGCTCCAAGACACCTGTAATCACAATGCTCCATGCCCCTTTTCATCTCAATTCTCCATGAACACTGTCATCACAATGCACCATGCCCATCATCATAATGCTTCATGCTATTGTCATCACAATGAAATCAAAATGCTCCATGACCTCTGTCATCACAATGCTCCAAACCCTTGTGATCACAATGTTCCATAACACTTGTCATCATAACGCCCCATGATGCTCATCATCACAATTATTCATGGTCTTCTCATCACAATGCTCCATAACATTTGTCATCACAATGCTCAATACACTTGTCATCACAATGCTCCGTGACACTGGTCTTCAGTATGCTCCTTGAAACCTGTCATGACAGGGTTGCATGCCATTTCCACACAATGATCACTGCCCTTTTCATTACAATGCTCCAAGGCCCCGGTAATCACAATGCTCCATGCCCCTTTTCATCAGAATGCTCCATGAGACTTCTCATCACTAGGCTCCATGGTCTTCTCATCAGAGTGCTCCAGGACCTTGTCAACACAATGCTCCATGACCCTTTTCATCAGAATACTCCATGAACATTTTCAGCTCAATGCTCCATGATCTTCTCTTCACAATGCTCCATGACCCCTGTCATCACAATGCTCCATGCTCCTTGATATCAATAAGATCCATGACCTCTGTCATCACAGTGCTCCAAACTTTGTGATCACATTGTTCCATAACACTTGTCATCACAACGCTTCATGATGCCTGTCATCACAATAATCCTTGCCCTTGTCATCACAAAGCTCCATGACCTTCGTCATCACAATGCTCAATACACTTGTTATCACAATGCTCCCTGACACTTGTCATCAGAATGCTTCTCGAACCCTGTCATGAAAAAGCTCTATGCCATTTTCATCACAATGCTCCATGCCCTTCTCATCACAATGCTCCATGCAATTGTCATCACAATAATCCACAAGCTTGCCATCAGAATGCTCCATGACACTTGTCATCACAATGATCCATGACCCCTGTCATCACAATGCTCCATGACACCTGTCATCACAATGCTCCAGGCCCCTTGTCATTACAGTTCTCCATGACGCTCGTCATCACAATTATCCATGGTCTTCTCATCACAATGCTCCACCGTCTTGCCATCACAATGCTCCATGACACTTCAAATCACAATGTTACATGCTCTTGTAATCACATTCTCCATGCACTTGTCATCACAATGCTCCATGAACCCTGTCATAGCAAGCTCCATGTGCTTTTCATCACATTGCTTCACGAACTTGTCATCAAAATTCTCAAAAGCCCTTGTCATCACAATGCTCCATGCCCTTTTCATCACAATGCTCCATGACCATTGTCATCACAATGCTCCATTACCTTTGTCATCACAATCCTCCATGACACTTGTCATCACATTGCTCCATGCCGTTGTCATCACAATGCACCATGACATAGGTCATCAAAATGCTCCCTGACACCTGGCTTCACAATACTCCATGACCTTTCCTTCATAGTGCTCCATGCCCTTGTCATCACAATGTGCAATGCCCACTGTCATCACAATAATCCATGAAATTTTTCAGACCGATGCTCCATGCCCCTGTCATCACAATGCTCCATGCACTTGTCATCACGATGCTCCATGACACATGTCATCACAATGCTCCGTGTCTCCAGTCATCACAATGCTTCAAGTCTTTGTCATCATAATGGTCCATGCCCTCATCATCACAAGTCTCTGTGAATTTTGTCACCACAATGCTCCATGAACTTTTCATCACAATGCTCTGTGACCCTTGGCATCACAATGCTCCATGCCTTTGTCAGCAAAATATTCCATGACACTTGTCATCACAATGCTCCATGAGCTTGTCAGCACAATGCTCCATGACCGATGTGATCACAATGTGTCATGTGGTTGTCATCACAATACTCCACATCCTTGCCATCACAATGCTCCATAAACGTTGTCATCACAATGCTCCATGCACTTCTCATGAAAATGCTCTCTCACCACTGATATCACAATGTTCCATCACTAGTCATCACAATACTCCCTCACCACTGTCATCACAATGTTCCATGACCCCTATCATCACAATGCTACATGCCGTTATCATCACAATGCACCACTCCCTTGTCATCAAAATGCTCCATGACCTTTGTCATCACAAAGCTCCATGACCCTTGGCATCACAATGCTCCATGCCATTGTCATCACAATGCTTCATGAAGACTCTCATTACATTGCTCCATGCCCTTGTCATCACAAAGCTCCATGACGCTTGTCATCACAATGATCGATGCCCTTCTCATCACAATGCTCCATGACCTTGTCATTACAATACTCCATGACCCATGTATCACAGTGTTCCGTGTCCTTGTCATCACAATGCTCCATGCCCATTCTCATCACAATAATCCATGAAAATATTCAGGCAAATGCTCCATGCCCTTGTCATCACAAAGCTCCATGACGCATGTCATCAGAATGCTCCATGGCCTTCTCATTCACAATGCTCCATGCCCTTGTCATCACAATGCTCCAAGACACCTGCAATCACAATGCTCCATGTCCCTTTTCATCTCAATGTTCCATGAACCCTGTCATCACAATGCACCATGCCCATCATTATAATGCTTCATGCTATTGTCATCACAATGAAATCAAAATGCTCCATGACCTCTGTCATCACAATGCTCCAAACCGTTGTGATCACAATGTTCCATAACACTTGTCATCATAACGCCCCATGACGCTCATCATCACAATTATCCATGGTCTTCTCATCACAATGCTCCATAACATTTGTCATCACAATGCTCAATACACTTGTCATCACAATGGTCCCTGACTCTTGCCATCAGTATGCTCCTTGAACCCTGTCATGACAAGGCTCCATGCCATTTTCATCACAATGCTCCATGCCCTTGTAATCACAATGCTCCAAGACCCCTGTAATCACAATGCTCCATGCCCCTTTTCATCAGAATGCTCCATGGCCTTCTCATCACCATGCTCGATGCCCTTGTCATCACACTGCTCCCTGACACTTGTCTTCAGAATGCTCCTTGAACCCTGTCATGAAAAGGCTCCATGCCTTTTTCATCACAATGCTCCATGTCCTTTCATCACTATGCTCCATGCCATTGTCATCACAATACTGCACAAGCTTGACATCAGAATGCTCCATGACACATGTCATCACAATGCTCCATGACCCCTATCATCACAATGCTCCATGACCCCTGTAATCACAATGCTACATGCCTCTTGTCATTACAGTGCTCCATGACGCTCGTCATCACAATTATCCATGGTCTTATCATCACAATGCTGCACGGTCTTTCCATCACAATGCTCCCTGCCCTGGTCCTCACAATGCTCCATGACCCTTTTCATCACAATTCTCCAAGCAATTGTCATACAATGCTCCATTACATTTGTCATCACAATCCTCCAGGACTCTTGGCATCACAATGCTCCACGCCATTGTCATCACAATGCACCTTGACATGTGTCATCACAATGCTCCCTGACACCTGTCTTCACAATAATACATGACCTTGTCATAAAAAGGTTCCATGCCCTTGTCATCACAATGTGCCTTGCCCACCCTCATACCAATAATCCATGAAACTTGTCAGACCAATTCTCCATGCCCCTGTCATCACAATGCTCCATGCCCTTGTAATCACAATGCTCCATGACCCCTCACATCATAATGCTCCGTGACTCCAGTCATCACAATGCTTTATGACCTTTGTCATCACAATGGTCCATTCCCTCGTCATGACAATGCTCTGTAAAACTTGTCATCACAATGCTCCATGCCTTTGTCAGCACAATGCTCCATGACCCTTGTCATCACAATCCTACATGCGCTTCTCAGCACAATGCTCCAAGACACATGTCATCACAATGTGCCATGCACTTGTCATGACAATGCTCCACAACGTTGTCATCACTAAGCTCCATAAAACTTGTCATCACAATGCTCCATGCACTTCTCATCTAAATGCCCTCTCACCACTGATATCACAATGTTCCATCACTAGTCATCACAATACTCCCTCACCCCTGTCATCACAATGTTCCATGACCCCTGTCATCAAAATGCTACATGCCCTTATCAACACAATGCTCCATGACCACTGACATCACAATGTTCCATAACCCCTGTCATCAAAATGTTCCCTGACCCTTTTCATCAAATTGTTCCATGACCCTTTCATCACAATGCTCCCTGCCCTACTCATCACAATGCACCACACTCTTGTCATCAAAATGCTCCATGACCTTTGTCATCACCATTCTCCATGACCTTTGGCATCACAATGCTCCATGCCATTGTCATCACAGTGCTCCATGAACACTCTCATCACATTCCTCCTTGCCCTTGTCATCACAAAGCTCCATGAAGCTTGTCATCACAATGATCGATGCCTTTCTCAACACAATGCTCCATTCCTTGTCATTTCAATCCTCAATGACCCATGTATCACCGTGTTCCCTGCCCTTGTCATCACAATGCTCCATGCCCACTGTCATCACAGTAATCCATGAAACATTTCAAACCAATGCTCCATGCCCTTGTCATCACAATGCTCCATTAGCCCTGTCATAACAATGCTCCATGACCCCTGCCATCACAATATTCCACAGCATTGTCATCACAAGGCTCCATGTACCTTGTCATCACAATGCTCTAAGACCCCTGTAATCACAATGCTCCATGCCCCTTTTCATCAGATTGCTCCATGAGACTTGTCATCACAATGCTCCATGGTCTTCTCCTCACAATGCTTCACGACACCTGTCATCACAATGCTCCATTTCCACTGTCACCACAACGCGCCATGACCCCTGACAATACAGTGATCCGGGACTCTTGTCATCAAAAATCTCCATGACCCTTTTCATCTCAATGATCTATACGCTTGCCTTCCCAATGCTCCATGACCCCTGTTATCACAGTGTTCCATGATGCTTCTAATCCCAGTGCTCCATGACCATTGTCATCACAATGCTCCGTGCCTTTGTCAGTAAAATGCTACATGACCTTGTCATCACAATGCTCCATGCACTTGTCATCACAATCCTCCATTACCATTGTCATCACAATCCTCCATGAACCTTGGGTTCACATTGATTCATGCCATTGTCCTCACATTTCTCATGCTCCTTGAAATCAAAATGATCCATGACCTCTGTCATCACAATGCTCCAAACACCTGTGAACACAATGTTCCATAACACTTGTCATCACAATGCTCCATGATGTCTGATATCACAATACTCCATGCCTTGTCATCACAATGCTCCATGATCATTGTCATGACAATTCTCAATACACTTGTCATCACAATGCTTCCTGACACTTGTCGTCAGAATGCTCCTTGAAACCTTTCATGAAAAGACTCCATGCTTTTTTCATCACAATGCTCCATGCCATTGTCATCACAATACTCCACAAGCTTGTCATCAGAATGCTCCATGACCCTTGTCATCACAGTGCTCCATGACCCCTGTTATCACAATGCTCCATGACACCTGTCATCACAATGCTCCTTGCCCCTTGTCATTACAGTGCTCCATGACGCTCGTCATCACAATTATCATTGGTCTTCTCATCAAAGTGATCCACGGACTTGCCATCACAATGATCCATGACACTTCTCATCACAATGCTCCATGACCGATGTCATCACAAGGCACCATGCGCTTGTCATCACAATGCTCCACATCCTTGTCATCACAATGCTCCATAAAACTTGTCATAACAATGTTCCATGCACTTCTCATGAAAATGGTCTCTCACCACTGATATCACAATGTTCCATCACTAGCCATCACAATACTCCCTCAGGCATGCCATCACAATGTTCCATGACCCCAGTCATCACAATGATCCATGCACTTTTCATCACAATGCTCCATGCCATTGTCATCACAATACTCCACAAGCTTGTCATCAGAATGCTCCATGACCCTTGGCATGACAATGCTCCATGACCCCTGTCATCACAATGCTCCATGACCCCTGTCATCACAATGCTCCATGCCCCTTGTCATTACAGAGCTCCATGACGCCCGTCATCACAATTATCCATGGTCTTCTCATCACAATGCTCCCCGATCTTGCCATCACAATGCTCCATGCCCTGGTTATCAGTATTCTCCACGTCCTTGTCATCACAGTTCTCCATGACACATCTCATCACAATGTTCCGAGCACTTTTCATCACAATTATCCATGCACTTGTCATCGCAATGCTCCATGACCCCTGTCATAGCAAGCTCCATGCGCTTGTCATCACAATGCTTCACGACCTTGTCATCAAAATTCTCAATGGCCCATGTCATCACAATGCTCCAAGCCCTTGTCATCACAATGCAACATTACCTTTGTCATCACAATCCTCCATGACACTTGGCATCACAATGCTCCTTGCCATTGTCATCACAATGGTCCATGACATATGTCATCACAATGCTCCCTGACCCCTGTCTTCACAATTCTACATGACCTTGGCATCACAATGATCCATGCCCTTGTCATCAGAGTGCGCCTTGCACACTGTCATCACAATAATCCATGAAACTTGTCAGACCAATGCTCCATGCCCCTGTCATCACATTGTTCCACGCACTTGTCATCACAATGCACCATGACCCCTGTCATCACAATGCTCCATGACTCCAGTCATCACAATGATTCATGACCTTTGTCATCACAATGGTCCATAGCCTCGTCATCACAAGGTTCTGTGACATTTGTTACCACAAAGCTCCATAAACATTGGCATCACAATGCTCCATGCCATTGTCATCACAATGCTCCATGAACCCACTCATCAAATGCTCCATGCACTTGTCATCACAAAGCTCCATGACGCTTGTGATACCAATGCTCGATGCACTTCTCATCACAATGTTCCATGCCCTTGTCATTACAATCCTCCATGACCCATGTAACACAGTGTTCCGTGACCTTGTCATCACAATGCTCCATGCCCACACTCATCACAATAATGCATGAAACTTTTCATACCAATTCTGATGCCCTTGTCAACACAATGCTCCACTACCCTGTCATAACAATGCTCCATGACACCTGACATCACAAGGTTTCACGGCCTTGTCAATACAAGTCTCCATGACCGTTGTCATCACCGTGCACCAAGACCCTGTAATCACAATGCTCAATGCACTTGTCATCACAAAGCTCCATGGCGCATGTCATCAGAATGCTCCATGGCCTTCTCATTCACAATGCTCCATGCCCTTGTCATCACAGTGCTCCAATACACATTTAATCACAATGCTCCATGCCCCTTTTCATCTCAATGCTCCATGAACCCTGTCATCACAATGCACCATGTCCATCATCATAATGCTTCATGCTATTGTCATCACAATGAAATCAAAATGCTCCATTACCTCTGTCATCACAATGCTCCAAACCCTTGTGATCACAATGTTCCATAACACTTGTCATCACAATTCCCCATGATGCTCCTCATCACAATTATCCATGGTCTTCTCATCACAATGCTCCATGACCATTGTCATCACAATGCTCAATACACTTGTCATCTCAATGCTCCCTGCGACTTGTCGTCAGTATGCTTCTTGAACCCTGTCATGACAAGGCTCCATGCCTTTTTCATCACAATGATCCATGCGCTTTTCATCACAATGTTCCAAGACCACAGTAATCACAATGCTCCTTGCCCTTCTCATCACAAAGCTCCATGCCCCACATCATCAGAATGCTCCATGTCCTTCTCATCACCATGCTCGTTGCCCTTGTCATCACACTGCTCCCTGCCACTTGTCTTCAGAATGCTCCTTGAACCCTGTCATGACAAGGCTCCATGCCTTTTTCATCACAATGCTCCATGCCCTTTTCATCACAATGTTCCATGCCATTGTCATCACAATACTCCATAAGCTTGTCATCAGAATGTTCCATGACACTTGTCGTCACAATGCTCCATGACCCCTGTCATCACAATGCTCCATGACACCTTTCATCACAATGCTCCACGCCCCTTGTCATTACAGTGCTCCATGACGCTTGTCATCACAATTATCCATGGTCATCTCATCACAATGCTCCACGGTCTTGCCATCACAATGCTCCATGACACTTCTCATCTCAATGTTACATGCTCTTGTCATCACAATTCTCCATTAACTTGTCATCGCAATGCTCCATGACCCCTGTCATAGCAAGCTCCATATGCTTGTCATCACAATGCCTCCCGACCTTGTCATCCAAATTCTCAATGGCCCTTGTCATCACAATGCTCCATGCCCTTGTCATCACAATGCTCCTTGACCATTGTCATCACAATGCTCCAAGCCCTTGTCATCACAATGGTCCCTTACCTTTTTCATCAAAATCCTCCATGACACTTGGCGTCACAATGCTCCATGCCATTGTCATCACAATGCACCATGACATATGTGATCACAATGCTCCCTGATACCTGTCTTCACAATACTCCATGACCTGGTCATAACAATCCTCCATGCCCTAGTCATCACAATGTGCTATTCCCACTATCATCACAATAATACATGAAGCTTGTCAGACCAATGCTCCATGCCCCTGTCATCACAATGCTCCATGCCCTTGTCATGACAATGCTCCATGACTCCAGTCATCACAATGCTTCATGACCTTTGTCATCACAGTGGTCCATGCACTCGTCATTACAGGGCTCTGTGAACTTTGTCTACGTAATTCTCCCTGAACATTTCATCACAATGCTCCTTGCCATTGTCATCACAATGGACAATGACATATGTCATCACAATGCTCCGGGACTCCTGTCTTCACAATTCTGCATGACCTTGTCATCACAATGCTCCATGCCCTTGTCATCACAGTGCGCCATGTGCACTGTCATCACATTAAACCATGAAACTTGTCAGTCCAATGCTCCATGCCCCTGTCATCACAATGCTCCACGCATTTGTCATGACAATGCTCCATGACCCCAGTCATCACAATGCTCCGTGACTCCAGTCATCACAATGCTTCATGACTTTTGTCATCACAAAGGTCCATGCCCCCGTCATCACAAGGCTCTGTGACATTTGTCACCACAATGCTCCATGAACTTTTCATCATAGTGGTCTGTGACCGTTGTCATTACAGTTCTCCAAGCCTTTCTCAGCAGAATGAACCAGGACCACTGTAATCACAGTGCTCCATGCCCGTCTCAGCACAGTGCTCCATGACCCTTGTCATCACAATGCTCCAAGCCCTTGTCATCACAATGCTCCTTTACCTTTGTCATCACAAACCTCCATGACAATTGGCATCACAATGCTCCATGGCATTGTCATCACAATGGGCCATGACTTATGTCTTCACAATGCTCCCAGACACCTGTTTTCACAATACTGCATGACCTTGTCATCACAATGCCCCATGCCCTTGTCATCACAATGCGCCATTCCCAATGTCATCGCAATAATGCATGAAAATTGTAAGACCAATGCTCCACGCCCCTGTAATCACAATGCTCCATGCCCTTGTCATCACAGTGCTTCATGAGCCGTCATCACAATGCTCCGTGACTCCAGTCATCACAATGCTTCATGACCTTTGTCCTCACAATGGTCCATGCCCTCGTCACACAAGGCTCTGTGACCTTTGTCACCACAATGCTCCATGAATTTTTCATCACAATGCTCTGTGACCCTTGTCATCACAATGCTCCCTGCCTTTCTCATCACAATGCACCACGCCCTTGTCATCAGAATGCCCCATGAAGTTTGTCATCACAAAGCTCCATGACCCTTGGCATCACAATGCTCAATGCCATTGTCATCACAATGCTCAATGAAATCTCTCATCACATTGCTCCATGCCCTTGTCATCACAATGATCCATTCCCTTTTCATCACAATGCTCCAAGGCCCATGTTATCACAATGCTCCGTGACTCCAGTCATCACAATGCTTCATGACACTTGTCATCCCAATGGTCCATGACCTCCTCACACAAAGCTCTGTGACCTTTGTCACCACAATGCTCCATGAAATTTTTATCACAATGCTCTGTGACACTTGTCATCACAAAGCTCCATGCGTTTGTCAGCACAATGCTCCATGACACTTGTCATCAAAATGCTCCATTAACCCTGATATCACAATGTTCCATAACCCCTGTTATCAAAATGTTCCATGACATTTTTCATCACTTTGCTCCATCAACCTGTCATCACAATGCTCCCTGCCCTTCTCATCACAATGCACCACGACCTTGTCATCAAAATGCTCCAGGACCGTTGTCATCACAAAGATCCATGACCCTTGGCATCACAATACTCCATGCCATTTCATCACAATGCCACATGAAACCTCTCATCACATTGCTCCATGCCCTTGTCACCACAATGCTCCATGATGCTTGTCATCACAATCCTCGATACTCTTCTCATCACAATGCTCCATGCCCTTGTCATTACAATCCTCCATGACACATGTATCACAGTGTTCCGTGCCCTAGTCATCACAATGTTCCATGCCGAATCTCATCACAATAATCCATGAAATTTTCATACAAATGTTCCATGCCCTTGTCATCACAATGCTCCAAGACCCCTGTAATCACAACGCTCCATGCCCCTATTCATCAGAATGCTCCATGAGACTTGTCATCACAAGGCTCCATGGTTTTCTCATCACACTGCTCCAGGACCTTTTCATCACAATGCTCCATTCCCTTGTCATCACAATGCTCCATGACCCCTCTCATCACAATGCTCCATGACACCTGTCATCACAATGCTCCATGCCCCTTGTCATTAAAGAGATCCATGATGCTCTTCATCATAATTATCCATGGTCTTTTCATCATAATGCTCCACAGTCTTGGTATCCCAATTCTCCATGCCCTGTTCATCACAATGCTCCATGTCCCATGTCATTACAATACTCCACGTCCTTGTCATCACAATGCTTCGTGACACTTCTCATCACAATGTTACATGATCTTGTCATCACAATTCTCCATGCACTTGTCATCGCAATGCTCTATGACCCCTGTCATAGCAAGCTCCATGAGCTTGTCATCACAATGCTTCACGACGTTGTCATCAAAATTCCCAATGGCCCTTGTCATCACATTGCTCCATGCCATTGTCATCAAAATGCTCCATGCCTTTGTCAGCACAATGCTCCATGACACTTGTCATCAATATGCTCCATGCGTTTGTCAGCACAATGGTCCATGACATATGTCATCACACTGTGCCATGCTCTTTTCATCACAATGCTCCACATCCTTTTCATCGCTATGCTCCATAAAACTTGTCATCACAATGCTCCATGCACTTCTCATCAAAATGCTCTCTCACCACATATATCACAATGTTCCATCACTAGTCATCACAATACTCACCCACCCCTGTCATCACAATGTTCCATGACCACTCTCATCACAGTGCTGCATGCCCTTATCATCACTATGCTCCATGACCCCTGACATCACAATGTTCCATAACCCCTGTCCCAAAATGCTCCATGACCCATTTCATCACAATGCTTCATGACCCCTGTCATCACAATGTTCCATAACCCGTGTCATCAAAATATTCCATGACACTTTTATTCAAATTGCTCCATGACCCTGTCATCACAATGCTCCCTTCCCTTCTCATCACAATGCACCACGCCCTTGTCATCAAAATGCCCCATGACATTTGTCATCACAAAGCTCCATGACCCTTGGCATCACAATGCTCCATGCCATTGTCATCACAATGCTCAATGAAAACTCTCATTACATTGCTCCATGCCCTTGTCATCACAATGTTCCATTACACCTGTCATAAAAATGCTCCATGATCCCTGCCATCACAATGTTCCACGGCCTTGTCATCACAAGGCTCCATGACCCTTGTCATCACAATGCCCCAAGACATCTGTAATCACAATTCTCCATGCCACTTTTCATCTCAATGCTCCAAGAATACTGTCATCACAATGCACCATGTCCATCATCATAATGCTTCATGCTATTGTCATCACAATGAAATAAAAATGCTCCATGTCCTCTATCATCACAATGCTCCAAACCCTTCTGATCACAATGTTCCATAACACTTGTCATCACATGCCTGGTGACGCTCGTCACCACAATTATGCAGGGTCTTCTCATCACAGTGCTCCATGACCTTTGTCACCACAATGCTCAATACACTTGGCATCACAATGCTCGCTGACACTTGTCATCAGTATGCTCCTTGAACGCTGTCATGACAAGGATCCATGCCTTTTTCATCACAATGATCCATTCCCTTTTCATCACAATGCTCCAAGACCCCTGTTATCACAATGCTCCGTGACTCCGGTCATCACAATGCTTCATGACATTTGTCATCACAATGGTCCATGACCTGGTCAAACAAAGCTCAGTGACCTTTGTCACCACAATGCTCCATGAAATTTTTATCACAGTGCTCTGTGACCCTTGTCATCACAAAGTTCCATGCCTTTGTCAGCACAATGCTCCATGCCCTTGTCATCACATTGCTTCAAAACCCCTGTAATCTCAATGCTCCATGCACCTTTTCATCAGAATGCTCCATGCCCTTGTCATCACAATGCTCCATGACCCTTGTCATCGCAATGTTCCAAGCCCTTCTCATCAAAATGCTCCATTACCATTGTCATCACAATCCTCCATGACACTTGGTATCACAATGCTCCATGACATTGTCATCACAATGGACAATGACATATGTCATCACAATGCTCCCTGACAACTGTATTCACAAAATTCCATGATCTTGTCATCACAATGTTCCATGCCCTTGTCATCACAATGTGCCATGCCCACTGTCATCACAATAATCCATGAAACATATCAGACCAATGTTCCATGCCACTGTCATCACAATGCTCCATGTCCTTGTCATCACAATGCTCCATGAACCCTTTCATCACATTGCTCCGTGACTTCAGTCATCACAATGCTTCATGACATTGTCCTCACAATGGTCCATGCCCTCATCACACAAGGCTCTGTGACCTTTGTTACCACAATGCTCCATGCCCTTGTCATCTCAAAGCTCCATGCCCACTGTCATCACAATAATCCATGAAATTGTCAGACCAATGTTCCATGCCCCTGTCATCACATTGCTCCATGCCCTTGTCATCACAATGCTCCATGACCCCTGTCATCACAGCGCTCCGTGACTCCAGTCATCACAATGATTCATGACCTTTCTCATCACAATGGTCCATGCCCTCGTCACACAAGGCTCTGTGATCTTTGTAACCACAATGCTTCATGAAATTTTCATCACAATGCTCTGTGTCCCTTGTCATCACAATGCTCCATGTCTTTGTCAGCACAATGCTCCATGACACTTGTCATCAAAATGCTCCATGCACTTGTCAGCACAATGCTCCATGACACATGTCATCGCAATGCGCCATGCTCTTTTCATCACAATGCTCCACATCCTTTTCATCGCAATCCTCCATAAAACTTGTCATCACAATGCTCCATGCACTTCTCATCAAAATGCTCTCTCACCACATATATCACAATGTTCCATCACTAGTCATCACAATACTCACTCACCCCTGTCATCACAATGTTCCATGACCACTCTCATCACAGTGCTACATGCCCTTATCATCACAATGCTCCATGACCCCTGACATCACAATGTTCCATAACCCCTGTCCCAAAATGCTCCATGACTCATTTCATCACAATGCTTCATGAACCCTGACATCACAATGTTCCATAACCCCTGTCATCAAAATATTTCATGACACTTTTATTCAAATTGCTCCATGACCCTGTCATCACAATGCTCCCTGCCCTTCTCATCACAATGCACCACGCCCTTGTCATCAAAATGCCCCATGACATTTTTCATCCCAAAGCTCCATGAGCCTTGGCATCACAATGCTCCATGCCATTGTCATCACAATGCTCAATGAAAACTCTCATCACATTGCTCCATGCCCTTGTCATCACAATGCTCCATTACACCTGTCATAACAATGCTCCATGACCCCTGCCATCACAATGTTCCACGGCCTTGTCATCACAAGGCTCCATGACCCTTGTCATCACAATGCTCCAAGACCTCTGTAATCATAATTCTCCATGCCACTTTTCATCTAAATGCTCCATGAACACTGTCATCACAATGCACCATGTCCATCATCATAATGATTCATGCTATTTTCATCACAGTGAAATCAAAATGCTCCATGTCCTCTGTCATCACAATGCTCCAAACCCATCTGATCACAATGTTCCATAACATTTGTCATCACATCCCACATGACGCTCGTCATCACAATTATGCAAGGTCTTCTCGTCACAATGCTCCATGAGCTTTGTCACCACAATGCTCAATACACTTGGCATCACAATGCTCGCTGACACTTGTCATCAGTATGCTCCTTGAACACTGTCATGACAAAGCTCCATGCCTTTTTCATCACAATGATCCATTCCCTTTTCATCACAATGCTCCAAGACCCCTGTTATCACAATGTTCCGTGACTCCGGTCATCACAATGCTTCATGACATTTGTCATCACAATGGTCCATGACTTGGTCAAACAAAACTATGTGACCTTTGTCACCACAGTGCTCCATGAAATTTTTATCACAATGCTCTGTGACCATTGTCATCACAAAGCTCCATGCCTTTGTCAGCACAATGCTCCATAACCCTTGTCATCACAATGCTCGATGGGTGTGTCAGCACAATGCTCCATAACCCATATCATCACAATGCACCATGCACTTGTCATCACAATGCTCCACATCCTTGTCATCAAAATGCGCCATAAAACTTGTCATCACAATGCTCCATGCACTTCTCCTCAAAATGCCTTCTCACCACTGATATCACTATGTTCCATCACTAGTCATCACAATACTCCCTCACCTCTGTCATCACAATATTCCATAACCCCTGTAATCACAATTCTCCATGCCCTTGTCATCACAAAGCTCCATGACGCATGTCATCAGAATGCTCCATGGTCTTCTCATCACAATGCTCCATGCCCTTGTCATCACAATGCTCCAACACCCCTGTAATCACAATGCTCCATGCCCCTTTTCATCTCAATGCTCCATGAAACATGCTATCACAATGCACCGTTCCCATCACCATAATATTTCATGCTATTGTCATCACAGTGAAATCAAAATGCTCAATGACCTCTGTCATCACAATGCACCAAACCCTTCTGATCACAATGTTCCATAACACTTGTCATCACAATGCCCCATGACGCTGGTCATCACAATTATCCATGGTCTTCTCATCACAATGCTCCATGATCTTTGTCATCACAATGCTCAATACACTTATCATCACAATGCTCCCTGACAGTTGTCATCAGTATGCTCCTTGAACCCTGTCATGACAATGCTCCATGCATTTTTCATCACAATGATCCATTCCCTTTTCATCACAATGTTCCAAGACACCTGTAATCACAATGCTCCAAGTTCTTGTCATCACAAAGCTCCATGACACATGTCATCAGAATGCTCCATTGCATTCTCATCACAATGCTCCATGCCCTTGTCATCACATTGCTTCAAAACCCCTGTAATCTCAATGTTCCATGCACCTTTTCATCAGAATGCTCCATGCCTTTGTCATCACAATGCTCCATGACCCTTGTCATCGCAATGTTCCAAGCCCTTGTCATCAAAATTCTCTATTACCTTTGTCATCACATTCCTCCATGACACTTGGTATCACAATGCTCCATGCCATTTTCATCCCAATGTACAATGACATATGTTATCACAATGCTCCCTGACAACTGTCTTCACAATACTCCATGAACTTGTCATCACAATGTTCCATGCCCTTGTCATCACTATGCGCCATGCCCACTGTCTTCACAATAATCCATGAAACATGTCAGACCAATGATCCATGCCCCTGTCATCACAATGCTCCATGACCCCTGTCATCACAATGGTCCGTGACTCCAGTCATCACAATGCTTCATGACTTTTCTCCTCACAATGGTCCATGCCCTTGTCACACAGGCTCTGTGACCTTGGTCACCACAATGCTCCATGCCCTTGTCATCTCAAAGCTCCATGCCCACTCTCATCACAGTAATCCATGAAACTTGTCAGACCAATGATCCATGCCCCTGTCATCACATTGATCCATGCCATTGTCATCACAATGCTCCATGCCTTTGTCAGCACAATGCTCCATGGCACTTGTCATCAATGTGCTCCATGCGCTTGTCAGCACATTGCTCCATGACACATGTCATCACAATGTGCCATGCTCTTTTCATCACAATGCTCCACATCCTTTTCATCGCTATGCTCCATAAAACTTGTCATCACAATGCTCCATGCACTTCTCATCAAAATGCTCTCTCACCTCATATATAACAATGTTCCATCACTAGTCATCACAATACTCGCTCACCCATGTCATCACAATGTTCCATGACCACTGTCATCACAGTGCTACATGCCCTTATCATCACAATGCTCCATGACCCCTGACATCACAATGTTCCATAACCCCTGTCCCAAAATGCTCCATGACCCATTTCATCACAATGCTTCATGACCCCTGACATCACAATGTTCCATAAACCATGTCATCAAAATATTCCATGACACTTTTATTCAAATTTCTCCATGACCCTGTCATCACAATGCTCCCTGCCCTTCTCATCACAATGCACCATGCCCTTGTCATCAAAATGCCCCATGACATTTGTCATCACAAAGCTCCATGACTCTTGGCATCACAATGCTCCATGCCATTGTCATCACAATGCTCAATGAAAACTCTCATCACATTGCTCCATGCCCTTGTCATCACAATGCTCCATTACACCTGTCATAAAAATGCTCCCTGACCCCTGCCATCACAATGTTCCACGGCCTTGTCATCACAAGGCTCCATGACCCTTGTCATCACAATGCTCCAAGACGTCTGTAATCATAATTCTCCATGCCACTTTTCATCTCAATGCTCCAAGAATACTGTCATCACAATGCACCATGTCCATCATCATAATGCTTCATGCTATTGTCATCACAATGAAATCAAAATGCTCCATGTCCTCTGTCATCACAATGCTCCAAACCCTTCTGATCACAATGTTCCATAACACTTGTCATCACATGCCCCATGACGATCGTCACCACAATTATGCAGGGTCTTCTCATCACAGTGCTCCATGACATTTGTCACCACAATGCTCAATACACTTGGCATCACAATGCTCGCTGACACTTGTCATCAGTATGCTCCTTGAACGCTGTCATGACAAGGCTCCATGCCTTTTTCATCACAATGATCCATTCCCTTTTCATCACAATGCTCCAAGACCACTGTTATCACAATGCTCCGTGAAACCGGTCATCACAATACTTCATGACATTTGTCATCACAATGGTCCATGACCTGTTCACACAAAGCTCTGTGACCTTTGTCACCATAATGCTCCATGAAATTTTTATCACAATGCTCTGTGACACTTGTCATCACAAAGTTCCATTCCTTTGTCTGCACAATGCTCCATGCCCTTGTCATCACATTGCTTCAAAACCCCTGTAATCTCAATGCTCCATGCACCTTTTCATCAGAATGCTCCATGCCCTTGTCATCACAATGCTCCATGACCCTTGTCATCGCAATGTTCCAAGCCCTTGTCATCAAAATGCTCCATAAAACTTGTCATCAGAATGCTCCATGCACTTCTCCTCAAAATGCCTTCTCAACACTGATATCACAATGTTCCATCACTAGTCATCAGAATCCTCCCTCACCCCTGTCATCACAATATTCCATGACCCGTGTAATCACAATTCTCCATGCCCTTGTCATCACAAAGCTCCATGACGCATGTCATCAGAATGCTCCATGGTCTTCTCATCACAATGCTCCATGCCCATGTCTTCACAATGCTCCCACACCCCTGTAATCACAATGCTCCATGCCACTTTTCATCTCAATGCACCATGAACCCTGTCATCACAATGCACCGTGCCCATCACCATAATATTTCATGCTATTGTCATCACAGTGAAATCAAAATGCTCAATGACCTCTGTCATCACAATGCACCAAACCCTTCTGATCACAATGTTCCATAACACATGTCATCACAATGCCCCATGACGCTGGTCATCACAATTATCCATGGTCTTCTCATCACAATGCTCCATGATCTTTGTCATCACAATGCTCAATACACTTACCATCACAATGCTCCCTGACAGTTGTCATCAGTATGCTCCTTGAACCCTGTCATGACAAGGCTCCATGCATTTGTCATCACAATAATCCATTCCCTTTTCATCACAATGCCCCAAGACACCTGTAATCACAATGTTCCATGTCCTTGTCATCACAAAGCTCCATGACACATGTCAACAAAATGCTCCATTGCCTTCTCATCACAATGCTCCATGCCCTTGTCATCACATTGCTTCAAAACCCCTGGAATCTCAGTGCTCCATGCACCTTTTCATCAGAATGCTCCATGCCCTTGTCATCTCAATGCTCCATGACACTTCTCATCGCAATGTTCCAAGCCGTTGTCATCAAAATGCTCCATGACCTTTGTAATCACAATCCTCCATGACACATTGTATCACAATGCTCCATGCCACTGTCATCACAATGGACAATGACATACGTCATCACAATGCTCCCTGACACCTGTCTTCACAATACTCCATGACCTTGTCATCACAGTGTTCCATAGCCTTGTCATTACAATGCGCCATGCCCAATGTCTTCACAATAATCCATGAAACATGTCAGACCAATGCTCCATGAACCCTGTCATCACAATGCTCCATGACTCCAGTCATCACAATGATTCATGACCTTTCTCATCACAATGGTCCATGCCCTCGTCACACAAGGCCCTGTGATATTTGTCACCACAGTGCTCCATGAAATTTTCATCACAATGCTCTGTGTCCCTTGTCATCACAATGCTCCATGCCTTTGTCAGCACAATGCTCCATGCCACTTGTCATAAAAATGCTCCATGCGCTTGTCAGCACAATGCTCCATGACACATGTCATCAGAATGTGCCATGCTCTTTTCATCACAATGCTCCACATCCTTTTCATCGCTATGCTCCATAAAACTTCATCACAATGCTCCATGCACTTCTCATCAAAATGCGCTCTCACCTCATATATCACAATGTCCATTACTAGTCATCACAATCCTCGCTCACCCCTGTCATCACAATGTTCCATGACCACTGTCATCACAGTGCTACATGCCCTTATCATCACAATGCTCCATGACCCCTGACATCACAATGTTCCATAACCCCTGTCACAAAATGCACCATGACCCATTTGATCACAATGCTTCATGAGCCCTGACATCACAATGTTCAATAACCAATGTCATTAAAATATTCCATGACACTTTTATTGAAATTGCTCCATGAACCTGTCATCACAATGCTCCCTGCCCTTCTCATCACAATGCACCACGACCTTGTCATCAAAATGCCCCATGACATTTGTCATCACAAAGCTCCATGACCCTTGGCATCACAATGCTCCATGCCATTGTCGTCACAATGCTCAATGAAATCTCTCATCACATTGCTCCATGCCCTTTTCATCACAGTGCTCCATTACACCTGTCATAACAATGCTCCATGACCCCTGCCATCACAATGTTCCATGGCCTTGTCATCACAAGGCTCCATGACCCTTGTCATCACAGTGCTCCATGACCCTTGTCATCACAATGCTCCAAGACCTCTGTAATCACAATTCTCCATGCCACTTTTCATCTCAATGCTCCATGAACACTGTCATCACAATGCACCATGCCCATCATCATAATGATTCATGCTTTGGTCATCACAATGGAATCAAAATGCTCCATGCCCTCTGTCATCACAATGCTCCAAACCCTTCTGATCACAATGTTCCATAACATTTCTCATCACATGCCCCATGACGCTCGTCATCACAATTATGCAAGGTCTTCTCATCACAATGCTCCATGACCTTTGTCACCACAATGCTCAATACACTTGGCATCACAATGCTTGCTGACACTTGTCATCAGTATGCTCCGTGAACACTGTCATGACAAGGCTCCATGCCTTTTTCATCACAATGATCCATTCCCTTTTCATCACAATGCTCCAAGACCCCTGTTATCACAATGCTCCGTGACTCCAGTCATCACAATGCTTCATGACATTTGTCATCACAGTGGTCCATGACCTTGTCACAGAAAGCTGTGTGACCTTTGTCACCACAATGTTCCATGAAATTTTTATCACAATGCTCTGTGACCCTTGTCATCACAAAGCTCCATGCCTTTGCCTGCACAATGCTTCATGACCCTTGTCAACACAATGCTTGATGCGTGTGTCAGCACAGTGCTCCATTACCCAAGTCATCACAATGAACCATGTACTTGTCATCAAAATGCTCCACATCCTTGTCATCAAAATGCTCCATAAACCTTGTCATCACAATGCTCCATGCACTTCTCCTCAAAATGCCTTCTCACCACTGATATCACAATGTTCCATCACTAGTCATCACAATACTCCCTCACCCCAGTCATCACAATATTCCATGACCCTTGTAATCACAATTCTCCATGCCCTTGTCATCACAAAGCTCCATGACGCATGTCATCAGAATGCTCCATGGCCTTCTCATCACAATGCTCCATGCCCTTGTCATCACAATGCTCCAAAACCCCTGTAATCACAATGCTCCATGCCCCTTTTCATCTCAATGTTCCATGAACCCTGTCATCACAATGAACCGTGACCATCACCATAATATTTCATGCTATTTTCATCACAATGAAATCAAAATGCTCAATGACCTCTGTCATCACAATGCACCAAACCCTTCTGATCACAATGTTCCATAACACTTGTCATCACAATGCCCCATGACGCTGGTCATCACAATTATCCATGGTCTTCTCATGACAACGCTCCATGATCTTTGTCATCACAATGCTCAATACACTTATCATCACAATGCTCCCTGACAGTTGTCATCAGTATGCTCCTTGAACCCTGTCATGACAAGGCTCCATGCATTTTTCATCACAATGATCCATTCCCTTTTCATCAAAATGCTACAAGACCCCTGTAATCACAATGCTCCATGTACTTGTCATCACAAAGCTCCATGACGCATGTCATCAGAATGCTCCATTGCCTTCTCATCTCAATGCTCCATGCCCTTGTCATCACATTGCTTCAAAACCCGTCTAATCTCAATGCTCCATGCACCTTTTCATCAGAATGCTCCATGCCCTTGTCATCAAAATGCTCCATGACCCTTGTCATCGCAATGTTCCAAGCCCTTGTTATCAAAATGCTCCATTACCTTTGTCATCACAATCCTCCATGACACTTGGTATCACAATTCTCCATGCCACTGTCATCACAATGGACAATGACATATGTCATCACAATGCTCCCTGACACCTGTCTTCACAATACTCCATGACCTTGTCATCACAATGTTCCATGCCCTTGTCATCACAATGCGCCATGCTCACTGTCTTCACAATAATCCATGAAACATGTCAGACCAATGTTCCATGCCACTGTCATCACAATGCTCCATGGCCTTGTCATCACAATGCTCCATGACCCCTGTCATCACAATGCTCCGTGTCTCCAGTCATCACAATGATTCATGACCTTTCTCCTCACAATGGTCCATGCCCTCGTCACACAAGGCTCTGTGACCTTGGTCACCACAATGCTCCATGCCCTTGTCATCTCAATGTTCCAGGCCCACTGTCATCACAATGATCCATGAAACTTGTCAGACCAATGTTTCATGCCCGTGTCATCACATTGCTCCATGCCTTTGTCATCACAATGCTCCATGACCCCTGTCATCACAATGCTCCGTGACTCCAGTCATCACAATGATTCATGACCTTTCTCATCACAATGGCCCATGCCCTCCTCACACAAGGTTCTGTTATATTTGTCACCACAATGCTCCATGAAATTTTCATCACAATGCTCTGTGTCCCTTGTCATCACAATGCTCCATGCCTTTCTCAGCACAATGCTCCATGACACTTGTCATCAAAATGCTCCATGCGCTTGTCAGCACAATGCTCCATGACACATGTCATCACAATGTGCCATGCTCTTTTCATCACAATGCTCCACATCCTTTTCATCGCTATGCTCCATAAAACTTGTCATCACAATGCTCCATGCACTTCTCATGAAAATGCTCTCTCACCTCATATATCACAATGTTCCATCACTAGTCATCACAGTACTCACTCAACCCTGTCATCACAATGTTGCATGACCACTGTCATCACAGTGCTACCTGCCCTTATCATCACAATGCTTCATGACCCCTGACATCACAATGTTCCATAACCCCTGTCACAAAATGCTCCATGTCCCATTTCATCACAATGCTTCATGACCCATGACATCACAGTATTCCATAACCCCTGTCATCAAAATATTCCATGACCCTTTTATTCAAATTGCTCCATGACCCTGTCATCACAATGCTCCCTGCACTTCTCATCACAATGCACCAAGCCCTTGTCATCAAAATGCCCCATGACATCTGTCATCACAATGCTCCATGACCCTTGGCATCACAATGCGCCATGCCATTGTCATCACAATGCTCAATGAAATATCTCATCACATTGCTCCATGCCCTTGTCATCACAATGCACCATTACACCTGTCATAACAATGCTCCATGACCCCTGCCATCACAATGTTCCACGGGCTTGTCATCACAAGGCTCCATGACCCTCGTCATCACAATGCAACAAGACCTCTGTAATCACAATTCTCCATGCCACTTTTCAACTCAATGCTCCATGAACACTGTCATCACAATGCACCATGCCCATCATCATAATGATTCATGCTATTGTCATCACAATGAAATCAAAATGCTCCATGTCCTCTGTCATCACAATGCTCCAAACCCTTCTGATCACAATGTTCCATAACACTTGTCATCACATGCCCCATGACGCTCGTCATCACAATTATGAAAGGTCTTCTCATCACAATGCTCCATGACTTTGTTACCACAATGCTCAATACACTTGGCATCACAATGGTCGCTGACACTTGTCATCAGTATGCTCCTTGAACACTGTCATGACAAGGCTCCATGACTTTTTCATCACAATGATGCATTCCATTTTCGTCACATTGCTGCAAGACTCCTGTTATCACAATGCTCCATGTCCTTGTCATCACAAAGCTCCATGACGCATGTCATCAGAATGCTCCATTGCCTTCTCATCACAATGCTCCATTCCCTTGTCATCACATTGCTTCAAAATCCCTGTAATCTCAATGCTCCATGCACCTTTTCATCAGAATGCTCCATGCCCTTGTCATCACAATGCTCCATGACCCTAGTCATCACAATGTTCCAAGCCCTTGTCATCAAAATGCTCCATTACCTTTGTCATCACAATCCTCCATGACACTTGGTATCACAATGCTCCATGACATTGTCATCACAATGGATAGTGACCTATGTCATCACAATGCTCCCTGACAGCTGTCTTCACAATACTCCATGACCTTGTCATAACAATGTTCCATGCCCTTGTCATCACAATGCGCCATGCCCACTGCCATCACAATAATCCATGAAACATGTCAGACCAATGTTCCATGACCCTGTCATCACAATGCTCCATGCCCTTGTCATCACAATGCTCCATGACCCCTGTCATCACAATGCTCTGTGACTCCAGTCATCTCAGTGATTCATGACTTTTGTCCTCACAATGGTCCATGCCCTCGTCACACAAGTCTCTGTGATCTTTGTCACCACAGTGCTCCATGAAATTTTCATCACAATGCTCTGTGTCCCTTGTCATCACAATGCTCAATGCCTTTGTCAGCACAATGCTCCATGACACTTGTCATCAAAATGCTACATGCGCTTGTCAACACAATGCTACATGACACATGTCATCACAATGTGCCATGCCCTTTTCATCACAATGCTCCATGACCCCTGACATCACAATGTTCCATAACCCCGGTCACAAAATGCTCCATGACCCTTTTCATCACAATGCTTCATGACCCCTGACATCACAGTGTTCAATAACCCCTGTCATCAAAATATTCCATGACCCTTTTATTCAAATTGCTCAATGACCCTGTCATCACAATGCTCCCTGCCCTTCTCATCACAATGCAACACGCCCTAGTCATCAAAATGTCCAAAGACATTTGTCATCACAAAGCTCCATGACCATTGTCCTCACAATGCTCCATGCCATTGTCATCACATTGCTCAGTGAAATCTCTCATCACATTGCTCCATGCCGTTGTCATCACAAAGCTCCATGACACTTGTCATCACAATGCTCCATAACCCTGGGCATCACAGTGCTCCATGCCATTTTCATCACAATGCTACATGAACCCTCTCATCACATTTCTCCATGCCGTTGTCATCACAAAGCTCCATGACGCTTGTCATCACATTGCTCCATGCCCACTCTCATCACAATAATCTATGAAACTTTTCACACCAATGCTCCATGCCCTTGTCATCACAATGCTCCATTCCCCCTGTCATAACAATGCTCCATGACACCTGCCATCACAAGGATCCACAGCCTTGTCATCACAAGACTCCATGACCCTTTTCATCACAATGCTCCAAGACACTGTAATCACAATGCTCCATGCAATTGTCATCAGAAAGCTCCATGATGCATGTCATCAGAATGCTCCGTGAACTTCTCATTCACTATGCTCCATGCCCTTGTCATCACAATGCTCCAAGACACATGTAATCACAATGCTCAATGCCCCTTTTAATCTCAATGCTCCAAGAACCCTGTCATCCCATGCACCATGCCCATCATCTTAATGATTCATGCTATTGTCATCACAATGAAATCAATATGCTCCATGACTTCTGTCATCACAATGCTTCAAACACTTGTGATCAGAATGTTCCATAACACTTGTCATCACAATGCCCCATGACGCTCCTCATCACAGTTAACCATGGTCTTCTCATCACAATGTTCCATGAACTTTGTCATCACAATGCTCGATACAATTGTCATCACAATGCTCCCTGACATTTGTCGAGAGTATGCTCATTGAACCCTGCCATGACAAGGCTCCATGCCTTTTTCATCAAAATGATCCATGCCCTTTTCATCACAATGCTCAAAGACCTTTGTAATCACAATGCTCCATTCCCCTTTTCATCACAAACATCCATGACACATGTCATCAGAATGCTCCATGGCCTTCTCATCACAATGCTCCATGCCCTTGTTATCACAGTGCTCCAAGACCCCTGTCATCACAATACTCCATGAATATTTTCAGCCCAATGCTCCATGAACTTCTCATCACAATGCTCCATGATCCCTGTCATCACAACGCTCCGTGCTCCTTGAAATCAAAATGATCCATGACCTCTGTCATCACAATACTCCAAACCCTTGTGATCACATTGTTCCACAACACTTGTCATCACAACGCTCCATGATGCCTGTCATCACAATACTCCATGCCCGTGTTATCACAATGCACTATGACCTTTGTTATCACAATGCTCAATACACTTGTCATCACAATGCTCCCTAACACTTGTCGTCCGAATGCTCCTTGAACGCTGTCATGAAAAGCCTCCATGACTTTTACATCACAATGCTCCATGCCCTTTTCATCACAATGCTCCATGACATTGTCATCACATTACTCCACAAGTTTGTCATCAGAATGCTCCTCGACCCTTGTCATCACAATGCTCCATGACCCCTGTCATCAAAATGCTCCATGATACCTGTTATCACAATGCTCCATGCCCCTTGTCATTACAGTGCTGCATGAGGCTCAACATCACAATTATCCATGGTCTTCTCATCACAGTGCTCCACGGTCTTGCTATCACAATGCTCCATGACACTTCTCATCACAGTGTTACATGATCTTGTCATCACAATTCTCCATGCACTTGTCATCGCAATGCTCCATGACCCCTGTCATAGAAAGCTCCAAGTGCTTTGCATCACAGTGCTTCACGACATTGTCATCAAAATTCTCAATGGCCGTTGTCATCACAGTGCTCCATGCCCTTGTCATCACAGTGCTCCATGACCATTGTCATCAAAAAGCTCCAAGACCTTGTCATCACAATGCTCCATTACCTTTGTCATCACAATCCTCCATGACACTTGGCTTCACAATGCTCCACGCCATTGTCATCACAATGCACCAAGACTTATGTCATCACAATGCTCCCTGACACCTGTCTGCAGAGTACTCCATGACCTTCTCATAACAATGCTGCATGACCTTTTCATCACAATGCGCCATGCACACTGTCATTTCAATAATCCATGAAACTTGTCAGACCAATGCTCCATGCCCCCGTCATCACAATGCTCCATGCCCTTGTCATCACAAAGCTCCGTGATTCCAGTCATCACAATTCTTCATGACCTTTGCCATCAAAATGGTCCATGCCCTTGTCATCACAGGGCTCTGTGAAATTTGTCACCATAATGCTCCATGAACTTTTCATTCACAATGCTCTGTGACCCTTGCCATCACAATGCTCCATGCCTTTGTCAGCAGAGTGCTCCATGACCCTTGTTATCACAATGCTCCATGCGCTTGTTATCAAAATTTTCCACAAACTTGTCATCAGAATGCTCCATAAAACTTGTCATCACAATGCTCCATGTACTTCTCATCAAAATGCTCTCTCACCACTGATATCACAATGTTCCATCACTAGTCATCACAATACTCCCTCACCCCTGTCATGACAATCTTACACGGCCTTGTCATCACAAGGCTCCATGACCCTTGTCATCACAATGCTCCAAGACCCCTGTAATCACAATGCTCAATGCTATTGTTATCACAAAGCTCCATGACGCATGTCATCAATCTGCTCCATGCCCTTCTCATCACAATGCTCCATGCCCTTGTCATCACAAGGCTACAAGACAACTTTAATCAAAATGCTCCATGCCACTTTTCATCTCAATGCTCCATGAACTCTGTAATCACAATGAACCATGCACATCATCATAATGCTTCATGCTATTGTCATCACAATGAAATCAGAATGCTCCATAACCTCTGTCAACACAATGCCCCAAACCCTTGTGATCACAATGTTCCATAACACTTGTCATCACAACGCCCCATGATGCTCATCATCACAATTATCCATGGTCTTCTCATCACAATGCTCCATGACCTTTGTCATCACAGTGCTCAATACACTTGTCATTACAATGCTCCCTGACACTTGGCGTCAGTATTCTCCTTGAAACCTGTCATGACAAGGCTCCATGCCTTTTGCATCACAATCACCCATGCCATTTTCATCACAATGCCCCAAGACCCATGTAATCACAATGCTCCACACCCCTTTTCATCAGAATGCTCCATGACACTTGTCATCACAAGGCTCCATGGTCTTCTCCTCACAATGCTCCAGGACCTTGTCATCACAATGCTCCATTCCATTGTCATCGCAATGCTCCATGACCACTGCCATCACAATACTCAATGAATATTGTCAGCGCAATGTTCCATGAACTTCTCATCACAGTGCTCCATGACCCCTGTCATCACAATGCTCCATGCCCCTTGTCATTACAGTGCTGCATGACGCTCAACATCACAATTATCCATGGTCTTCTCATCACTGTGCTCCACGGTCTTGTCATCACAATGCTCCATGACCACTGTCATCACAGTGCTCCATGACAACGGACCACACAATGATCCGGGACTCTTGTCATCAAAATGCTCCATGACCCTTGTCATCACAATGATCAATGCCATTGCCATCCCAATGCTCCGTGACCTCTGTAATCACAATGCTCCATGAAGATTGTCATCACAGTGTTCCATGACCCTTGTCATTAAAATGCTCCATGCATTTGTCAGCAAAATGCTACATGACCTTGTCATCACAATGCTCCATGCGCTTGTCATCACAATACTCCATTCCCATTGTCATCAAAACCCTCCATGAATCTTGGGTTCACAATGCTTCATGCTCTTGTCATCACAATGCTCCATGCACCTTGAAATGAAAATGATACATGACTTCTGTCATCACAATGCTCAAAACCCTTGTGATCACAATGTTCCATAACATTTGTCATCACAACGCTCCATGATGCCTGTCATCACAATGCTCCATGACCTTTGTCATCACAATGCTCAATACACTTGTCATCACAATGCTCCCTGACACTTGTTGTCAGAATGCTCCTTGAACCCTGTCATGAAAAGGCTCCAAGCATTTTTCATCACAATGCTCGATGCCCTTTTCCTCACAATGCTCCATGCCATTGTCATCACAATACTCCACAAGTTTGTCATCAGAATGGTCCATGACACTTGTCATCACAATGATCCATGACACCTGTCATCACAATGCTTATGCCCCTTGTCATTACATTGCTCCATGACGCTCATCATCACAATTATCCATGGTCTTCTCATCACAGTGCTCCACCGTCTTTCCATCACAATGCTCCATGCACTGGTCATTACAATTCTACATGTCGTTATCATCAAAATGCTCCATGACACTTCTCATCACAATGTTACATGCTCTTGTCAATACAATTCTCCATGCACTTGTAATCACAATGCTCCATGACACCTGTCATAGCAAGCTCGGTGTGCTTTTCATCACAATGCTTCACGAACTTCTCATCAAAATTCTCAATAGCCCTTCTCCTCAAAATGCTCCAAGATCTTGTCATCACAATGCTCCATGCCCTTGTCATCACAGTGCTCCAAGACAACTTTAATCACAATGTTCCATGCCCCTTTTCATCTCAATGCTCCATGAACCCTGTCATCACAATGCACCATGCCCATCATCATAATGCTTCATGCTATTGTCATCACAATGAAATCAAAATGCTCCATGACCTCTGTCATCACAATGTTCCAAACCCTTGTGATCACAATGTTCCATAACACTTGTCATAACAACGCCCCATGACGCTCATCATCACAATTATCCATGGTATTCTCATCACAATGCTCCATGACCTTTGTCATCACAATGCTCAATACACTTGTCATCACAATGCTCCCTGACACTTGTCATCAGTATGCTCCTTGAACCCTGTCATGACAAGGCTCCTTGCCTTTTCCATCACAATGATCCATGCCCTTTTCATCACAATGCTCCAAGACCCCTGTAATCACAATGCTCCATGCCCTTGTCATCACAAAGCTCCATGACGCATGTCATCAGAACGCTCCATGGTCTTCCTTTCAAATGCTCCATGCCCTTGTCATCACAATGCTCCTAGTCCCCTGTAGTCACAATTCTCCATGCCCATTTTCATCAGAATGCTCCATGAGACTTGTCATCACAAGGATCCATGGTCTTCTCATTACAATGCTCCAGGACGTTGTCATCACAATGCTCCATGACCCATGTCATCACAATGCTCCATGAACATTTTCAGCCCAAAGCTCCATGACCTTCTCATCTCACTTCTACATGACCCTTGTCATCACAATGCTCCATGACCACTGTCATCACAACCCTCTGTGACCACTGACAGCACAGTGATCCGGGACTCTTGTCATCAAAATGCTCCATAACCCTTGTCATCACAATGATCCATGCCCTTGTCATCCCAATGCTCCATGACCCCTGTAATCACAATGCTCCGTGACGCTTGTCATCACAGTGCTCCGTGGCCCTTGTCATCACAATGCTCCATGCCTTTGTCAGGAAAATGCTCCATGACCTTGTCATCACAGTCCTCCATGAACCTTGGGATCACATTGCAACATGCTCTTGTTATCTCTGTCTTTATTTTCTGGTTTTTACAGATTTTTGGATGTCCCTTTTGACCGGTGGGAAGTGACAATTCTTTGTAGAGTGGATTTGCATTTCGGGCTTGCTTGATTGGCCAAAAAGGGCGTATTCATTTTCTCTTGGATATATTCAGCAGAAAATGCATACGCCCTTTTTGGCCAAGTGCATCATTGTCGAAGTTGTTACGCTTTTCCTGTGCTTTAAAGGCGATTCCAATTTACCACTTGAAATATGTTTTGTGCAATTCTGCCTCATTTTCAAGTCTGCTTCGTTGCCTTCCCTCAACAGATTTTTGGAAGAGAGTTGTCCTTTATAACTCTGCAGGTTTGTGAATTGCTGTGCCCCTGAGCTCCAATTGTCAACTTGTGTTTTTGTGAGCTGACCGCAAATCCACAATTTTGCTACAGGACCTATACTGTTTCCGGGGGTGCAGGCTGACGCTTTGGATAATTCTTCCTTCCAGACGGGAAATTAGAGTGACATGTGTCCGTCCAAATGCCTACAGCTACTCTCTGATTGGTTCTCCCTCTTCCCTTTCATCCACTGCACAATTTGCAAACTGTGTGAAGCAGGAGCTTACAGGGGCTGACGCTCCAAGTTGGGAGATTGATAGTAAAGCAGTTGGAATGCCAAACTGGAGCACAAGGAGGGGAAAAATTAGGAGCATTTTAGAAATCTTTTGCCATCACAGGGTGTCCTTTCTCTAGGTTTCCCATACATGTTATAACTGTAGTGATATTCCCTTCTACCTGGAGAGATGGGACCCATGGAATGGATGGCATGCATTACTGCTTTAAAGGGTCTGCATTTTCTCACCCAATCTCACCAGTCCTCTCAGCCACAAGTGTCCAGCCTTATGTCTCATCTAGCTGTCTTTGCAGATGGGGTCATTCCAGGTTTCATCAGATCCCCTGAAGGAATTGTGTAAGAATTTCACTGGTTTTTTATGTTTTGTTTTTGAAATTCATTTTTATAATGGGGTTGAGCTGATTTTCACCGACATGTTTATGCCATTCTAGACACACTTGATTCCCTTATGGAGACATATCAATATATAGGTTTTAAGTTTCTTACTAGTCAGATATATTCCTGTGCTGGGAATTGGGGTTTTGAGTCCCGTTCACTGAGGAAGGTGTAGGTTTTGTCTATTCTGTATTTGCTTCATGGAATGGTACATGTGCTTATATCAAACTCTGGTTTTATGCATCACCCCAACTCTCCTTCCCCCTTAAGCAGGCATAAGAGTGTTTTCTCAATGTGAGACTCTGTTCTCTTTCCTCAGTTCATGTGTAGCCATGTTTGCAGGACCTTCATAAGTGATATCTTATGATAAGTTTCTTTTTCTGTGTGACTTATTTCACTTAGAATCATCGTACCTAAATCCACTCATTTTGCTGCTACTGGCCTTATGACATTGATTTCATGTCTGAGTGATATTCATTTGTACAAAATTACCACAAGTTCTTTACGCAATTTTCTCTTTCCTGGAATATTTAAGTTGTACTGATGTTGAGGTTCGTGTATGCAGAGCAGCCCTAAACTTTGGGGTGCCTGTGTCTTGTTGATATTTAGTCTTCCCAAGTTATATGCCCATGAGTGGAAGTGCCCTATGCTCGGTAGCTTTGTATTTTAGATGTTTTAGGAAACATCATACACTACTTCAGAGGGGCTCTTGGATATTTATACCACACCCATCAACGTGACTATCTCCCTGTTCTCCATGGCCTCTCCTGCATTTCTGGTTTGTACATATTTTTTGGATGGCCTTTCTGAGCAGTGGAAATTGAGACTTCTTTGTTGTGCAGATTTGCATTGCCCGCTTGCTTGGTTGGCCAAAAACTCTGTATGTGTTTTTTTCTTGAAGTTATTCATTAAAAAAACGCATACACCCTTTTGTCCAACTACATCATTTTAGAAATTCTGCTGCTTTTCATATGCTTTAAATGTGAGTCCAATCTGCCTTTTGAAATCTGTTTCCTGAAATGCTGCCTCTCATTCAGATCCTCTTCGTTGCCTTACCTGAACATATTTTGGACGTTGGTTATCATTTTTATCTTTGCAGGTCTTTGAATTGTCTGGTCCTGAGCTCCATTTTGCAACTCGCATTTTTTGTGAGCTGGCCGCCAAACCATTGTATTGCTTCCGGCCCTATTCTTGTTCTGGGGAGGCAGGCTGAGCCTTTGGTTAATTTTTCTTCCTAATGGTAAATTAGAGTGACATGTGCCTGTCAAAACTCCTACAGGTATTCTCTCATTGTTTCCCCCTCTTCCCGTTTATCCTCTGCACAAATTGCCAACTGTGTGAAACAGGAGGTTAATGGTGCTGATTCTCCAAGTGGGCAGATTGTTAGTAATTTAGCTGGAAAGGCGAACCCCAGCACCAGGAGATCAAAAATTAGGTGCATTTTAGACCCCTTTCCTAATCACACGGTGTACATTCGTCTCGGTCTCCCAGGCATGTTTTCGCTGCCAGAAGATTCCCTTGAACCTGCAGATTTGGGACACATGGAATGGGAATCAGGCAGTATTTCTTTTAAATGTCTGCATTTCCTCACCCAGCCTCTCTAACATCTCTTAGCGTGCATAGCTTCCTGCCTTATATATCATCCTGCTGTGGGTCTACATGTGTTCAATCCATGTTACATCATAGCCCTTCAACAAAAGTTGTAAGAAATTTTGTCTGTCTCACTGTTTTTCTAAATATTTTTAATTTATTTTTATATTGGTTACAGCTGATTTTCAAAGCTCTGTTTTTTGCTGCTGTGCATCCACTTGATTCATGTACTGTGAGACAACAATAAATTCTTTTTCAGATGCTTACCATTCATATGTATTATTTTCCAGTGACTTGAGTGGGCTGAGTGCAGTTCTTTGAGGTACCGTGTAGGCCTTGTCAGTTATTCATTTTGGTACTTGGAATGGTATCTTTGCTCATTTCAACCTCCTGCATAATACCTCACCCTTCCTCAAATTTCCATTTAGCAGCCTTATGTCTATTTTCTACATATTTGCCTATGTTTCTGTTTTGTAATTTATTTCATGTGTAGCCATTTTTGATTCCACCTTTAAGTGACATCTTATGATATGTGTCTTTTTCTTTCTGACATACGTCACTTAGAATGATCGTATGTAAATCCTCCAGAGTTGTTACAACTGGCCTTATTTCATTGATTTCTGGATGAGTAATATTCCACTCTACATAAGTAAACCATCTACATAAGCAGCCCTAAATTTTGGGGTGGCTCTATCTTATTGACTTTCAGTTTTCCCAAGGTATATTCCCTAGACTGGAAGTGCCCTTGGCTCTGTAGCTCTGTTGTTTCCTTGTTTTAGGGAACACAATGCACTCCTCCAGAGAGGCAATTCGCAATTTACATCCTGTCCATCAGCATAACTAGGCTCCCTGTTCTCCAGGGCCTATCTTGCCTTTCTGGTTTTACACATTTTGCGGATGGCCCATTTGACCGGTTGGAAGTGATACTTAATTGTAGTACAGAATTGCATTGCCTGCTTGCTTGCTTGGCCAAAAAGGGCGTATGCGTTTTCTCCTGAATATATTCAGGAGAAAACGCATACGCCCTTTTTGGCCAAGTGCATCATTGTCGAAGTTGTGCCCCTATTCCTGTGCTTTAAATGTGATTCCAATGTACCTCTTGAAATCAGTTTCCTGCTATTCTGGCTCGCTTTCAAGTCCGCCTCGTTGCCTTCCCTCAACAGATTTTCGGACGATTGTTGTTCTTTACTACTCTGCCTGTTTGTGCATTTCTGTGCCCCTGAGCTCCATTTTTCAACTCGTTTTTTGTGAGCTGACCGCATGTCCAAAATTTTGGTTCAGGGCCTATACTGTTTCCCGGCGGGTGTCTGAGACTTTGCTTAATTCTTCTTCCTGCCGTGAAATTAGAATGACATGCGGCCGTCCAAATGCCTAACAGCTACTCTCTCATTGGTTCTCCCTATTCCCTTTCATCCTCTACAAAATTGGCCACCTGTGCGAACCAGGAGGAAAAAGGGGCTGTCTCTCCATTTTGGGACATTGATTGTAAAGCAGTTGGAAAGTCAAACCGGATGACCAGGAGAGGGACTATTAGTTGAGTTTTAGAAACCTTTCGTATTCACAATATATCCATTCTCTAGGTTTCACATACATGTTATAGCTGTAGTAATATTCCCTTCAACCTGGAGAGTTGGGACCCTTGGAATGTGTGCCACGCATTATTGCTTTAAAGGGTCTGCATTTTCTCACCGAATCTCACAAATCCTCTCAGTCCCAAGTGTCCAGCCTTATGCCACATCCAGCTGTCATTGTAGATACGGTCATTCCAGGTTTCATCAGAGCCCCTGAAGGAATTGTAAAGAATTTCCCTGTTTTTTTGTTTTGATTTTGAAATTCCTTTTTATAGGGGGTTTGAACTGATTCTCACTGCTATGTATATACCAGTCTAGACACACTTCATTCCCTTACGGAGACATATTAATACATAGGTTTTAAGTTTCTTACTAGTAAGATATATACCTCTGCGAGAAATATGGGGTTTTGAGTCCATTTCAATGAGGAAAGTGTAGGTCTTGTCTATTCCGTAGTTGGTTTTTGGAACGGTACATGTACTAATATCAAACTCTGGTTTTATGCATCACCCCACCTCTCCTTCCCCCTTAAGCAGGCATAAGAATGTTTTCTAAATGTGAGACTCTGTTATCTTTCCTAACTCAGTTCATGTGTAGCCATGTTTACAAGACCTTCATAAGTGATATCTTATGATAAGTTTTTTTTTTCTCTGTGACTTATTTCACTTAGAATCATCGTACCTGAATCCACTCATTTTGAAGCTACTGGCCTTATGACATTGATTTCAAGGCTGACTGATATTCCATCGTACGTAAGTAACACAATTTCTTGAAACATTTTTGTATTTCCTGGGATATTTAAGGTGTACCCAAGTTGAGGTTCTTCTAAGAAGTGTAGCCCTAAATTTTTGGGTGGCTCTGTCTTATTGATTTTCAGTTTTCCCAAGGTATATCCCCTAGACTGGAATTGCCCTTGGCTCTGTAGCTCTGTTGTTTCCTTGTTTTAGGGAACACAATGCACTCCTCCAGAGAGGCAGTTTGCAATTTACATCCTTTCCATCAGCATAACTAGGCTCCCTGTTCTCCTGAGCTTATCTTGCCTTTCTGGTTTTTACACATTTTGCGGATGTCCGTTTTGACCGGTGGTATGTGATACTTCATTGTAGTTCATATTTGCCTTAGCCGCTTGCTTGCTTGGCGAAAAAGCGCCTATGCGTATTCTCTTGAATATATTCAGGAGAAAACACATACGCACTTGTGGACAAAGTGCATCATTGTCGAAGTTGTGCCCCTATTCCTGTGCTTTAAAGGCGATTCCAATGTACCTCGTGAAATCTGTTTCCTGCTATTCTGCTCGCTTTCAAGTCCGCCTCGTTGCCTTCCGTCAACAGATTTATGGACGATTGTTGTCCTTTAGTACTCTGCAAGTTTGTGCATTGCTGTGCCCCTGAGCTCAATTTTTCAACTTGTTTTTTGTGAGCTGACCGCAAGTCCAAAATTCTGGTTCAGGACCTATACTAGTTCCCGGCTGGTGTCTGAGACTTTGGTTAATTCTTCTTTCTGCCGGGAAATTACAATGACATGTGCCCGTCCAAATGCCTAACAGCTACTCTCTCATTGGTTCTCCCTCTTCCCTTTCATCCTCTCCCAAATTGGCCACCGGTGAGAACCAGGATCTTAAAGGGGCTGTCTCTCCAAGTTGGGAGATTGATACTAAAGCAGTTGGAAAGTCAAACCGGCGCACCAGGAGAGGGATTATTAGTTGAGTTTTAGAAACCTTTCGTATTCACAGTGTGTTCATTCTCTAGGTTTCCCGTACATGTTATCGCTGTAGTAATATTCCCTTCATCCTGGAGAGTTGGCACCCTTCGAATGTGTGCCACACATTATTGCTTTAAAGGGTCTGGATTGCTCACCGAATCTCACCAATCCTCTCAGTCCCAAGTGTCCAACCTTATGCCACATCCAGCTGTCGTTGTGGATAGGGTCATTCCAGGTTTCATCAGAGCCCCTGAAGGAATTTTAAAGAATTTCCCTGATTTTTGTTTTGTTTTTGAAATTCCTTTTTATAGTGGGTTTGAACTGATTCTCACTGCCATGTTTATGCCAGTCTAGACAAACTTGATTCCCTTACGGAGACATATCAATACATAGATTTTAAGATTCTTACCAGTCAGATATATTCCTCTGCGGGAAATATGGCGTTTTTAGTCCCTTTCACTGAGGAAAGTGTAGGTCTTGTCTATTCCGTATTTGGTTTTTGGAACGATATCTGTACTAATATCTAACTCTGGTTTTATGCATCACTCCACCTCTCCTTCCCCCTTAAGCAGGCACAAGAGTGTTTTCTAAATGTGAGGCTCTGTTCTCTTTCCTAAATCAGTTCATGTGTAGCCATGTTTAGAGGACCTTCATAAGTGATATCTTATGATAAATTTCTTTT
This sequence comes from Hyperoodon ampullatus, assembly GCF_949752795.1. Lineage (NCBI taxonomy): Eukaryota > Metazoa > Chordata > Mammalia > Artiodactyla > Ziphiidae > Hyperoodon > Hyperoodon ampullatus. The sequence goes on from NW_027641089.1 coordinate 299,534, forward strand.
TCTCTGTGACTTATTTCACTTAGAATCATCGTACCTGAATCCACTCATTTTGCTGCTACTGGCCTTATGACATTGATTTCATGGCTGAGGGTTATTACATTGTAAGTAAATACCACAATTTTTTGAAACATTTTTGTCTTTCCTAGGATATTTAAGGTGTACCCAAGTTGAGGTTCTTGTAAGCAGTGCAACCCTAAATGTTGAGGTGGCTCTATCTTATTGATTTTCAGTTTTCCCAATGTATATTCCCTAGACTGGAAGTGCCCTTGGCTCTGTATCTCTGTTGTTTACTTGTTTTAGGGAACACAGTGCATTCCTCCAGAGAGGCAGTTGGCAATTTACATCCTGCCCATCAGCTTAACTAGGCTCCCTATTCTCCATTGCCTGTCTTGCCTTTCTGGCTTTTACACATTTTGCAGATGTCCCTTTTGACCGCTGGAGAGTGATAATTCTTTGTACTGCAGAATTTCATTGCCCGCGTACTTGCTTGGTCAAAAAGGGCGTATGCATTTCCCCCTGATTATATTCAGCACGAAACGCATACGCCCTTTTTGGGCAAGTGCATCATGGTCAAAATTGTGCCCCTCATCCTGTGCTTTAAAGGCGATTCCAATGTACCTCTTGAAATCTGTTTCCTGCTATTCTGGCGCGCTTTCAAGTCGGCCTCGTTGCCTTCCCTCAACAGATTTTTGGACGATAGTTGCCCTTTATTTCTCTGCCAATTTGTGAATTGCTGTGCCCCTGAGCTCCATTTTTCAAGTCGTTTTTTGTGAGCTGACCGCAAGTCCAAAATTTTGCTTCAGGATCTATAATTGTTCCTGGCGGGTGGCTGAGACTTTGGTTAATTTTTCTTCCTGCCGGGAAATTAGAGTGACATGTGCCCGTCCAAATGCCTAACAGCTATTCTCTCATTGGTTCTCCATCTTCCCTTTCATCCTCTGCCAAACTGGCAAACTGTGAGAACCAGGAGGTTAAAGGGTCTGTCTCTCCAAGTTGGGAGATTGATAGTAAAGCAGTTGGAAATTCAAACCGGAGCACCAGGAGAGGGACTACTAGTTGAGTTTTAGAAACCTTTCGTATTCACAGTGTGTCCACTCTCTAGGTTTCCCTTATATGTTATAGCTGTAGTAATATTGCCTTCAACCTGGAGAGTTGTGAACCTTGGAATGTGTGCCACGCATTATTGCTTTATTTGGTCTGCATTTGCTGACCCAATCTCACCAATCCTCTCAGTCCCAAGTGTCCAGCCTTATGCCACATCCAGCTGTCGTGGTAGATAAGGTCATTCCAGGTTTCACCAGAGCCCCTGAAGGAATTATAAAGAATTTCCCTGTTTTTTTGTTTTGTTTTTGAAATTCAATTTTATAGTGGATTTGAGCTGATTCTCACTGCCATGTTTATGCCAGTCTAGACACACTTGATTCCCTTACGGAGACATATCATTACATAGGTTTTAAGATTTTTAGTAGTCAGATATATTCCTCTGCGGGAAATATGGGGTTTTGAGTCCCTTTCTCTGAGGAAGGTGTAGGTTTTGTCTATTCCGTAGTTGGTTTTTGGAACAGTACATGTACTAATATCAAACTCTGGTTTTATGCATCACCCCACCTCTCCTTCCCCCTTGAGCAGGCATAAGAGTTTTTTCTAAATGTGAGACTCTGTTCTCTTTCCTAACTCATTCCATGTGTAGCCATGTTTACCGGTCCTTCATAAGTGATATCTTATGATAAGTTTCTTTTGCTCTGTGACTTATTTCACTTAGAATCATCGTAACTGAATCCACTCATTTTGCTGCTACTGGCCTCATGACATTGATTTCATGGCTAGGGGATATTCCATCGTCCGTAAGTAATAAAATTTCTTGAACCATTTTTGTCTTTCCTGGGATATTTAAGGTGTACCCAAGTTGAGGTTCTTGTAAGCAGTGCAGCCCTAATTTTCGGGTGGCTGTGTCTTATTAATTTTCAGTTTTCCCAAGGTATATTCCCTAGACTGGAAGTGCCCTTGGTTCTGTAGCTCTCTTGTTTACTTGTTTTAGGGAACACAGTGAAATCCTCCACAAAGGCAGTTGGTATTGACATCCCGCCCATCAGCATAACTAGGCTCTTTGTTCTCCAGGGCCTGTCTTGCCTTTCTGGTTTTTACATATTTTGCGGATGTCCGTTTTGACTCGTGGGAAGTGATACATTTTGTAGTGCAGATTAGCATTGCTGGCTTGCTTTCTTGGCCAAAAAGGGCGTATGTGTTTTCTCCTGAATATATTCAGGAGAAAACGCATACGCCCTTTTTGGCCAAGTGCATCATTGTCGAAGTTGTGCCCCTCTTCCTGTGCTTTGAAGGCGATTCCAATGTACCTCTTCATATCTGTTTCCGGCTATTCTGGCTCGCTTTGAGGTCCACATCGATGCCTTCCCTCAACAGATTTTTGGACGATAGTTGACCTTTATTACTCTGCCAGTTTGTGAATTGCTGTGCCCCTGAGCTCCATTTTTTAACTCATTTTTTGTGAGCTGACCGCAAGTCCAAAATTTTGGTTCAGGACCTATACTGGTTCCCGGTGGGTGGCTGAGACTTTGGTTAATTCTTCTTCCAGCCAGGAAATTAGAGTGACATGTGCCCTTCCAAATGCCTAACAGCTATTCTCTCATTGGTTCTCCTTCTTCCATTTCATCCTCTGCCAAATTGTCAACCAGTGCGAACCAGGAGGTTAAAAGCGCTGTCTCTCCAAGTTGGGAGATGGATAGTAAAGCAGTTGGAAAGTCACACCGGAACACCAGGGGAGGGACAATTAGTTAAGTTTTAGAAACCTTTCGTATTAACTGTGTGTCCATTCTCTAGGTTTCCCATACATGTTATATCTGTAGTAATATTCCCTTCAAGCTGGAGAGTTGGGACCATTGGAATGTGTGCCACGCATTATTGTTTTAAATGCTCTGCATTTGCTCACTGAATCTCACCAATCCTCTCAGTCCCAAGTGTCCAGCCTTATGCCACATCCTGCTGTCATTGTAGATAGCGTCATTCCAGCTTTCATCAGAGACCATGAAGGAATTGTAAAGAATTTCCCTGTTTTTTTGTTTTGTTTTTGAAATTCCTTTTTATAGTGGGTTTGAACTGATTCTCACTGCCATGTTTATGCCAGTCTAGACACACTTGATTCCCTTACGAGACATAACAATACATAGGTTTTAAGATTCTTTCCAGGCAGATATATTCCTCTGCGTGAAATATGGGGTTTTGAGTCCCTTTCACTGATGAAAGTGTAGGTCTTCTCTATTCCGTATTTGGTTTTTGGAACGGTACCTGTACTACTATCAAACTCTGGTTTTGTGCACCACCCAACATCACCTGCCCCCTTAAGCCGGCATAAGAGTGTTTTCTAAATGTGAGACTCTGTTCTCATTTGTAACTCAGTTCATGTGTAGCCATGTTTACAGGACATTCATAAGTCATATCTTATGATAAGGTTCTTTTTCTCTGTCACTTATTTCATTAGAATCATCGTACCTGAATCCACTCATTTTGCTGCTACTGGCGTTATGATATTGATTTCATGGCTGAGGGATATTCCATCATACATAAGTAACACAATTTCTTGAACTATTTTTGTCTTTCCTGGGATATTTAAGGTGTACATAAGTTGTGGTTCTTGTAAGAAGTGCAGCCCTAAATTTTGGGGTGGATCTGTCTTCTTGATTTCAGTTTTCCCAAGGTATATTCCCTAGACTGGAAGTGCACTTTGTTCAGTAGCTCTATTGTTTACTTGTTTTAGAGAACACAATGCCCTCCTCCAGAGAGGCAGTTGGCAATTTACATCCCGCCCATCAGCATAACTTGGCTCCATGTTCTCCATGGCCTGTCTTGCCTTTCTGGTTTTTACACATTTTGCGGATGTCCCTTTTGATCGGTGGGAAGTGATACTTCTTTGTAGTGCAGATGTGCATTGCCCACTTGCTTGATTGGCCAAAAACGGCGTATGTGTTTTCTCCTGAATATATTCAGGCGAAAACGCATACGCCGTTTTTGGCCAAGTGCATCATTGTAGAAATTGTTCCCCACTTCCTGTGCTTTAAAGGCAATTCCAATGTATCGCTTGAAATCTGTTTCTTGCTATTCTGGCTCACTTTCAAGTCCGCCTCGTTGCCTTCCCTCAACAGATTTTTGGACGATAGTTGTCATTTATTACTATGCCAGTTTGTGAATTACTGTGCCCCTGAGCTCCATTTTTCAACTCGTTTTTGTGAGCTGACCACAAGTCCAAAATTTTGGTTCAGGACCTATACTGGTTCCCGGCGGAAGGCTGAGACTTTGGTTAATTCTTCTTCATGCCAGGAAATTAGAGTGACATGTGCCCATCCAAATGCCTAACAGTTATGCTCTCATTGGTTCTCCCTCTTCCCTTTCATCCTCTGCCAAATTGGCAACCTGTGCGAACCAGGATGTTAAAGAGGCTGTCTCTCCAAGTTGGGAGATTGATAGTAAAGCAGTTGGAAATTCAAACCGGAGCACCAGGAGAGGGACTCTTAGTTGAGTTTTAGAAACCTTTATTATTCACAGTGTGTCCATTCTCTAGGTTTTTCGTACATGTTATATCTGTAGTAATATTCCCTTCAACCTTGAGAGTTGGGACCCCTGGAATTTGTGCCATGCATTATTGCTTTAAATGGTCTGCATTTGCTCATTGAATCTCGCAAATCCTCTCAGTCCAAAATGTCCAGCCTTATGCCACATCCAGCTGTCGGTGTAGATAGGGTCATTCCTGGTTTCATTAGAGCCCCTGAAGGAATTGTAAACAATTTCCCTGTTTATGTGTTTTGTTTTTGAAATTCCTCTTTATAGTGGGTTTGAGCTGATTCTCACTGCCATGTTTATGCCAGTCTAGACACACTTGATTCCCTTACAGAGACATACCAATACATAGGGTTTAAGATTCTTACTAGTCAGATATATTCCTCTGCAGGAAATATGGGGTTTTGATTCCCTTCACTGAGGAAGGTGTAGGTATTGTCTATTCCATATTTGGTTTTTGGAACGGTACCTGTACTACTATCAAACTCTGGTTTTATGCATCACCCCACCTCTCCTTCCCCCTTAAGCAGGCATAAGAGTGTTTTCTATATGTGAGACTCTGTTCTCTTTCCTAACTCAGTTCATGTATAGCCATATTTACAGGAACTTCATAAGTGATATCTTATGATAAGTTTCTTTTTCTCTGTGACTTATTTCACTTAGAATCATCATACCTGAATCCAAAAATTTGTTGCTACTGGCCTTATCGCATTGATTTCATGGCTGAGGGATATTCCATCGTATGTAAGTAACACAATCTCTTGAACCATTTTTGTCTTTCCTGTGATATTTGAGGTGTACCCAAATTGAGGTTCTTGTAAGCAGTGCATCCCTAAATTTTGGAGTGGCTCTGTCTTATTGATTTTCAGTATTCCCAAGGAATATTCCCTAGACTGGAAGTGCCCTTGGTTCTGTAGCTCTGTTGTTTATTTGTTTGAGGGAACACAACACACTCCTCCAGAGAGGCAGTTGGCAATTTACATCCTGACCACCAGCATAACTAGGCTCCCTGTTCTCCAGGGCCTGTCTTGCCTTTCTAGTTTTTACACATTTTACGGATGTCCCTTTTGACCTGTGGGAAGTGATACTTCTTTGTAATGCAGAGTTGCATTGCCCGCTTGCTTGATTGGCCATAAAGGGCGTATGTGTTTTCTCGTGAATATTTTCAGGAGAAAAGGCATACGCCCCTTATGGCTAAGTGCATCATTGTCGAAGATGTGCCCCTCTTCCTGTGCTTTAAACGTGATTCCAATGTACCTCTTGAAATCTGCTTCCTGCTATTCTGGCCCGCTTTCAAGTCCGCCTCATTGCCTTCCCTCAACAGATTTTTGGACGATAGTTGTCCTTTATTAGTCTGCCAGTTTGTGAATTGCTGTGCCCCTGACCTCCATTTTTCAACTCGTTTTTTCTGAGCTGACCGCAAGTCCAAAATATTGGTTCAGGACCTATACTGGTTCCCGGCGGGTGGCTGAGATTTCGGTTAATTCTACTTCCTGCCGGGAAAGTAGAGTGACATGTGCCCGTCCAAATGCCTAACAGCTACTCTCTCATTGGTTCTCCCTCTTCCCTTTCATCCTCTGCCAAATTGGCAACCTGTGCGAACCAGGAGGTTAAAGGGGCTGTCTCTCCAAGTTGGGAGATTGATAGTAAATCAGTTGGAAATTCAAACCAGAGCACCAGTAGAGGGACTATTAGTTGAGTTTCAGAAACCTTTCATATTCACACTGTGTCCATTCTCTAGGTTTCCCGTACTTGTTATAGTAGTAGTAATATTCCCTTCAACCTGGAGAGTTTGGAGCCTTGGAATGTGTGCCATGCATTATTGCTTTAAATGGTCTGCATTTGCTCAACGAAGCTCACCAATCCTCTCAGTCCCAAGTGTCCAGCCTTATGCCACATCCAGCTGTCATTGTAGATATGGTCATTCAAAGTTTCATCAGAGACACGGAAGGAATTGTAAAGAATTTTCCTGTTTTATTGTTTTGTTTTTGAAATTCCTTTTTATAGTGGGTTTGAGCTGATTCTCACTGCCATGTTTATGCCAGTCTAGAAACGCTTGTTTCCCTTATGGAGACATATCAATACATAGGTTTTAAGATTCTTACTAGTCAGATATATTCCTCTGTGGGAAATATGGGGTTTTGTGTCCCTTTCACTGAGGAAAGTGATGGTCTTGTGTATTCCGTATTTGGTTTTTGGAACGGTATTTGTGCTAATATCAAACTCTGATTTTATGCATCACCCAACCTCTCTTTCCCACTTAAGCAGGCATAAGAGTGTTTTCTAAATGTGAGACTCTGTTCTCTTTCCTAACTCATTTCATGTGTAGCCATGTTTACAGGACCTTCATAAGTGATATCTTATGATAAGGTACTTTTTCTCTTTGACTTATTTCACTTAGAATCATCGTACCTGAATCCTCTCCTTTTGCTGCTACGGGCCTTATGACATTGATTTCATGGCTGGGGGATATTCCATCGTCCGTAAGTAATACAATTTCTTAAACCATTTTTGTCTTTCTGGCATATTTAAGGTGTACCCAAGTTGAGGTTATTGTAAGCAGTTCAGCCCTAATTTTGGGGTGGCTCTGTCTTATTGATTTTCAGTTTTCCCAAGGTATATTCCCTGGACTGGAAGTGCCCTTGGCTCTGTACCTCTGTTGTTTACCTGTTATAGGGAGCACAATGCACTCCTCCAGAGAGGCTGTTGGTAATTTACATCCTGCCATTCAGCATAATGAGGCTCCCTGTTCTCCAGGGCCTTTCTTGCCTTTCTTGTTTTTCCACATTTTGCAGATGTCACTTTTGAATGGTGGGAAGTGATACTTCTTTGCATTGCCGAATTGCATAGCCCGCTTGCTTGCTTGGCCAAACAAGGCGTATGCGTTTCCTCCTGAATATATTCAGGAGAAAACGCATACGCCCTGTTTGGCCAAGTGCAGCATTGTCGATGTTGTGCCCCTCTTCCTGTGCTTTAAAGGTGATTCCAATGTACCTCTTGAAATCTGTTTCCTGCTATTCTGGCTCGCTTTCAAGTCTGCCTCGTTGCCTTCCCTCAACAGATTTTTGGACGATAGTTGTCCTTTATTACTCTGCCAATTTGTGAATTGCTGTGCCCCTGAGTTCCATTTTCCAACTCTTTTTTTGTGAGCTGACCACAAGTCCAAAATTGTGGTTTAGGACCTATACTGGTTGCCGGCGGCTGGCTGAGTCTTTGGTTAATTCTTCTTCCTGCCGGGAAATTAGAGTGACATGTGCTCGTCCAAATGCCTAACAGCTACTCTCTCATTGGTTCTTCCTCTTCCCTTTCATCCTCTGCCAAATTGGCAACCTGTGTGAACCAGGAGGTTAAAGGGGCTGTCTCTCCAATTTGGGAGATTTATAGTAAAGCAGTTTGAATGTCAAACTGGAGCACCAGGAGAGGGACTATTAGTTGAGTTTTAGAATCCTTTAGAATTCACAGTGTGTACTTTCTCTACGTTTCCCATACATGTTATAACTGTAGTGATATTCCCTTCCACCTAGAGAGTTGGGACCCATGGAATTGGTGGAATGCATTATTGCTTTAAAGCGTCTGCATTTTCTCACCCAATTTCACCAATCCTCTCAGTCCCAAGTGACCAGCCTTATGTCTCATCCTGCTGTCGTTTTGGATAGGGTCATTACAGGTTTTATCATAACACCTGAAGGAATTTTGTTAGAATTTCGCAGTTTTTTTTTGTTTTGTTTTTGAAATTCATTTTTATAATGAGGTTGAGCTGATTTTCACTGACGTGTTTATGCCGGTCTAGACAGACTTGATTCCCTTACGGAGACATATCGATAAATAGGTTTTAAGATTCTTACTAATCAGGGGCTTCCCTGGTGGCGCAGTGGTTGAGAGTCCGCCTGCCGCTGCAGGGGACACGGGTTCGTGCCCTGGTCTGGGAGGATCCCACATGCTGCGGAGCGGCTTGGCCCATGATCCATGGCCATTGAGCCTGCGTGTCCGGAACCTGTTCTCCGCAACCGGAGAGGCCACAACAGTGAGAGGCCCACATACCGCAAAAAAAAAAAAAAAAAAAAAAAAAAAAAAAAAAAAAAAAAAAAAAAAAATTCTTACTAATCAGATATATTCCTCTGCGGGGAATAAGGGTGTTGAGTCCCGTTCACTGAGGAAAGTGTAGGTCTTGTCTATTCTGTATTTGGATTATTGAACGGTACCTGTGCTAATATCAAACTCTGGATTTGTGCATCTTCCCAACTTTCTTTCCCCTAAGCAGCCATAAGTATGTTTTCTAAATGTGAGACTCTGTTCTCTTTCCTAATTCAGTTCATGTTTAGCCATGTTTACATTTCCTTCATAAGTGATATCTTATGTCAGAAGGCTCCATGGCTCTTTTCATCATAAAGCTCCATGATGCTCGTCATCACAATTATCCATGGTCTTCTCATCACAATGCTCCACGGTCTTGCCGTCGCATTGCTCCATGTCCTGATCATCACAGTGCTCCTTTACCTTTGTCATCACAATCCTCCATGACACTTGGCATCACAATGCTCCATGTCATTGTCATCACAGTGCTCCGTGCCTCCAGTCATCACAATGATTCATGACCTTTGTCATCACAATGGTCCATGCCCTCGTCACACAAGGTTCTGTGACCTTTGTCACCACAATGCTCCATGAACTTTTCATCACAAAACCCTATGAGCCTTGTCATCACAATGCTACATGCCTTTGTCAGCACAATGCTCCATGACGCTTGTCATCACGATGCTCCATGCGCTTGTCAGCACAATGCTCCATGACCCATGTCATAACAATTTGCCATGCACTTGTCATCAAATGCTCCACATCCTTTTCATCGCTATGCTCCATAAAACGTGTCATCACAATTCTCCATGCACTTCTCATCTAAATGCTCTCTCACCACATATATCACAATGTTCCATCACTAGTCATGAAAATACTCCCTCACATCGTCATCACCATGTTCCATGAACCCTGTCATCAAAATGCTACATGCCCATATCATCACAATGCTACATGCCCATATCTTCACAATGCTCCATGACCCCTGACATCACAATGTTCCATAACCCCTGTCACAAAATGCTCCATGACACTTTTTATCACAAAGCTCCATGACCCCTGACATCACAATGTTCCATAAACCCTGTCATGAAAATGTTCCATGATGCATTTCATCACATTGCTCCATGACTGTCATCACAATGCTCCATGAACTATTCATTACAATGCTCTGTGACCCTTGTCATCACAAAGCTCCATGCAATTTTCAGCACAATGCTCCATGACATTTGTCATCACAATGCTCGATGCACATGTAAGCACAATGCTCCATAACCCATGTCATCACAATGCTCCCTGCACTTCTCATCACAATGCACTACGCCCTTGTCATCAAAATGCTCCATGACCTTTGTCATTACAAAGCTCCATGACCCTTGGCATCACAATGCTCCATTCCATTGTCATAACAATGCTCCATGAACCCTCTCATCACATTGCTCCATGCATTTGTCATCACAAATCTCCATGAGGCTTGTCATCACAACGCTCGATGCACTTCTCCTCATAATGCTCCATGCCCTTGTCATCACAAAGCTCCATGACGCATGTCATCAGAATGCTCCATGCCATTGTCATCAAAATACTCCACAAGCTTGTCATCAGAGTGCTGCATGACACTTGTCATCACAATTCTCCATGCACTTGTCAGTACAATGCTCCCTGACCCTTGTCATCACAATGCTCCAAGCGATTGTCATCACAATGCTTCATTACCTTTGTCATCAAAATCCTCCATGACACTTGTCATCACAATGCTCCATGCCCTTGTTATCACAATGCTCCATGACCCCTGTCATCACAATGCTCCGTGACTCCAGTCATCTCAATGCTTCATGACCTTTGTCGTCACAATGGTACATGCCCTCGTCGTCACCAATCTCTGTGACATTTTTCACCACAATGCTCCATGAACTTATCATCACAATGCTATTTGACCCTTGTCATCACAATGCTCTATGCCTTTCTCAGCACAATGCTCCATGACCCATGTCATCACAATGTGCCATGCAGTTGTCATCACAGTGCTCCACAATCTTTTCATCACAGTGCCCCATAAACCTTGTCATCACAATGCTCCATGCACTTCTCATCAAAATGATCTCTCACCCCTGTCATCACAATGTTCCATGACTCCTGTCATCACAGTGCTACATGCACTTATCATCACAATGTTCGATGACCCCTGACATCTCAATGTTCCATAACCCTTGTCATCAAAATGCTCCATGACCCTTTTCATCAAAATGCTCCAGGAACGCTGACATCACAACGATCCATAACCACATTCATCAAAATGTTCCATGACAATTTTCATCAAATTTCTCCATGACCCTGTCATCACTATGCTCCCCGCCCTTCACAACAGAGTGCACCACACACTTGTCATCAAAATTCTCCATGACCTTTTTCATCACAAAGCTCCATGACCCTTGGTATCACAATGCTGCATGCCATTGTCATCACAATGCTCCATGAACCCTCTCATCACATTACTCCATTCCCTTGTCATCACAAAGCTCCATGACGCTTGTCCTCACAATGCTCGATGTCCTTCTTATCACAATGCTCCATGCGCTTGTCATTACAATACTGCATGACCCATGTATCTCAGTATTCCATGCCCTTGTCATCACAATGCTCCTTCCCCCTCTCATCACAATAATCCATGAAATTTTTCAGATGAATGCTCCATGCACTTGTCATCCCAATGCTCCATTACCCCTGTCATAACAATGCTCCATGACCCCTGCCATCACAATGTTCCACAGCCTTGTCATCACAAGGCTCCATGACCCTTGTCATCACAATGCTCCACGGCCCCTGTAATCACAATGCTCCATGCCCTTGTCATCACAATGCTCCAAGACTGCTGTTATCACAATGCTCCATGCCCCTTTTCATCTCACTGCTCCATGAACCCTGTCATCAAAATGCACCATGCCCATCATCATAATGCTTCATGCTCTTGTCATAACAATGACATCAAAATGCTCTATGACCTCTGTCATCACAAGGCTCCCAATCCTTCTGATCAAAATGTTCCATAAAACTTATCATCACAACGCCCCATGACGCTCGTCATCACAATTATCCATGGTCTTCTCATCACAATGCTCCATGACCTTTGTCATCACAATGCTCAATACCCTTGTCATAACAATGCTCCCTGACACTTGTCGTCAGTATGCTCCTTGAACCCAGTCATGACAAGTCTCCATGCCTTTTTCATCACAATGATCCATGCCCTTTTCATCACAGTGCTCTAAGACCCCTGTAATCACAATGCTCCATACCCTTGTCATCACAGTGCTCCGTGATGCATGTCATCAGAACGCTCCATGTCCTTCTCATCCCAATGCTCCATGCGCTTCTCATCACAATGCTCCAAGACCCCTGTAATCACAATGCTCCATGCCCCTTTTCATCAGAATGCTCCATGAGACTTGACATCACAAGGCTCCATGGTCTTCTTATCACAATGCTCCAGTACCTTGTCCTCACAATGCTCCATGACCCCTGTCATCACAATACTCCATGAACATTTTCAGCCCAATGCTCCATGACCTTCTCATCACAATGCTCCATGACCCCTGTCATCACAATGCTCCAGGACCACTGTCATCACAACGCTCCATGAACCCTGGCAACACAATGATCCGGGACTCTTGTGATCAAAATGCTCCATGACCCTTGTCATCACAATGATCCATACCCTTGTCATCCCAATGCTCCATGACCACTCTAATCACAGTGCTCCTTGAGGCTTGTCATCACAGAGCTCCATGAACCTTGTCATCAAAATGCTCCATGCCTTTGTCAGCAAATGCTACATAATCTTGTCATCACAGTGCTCCATGCACTTGTCATCACAATCCTCCATGACCCTTGGGATCATATTGCTTCATGCCCTTGTCATCTCTCTCTTGCCTTTGTGGTTTTTACAGATTTTCAGATATCCCTTTTTACCGGTTGGAAGTGACAATTCTTTGTACTGTGGATTTGCATTGTGCGCTTGCTTGATTGGCCAAAAAGGGCGTATGCGTTTTTTCTGGAATATATTCAGGAGAAAAGTAATACGCCCTTTTTGGCCAAGTGCATCATTGTCGAAGTTGTGATGCTTTTCCTGAGCTTTAAAGGCGATTCTAATTTACCTCTTGAAATATGTTTTGTGCAATTTTGCCTCATTTTCAAGTCCACTTCTTTGCCTTTCCTCCACAGATTTTTGGAATTGAGTAGTTCTTTATAACTGCAGGTTTGTGAATTTCTGTGCCCCTGAGCTCCAATTTTGAAATCCCATTTTTGTGAGCTGACCGCAAATCCACAATATTGCTTCAGGACCTATACTGGTTCCAGGGGTGGCTATACTGGTTCCCTGCTGTTGGCTGAGGCTTTCGTTAATTCTTCTTCCTGAATGGGAAATTAGAGTGACATGTGCCCGTCCAAATGCCTTCATCTACTCTCTGATTGGTTCTCCCTCTTCCCTTTCATCCTCTGCACAATTAGCAAACTGTGCGAACCAGGAGGTTATAGGGGTTGACTCTCCAAAGTTGGGAGATTGATAGTAAAGCAGTTGGAATGCCAAATTGGAGCACAATGAGAGGAAAAATTAGGAGACTTTTAGAAACCTTTCGCCAAAACAATGTGTTCATTCTCTAGGTTTCCCATACATGTTATAACTGTAGTGATATTCCCTTCTACCTGGAGATTTGGGACCCATGGAATGGTGGCATGCATTACTACTTTAAAGGGTCTGCATTTTCTCTCCCAATCTCACCAGTCCTCTCATTCCCCGGTGTCCAGCCTTATGTCTCATCCAGCTGTCTTTGCAGATAGGGTCATTCCAGATTTCATCAGAACCCCTGAAGGAATTGTGTAAGAATTTTGCTGTTATTTTGTTTTGTTTGTGAAATTCATTTTTATAATTGGGTTGAACTGATTTTCACTGACGTGTTTATGCCGGTCTAGACACAATTGATTCCCTTACAGAGACATATCAATACATAGGTTTTAAGATTTTTTACTAGTCAGATATATTCCTCTTCGTGGAATAGGGGTGTTGAGTCCCGTTCACTGAGGAAAGTGTAGGTCTTGTCTATTCTGTATTTGGTTTATGGAATGGTACCTGTGCTAACATCAAACTCTGGTTTTATGCATCACCCCACCTCTACTTTCCCCTTAAGCAGGCATAAGAGTGTTTTCTAAATGTGAGACTCTGTTCTCTTTCCTAATTCAGTTCATGTGTTGTGATGTTGACATTACCTCTATAAGAGATATCTTATGATTAGATTCTTTTTCTGTGTGACTTATTGCACTTAGAATCATCGTACCTTAATCCACTCATTATGCTGCTACTGGACTTATGGCATTGATATCATGTCTGAGTGATTTTCCGTTGTACAAAATTACCAAAAGTTCTTTATGCATTTCTCTTTTTCCTGGCATATTTTATGTGTACCGAAGTGGAGGTTCTTGTATGCAGAGCAGCCCTAAATTTTGGGGTGCCTGTGTCTTGTTGATATTTAGTCTTCCCAAGTCATATGCCCATGAGTTGAAGTCCCCTTTGCTCGGGGACTTTGTATTTTAGATGTTTTAGGAAACAACATACACTTCTTCAGAGTGGCTCTTGGATATTTATACCCCACCCATCAGCATGACCAGGCTCCGTGTTCTCCATGGCCTCTCCTTCATTTCTGGTTTGTACACATTTTTTGGATGGCCTTTCTGAGCAGTGGAAATTGAGACTTCTTTGTTGAGCGGACTTGCCTTTCCTGCTTGCTTGCTTGGCTAAAAACTCTGTATGTGTTTTTTTTCTGAAGATATTCACGAAAAAAACGCATACACCCTTTTGCCCAACTGCATCATTTTAGAAATTCTTCTGCTTTTCATATGCTTTAACTGTGAGTACTATCTACCTTTTGAAATCTGTTTCTTGCAATTCTGCCACTCATTCAGATCCTCTTCTTTGCTTTACCTGAATATATTTTTGGATGTTGGTTATCATTTATAACTTTGCAGGTCTTTGAATTATCTGCTCCTGAGCTCCATTTTTCAACTCGCATTTTTTGTGAGCTGGCCGCCAAACCATTGTATTGCTTCCGGCCCTATTCTGGTTCTGGGGAGGCAGGCTGTGCCTTTGGTTAATTCTTCTTCCTAATGGGACATTAGAGTGACGTGTGCATGTCAAAACTCCTACAGCTAGTCTCTCATTGTTTCCCCTCTTCCCGTTTATCCTCTGCACAAATTGCAAACTGTGTGAAACAGGAGGTTAAAGGTGCTGATTCTCCAAGTGGGGAGATTGTTAGTAATGTGGCTGGAATGGCGAACCCCAGCACCAGGAGATCAAAAATGAGGTGCATTTTAGACACCTTTCCTGAGCACACGGTGTACGTTCATCTTGGTTTTCCAGGCATGTTTTCGCTGTCAGAAGATTCCCTTAAACATGCAGATTTGGGACCCATGGAATGGGTACCAGGCAGTATTACTTTAAAAGGTCAGCATTTCCTCACCCAGCCTCTCTAACATGTCTTAGCGTGCATAGCTTCCAGCCTTATATATCATCCTGCTGTGGGTCTACATGTGTTCAATCCATGTTACATCGTAGCCCTTCAACAAAAGTTGTAAGAATTTTTGTCTCTCTCACTTTTTATACATATTTTTAAATTTAGTTTTATATTGGTTACAGCTGATTTTCAAAGCTCTGTTTTTTGCTGCTGTGCATCCACTTGATTCATGTACTGTGAGACAACAATAAATTCTTTTTCAGATGCTTACCATTCATATGTATTATTTTCCAGTGACTTGAGTGGGCTGAGTGCAGTTCTTTGAGGTACCGTGTAGGCCTTGTCAGTTATTCAATTTGGTACTTGGAATGGTTTCTTTGCTAATTTCAACCTCCTGGATAATAC
This sequence comes from Hyperoodon ampullatus, assembly GCF_949752795.1. Taxonomy (NCBI): domain Eukaryota; kingdom Metazoa; phylum Chordata; class Mammalia; order Artiodactyla; family Ziphiidae; genus Hyperoodon; species Hyperoodon ampullatus. The sequence continues at coordinate 315,085 of NW_027641089.1, forward strand.
CTCACCCTTCCCCACCTTTCCCATTTAGCAGCCTTATGTCTATTTTCTACATATTTGACTATGTTTCTGTTTTGTAATTTATTTCATGTGTAGCCATTTTTGATTCCACCTTTAAGTGACATCTTATGATATGTGTCTTTTTCTTTCTGACATACGTCACTTAGAATGATCGTATGTATCTCCTCCAGGGTTGTTACAACTGGCCTTATTTCATTGATTTCTGGATGAGTAATATTCCACTGTACATAAGTACCCCATCTCTTTTATCCATTTTATCCTTCCAGGGACATTTAGGTTATATGCAAGTTGAGGACCTTTTTAACAGAGAGGTGGTAAACGTTGGGGTGCCTGTTTTCTGTCGATTTTTGTTTTTCCCAAGGTATACACCCATAAGTGCAAGTGCCCTATGCTCTGTAGCTCATTTTTTAGATGTTTTAGCAAACACAATACATTTCTCCAGAGTGGCCATTGGAAAATTACATTTCCACTATCAGCCTCACAAGGCTCCCTTTTCTCCTCACCCGGTCCTGCATTTCCGGTGTTTACACTTTATGTGGATGGCCCTTCTGACTGATGTGAAGTGATACATTTTGTAGTATTGATTTCCAGTGCCCACCTGTTTGGTTGGATAAAAAGTGTGTATGGCCTTTACTTGAATATATTCAGAAAAAATGCATACGCCCTTTCTGGCCAACTGCATCATTGGCGATGTTCAGCCCCTTTACTTGTGCTTTAATGGGGAGTCCTTTCCCCCTCTTCAAATCTGTTTCCTGCCACTCACCCTTGCTTACAAGTCCTTTTCTGTGACTTACCTCAAGTCATTTTTTGACGATAGATATTTTCAACTCTGCAGTTTCATGAATTTTAGTGCCCCTGAGTTCCATTTTTCAACTTGTGTTTTTGGAAACTGGACACAAAACAGCGGGATTTCCTCTAGCCCTATTCTGTTTCCGTGGGCAATTCTAGCCTTTGATGAATTTGTCTTCCGGATTGGAAATTAATGTGGCATGTGCCTGTCCAAAAACCTAGGACTTGTCTCTAAATTTTTCTCATCCTTCCGCTTCATCCTCTGGACAAATTCCAAACTGTGTGCAAGAGGATGTTGACGGTGCAGATATCTCCAAGTGAGGAGATTGTTAGGAAAGATGCTGGAGGGGTGAACCCAAGCACCAGGCGATGAGGAGATGAGGTGCCTTTTCCAAACTGTTTCCGATCAAACGGTGTACCATCCTCTAGGTGTGACAGGCATGTTTTAGCCGTAGGAATGGTCCCGTGCATGTAAGGAGAACACCAGGGAGTTTTCCAAATCAGTGCCTCCCTCAACCCCAAACTGGGGAATTTTTAAGCTATGGCTACATATATGTCCACTAAGGGCATTGGGAAATAGGCAGAGTCCAAACTTTAGATGATTGAAATCTTCAGAGTCAGAAGTGCTCACCTTCGGCCTTGCTTAGGTTACATTTTATCTGTCATTGATAGATGATGTCAATAAAAATATCTATTCTTTTTCAGATAATTTCCCCTTATAGGTTATTGCAAAATATTCAGTGTAGTTCCCTGTGCTATACAGTAGTTCCTTGTTGATGATCTGTTTTATACATAGCAGTGTGTATGTGTTAATCCCAAACTGTTAATTTATCCCTTCTCCTACCTTTCCCCTTTGGTAATAATAAATTATAAGATTTTATACTTCTCAGAAATGGGGAAGCTGAAAGAGAGGTATCATTTTCAATGGAAAAATATTCAAAACAAGATTAAAGCTTCAGCCAAGAGTATTCGATGTACATCCTTGGGAATAAATCACTTCATTTCTCTAATGTTGACCTGACAAATAAGACAGACGTCTTCACTAAACTTGCTTATAATAAAGTGATGGAAATATCAGATGTAAGTCTTAGAAACATCTTATTTTACCCGAGCCTTATACCTTGCTCTAGGTTGACTACAGTTTGGCTCACACATCTGTTCATTGAAGTTACAATGTTCTCAATTTCTGTTACTGATACTCCAGAGTGGACCCCAACAGGAGTCCCCGTGCCCATTGTCATTGGAGCCAACAGATCAAGACTGAGTTTGGTTCAGAAGCAAAGGAAACTTTATATTTTGAAAACAGAATGGAGAGGTGAGAGCGTGCACTCCCCCGCGGGCTGTGGGCTGGGCTGCTGTGTAGGGATCCTGGAAGCGTCAGCAGGAGGGAGGGGATGGAGCTCTCGAGGGCTGCGTTGGCTGCAGCTCAGGCTCTATTTCGGAGAGTCTGCATGGTACCCCGCTAGCTGAGGTGTCGACCCAGCCATTCTGCACTAGGAAATCGGGTCTGAAGTGCCGAGTGTGGGACCTCTGCATGTGGAACCCTAGGAGCACGTGAAATTAGACAAAGCACAAAGGAAAAACAGGTTAGACTTTATTTTATTGCCCAGATTCTCTTTTTATCTCGTAGGAATTTTTAATGAACGTTGCCGGAGACGAACACCTCCTCTGCTTTTTGTCCCGTTCCTCATTCTTGGGGTGCTGAGGGTGCAGACACCTCTTTTGTAACTGCTTCATGCTGAGGTGGGAGCCCTCATACACGGGGGGAGGGGCAAAACTTCTCCCCAGCAGCCTCCAGGTGAGGTTGATTGTCCCAAGGCCTCCTGCCTCACTGCTCGTCCACCTGAGCACCAGCATTGGAAGTGTTATAGATTCTAATGACCTTTAATGGTCCTGGAAAGAGATGCACAGAGATGCTGCTGTGGCAGGTTTCAGCCCGCCCCACATTTGTTCGGTGAACTTACGCTGACGGATTTGCCAGCCTAGATGCTCTGACCAGTAGTCTGTGCTTTCTTTAATTAGGTCCCTGAATTAATGTACAAACAGCACCATGTGTCAAAGCCCTGCCCGCTGAACTCCCAGACAGCCCAGGATCGGTGGTGATCCAGGACCATGACGTCCACTGAGTCAACGGCCTTTTGAAGTAGCCAGCAGTCCAGCCGGTCATATTGGCCACCATCACCGCGGTGTCTGTAGGGTTTTCTATGGTGAAATCGTGATATACGTTTCCTTTGCCAAGCTTGTTAGCTCCCGTCTGGGTGCAGTAAGTCCTGCAAGCAGTAGTGTGCTCTTTCGGGGCACAGACTTGTTTTCTGAGAGAAACTCCAGGTCAAGTGATGGTCACACGAGTCATCTTGGGGGCCCATTGCCCCCGTTTGTCTCTCTGGAGGATGGAGTTGGAGGGCCTCCTCACTCGAGGTCAGTGTGTCCGCAGTGCGACCCCTGCAACTTCAGGGCATGATGGGTGGTTAGGATCACCACGTGGGTTCCTTTTACCTTAGGATGGAGCTGGCTTTGCGGGCTGCTGATTTCCAGCTTTTTAGATACCCCAGTATCCTGGCCTGATGGGGCAGTGGGCAAAGCCCTTGGTGACCATAGTTTATCATACCTGAAGGGCATTCTTGTGTTGCTCCATTTCAAGTGGTCCCAGTTTTTACACTAAGGCTCCAAGGGCGCTTAACCTTTGACCGGGTATGTAAAGGTCAAAGGGTTTAGCTAAATTAGGGAGTTCCTGGGCAAGGGCCTGAATTGACTGCTCTTTCCATTCTTGAATGGCTGCTTCTGGATTCTATTCAAAAGAATCATCATCATTTCGTGTCAGTGTTTCATGTAGAGGCCCAGCTATTAGACTGTAGTTATGGATCCAGATGCATAAAACCTTGGCCTCCCCAGGAACCCTTAAGCAGTCTTCTAGTTTTAGAAGAGGTAAGGCTGCAAATGGCTTCTTCCCTATCCTGGGATGCGTTTCGACGAATATCTGTGAGAATGAAGCCCAGGCATGTCACCTTAGCCTGGGATAATAGAGCCTTTTCCTTGGACACCTTTTATCCTTTCTTGGCTAGGTAGTTCAGAGGCGTCTTTAGTAGGCCTGGCGATCAGAATGTCATCTGCATATTGAAGGAGGGTTCTCTTTTACAGAGGTAGAACTTTTAGGTCTTTATAGGGCATTCCTCCAATGATGGTGTGGGGATTTTTGAACCATTGGGGCAGGACCGCCCAGCATTATTGCTTTTGTTGCATGTTGTGTCCTGCCACTCACAAGCCAAAAGTTCTTGTGACTCTGAGATGAATGGAATACAGAAGAAGTCATCATTGAAGTCTAATACAGAATGCCATGGCCTGGTGGATGGTAGACTGACCAGCAGGGTGTAGGAAATAGGAGCTACTTGATGTATATCCTCGGTGGCTTCACTGACTGTCCTGATATACTTTACCAGGTCTCCAGCAGCCCATGGGGCTCTCGTGGTCAGGCCAATCCCAGGATATGGAGCTCAACTGGGCTGCGCCGCCCACCCCACAGCCCACGGGGCTCTCGTGTTCAAGTCCCTCCCAGGGTATGGAGCTCACCTGTGCAGCTACCCAGAAGCCCATGGGGCTCTCCTAGTCAGGCCCTTCCCAGGATACAGAGCTCCCCTGGGCCGGTACCCCAGCAGGGATGGAAACACAGGAACTGTGCACATAGCCCACCTTGCAGAGAACCCCCAGCTCACCTGTCGCTCACAGCTGACACAGAACACCTCAGAGCAGGACTTGAACTAACAAACAGCAGCTCTGACAGGTCTGTGACCCTGGGTATCACTCTGTGTGGCCTCTCTCTGCCTGGTCTTCCAGACACTTCCACTGCAGCCGGGGCACCAGGCCTCTGTCTCCACCCACCATCACTCCTCTCCCTGGCTCCTGGGTTCGTCTCATTAGGATAGGGTCTTCTTGAAGTTGTTTTCCACTCATAGAACAGATAAAATGATAAGAAAACAAGCTGCAGCTGCAGCCCCTTGTCTATCCTGACTCTCAGGAGCCCACACCTGTTCCTTGGGCCTGGCCTGTTTAGCAAGGTTCATTTTCTGCAACTGTGAGCCCCTGAGGGCTGAGGATTGGCTGATTTGGGCAGCCTGACACTGCCTGCCCGCCCTCCTTAGGTGTGCCTGGGTTGAGGTCAATATAAACACCTCTCCAGTCAGCAAGAGACCCTGTTACTGTGCCTGGCGCCATATTCTCTGCCCTGTCAGCAGTGCCGGGGCTGGGGTGGTGGGAGTGAGCGAGGGGCCGCGGCTTTGTGGGTGGCCCCGTGTGAGTGGGGCTCTGATGGACTTTCTGCAGGAGTTGCCAGGCTGCCACCTGCTAAAGAAGAGGATGTGTCACCCTTACCTGCCGCTGGAATTTCTCCCCAGGCAGAGTTGAGGAAGTAAAAAAGCAGTGGGTTACGTGGCAGGAGGGGTATCTCAGGCAGGGAAATGGAAAGCTTCCAGAAGAGCATCTGGGGCCAGGACCATCCTGGCTGGCATTCAGGCACCAAGTCGGCATATGTGCTGTCGCTTGTGTGACTCCACAGCCCTTCCTCTAGGCTTGCAAGTTCTTGTACATATTCAGGTGTTTTACCTGGAAAGGGTGGGAAGAGTTCAGCTGCAGCAGGACTGGGGCTCAGCTCACATTTACTCACAGACACCTCGACACAGTCCCCCAGCTTTGCAATGAGGATGCTCCTTTGGTGGGGAGCGCTGGTGACTGCATGGGAGACGATTTCACACCTCTGACCAACTTAAGAATTTTTACCACTGGAGCAAGTGCCCTGATACAATTTTCCTGTGTATAACTGGTAGGTTCTGTTTTTTTTTTTTTTTCTTTCTTTTTTTCTTTTTGGTTCAAGGTAGATTTTATTTATTCCTCTTTTTTTAATTTACAAATATAAATATAGAAATAATGCATTAATATAAATAGGTCGATATGAAGGGAAATATTTTTTTCTGTTTTTTTTAATTAAATGTTATCTATTTATTTTTAATTTTTTTAAAATTTATTTCTTTCTTTTATACAGCAGGTTCTTATTGGATATCTATTTTATACATATAAGTGTGCACATGTGAATCCCAGTCTCCCAATTCATCCCACAACCACCCTCACATGGCATTCCCCCCTTGGTGTACATATGTTTGTTCTCTACATCTGTGTCTCTATCTCTGCCCTGCAAACCGGTTCACCTGTACCATTTTTCTAGGTTCCACATATATGCATTAATATACAATATTTGTTTTTCTCTTTTTGACTTACTTCACTCTGTATGACAGTCTCTAGATCCCTCAAGGTCTCTACAAATGATCTAATTTCATTCCTATGTATGGCTGAGTAATATTCCATTGTATATATGTACCACATCTTTATCCATTCGTCTGTCTGTGGGCACTTAGGTTGCTTTCATTACCTGGCTATTGTAAATAGTGCTGCAATGAACATTATGGTGAATGTGTCTTTTTGATTTATGGTTTTCTCTGGGTATATGCGCAGTAGTGGGATTGCTGGATTATATGGTAATTCTATTTTTAGTTTTTTAAGGAACCTCCATACTGTTCTCCATAGAGACTGTATTGATTTACATTCCCAACAATAGTGGAAGAAGGTTCCTTATCTCCACACCCTCTACAGCATTTGTTGTTTGTAGATTTTCTGATGATGCCCATTCTAACAGGTGTGACGTGATACCTCATTGTAGTTTCGATATCCATTTCTCTAATAATTAGTGATGTTGCGCAGATTTTCATGTGCGTCTTGGCCATCTCTATGTGTTCTTGGGAGAAACGTCTATTTAGATCTGCTTCCATTTTTGTATTGGGTTTTTTGTCTTATTAATGTTGACCTGCATGAGCTGTTTATATATATTGGAGATTAATGATTTGTCCATTGATTCGTTTGCAAATATATTCTGCCATTCTGAGGGTTGTCTTTTCTTCTTGTTTGTAGTTTCCTTTGCTTTGCAAAAGCTTTTACGTTTCATTAGGTCCCATCTGTTTAGCTTCTTTTTTTTATTTCATTACTATAGGAAGTGGATCAAAAAAGTTCTTGCTGTGATTTACGTCAGAGTATTCTTCGTAAGTTTTCCTCTCAGAGTTTTATACTGTCCGGTCTTACATTAAGGTCTCTAATCCATTTTGATTATATTTTTATGTATGGTGTTGGGGAGTGTTCTAATTTCATTTTTTACATGTAGCTGTCCATATTTCCCAGCACCACTGATTGAAGAGACTGTCTTATCTCCCTTGTATAGTCTTGCCTCCTTTGTCATAGATTAGTTGACCATAGGTGTGTAGGTTTATCCCTGGGCTTTCTTTTTTTTTTTTTTCCTTTTACACGTTTATTGGAGTATAATTGCTTTACAATGGAGTGTTTGTTTCTGCTGTATAACAAAGTGAATCAGCTATACATATACAAATGTCACCAGATCCCCTCCCTCTTGCATCTCCTTCCCACACTCCATATCCCACCCCTTTAGGTGGTCACAGAGCACCAAGCTGATCTCCCTCTTCTATGTGGCAGCATCCCAGTAGCTATCAGTGTTACATTTGGTAATGTATTTATGTCCATGCCACTCTCTCACTTCGTCCCAGCCTACCCATCCCCATTCCCGTGTCCTCAAGTCCTTTCTCTACTTCTGTGTCCTTAATCCTGTCCTGCCACTAAGTTCTTCAAAATCTTTTTTTTTTTCTTCATTACATTCCGTATATCTCTGTTAACATACAGTATTTGTTTTTCCCTTTCTGACTTACTTCACTGTGTAGGAGAGATTCTAAGTCCATCCACCTCAGTACAAATAAGTCAGTTTTGCTTCTTTTTATGGCTGAGTAATATTCCATTGTATATATGTGCCAGATCTTCTTTATCCATTCATCTGTCGATGGACACTTAGGTTGCTTCCATGTCCTGGCTATTGTAAATAGAGCTGAAATGAATATTTTCGTACGTAACTCTTTTTGAATTATGGTTTTCGCAAGGCAAATGCACAGTACTTGGATTGTTGTGTCGTTTGGTACTTCTATTGTTAGTTAATTAAAGGAACCTCTGTACTGTTCTCCCTTGTGCCCATATCAATTTACATTCCCACCCACAGTGCAAGCGTGTTCCCTTTTCTCCAATAAAGGCCTCTCCAGCATTTATTGTTTTGTAGATTTTTTTGATGATTGCCACTCTGACTGCTGTGAGGTGATACCTCACAGAAGATTTGATTTGCATTTCTCTAATGATTAGTGATGTTCAGCATCCTTTCATGTGTTTCTTGGTAATCTGTATATCTTCTGTGGAGAAATGTCTATTTAGGTCTTCTGCCCGTTTTTGAATTGGGTTGTTTGTTTTTGTTATATTGAGCTACATGAGGTGCTTGTAAAGTTTGGAGATTAATCCTTTGTCAATTGCTTCATTTGAAAATATTTTCTCCCATTCTGAGGGTTGTTTTTGCATCTTGTTTATGTTTTCCTGTACTGTGTAAAAGTTTTAAGTTTCATTAGGTCCCATTTGTTGATTTCTGTTTTTATTTCCATTTCTCTAGGAGGTGGGTCAGAAAGGATCTTGCTGTGATTTATGTCATAGAGTGTTATGCCTATGGTTTCCTCTAAGTGTTTTATAGTGTCTGGTCTTATATTTAGATCTCTAATCAATTTAGAGTTTATTTTTGTGTATGGTGTTATGGAGTGTCCTAATTTCATTCTTTTATGTGTAGGGGTCCAGTTTTCCCAGCACCAATTACTGAAGAGACTGTCTTTTCTCCATTGTATCTCCTTAGCTCCTTTGTCATAGATGAGATAGCCATAGGTATGTAGGTTTATCTCTGAGCTTTCTTTCCTGTTCCATTGATCTGTGTTTATGCCAATCTACATACACTTGATTCCATTATGGAGACATATAAATTCATAGGTTTCAAGATTATTAGCAGTCAGACATATTCCTCTTCAGTGAATAGGTTGTTTTGTGTCCAGTTCATTGAGAAAGGAGTAGGTCTTGTCTATTAGATATTTGGTATATGGAATGGTATCTGTGCTAATTTCAAACTCTGGTTTTACGCATCACCCCACGTCACCTTTCCCCTTAAGGAGGCATAAGTGTGTTTTCTAAATGTGTAACTCTGTTCTCTTTTGAAATTCAGTTCATGTGTATCCATGTTTACATTCCCTCTAGAAGTGATATATTACAATAAGTTTCTTTTTCTTTGTGGCTCATTTCACTTAGCATCATCGTACCTAAAGCCACTCATTATGCTGCTATTTGCCTTATGACATTGATTTTATGTCTGAGTGACATTCCATTGTATATAAGTACCACAACATCTTTTTCCATTATTTTTTTTCCTTTCCTGGTGTATTTAAAGTTTACCAAAGTTGAGGTTCTTGTAAACATAGCAGCCATAAATTATGGGGTGGCTGTGTGTTGTGGATTTTTAGTTTTCCCAAAATACACGCCCTTGAGTGGAAGTGTGCTATGCTCTGTACCTCTGTTTTAGAAAACAACATACAGTTCTCCAGAGAGGGCGTTGACAATTTACATTCTGTCCATCGGCGTAACCAGGCTCCCTTTTCTCCATGGCCTCTCTTGTATTTGTGATTTTTACACTATTTGCGGATGGCCCTTTTGACCGGAGGTAAGTGACACTTCTATGTAGTGTGGATTTGCAATGCCTGATGGCTTGCTTGGCCAAAAAGGGCATATGCATTTTTTTCCTGAATATATTAAAGAAAATACACATACTCCCTTTTTGGCCAAGGACATCATTGTCGAAGTTCTGTCACTTTTCATGTGCTTTTACGATGACTCCAATCCACCTCTTGAAATCTGTTTCCTTAAATTCTGCCTTGCATTCAAATCCTCTTCACTGCCTTACCTCAATATATTTCTGGATGATAGTTGTCCCTTATAACTCTGCAAGTTTGTGAATTGCTGTGCCCTTGATTTCCATTTTTCAAATCGCCTATTTGTGAGCTGGCTGCAATACTGCAGGATGGCTTTAGGCCCTAGTCTGGTTCCGGGGCTGCAGGCTGAGCCTTTGGTTAATTCTTCTTCCTGAGGTGAAACTAGAGAGACATGTGCCCATGCAAACACCTACAGCTAATCTCTCGTTTGTTTCCCCTCTTCCTGTTCATCCTCTGCACAATTTGCAAACTGTGCAAAACAGGAGGGTAAAGCCGCTGAAACTCCAAATGGGGAGATTTTCAGTAATGCAGATGGAATGGCGAAGCCCAGCACGATGAAAGGAAAAATGAGGTACCTTTTAGAAAACTTTCCCGATTACACAGTGTACCAAGCACTGGGTTTCCCATGCATTTTTAACTGTAGGAAGATTCCCTTAATCCTGGAGAATTGGGACCACTAGAATGGGTAGCACAAAGTATTGCTCTAAGTGGTGTTCTTTTGCTCACACAACCTCAGCAATCTTGTCAGCTCCAAGTGTCCAGTCTTATGCCTCATCCAGAGGTGGGTGTAAAGTTGGTCAATCCACGTTGCATCACAGGCCCTGAACGTAATTTTTAAGAATTTCTCTCTGTTTCGCTGTTTTTGCATTTTGCTTTTGAAATTTATTTTTATACGGGGTGTTTAGCTGAATTTCAGTGCAGTGTTCATGCCGTTATACACACACATGATTCCTTTATGGAGACATGAGAATACATATGTTTTAAAATTCTTAAAGTCAGATATATTCCTCTGCAATGAATAGGGGGTGTTGAGTCCAGTTCATTGTGCTGGGAGTAGGTGTTGTCTATTACATACTTGGTTTATGTATCGGTATCAGTGCTAATTTAAAACTGTGGTTTTATGCATTACCCCACCTCGCATTTCCCCTTAAGCAGGTAGAAGATTGTTTTCTAAATGTGTGACTCTGTTGTGTTTGTAATTCAGTTCATGTGTAGACATGTGTACATTCCCGCTATGAGTCATAACTTATGATAAGATTCGTTACTCTGTACTGTTTCCTAACTCAGTTCATGTGTAGCCATGTTTACAGGACCTTCATAAGTGATATCTTATGATACGTTTCTTTTTCTCTGTGACTTATTTCACTTAGAATCTTCGTACGTGAATCCACTCATTTTGCTGCTACTCGCCTTATGACATTGATTTCATGGCTGAGGGATATTCCATCGTACGTAAGTACCAGAATTTCTTGAACAATTTTTGTCTTTCCTGGGACATTTATGGTGTACCCAAGTTGAGGTTCTTGTAAGCAGAGCAGCCCTAAATTTTGGGGTGGCTCTGTCTTATTGATTTTCATTTCTCCCAAGATATATTCCATAGACTGGAAGTGCCCTCCGCTCTGTAGCTCTGTTTTTTACTTGTTTTAGCGAACAGAATGCACTCCTCCAGAGAGGCAGTTGGCAATTTACATCCTGCCCATCAGCATAACTAGGCTCCCTGTTCTCCAGGGCATGTCTTGCCTTTCTGGTTTTCACACATTTTGCGATGTCCGTTTTGACTGGTGGGTAGTGATACTTCTTTGTAGTGCAGCTTTGCATTGCCCGCTTGCTTGCTTGGCAAAAAAGGGCGTATGCGTTTTCTCATGAATATATTAAGGAGAAAACGCATACGCCCTTTTTGGCCAAGTGCATCATTGTCGAAGTTGGGCCCCACTTCCTGTGCTTTAAAGGCGATTCCAATGTACCTCTTGAAATCTGTTTCCTGCTATTCTAGTTCGCTTTCAAGTCCACCTCGTTGCCTTCCCTCAACAGTTTTTTGACTATAGTTGTCCTTCATTACTCTGCCAGTTTGTTAATTGCAGTGGCCTGAGTTCCATTTTTCAACTCGTTTTTTGTAGGCTGACCGCAAGTCCAAAATTTTGTTTCAGGACCTATACTGGTTCCCGGCGGGTGGCTGAGACTTTGGTTAATTCTTCTTCCTGCCAGGAAATTTGAGTGTCATGTGCCCGTCCAAATGCCTAACAGCTATTCTCTCATTGGTTCTCCCTCTTCCCTTTCATCCTCTGCCAAATTGGCAACCTGTGTTAACAAGCATGTTAAAGGGTCTGTCTCTCCAAGTTGGGAGACTGATAGTAAAGCAGTTGGAAATTCTAACCGGTGCACCAGAAGAGGGACTATTTTTGAGTTTCATAAACCTTTCATATTCAAAGTGTGTCCATTCTCTTGGTTTTCTGTACATGTTATAGCTGTAGTAATATTCCCTTCAACCTAGAGAGTTGGGACCATTGCAGTGTGTGCCACGAATTATTGATTTGAATGGTCTGCATTTGCGCACCGAAACTCACCAATCCTCTCAGTCCCAAGTGTCCAGCCTTATGCCACATACAGCTTTCGTTGTAGATAGGGTCATTCCAGGTTTCATCAGAGACCCTGAAGGAATTGTAAAGCATTTCCCTGTTTTTTTTGTTTTGTTTTTGAAATTCCTTTGTAGAATGGGTTTGAGCTGATTCTCACTGCCATGTTTATGGCAGTCTAGACACACTTTATTCCCTAATGGAGACATATCAATACATAGGTTTTAAGATTGTTACTAATCAGATATATTCCTCTGCGGGAAATATGGGGTTTGAGTTCCTTTCACTGCGGAAAGTGTAGGTCATGTCTATTCTGTATTTGGTTTTTGTAACGGTACCTGTACTAATATCAAACTCTGGTTTTATGAATCACCCCACCTCTCCTTCCCCCTTAAGCAGGCATAAGACTTCTTTCTAAATGTGAGGCTCTGTTCTCTTTCCTAACTCAGGTCATGTGTAGCCATGTTTACAGGACCTTCATAAGTGATATCTTATGAGAAGTTTCTATTTCTCTGTGACTTATTTCACTTAGAATCATCGTACCTAAAGCCACTCATTTTGCTGCTACTGGCCTTATGACATTGATTTCACGGCTGAGGGATATTCCATCTTATGTAAGTAACACAATTTCTTGAACCATTTTTGTCTTTCCTGGGATATTTAATGTGTTCCCAAGTTGAGGTTCTTGTAAGCAGTGCAGCCCTAAATTTTGGGGTGGCTCTGTCTTATTGATTTTCAGTTTTCCCAAGGTATATTCCCTAGACTGGAAGTGCCCTTGGCTCTGTAGCTCTGTTGTTTACTTGTTTTAGGGAACACAATGCACTCCTCCAGAGAGGCAGTAGGCAATTTACATCCTGCCCATCAGCATAACTAGGCACCCTGTTCTCCAGGGCATGTCTTGCCTTTCTGGTTTTTACACATTTTGCGATGTCCGTTTTGACTGGTGGGTATTGATACCTCTTTGTAGTACAGATTTGCATTGCCCGCTTGCTTGCTTGGCTATAAAGGGCGTATGCATTTTCTCCTTAATATATTCAGGAGAAAACTCATACGCCCTTTTTGGCCAAGTGCATCATTGTCGAATTTGAGCCCCTCTTATTGTGATTTAAAGGTGATTCCAATGTAACTCTTTAAATCTGTTTCCTGCATTTCTGGATCACATTCATGTCCGTCTCGTTGCCTTCCCTCAACAGATTTTTGGACGATAGTTGTCCTTTATTACTCTGCCAGTTTGTGAATTGCTGTGCCCCTGAGCTCCATTTTTCAACTCGTTTTTTGTGAGCTGACCGCAAGTCCAAAATTGTGCTTCAGGACCTAAACTGGTTCCCGGTGTGTGGCTGAGACTTTGGTTAATTCTTCTTCCTGCCTGGAAATTAGAGTGACATGTGCCCGTCCAAATGCCTAACAGCTACTCTCTCATTGGTTCTCCCTCTTCCCTTTCATCCTCTGCCAAATTGGCAACCTGTGCGAACCAAGCGGTTAAAGGGTCTGTCTCTCCAAGTTGGGAGATTGATAGTAAAGCAGTTGGAAAGTCAAACCGGATCACCAGGAGAGGGACAATTAGTTGAGTTTTAGAAACCTTTCGTATTCACAGTGTGTCCATTCTCTAGGTTTCCCGTACATGTTATAGCTGTAGTAATATTCCCTTCAACCTGGATATTTGGGTCCCTAGGAATGTGTGCCACACATTATTGCTTTAAATGGTCTGCATTTGCTCACCGAATCTCACCAATCCTCTCAGTCCCAAGTGTCCAGCCTTATGCCACATCCAGCTGTCGTTGTAGATAGGGTCATTCCAGGTTTCATCAGAGAGCCTGAAGCAATTGTAAAGAATTTCTCTGTTTTTTTGTTTTGTTTTTGAATTTCTTTTTATACTGAGTTTGTGCCGATTCTCACTGCCATGTTTATTCCAGTCTAGACACACTTGATTCCCTTAGGGAGACATATCAATACATAGGTTTTAAGATTCTTACTTGTCAGATATTTTCCTCTGTGAGAAATATGGAGTTTTGAGTCCCTTTTAGTGAGGAATGTGTAGGTCTTGTCTATTCTGTATTTGGTTTTTGGAACGGTACATATACTACTATCAAACTCTGGTTTTATGCATCACCCCACCTCTCCTTCCCCCTTAAGCAGGCATAAGACTTTTTTCTAAATGTGAGGCTCTGTTCTCTTTCCTAACTCAGTTCATGTGTAGCCATGTTTACAGGACCGTCATAAGTGATATCTTGTGATAAGTTTCTTTTTCTCTGTGACTTATTTCACTTAGAATCATCGTACCTGAAACCACTCATTTTGCTGCTTCTGGCCTTATGACATTGATTTCATGGCTGAGGGATATTCCATCGTACGTAAGTACCACAGTTTCTTGAGCCATTTTTGTCTTTGCTGGGATATTTAAGGTGTACTCTAGTTGACGTTATGTAAGCAGTGCAACCCTAAATTTTTGGGGTGGCTCTCTCTTATTGATTTTCAGGATTCCCAAGGTATATTCTGTAGACTGGAAGTACCCTTGGCTCTGTAGCTCTGTTGTTTACTTCTTTTAGGGAACACAATGCACTCCTCCAGAGAGGCAGTTGGCAATTTACATCCTGCCCATCAGCATAACTAAGCTCCCTGTTCTCCAAGGCCTCTCTTGCCTTTCTGGTTTTTACACATTTTGCGGATGTTCCTTTTGACCGGTGGGAAGTGATACTTCTTTGTAGTGCAGATTTGCATTGCCCGCTTGCTTGCTTGGCCAAAATGTTCGTATGCGTTTTCTCCTGTATATATTCAGGAGAAAACACATACACACTTTTTGGCCAAGTGCAACATTGTCGAAGTTGTGCCCCTCTTCCTGTGCTTTAAAGGCGATTCAAATGTACCTCTTGAAATCTGTTTCCTGCTATTCTGGCTCGCTTTAAAGTCCGCCTCGTTGCCTTCCCTCAATAGATTTTTGGACGATAGTTTTCCTTTATTACTCTGCCAGTTTGTGAATTGCTGTGCCGATGAGCTCCATTTTTGAACTCGTTTTTTGTGAGATGACCGCAAGTCCAAAATTTTGGTTAAGGAACTATCCTGGTTCCCGGCGTGTGCCTGAGACTTTGGTTAATTCTTCTTCCTGCAAGGAAATTAGAGTGACATGTGCCCGTCCAAATGCCTAACAGCTACTCTCTCATTGGTTCTCCCTCTTCACTTTCATCCTCTGCCAAATTGGCAACCTGTGCGAACCAGGTGGTTAAAGGGGCTGTCTCTCCAAGTTGGGAGATTGATAGTAAAGCAGTTGGAAAATAAAACTGGAACACCAGGAGAGGGACTATGAGTTGAGTTTTAGAAACCTTTCATATTCACAGTGTGTCCATTCTGTAGGTTTCCCGTACATGTTATAGCTGTAGTAATATTGCCTTCAACCTGGAGAGTTGGGACCTTTGGAATGTGTGCCACGATTTATTGCTTTAAATGGTCTGCATTTGCTCACCGAATCTCACCAATCCTCTCAGACCCACGTGTACAGCCTTATGCCACATCCAGCTGTCGTTGTAGATAGGGTCATTCCACGTTTCATCAGAGCCCCTGAAGGAATAGTGAAGAATTTCCCTGTTTTTTGTTTTGTTTTTGAAATTCCTTTTTTTTTTTTTTTTTTTTTTTGTGGTACGCGGGCCTCTCACTGTTGTGGCCTCTCCCGTTGCGGAGTACAGGCTCCGGATGCGCAGGCTCAGCAGCCATGGCTCACGGGCCCAGCCGCTCCGCGGCATATGGGATCCTCCCAAACCGGGGCATGAACTCGTATCCCCTGCATCGGCAGGCGGACTCTCAACCACCGCGCCACCAGGGAGGCCCTGAAATTCCTTTTTATAGTGGGTGTGAGCTGATTCTCACTGCCATGCTTATGCCTGTCTAGACACACTTGATTCCATTACAGAGACATATAAATACATAGATTTTAAGATTCTTACTAGTCAGATATATTTCTCTGTGGGAAATATGGGGTTTTGAGTCCCTTTCACTGAGGAAAGGGTAGGTCTTGTATATTCCGTATTGGGTTTTTGGATCGGTACCTGTACTAATATCAAACTCTGGTTTTATGCATCACCACACCTCTCCTTTACACTTAGCAGGCATAATAGTGTTTTCTAAATGTGAGACTCTGTTCTCTTTCCTAACTCATTTCATGTGTAGCCATGTTTACAGGACCTTCATAAGTGATATCTTATGATAAGTTTCTATTTCTCTATGACTTATTTCACATAGAATCATCGTAACTGAATCCACTCATTTTGCTGCTACTGGCCTTATGACATTGATTTCATGGCTGAGAGATATTCCATCATACGTAAGTACCACAATTTCTTGAACCATTTTTGTCTTTCCTGGGATATTTCAGGTGTACCCAAGTTGAGGTTCTTGTTAGCAGTGCAGCCCTAAATTTTGGGGTGCTTCTGTCTTATTGATTTTCAGTTTTCCCAAGGTATATTCCCTAGACTGGAAGTGCACTTGGCTCTGTAGCTCTGTTTTTTACTTTTTTGGGGGAACACAATGCATTCTTCCAGAGAGGCAGTTGGCAATTTACATCCCGCCCATCAGCATAACTAGGCTCCCTGTTCTCGAGGGCCTGTGTTGCCTTTCTAGTTTTTACACATTTTGCAGATGTCCCTTTTGTCCAGTGGGAAGTGATACTGCTTTGTAGTGCAGATTTGCATTGCCCGCTTGCTTGCTTGGCCAAAAAGGTCATATGCATTTTCTCCTGAATATATTCTGGAGGAAACTCATAGGCACTTTTTGGCCAAGTGCATCATTGTCGACAATGAGCCCCTCTTGCTGTGCTTAAAAGGCGACTCCAAAGTACCTCTTGAAATTTGTTTCATGCTATTGTGCCTCGTTTTCAACTCCGCCTCATTGCCATCCCTCAAAAGATTTTTGGATGATAGTTGTCGTTCATTATGCTGCCATTTTTTGAATAGCTGTGCCCCAGATCTCCATTTTTCAACTCGTTTTTTGTAAGCTGACAGCAAATCCACAATTTTGGTTGAGGACCTGTACTGGTTCCTGGCAGGTGACTGAGACTTTGGTTAATATTTCTTCCTGACGGGAAATTAGAGTGACATGTGCCCGTCCAAATGCCTAACAGTTACTCTCTCATTGGTTCTCCCTCTTCCCTTTCATCCTCTGCCAAATTGGCAACCTGTGAGAACCAGGAGGTTAAAGGGGCTGTCTCTCCAGTTGGGAGATTGATAATAAAGCAGTTGGAAACTCAAACTGGAGCACCAGGATAGGGACTATTAGTTGAGTTTTAGAATCCTTTCGTATTCACAGTGTGTCCATTCTCTACGTTTCCCATACATGTTATAACTGTAGTGATATTCCCTTTTACCTGTCGACTTGGGACCCATGGAATTGGTGGCATGCATTATTGCTTTAAACGGTCTGCATTTTCTCATCCAATCTCACCAATCCTCTCAGTCCCAAGTGTCCAGCCTTATGTCTCATCCAGCTGTCATTTTAGATAGGGTCATTCCAGGTTTCATCAGAACACCTGAAGGAATTGTTTTACAATTTCGCTCTTTTTTTGCATTGTTTTTGAAATTCATTTATATAATGAGGTTGAGCTGATTTTCACTGACATGTTTATGCCGGTCTAGACACACTTGATTCCCTTATGGAGACATATCAATACATAGGTGTTAAGATTCTTACTAGTCAGATATATTCCTCTGCGGGAATAGGTCTGTTGAGTCCCGTTCACTGAGGAAGGAGTAGGTCTTGTCTCTTCTGTATTTGGATTATGCAACTGTACCTGTGCTAATATCAAACTCTGGTTTTGTTCTTCTCCCCACCTCTCCTTTCCCCTTAAGCAGGCATAAGTAAGTTTTCTAAATGTGAGACTCTGTTCTCTTTCCTAATTCCGTTCATGTGTAGCCATGTTTACATTTCCTTCATAAGTGATATCTTATGTCAGAATGCTCCACGGCTCTTGTCATCATAATGCTCCATGATGCTCGTCATCACAATTATCCATGGCCTTCTCATCACAATGCTCCACCGTCTTGCCATCACCTTGCTCCATGCCCTGGTCATCACAATGCTCCATATCCCTTGTCATCACAATTCTCCACCTCTTTGTCATCACAATGCTCGATGACACTTCTCATCACAATGTTAAATGCTTTTGTCATCACAATTCTCTATGCACTTGTCATCGAAATGCTCCCTGACCCATGTCATAGCAAGCTCCATATGCTTGTCATCACAATGCTTCATAACATTGTTATAAAAATTCTCAATGTCCCTTGTCATCACAATGCTGCATGCCAATGTCATCACAATGCTCCATGACGCTTATCATCACAGTGCTCCAAGCCCTTGTCATCACAATGATCCATGCCCTTGTCATCACAAAGCTCCTTTACGTTTGTCATCACAATCCTCCATGACACTTGGCATCACAATGCTCCATGTCATTGGCATCACAGTGGAACATGACATATGTCATCACAATGCTCCCTGACACCTATCTTAACAACAATCCATGATGTTGTCATCACAATGCTGCATGCCATTGTCATCACAATGCTCCATGACCCCTGTCATCACAATGCTCCATGCTCCTTGATATCAAAATGATCCATGACCTCTGTCATCATAGTGCTCCAAACACTTGTGGTCACATTGTTCCATAACACTTGTCATCACAACGCTCCATGATGCCTGTCATCACAATACTCCATGCCCTTGTCATCACAATGCTCCATGACCTTTGTCATCACAATGCTCAATACACTTGTCATCACAATGCTCCCTGCTACTTGTCGTCAGAATGCTTCTCGCCCCCTGTCATGACAAGGTTCTATGCCTTTTTCATCACAATGCTCCATGCCCTTTTCATCACAATGCTCCATGCCATTGTCATCACAATACTCCACAAGCTTTTCATCAGAATGCTCCATGACCCTTGTCATCACAATTCTCCATCACCCCTGTCATCACAATGCTCCATGAAACCTGGCATCACAATGCTCCAAGCCCCTTGTCATTACAGTTCTCCATGACGCTCGTCATCACAATTATCCATGGTCTTCTCATCACAATGCTCCACCGCCTTGCCATCACAATGCTCCATGACACTTCAAATCACAATGTTACATGCTCTTGTAATCACATTCTCCATGCACTTGTCATCGCAATGCTCCATGACCCCTGTCATAGCAAGCTCCATGTGGTTTTCATCACAGTGCTTGACGACCTTGTCATCAAAATTCTCAAAAGCCCTTGTCATCACAATGCTCCATGCCCTTTTCATCACGATGCTCCATGACCATTGTCATCACAATGCTCCATTACCTTTGTCATCACAATCCTCCATGACACTTGTCATCACAATGCTCCATGCCGTTGTCATCAAAATGCACCATGACATAGGTCATCACAATGCTCCCTGACACCTGACTTCACAATAATCCATGACCTTTTCTTCACAGTGCTCCATGCCCTTGTCATCACATTGTGCAATGCCCACTGACATCACAATAATCCATGAAACTATTCAGACCGAGGCTCCATGCCCCTGTCATCACAATGCTCCATGCACTTTTCATCACAATGCTCCATGACACCTGTCATCACAATGCTCCGTGACTCCAGTCATCACAACGCCTCAAGACTTTGCCATCACAATGGTCCATGCCCTCATCATCACAAGTCTCTGTGACCTTTGTCACCACAATGCTCCATGAACTTTTCATCACAGTGCTCTGTGACCCTTTTCATCAAAATGCTCCATGCCTTTGTCAGCACAATGTTCCATGACACTTGTCATCACAATGCTCTATGAGCTTGTCAGCACAGTGCTCCATGACCGATGTGATCACAATGTGTCATGCGGTTGTCATAACAATGCTCCACATCCTTGTCATCACAATGCTCCATAAACATTGTCATCACAATGCTCCATGCACTTCTCATGAAAATGCTCTCTCACCACTGATATCACAATGTTCCATCACTAGTCATCACAATACTCCCTCACCCCTGTCATCACAATGTTCCATGACCCCTATCATCACAATGCTACATGCCATTATCATCACAATGCACCACTCCCTTGTCATCAAAATGCTCCATGACCTTTGTCATCACAAAGCTCCATGACCCTTGGCATCAAAATGCTCCATGCCATTGTCATCACAATGCTTCATGAAGCCTCTCATCACATTGCTCCATGCCCTTGTCATCACAAAGCTCCATGACGCTTGTCATCACAATGCTCGATGCCCTTCTCATCACAATGCTCCATGACCTGGTCATTACAATCCTCCATGACCCATGTATCACAGTGTTCCGTGTCCTTGTCATCACAATGCTCCATGCCCACTCTCATCACAATAATCCATGAAAATTTTCAGACAAATGCTCCATGCCCTTGTCATCACAAAGCTCCATGACGCATGTCATCAGAATGCTCCATGGCCTTCTCATTCACAATGCTCCATGCCCTTGTCATCACAATGCTCCAAGACACCTGTAATCACAATGCTCCATGTCCCTTTTCATCTCAATGTTCCATGAACCCTGTCATCACAATGCACCATGTCCATCATCATAATGCTTCATGCTATTGTCATCACAATGAAATCAAAATGCTCCATGACCTCTGTCATCACAATGCTCCAAACCCTTCTGATCACAATGTTCCATAACACTTGTCATCACAACGCCCCATGACCCCTTTCATCAGTATACTCCATGAACATTTTCAGCTCAGTGCTCCATGATCTTCTTATCACAATGCTCCATGACCCCTGTCATCACAATGCTCCATGCTCCTTGATATCAAAATGATCCATGACCTCTGTCATCACAGTGCTCCAAACCCTTGTGATCACATTGTTCCATAACACTTGTCATCACAACGCTCCATGATGCCTGTCATCACAATACTCCATGCCCTTGTCATCACAATGCTCCATGACCTTTGTCATCACATTGCTCAATACACTTTTCATCACAATGCTCCCTGACACTTGTCGTCAGTATGCTTCTCGAACCCTGTCATGAAAAGGCTCTATGCCTTTTTCATCACAATGATCCATGCCATTGTCATCACAATACTCCACAAGCTTGTCTTCAGAATTTTCCTTGACCCTTGTCATCACAGTTCTCCATGCCCCGTGTCATTACAGTGCTCGATGACACTCGTCATCAATATACTTCATGGTCTTGCCATCACAATGCTCCATGACCTGGACATCACAATGCTCCATGACACTTGTCATCAAAATGCTCCATGCGCTTGTCAGCACAATGCTCCATGAAACATGTCATCACAATGTGCCATGCTCTTTTCATCACAATGCTCTACATCCTTTTCATCACTATGCTCCATAAAACTTGTCATCACAATGCTCCATTACACTTGTCATCACAATGCTCCAGGCCCTTGTCATCACAATGCTCCAGGCCCTTGTCATCACAATGCTCCAGGCCCTTGTCATCACAAAGCTCCATGACCCTTGGCATCATAATGCTCCATGCCATTGTCATCACAATGGACAATGACATATGTCATCACAATGTTCCCTGACACCTGTCATCACAATGCTCCATGCCCCTTGTCAGTACAGTGCTCCATGATGCTCGTCATCACAATTACCCAAGGTCTTCTCATCACAATGTTTCAGGGTTTTACCATCACAATGCTCCATGCCCTGGTCATCTCAATGCTCCATGACCATTGTCATCACAATTCTCCACATCCTTGTCATTACAATGCTCCTTGACACTTCTCCTCACAATGTGATATGCTCTTGTCATCACAATTCTGCATGCACTTGTCATCACAATGCTCCAGGACCCCTGTCATAGCAAGCTCCATGCACTTGTCATCACAATGTTTCAAGACCTGGTCATTAAAATTCTCTATGGCCCTTGTCATCACAATGATCCATGATGTTGTCATCACAATGCTCCTTTACATTTGTCATCACAATCCTCCATGACACTTGGCATCACAATGCTCCATGTCATTGGCATCACAATGGAACGTGAAATATGTCATCACAATGCTCCCTGACACCTGTCTTAACAATAATCCATGATGTTTTCATCACAATGCTCCATGCCATTGTCATCACAGTGCTCCATGACACTTGTCATCACAATGCTCCATGCCTTTTTCAGCACAATACGCAAAGACACTTGTCATCACAATGCTCCATGCGCTTGTCAACACAGTGCTCCACCAGCTTGTCATCACAATGCTCCATGCACTTCTCATCAAAATGCTCTGTCACCACTGATATCACAATGTTCCATAACTAGTCATCACAATAGTCCCTCACCCTTCTCATCACAATGTTCCATGACCCCTGTCATCACAATACTACATGCCCTTATAATCACAGTGCTCCATGACCCCTGACCTCACAATGCTCCATAACACATGTCATCAAAATGCTGCATAACTTTTGTCATCACAAAGCTCAATGACCCTTGGCATCACAATGCTCCATGTCATTGTCATCACAATGCTCTAGGAACCTTCTCATCACATTGCTCCATGCCCTTGACATCACAAATCTCCATGACGCTTGTCATCACAATGCTCGATGCCCATCTCATAACAATGCTCCATGCCCTTGTCATTACAGTCCCCCATGAACCCTGTACCACAGTGTTCCAGGCCCTTGTCATCCCAATGCTCCAGGCCCACTCTCATCACAATAATCCATGAAACATTTCAGACCAATGCCCCATGGCCTTGTCCTCACAATGCTCCATTACCACCGTCATAACAATGCTCCATGATCCCAGTCATCACAATGTTCCACAGCCTTGTCATCACAAGGCTCCATGACCCTTGTCCTCACAAGGCTCCATACACATGAAATCACAATGCTCCATGCCCTTGTCATCACAAAACTCCATGATGCATGTCTTCAGAATCCTCCATGGCCTTCTCATCACAATGCACCATTCCCTTGTCATCAGAATGCTCCACGACCCCTGTAATCACAATGCTCCATGCCCATTTTCATTAGAATGATCCATGAGAATGTCATCACAAGGCTCCATGGTTTACTCATCACAAAGCTCCAGGACCTTGTTATCACAATGCTCCTTTCTCTTGTCATCACAATGCTCCATGACTCCTGTCATCACAATACTCCATGAGCATTTTCAGCCCAGTGTTCCATGACATTATCATCACAATACTCCATGACACCTGTCGTCACAATGCTCCATGACCAATGTCATCAAAACCCTCCATGACCCGCGACAACACAATGATCTGGGACTCTTGTCATCAAAATGCTCCATGACACTTGTCATCACAATGATCCATGCCCTTGTCATCCCAATGCTCCATGACCCCGTAATCACAATGCTCTGTGACGCTTGTCATCACAGTGCTCCTTGACACTTGTCATAACAATGCTCCATGCCTTTGTCATCAAAATGCTCCATGACCTTTGTCATCACAAATCTCCATGACCCCTGTCATCACAATGCTCCAAACCTTTGTGATCACAATGTTCCATAACACTTTTCATCAAAACGCTCCATGATGCCTGTCATCACAATACACCATGCCCTTGTCATCACAGTGCTCCATGACCTTTGTCATCATAATTCTCAATACACTTGTCATCACAATGCTCCCTAACCCTTGTCTTAAGAATGCTCCTTGAAACCTGTCATGAAAAGGCTCCATGCGTTTTTCATCAGAATGCTCCATGCCCTTTTCATCACAATGCTCCATGCCATTGTCATGATAATACTCCACAAGCTTGTCATCAGAATGATCCATGACCCTTGTCATCACATTGCTCCATGACCTCTGTCATCACAATTCTCCATAACACCTGCCATCACAATGCTCCATGCCCCTTGTCATTACAGTGCTCCATGACACTCATCTTCACAATTATCCATGGTCTTCTCATCACAATGTTCCACGGTCTTGCCATCACAATGCTGCATGCACTGGTCATCACAGTGCTCCATGTCTTTGGTGATCACAATTCTCCACGTCCTTGGCATCACTACGCTCCATGACACTTCTACTCACAGTGTTATATGATTTGTCATCACAATTCTCTAGCACTTTTAATCGCAATGCTCCATATCCCCTGTCATAGCAAGCTCCATGTGGTTGTCATCACAATGCATCAAGAATTATCATCACAATTATCAATGGCCCTTGTCATCACAATGGTCCATGCCCTCGTCATCACAATGCTCCAAGTCTATGTCATCACAATGCTCTATTACCTTTGTCATCACAATCCTCCATGACACTTGGCATCACAATGCTCCATGCTATTGTCATCACAATGGACCATGACATATGTCATCACAATGCTCCCTGACACCGGTCTTCACAATTCTCCATGACCTTGTCATCACAATGCTCCATGCCCTTGTCATCACAATGCACCATGCCCACTGTCATCACAATAATCCATGAAACTTGTCAGACCAATGCTCCATGCCCCTGTCATCACAATGCTCTATGCCATTTCATCACAATGCTCCAAGAACCCTGTAATCACAATGCTCTATGCCCCTTTTCATCAGAATGCTCCATGAGACTTTTCATCACAAGGGTCCATGGTCTTCTCATCACAATGCCCCAGAACCTTGTCATCACAATTCTCCATTACCTTGTCATCACAATGTTCTATGACACCTGTCATCTCAATACTCCATGAACATTTTCAGCCCAATGCTCCATGACTTTCTCATCACAATGTTTCTTGAGCCATGTCATCACAATGCTCCATGACCACTGGCATCAAAATGCTCCATGATCATTGTCATCACAATGATCCATGCTCTTGTCATCCCAGTGTTCCATGTCCCCTGTAATCACAATGCTCTGTGACGCTTGTCATCACATTGCTCCGTGACCCTTGTCATCACAATGTTCCATGTCTTTGTAAGCAAAATGCTACATTACCTTGTCATCACAATGCTCCATGCGGTTGTCATAATAATTCTCCATTACCATTGTCATCAAAATCCTCCATGAACGTTGGGATCACATTGCTTCATGCCCTTGTCATCAAAATGCTCCATGCTCCTTGAAATCAAGTGATCCATGACCTCTGTCATCACAATGCTCCAAACACTTGTGATCACAAAGTTCTATAACACTTGTCATCACAACACACTTTGATGCCTGTCATCACAATTATCCATGGACTTCTCATGACAATGCGCCATGACATTTGTCATCACAATGCTCAATACACTTGTCATCACAATGCTCCCTGTCACTTCTCCTCAGAATGCTCCTTGAACCGTGTCATGAAAAGGCTCCATGCCCCTTTCATCACAATGCTCGATGCCATTGTCATCACAATACTTCACAAGCTTGTCATCAGTATCCTCCATGACCCTTGTCATCACAATGCTCCATAACCCCCGTCCACACAATGCTAGATGCCCCTTGTCATTACAGTGCTCCATGATGCTCGTCATCACAATTATCCATGGCCTTCTCATCACAATGCTCCACGGTCTTGCCATCACAATGCTCCATATGCCTTGTCATTACAATACTCCACGTCCTTGTCATCACAATGATCCTTAACACTTCTCATAACAATGTTACATGATCTTGTCTTCACAATTCTCCATGCACCTGTCATCGCAATGCTCTATGACCACAGTCATAGCAAGCTCCATGTGCTTTTCATCACAATGCTTCACGACGTTTTCATCAAAATACTCAATGGCACTTGTCATCAAAATGCTCCATTCCCTTGCCATCACAATGCTCCATGACCATTGTCATCACAATGTTCCAAGCCCTTGTCATCAAAATGCTCCATTACCTTTGTCATCACAATCCTCCGTTACACTTGGTATCACAATGCTCCATGCCATTGTCATCACAATGGACAATGACATATGTCATCACAATCCTCCCTGACACCTGTCTTCAAAATACTCCATGACCTTGTCATCACAATGTTCCATGCCCTTGTCATCACAATGCTCCATAACCCCTGTCATCACAGTGCTCCGTGACTCCAGTTATCACAATGCTTCATGACCTTTGTCATCACAATGGTGCATGACCTCGTCACACAACGCTCTGTGACCTTTGTCACCACAATGCTGCATGCCATTTTCATCACAATGCTCCAAGCTCACTGTCATCACAATAATCCATGAAACTTGTCAGACCAATGTTCCATGCCCCTGTCATCACATTGCTCCTTGCCCTTGTCATCACAATGCTCCATGCACTTCTCATCAAAATGCTCTCTCACCACATATATCACAATGTTCCATCACTAGTCATCACTATACTACCTCACCCCTGTCATCACAGTGTTCCATGACCCCTGTCATCACAGTGCTACATGCCCTTATCTTCACAATGCACCATGACCACTGACATCACAATGTTCCATATACTCTGTCAGAAAATGCTCCATGACCCATTTCATCACAATGCTTCTTGACCCCTGACATTACAATATTCCATAACCCCTGTCATCAAAATATTCCATGACCCTTTTCATCAACATTCTCCATGACCCTGTCATCACAATGCTCCCTGCCCTTCTCATCTCAATGCACCAGGCCCTTGTCACCTAATGCCCCATGACTTTGTCATCACAAAGCTCCAAGACCCTTTGCATCACAATGCTCCATGCCATTGTCATCACAATGATCAATGAAATCTCTCATCACTTTGCTCCATGCCCTTGTCATCACAATGCTCCATTACACCTGTCATAACAATGCTCCATGACCCCTGCCATCACAATGTTCCACGGCCTTGTCATCACAAGGCTCCATGACCCTTGTCATCACAATGCTCCAAGACCTCTGTAATCACAATGCTCCATGCCCTTGTCGTCACAAAGGTCCATGACGCATGTCATCAGAATGCTCCATGGCATTCTCATCACAATGCTCCATGTCCTTGTCATCACAATGCTCCAAGACCCCTGTAATCACAATGCTCCATGCCCTTGTTGTCACATAGGTCCATGACGCATGTCATCAGAATGCTCCATGGCATTCTCATCACAATGCTCCATGTCCTTGTCATCACAATGCTCCAAGACCCCTGTAATCACAATGCTCCATGCCCCTTTTCATCTCAATGCTCCATGAAACCCGTCATCACAATGCACCATGCCCATCATCATAATGCTTCATGCTATTGTCATCACAATGAAATCAAAATGCTCCATGACATTTGTCACCACAATCCTCCAAATCCTTGTGATCACAGTGTTCCATAACACTTGTAATCAAAATGCCCCATGACGCACGTCATCAGTATTATGAATGGTTTTCTCATCACAATGCTCCGTGACCTATGTCACCACAATCCTCAATACACTTATCATCACAATGCTCCCTGACACTTGTCATTAGTATGCTTCAGGAACACTGTCGTGAAAAGGCTCCATGCTTTTTTTATCACAATGATCCATTCCCTTTTCATCACAATGCTCCAAGACACCTGTAATCACAATGCTCCCTGCCCTTGTCATCACAAAGCTCCATGACACATGTCATCAGAATGCTCATTGGTCTTCTCATCACAATGATCCATGCCCTTGGCATCACAATGCTCCAAGAACCCTGTAATCACAATGCTCCGTGACAACAGTCATTGCAGTGCTTCATGACATTTGTCATCACAATGGTCCATGACCTCGTCACAGAAGGCTCTGTGACCTTTGTCACCACAATGCTCCATGGATATTTCATCACAAAGCTCTGTCACCCTTGTCATCACAATGCTCCATGCGTTTGTCAGCATAATGCTCAATGACCCTTGTCATCACAATGTTCCATGCGCTTGTCAGCACAATGTTTCTTAACCCATGTCATCACAGTACGCCATGTGCTTGTCATCACAATGCTCCACATCCTTGTCATCACAATGCTCCATACACTTCTCATCAAAATGCTCCCTCACCAATGATATCACAGTATTCCATCACTAGTCATCACAATACTCCCTCACCCCTGTCATCACAATGTTCCATGACCCCTGTCATCAAAATGCTATATGCCCTTATCATCACAATGCTCCATGACACCTGTCATCAAAATGCTCAATGACCCGTTTCATCACAATGCTCCATACCCCCTGACACCAGAATGTTCAATAATCCCTGTCACAAACTGCTCCATGACCCTTTTCATCACAATTCTCCATGACACCTGACATCACAATTTTCCATAACCCCTCTCATCAAAATGTTCCATGAAACTTTTCATCAAATTGCTCCATGACCCTGTCATCACAATGCTCCCTGCACTTCTCATCACAATGCACCACGGCCTTGTCATCAAAATGCCCCATGACCCTTGTCATCACAATGCTCCAAGACCCCTCTAATCACAATGCTCCATGCCCTTGTCGTCACAAAGGTCCATGACGCATGTCATCAGAATGCTCCATGGCATTCTCATCACAATGCTCCATGTCCTTGTCATCACAATGCTCCAAGACCCCTGTCATCACAATGCTCCATGTCCTTGTCATCACAAAGCTCCATGACGCATGTCATCAGAATGCTCCATTGCCTTCTCATCACAATGCTCCATGCCCTTGTAATCACATTGCTTCCAAACCACTGTAATATCAATGCTCCATGCAACTTTTCATCAGAATGCTCCATGCACTTGTCATCACAATGCTCCATGACCCTTGTCATCGCAATGTTCCAAGACCTTGTCATCAAAATGCTCCATTACATTTGTCATCACAATCCTCCATGACACTTGGTATCACAATGCTCCATGCCATTGTCATCACAATGAACAATGACATATGTCATCACAATGCTCCCTGACACCTGTCTTCACAATATTCCATGACCTTGTCATCACAATGTTCCATGCACTTGTCATCACAATGCGCCATACCCACGGTCATCACAATAATCCATGAAACATGTCAGACCAATGTTCCATGCCCCTGTCATCACAATGCTCCATGGCCTTGTCATCACAATGCTCCATGAACCCTGTCATCACAATGCTCCGTGACTCCAGTCATCACAATGCTTCATGAACTTTGTCCTCAAAATGGTCCATGCCTTCGTCACACAAGGCTCTGTGAATTTGTCAACACAATGCTCCATGCCCGTATCATCTCAATGCTCCATGCCCACTGTGATCACAATAATCCATGAAATTTTTCAGACCAATGTTCCATGCCTCTGTCATCACATTACTCCATGCGCTTGTCATCACAATGCTCCATGCCATTGTCATCACAATGCTCAATGAAAACTCTCATCACATTGCTCCATGCCCTTGTCATCACAATGCTCCATTACACCTGTCATAACAATGCTCCATGACCCCTGCTATCACAATGTTCCACGGGCTTGTCATCACAAGGCTCCATGACCCTTGTCATCACAATGCTCCAAGACCTCTGTAATCACAATTCTTCATGCCACTTTTCATCTCAATGCTCCATGAACACTGTCATTACACTGCACCATGCCCTTAATCATAATGATTCATGCTATTGTCATCACAATGAAATCAAAATGCTCCATGTCCTCTGTTATCACAATGCTCCAAACCCTTCTGATCACAATGTTCCATAACACTTGTCATCACATGTCCCATGACGCTCGTCATCACAGTTATGCAATGTCTTCTCATCACAATGCTCCATGACCTTTGTCACCACAATGCTCAATACACTTGGCATCACAATGCTCGCTGACACTTGTCATCAGTATGCTCCTTGAACACTGTCACGACAAGGCTCCATGCCTTTTTCATCACAATGATCCATTCCCTTTTCATCACAATGCTCCAAGACCCCTGTTATCACAATGCTCCGTGACTCCAGTCATCACAATGCTTCATGACATTTGTCATCACAATGGTCCATGACCTCATAACACAAAGCTCTGTGACATTTGTCACCACAATGCTCCCTGAAATTTTTATCATAATGCTCTGTGACCCTTGTCATCACAAAGCTCCATGCCTTTGTCAGCACAATGCTCCATGACCCTTGTCATCAAAATGCTCGATGCTCGTGTCAGCACAATGCTCCATAACCCATGTCATCACAATGCTCCATGCACTTGTCATCACAATGCTCCTCATACTTGTCATCAAAATGCTCCATAAACTTTGTCATCACAATGATCCATGCACTTCTCCTCAAAATGCCTTCTCACCACTGATATCACAATGTTCCATCACTAGTCATCACAATACTCACTCAGCACTGTCATTACAATATTCCATGACCACTGTAATGACAATTCTCCATGCCCTTGTCATCACAAAGCTCCATGACGCATGTCATCAGAATGCTCCATGGCCTTCTCATCACAATGCTCCATGCCCTAGTCATCACAGTGCTCCAACACCCCTGTAATCACAATGCTCCATGCCGCTTTTCATCAGAATGCTCCATGAGACTTGTCATCACAAGACTCCATGGTCTTCTCAACACAATGCTCCAGGAACTTCTCATCACAATGCTCGATTCCCTTGTCTACACAATGCTCCATGACCCCTGTCATCACAATACTCCATGAACATTTTCAGCCCAATGATCCATGACCTTCACATCACAATGCACCATGACCCCTGTCATCACAATGATCCATGACCACTGTCATCCCCGCGCTCCATGACCCCTCACAACACAATGATCCGGGAATCTTGTCATCAAAAATCTCCATGACACTTGTCATCACAATGATCCATGCCCTTGTCATCACAATGCTCCATAACAACTTTAATCAGAATGTTCCGTGAGGCTTGTCATCACAATGCTCCATGACCCTTGTCATCACAGTGCTCCATGACACGTGTCATCACAATGCTCCATGCACTTGTCATCACAATGCTCCATGACACCTGTCATCACAATGCTCCATGACTCCAGTCATCACAATGCTTCAAGTCTTTGTCATCACAATGGTCCATGCCCTCATCATCACAAGTCTCTGTAACTTTGTCACCACAATGCTCCATGAACTTTTCATCAAAATGCTCTGTGTCCCTTGTCATCACAATGCTCCAACACCCCTGTAATCACAATGCTCCATGCCCCTTTTCATCTCAATGCTCCATGAACCCTGTCATCACAATGCACTGTGCCCATCACCATAATATTTCATGCTCTTGTCATCACAATGAAATCAAAATGCTCAATGACCTCTGTCATCACAATGCACCAAACCCTTCTGATCACAATGTTCCATAACACTTGTCATCACAATGCCCCATGACGCTGGTCATCACAATTATCCATGGTCTTCTCACCACAATGCTACATGATCTTTCTCATCACAATTCTCAATACACTTATCATCACAATGCTCCCTGACAGAAGTCATCAGTATGCTCCTTGAACCCTGTCATGACAAGGCTCCATGCATTTTTCCTCACAATGATCCATTCTCTTTTCATCACAATGCTCCAAGACCCCTGTAATCACAATGCTCCATGTCCTTGTCATCACAAAACTCCATGATGCATGTCATCACAATGCTCCATGCCCTTGTAATCACATTGCTTTAAAACCCCTGTAATCTCAATGCTCCATGCACCTTTTCATCAGAATACTCCATGCCCTTGTCATCACAATGCTCCATGACACTTGTCATCGCAATGTTCCAAGCCCTTGTCATCAAAATGCTCCATTACCTTTGTCATCACTATCCTCCATGACACTTGGTATCACAATGCTCCATGCCATTGTCATCACAATGGACAATGAAATATGTCACCACAATTCTCCCTGACACCTGTCTTCACAATACTCCATGACCTTGTCAGAACAATGTTCCATGCCATTGTCATCACAATGGGCCATGCCCACTGTCATCACAATAATCCATGAAATATGTCAGACCAAAGTTCCAAGCCCCTGTCATCACAATGCTCCATGCCCTTGTCATCACAATGCTCCATGTCCCATGTCATCACAATGCTCCGTGACTCCAGTCATCACAATGCTTCATGACCTTTGTCCTCACAATGGTCCATGCCCTCGTCACACAAGGCACTGTGACCTTTGTCACCACAATGCTCCATGCCATTGTCATCTCAATGCTCCATGCCCACTGTCATAACAATAATCCATGAAACTTGTCAGACCAATGTTCCATGCCCCTGTCAGCATATTGCTCCATGCCTTTGTCATCACAATGCTCCATGACCCCTTTCATCACAGTGCTCCGTGACTCCATCACCACAATGATTCATTACATTTCTCATCACAATGGTCCATGCCCTCGTCACACAAGGCTCTTTGATCTTTGTCACCACAATGCTCCATGAAATTTTAATCACAATGCTCTGTGTCCCTTGTCATCACAGTGCTCCATGCCTTTGTCAGAACAATGCTCCATGACACCTGTCATCAAAATGCTCCATGCGCTTGTCAGCACAATGCTCCATGACACATGTCATCACAATGTGCCATGCTCTTTTCATCACAATGCTCCACATCTTTTTCATCGCTATGCTCCATAAAACTTGTCATTACAATGCTCCATGCACTTCTCATCAAAATGCTCTCTCACCACATATATCACAATATTCCATCACTAGTCATCACAATACTCCCTCAACCCTGTCATCACAATGTTCCATGACCACTGTCATCACAGTGCTACATGCCCTTATCATCACAATGCTCCATCACCCCTGTCATCACAATGTTCCATAACCCCTGTCACAAAATGCTCCATGACCCATTTCATCACAATGCTTCATGACCCCTGACATCACAATGTTCCATAACCCCTGTCATCAAAATATTCCATGACACTTTTATTCAAATTGCGCCATGACCCTTTCATCACAATGCACCCTGCCGTTCTCATCACAGTGCACCACGCCCTTGTCATTAAAATGCCCCATGACATTTGTCATCACAAAGCTCCATGACGCTTGGCATCACAATGCTCCATGCCATTGTCATCACAATGCTCAATGAAATCTCTCATCACATTGCTCCATGCCCTTGTCATCACAATGCTCCATTACACCTGTCATTACAATGCTCCATGACCCCTGCCATCACAATGTTCCACGGCCTTGTCATCACAAGCCTCCATGACCCTTGTCATCACAATGCTCCAAGACCTCTCTAATCACAATGCTCCATGCTCTTTTCATTACAATGCTCCAACAACCTGTAATCACAATGCTCCATGCCCCTTTTCATCTCAATGCTCCATGAACCCTGTCATCACAATGCACCGTGCCCATCACCATAATATTTCATGCTATTGTCATCACAATGAAATCAAAATGCTCAATGACCTCTGTCATCACAATGCACCAAACCCTTCTGATCACAATGTTCCATAACACTTGTCATCACAATGCCCCATGACGCTGGTCATCACAATTATCCATGGTCTTCTCATCACAATGCTCCATGATCTTTGTCATCACAATGCTCAATACACTTATCATCACAATGCTCCCTGACAGTTGCCATCAGTATGCTCCTTGAACCCTGTCATGACAAGGCTCCATGCATTTTTCATCACAATGATCCATTCCCTTTTCATCACAATGCTCCAAGACCGCTGTAATCACAATGCTCCATGTCCTTGTCATCACAAATATCCATGACGCATGTCATCAGAATGCTCTCTTGCCTTCTCATCACAATGCTCCATGCCCTTGTAATCACATTGCTTCAAAACCCCTGTAATCTCAATGCTCCATGCACCTTTTCATCAGAATGCTCCATGCCCTTGTCATCACAATGCGCCATGCCCACTCTCATCACAATAATCCATGAAACATGTCAGACCAATGTTCCATGCCCGTGTCATCACATTGCTCCATGCCCTTGTCATATCAATGCTCCATGACCCCTGTCATCACAGTGCTCTGTGACTCCAGTCATCACAATGATTCATGACCTTTCTAATCACAATGATCCATGCCCTCGTCACACAAGGCTCTGTGATCTTTGTCACCACAATGCTCCATGAAATTTTCATCACAATGCTCTGTGTCCCTTGTCATCACAATGCTCCATGCCTCTGTCAGCACAATGCTCCATGACACTTGTCATCAAAATGCTCCATGACTCCAGTCATCACAATGCTTCATGATATTTCTCATCACAGTGGTCCATGAACTTTTCATCACTATGCTCTGTGACCCTTGGCATCACAATGCTCCATGACTTTGTCAGCACAATGCTCCATGACTCTTGTCATCACAATGCTCCATGAGCTTGTCAGCACAATGCTCCATGACACATGTCATCACAAGGCGTCATGTGCTTGTCATCACAATGCTCCACATCCTGGTCATCACAATGCTCCATAAAACTTGTCATCACAATTCTCCATGCACTTCTCATGAAAATGATCTCTCACCAATGATATCACAGTGTTCCATCACTTGTCATCACAATACTCCCTCACACTTGTCATCACAACGGTCCATGATGCCTGTCATCACAATACTCCATGCCCTTCTCATCACAATGCTCCATGACCTTTGTCATCACAATGCTCAATACACTTGTCATCACAATGTTCCCTGATACTTGTCATCAGAATGCTTCTCGAACCCTGTCATGAAAAGACTCTATGCCTTTTTCATCACAATGCTCCATGCCATTTTCATCACAATGCTCCATGCCATTGTCATCACAATACTCCACAAGCTTGTCATCAGAATGCTCCATGACCCTTTTCATCACAATGCTCCATGACCCCTGTCATCACAATGCTCCATGACAACTGTCATCACAATGCTCCATACCCCTTGTCATTACAATTCTCCATGACGCTCGTCATCACAATTATCCATGGTCTTCTCATCACAATTCTCCACAGTCTTGCCATCACAATGCTCCATGACACTTCAAATCACAATGTTACATGCTCTTGTAATCACTTTCTCCATGCACTTGTCATCGCAATGCTCCATGACCCCTGTCATAGCAAACTCCATGTGCTTTTCATCACAGTGCTTCATGAACTTGTCATCAAAATTCTCAAAAGCGCTTGTCATCACAATGCTCCATGACCATTGTCATCACAATGCTGTTAGCCCTTGTCATCACAATGCTCCATTACCTTTGGCATCAAAATCCTCCACGACACTTGTCATCACAATGCTCCATGCCATTGTCATCACAATGCCCCGTGACATAGGTCATCACAATGCTCCCTGACACCTGACTTCACAATACTCCATGACCTTTTCTTCACAGTGCTCCATGCCCTTGTCATCACAATATGCAATGCCCACTGTCATCACAATAATACATGAAATTTTTCAGACCGATGCTCCATGCCCCTGTCATCACAATGCTCCATGCACTTGTCATCACAATGCTCCATGACACATGTCATCACAATGCTCCGTGTCTCAAGTCATCACAATGCTTCAAGGCTTTGTTATCAGAATGGTCCATGCCCTCATCATCACAAGTCTCTGTGACCTTTGTCACCACAATGCTCCATGAACTTTTCATCACAATGCTCTGTGACCCTTGGCATCACAATGCTCCATGCCATTGTCATCACAATGGTTCATGAAGCCTCTCAGCACATTGCTCCATGCCCTTGTCATAACAAAGCTCCATGACGCTTGTCATCACAATGCTTGATGCCCTTCTCATCACAATGCTCCATGACCTTGTCATTACAATCCTCCATGCCCCATGTATCACAGTGTTCCGTGTCCTTGTCATCACAATGCTCCATGCCCACTCTCATCACAATAATCCATGAAAATTTTCAGACAAATTCTCCATGCCATTGTCATCACAATGCTCTATGACGCATGTCATCAGATTGCTCCATGGCCTTCTCTTTCACAATGCTCCATTCCCTTGTCATCACAGTGCTCCCCAAACTTGTCATCTCAATGCTCCATAAACATTGTCATCACAAAGCTCCAAGCATTTCGCATCAAAATGCTCTCTCACCACTGATGTCACAATTTTCCATCACTAGTCATCACAATACTCCCTCACCCCTGTCATCACAATGTTCCAGGGCTTTGTCATCACAAGGCTCCATGACCCGAGTAATCACAGTGCTCCATACCCCTTTTCATCTCAATGCTCCATGAACCCTGTCATCCCAACGAACCATGCCCATCATCATAATGCTTCATGCTATTGTCATCACAATGAAATCAAAATGCTCCATGACCTGTGTCATAACAATGCTCCAAACACTTGTGATCACAATGTTCCATAACACTTGTCATCATAATGCCCCATGATGCTCCTCATCACAGTTATCCATGGGCCTCTCAGCAAAATGTTCCATGAACTTTGTCATCACAATGCTCAATACACTTGTCATCACAATGCTCCCTGACACTTGACGTCAGAATGCTCCTTGATCCCTGTCATGAAAAGGTTCCTTGCCTTTTTCATCACAATGCTCCATGCCTTTTTCATCACAATGCTCCATGCCATTGTCATCACAATACTCCACAAGCTTGTCATCAGAATGCTCCTTGACCCTTGTCATCACAATGATCCATGACACTTGTCATCACAATTCTCCATGCCCCGTGTCATTACAGTTCTCGATGACACTAGCCATCAAAATGCTCCATGGTCTTGCCATCACAATGCTCCATGTCCCTTGTCATCACAATGCTCCATGCGCTTCTCAGCACAATGCTCCATGACCAATGACATCACAATGTGCCAAGCGCTTCTCATTCCAATGCTCCTCAACCTTGTCATCACAATGCTCCATAAAACTTGTTATCACAATGCACCATGCACTTCTTATCCAAATGCTCTCTCACCACTGATATCACAATGTTCCATCACTAGTCATCAGAATACTCCCTCACCCCTGTCATCACAATGTTCCATGACCCCTGTAATCACAATGCTCCATGCCCTTGTCATCACAAAGCTCCATGATGCATGTCATCAGAATGTTCCATGGCCTTCTCATCACAATGCTTCATGCCCTTGCCATCACAATGCTCCATTACACCTGTCATCACAATGTTCCATGACCACTGTCATCACAGCGCTTCATGACCGCAGACAACACAATGTTCTGGGACTCTTGTCATCAAAATTCTCCATGACACTTGTCATCAAAATGATCCATGCGCTTGTCATCCCAATGCTCCATGACACCTGTAATCAGAATGCTCCATGATGCTTGCCATCCCAGTGCTCCATGACCCTTGACATCACAATGTTCCATGCCATTGTCATCACAGTGCTCGAAGAACCCTCTCATCACATTGCTCCATGCCCTTGTCATCACAAAGCTCCATGACGCTTGTCATCACAATGCTCGATGCCCTTCCCATCACAGTGCTCCATGCCCATGTCATTACAATCCTCCATGATCCATGTATCACCGTGTTCCTTGCTCTTGACATCACAATGCTCCATGCCCACTCTCATCACAATAATCCATGAAAATTTTCACAGAAATGCTCCATGCCCTTGTCATCAAAAGGCTCCATTACCCGTGTCATAACAATGCTCAATGACGCCTGCCATCACAATGTTCCACGGCCTCGCCATCACAAGGCTCCATGACCCTTGTCATCTCAATTCTCCAAGACCCCTGTAATCACAATGCTCCATGCCCTTGTCATCACGAAGCTCAATGACTTATGTCATCAGAATGCTCCATGGCCTTCTCAACACCATGCTCCATGCACTTGTCATCACACTGCTCCCTGACACTTATCTTCAGAATGATCCATGAACACTGTCATGAAAAGGCTCCATGTCCCCTCTCATAGCAAGCTCAGTGCGCTTGTCATCACAATGCTTCACGACGTTGTCATCAAAATTCTTAATGGCCCTTGTCATCACAGTCCTCCATGACACTTGGCATCACAATGCTCCATGCCCTTGTCAGCACAGTGCTCCATGACCCTTGTCATCACAATGCTCCGTGACTCCTGTCATCACAATGCTTCATGACCTTACTCATCACAATGGTGCATGCCCTCATCATCACAAGTCTCTGTGACTTTTGTCACCACAATGCTCCATGAAGTTTTCATCACAATGCTCTGTGACCCTTGGCATCACAATGCTCTATGTGTTTCTCAGCA
This sequence comes from Hyperoodon ampullatus, assembly GCF_949752795.1. NCBI lineage: Eukaryota > Metazoa > Chordata > Mammalia > Artiodactyla > Ziphiidae > Hyperoodon > Hyperoodon ampullatus. The sequence continues at coordinate 353,180 of NW_027641089.1, forward strand.
CAATGCTCCATGACTCTTGTCATCACAATGCTCCATGAGCTTTTTAGCACAATGCTCCATGACCCATGTCATCACAATGCATCATGTGCTTGTCATCTCAATGCTCCACATCCTTGTCATCACAATGCTGCATAAACTTTGTCATCACAGTGCTCCATGCACTTCTCATCAAAATGCTCTCTCACCACTGATATCACAATGTTCCATCACTAGTCATCCAAATACTCCATCACCCCTGTCATCACAATGTTGCATGACACCTGTCATCAAAATGCTACATGCACTTATCATCACAATGTTACATGCTCTTGTCATCACAATTCTCCATGCACTTGTCATCGCAATGCTCCATGACACCTGTCATAGCAAGCTCTATGTGCTTTTCATCACAGTGCTTCACAACCTTGTCATCTAAATTCTCAATGGCCCTTGTCATCACAATGCTCCATGCCCTTGTCATTTCAATGCTCCATGACCATTTTCATCACAATGCTCCAAGCCCTTGTCATCACAATGCTCCAAGACACCTGTAATCACCATGCTCCATGCCCCTTTTCTTCTCAATGCTCCGTGAACCCTGTCACAACAATGCACCATGCACATCATCATAATGCTTCAAGCTATTGTCATCACAATGAAATCAAAATGCTCCATGACCTCTGTCATCACAATGCTCCAAACCGTTGTGATCACAATGTTCATAAAACTTGTCATCACAATGCCCCATGACTCCCGTCATCACAATTATCCATGGTCTTCTCATCACAATGCTCCATGACCTTTGTCATCACAATGCTCAATACACTTGTCATCACAATGCTCCCTGACACTTGTCATCAGTATGCTCCTTGAAGGTTGTCATGACAAGGCTCCATGCCTTTTTCATCACAATGATCCATGCCCTTTTCATCATAATGCTCCATGCCAATGTCATCACAATACTCCACAAGCTTATCATCAGAATGCTCCATGAACCTTGCCATCACAATGCTCCATGACCCCTGTCATCACATTGTTCCATGACCCATGTCAACACAATGCTCCATGACACCGGTCTTCAGAATGCTCCATGATCCTTGTCATTACAGTGCTCCATGATGCTCGTCAGCACAGTTATTCATGGTCTTCTCATCACAGTGCTCCACGGTCTTGCCATCACAATGCTCCATTCCCTGGTAATAACAATGCTCCATGTCCCTTGTCATCACAATTCTCCATGTCCTTGTCATCACAATGCTCCATGGCACTTCTCATCACAATGTTATATGCTCTTCTCATCACAATTCTCCATGAACTTGTCTTCGCAATGCCCCATGAACCCTGTCATAGCAAGCTCCATGCATTTGTCATCAAAATGCTTCAAAACCTTGTCATAAAAATTCTAAATGTCCGTTGTCATCACAATGCTCCATGCCCTTGTCATCACAATATTCCATGACGCTTGTTATCACAATGCTCCAAGCCGTTGTCACCACAATGCTCCATTACCTTTGTCATCACAATCCTCCATTACACTTGGCATCACAATGCTCCATGCAATTGTCATCTCAATGGACCATGACATATGTCATCACAATGCTCCCTGTCACCTGTCTTCAGAGTATTCCTTGACCTTGTCATCACAATGCTCCATGCCCTTGTCATCACAATGTGCCATGCCCACTGTCATCACAATAATCCATCAAACTTGTCAGTCCAATGTTCCATGCCACTGTCATCACAATGCTATATGCCCTTGTCATCACAAAGCTGCATGACGCATGTCATCAGAATGCTCCATTGCATTCTCATCACAATGGTCCATGTCCTTGTCATCACAATTCTCCTAGACTACTTTAATCACAATGCTCCATGCCCCTTTTCATCTCAATGCTCCATGAACCCTGTCATCACAATGCTCCAAACCCTTGTGATCACAATGTTCCATAACACTTGTCATCACAACGCACCATGACGCTCGTCATCACAATTATCCATGGTTTTCTCATCATGATGCTCCATGACCTTTGTCATCACAATGCTCAATACACTTGTCATCACAATGCTCCCTGATACTGGTCGTCACTATCCTCCTTGAACCCTGTCATGACAAGGCTCCAGGCATTTTCCGTCGCAATGATCCATGCCCTTTTCATCACCATCCTCCAAGACCCCTGAAATCACAATGCTGCATGCCCTTGTCATCACAAAGCTCCATGACGCATGTCATCACAATGCTCCATGGCCTTCTCATCACAATGCTCCATGATGCCTGTCATCACAATGCTCCATGACCATTGTTATCACAATGCTCAATACACTTGTCATCACAATGTTCCCTGACACTTGACGTCAGAATGCTCCTTGATCCCTGTCATGAAAAGTTTCCATGTCTTTTTTATCACAATGCTCCATGCCTTTTTCATCACAATGCTCCATGCACTTGTCATCACATTACTCCACAAGCTTGTCATCAGAATGCTCCAAGACCCTTGTCATCACAATGATCCATGACACCTATAATCACAATTCTCCATGCCCAATATCACTACAGTGCTCGATGACACTCGTCAACAAAATGCTCCATGGTCTTGCGATCACAATGCTCCACGGTCTTGCCATCACAATGCTCCATGCCCTGGACATCACAATGCTCCCTGTCCCTTGTCATCACAATGCTCCATGACCCTTGTCATCACTATGCTCCATTTCCTTTGTCATCACAATCCTCCATGACACTTGGCATCACAATGCCTCATGACATTGTCATCACAATGGACCATGACATATGTCATCACAATGCTCCCTGACACCTGTCTTCACAATTCTCCATGACCTTGTCATCACAATGCTCCATGCCCTTGTCATCACAATGCTCCATGCCCTTGTCTTCACAATGTGCCATGCCGTCACTCATCACAATAATCCTTGAAATTTGTCAAACCAGTTCTCCATGCACCTATCATCACAATGCTCCATGCCATTGTTATCACAATGCACCATGAACCCTGTCATCACAATGCTCCATGACTCCAGTCATCACAATGCTTCATGACCTTTGTCATCACAATGGTCCATGCCCTCGTCATCACACGTCTCTGTGACCTTTGTCACCACAATGCTCCATGAAATTTTCATGACAATGCTCCGTGACCCTTGTCATCATAATGCTCCATGCCTTTGTCAGCAGAATGCTCCATGACCCATGTCATCACAGTGAGCATTGCGCTTGTCATCACAATGCTCCACAAACTTTTCATCACAATGCTCCTTAAAACTTGTCATCACAATGCTCCATGCTCTTCTCATCAAAAAGCTCTCTCACCACTGATATCACAATGTTCCATCACTAGTCATCACAATACTCCCTCACCCTTGTCATCACAATGTTCCATGACCCCTGTCATCAAAATGTTCCATGCTCTTGTCATCACAATGCTCCTTAAAACTTGTCATCACAATGCTCCATGCACTTCTCATCAAAATGCTCTCTCACCACTGATATCACAATGTTCCATCACTTGTCATCACAATACTCCCTCACCCCTGTCATCACAATGTTCCATGACCACTGTCATCAAAATGTTCCATGCCCTTGTCATCACAATGCTCCGTGATGCATGTCATCGGAATGCTACATGCCCTTGCCATCACAATGCTCCATTACCCCTGTCATCATAATGCTCCATGACCAGTGTCATCACAGTGATCCATGACCCCTGACAACACAATGATCCGTGACTCATGTCATCAGAATGCTCCACGACACTTGTCATCACAATGATCCATGCGCTTGTCATCCCAATGCTCCATGACCCCTGTAATCAGAAAAGTCTGTGACGTTTGTCATCCCAGTGCTCCATGACCCTTGACATCGCAATGCTCCATGCCATTGTCATCCCAATGCTCCATGAACCCTCTCATCACATTGCTCCATGAACTTGTCATCACAAAGCTCCCTGACGCTTGTCATCACAATGCTCAATGCTCTTCTCATCACAATAATCCATGAATCTTTTCACACCAATGCTCCATGCCCTTGTCATCGAAAGGCTCCATTACCTGTGTCATAACAATGCTACATGAACCCTGCCATCACAATGATCCACGGCCTCGTCATCACAAGGCTCCATGACCCTTGTCATCACAATTCTCCAAGACCCCTGTAATAACAATGCTCCATGCTCTTGTCATCACGAAGCTCTATGACTTATGTCATCAGAATGCTCCATGGCCTTCTCATCACAATGCTCCATGCCCTTGTCATCATAGTGCTCCAAGAACCCTGTAATCACAATTCTCCATGCCACTTTTCATCTCAATGCTCCATGAACACTGTCATCACAATGCACCATGCCCATCGTCATAATGCTTCATGCTATTGGCATAACAATGAAATCAAAATGTTCCATGACCTCTGTCATCACAATCCTCCAAACCCTTGTGATCACAATGTTCCATAACACTTGTCATCACAATTCCACATGACGCTCCTCATCACAATTATCCATGGTCTTCTCATCACAATGCTCCATGATATTTGTCATCACAATGCTCAATACACTTGTCATCTCAATGCTTCCTGACACTTGTCGTCAGTATCCTCCTTGAACCCTGTCAAGACAAGGCTCCATGCAATTTTCATCACAATGATCCATGCGATTTTCATCACAATGCTCCAAGACCACTGTAATCAGAATGCTCCATGCCCTTGTCATCACAAAGCTCCATGACACATATCATCAGAATGCTCCATGGCCTTCTCATCACCAGGCTCCATGCCCTTGTCATCACAATGCTACCAGAATCTTGAGTTCAGAATGCTCCTTGAACCCTGTCATGAAAAGGGTCCATGCCTTTTTCATCACAATGCTCCATGCCCTTTTCCTCACAATGCTCCATGCCATTGTCATCACATTACTCCACAAGCTTGTCATCAGAATGCTCCATGACCCTTGTCATCACAATGATCCATGACACCAGTCATCACAATGTTCCATGCCCCTTGTCATTACAGTGCTCCATGACGCCCGTCATCACAATTATCCATGGTCTTCTCATCACAATGCTCCACGGTCTTGCCATCACTATGCTCCATGCCCTGGTCATCACAATTCTACATTTCCTTGTCATCACAATGCTCCATGACACTTCTAATCAAAATGTTACATGCTCTTGTCAATACAATTCTCCATGCAATTGTCATCGAAATGCTCCCTGACCCCTTCATAGTAAGCTCCATGTGCTTGTCATCACAAAGCTTCACGATCTTCTCATCAAAATTCTCAAAGGCCCTTGTCAACTCAGTGCTCCATGATCTTGTCATCACAATGCTCCATGACCCTTGTCATCACTATGCTCCATTTCCTTTGTCATCACAATCCTCCATGACACTTGGCATCACAATGCCTCATGACATTGTCATCACAATGGACCATGACATATGTCATCACAATGCTCCCTGACACCTGTCTTCACAATACTGTATGACCTTGTCATCACAATGTTCCATGCCCTTGTCATCACAATGTGCCATCCCCACTGTCATCACAATAATACATAAAACTTGTCATAGCAATGCTCTATGCCTCTTTCATCACAATGCTCCTTTCCCTTGTCATCACAATGCTCCATGACCCCTGTCATCACAATGCTCCGTGACTCCAGTCATCACAATTCTTCATGACCTTTGTCATCACAATGGTCCATGCCCTCATCATCACAAGTCTCTGTGACCTTTGTCACCACATGCTCCATGAACTTTTCATCACAATGCTCGGTGACCCTTGTCATCACAATGTTCCATGCCTTTCTCAGCAAAATGCACCATGACCATTGTCATCACAATGCTCCGTGACTCCAGTCATCACAATTCTTCATGACCTTTGTCATCACAATGGTCCATGCCCTCATCATCACAAGTCTCTGTGACCTTTGTCATCACAATGCTCCATGAACTTTTCATCACAATGCTCGGTGACCCTTGTCATCACAATGTTCCATGCCTTTCTCAGCAAAATGCACCATGACCCATTTCATCACAATGCTCCTTGCGCTAGTCAGCACTATGCTCCATAACACATGTCATAACAATGCTGGATGTTCTAGTCAGCACAATGCTCCATGACATATGTCATCACAATGCGCCATGCGCTTGTCATCAAAATGCTCCACAATCTTGTCATCACAATGCTCCATAAAACTTGTCATCACAATGATCCATACACTAATCATCAAAATGCTCTCTCACCAATGATATCACCATGTTCCATTACTAGTCATTAAAATACTCCCTCACCCCTGTCATCACAATGATCCATGACCCCTGTCATCACAATGCTATATGCCCTTATCATCACAATGTTCCATTACCCCTAACATCACAATGTTCCATAACCCCTGTCATCAAAATGCTCCATGACCCTTTGCATCACAATGCTCCATGACCCCTGACATCACAATGTTCCATAACCCCTGTCATCAAAATGTTCGATGACCCTTTTCATCAAATTGCTCCATGACCCTGTCATCACAATGCACCGTGCCCTTCTCATCACAATGCACCACGCCCTTGTCATCAAAATGCTCCATGACCTTTGTCATTACAAAGCTCCATGACCGATGGCATCACAATGCTCCATGCTATTGTCATCACAATGCTTCATGAAGCCTCTCATCACATTGCTCCATGTCCTGGTCATCACAAAGCTCCACGATGCTTGTCATCAAAATGCTCCATGCCCTTCTCAACACAATGCTCCATGCCCTTGTCATTACAATACTCCATGACCCATGTATCACAGGGTTCCATGCCCTTGTCATCACAATGCTCCATGCCCTATCTCATCACAATAATCCATAAAACTTTTCAGACCAAAGCTCCATGCCCTTGTAATCACAATGCTCCTTTACTCCTTCATGACAATGCTCCATTACACAAGCCATCAAAATGATCCACGGCCTTGTCATCACAAGGCTCCATAACCCGTGTCATCAAAATGAACCAAGACCCCTGTAATCACAATTATCCATGCCTTTGTCATCACAAAACTCCATGACACATGTCACCAAAATGCTTCATGGCCTTCTCATCACAATGCTCCATAGCCTTGCCATCACAATACTCCATTAGCCCTGTCATAACAATGCTCCATGACACCAGACAACACAATGATCCGGGACTCTTGTCATCAAAATGCTCCATGACACTTGTCATCACAATGATCCATGCCCTTGCCATCCCAATGCTCATGACCCCTGTAATCACAACGCTCCATGACGCTTGTCATCACAGTGCTCCGTGACACTTGTCATCAAAATGCTACATGCATTTGTCAGCAAAATGCTACATGGCCTTGTCATCACATGCCCCATGCGCTTGTCATCACAATACTCCATTCCCATTGTCATCAAAATCCTCCATGAATCTTGGGTTCACATTGCTTCATGCCCTTGTCATCACAATGCTCCATGCTCCTTGAAATGAAAATGATACATGACTTCTGTCATCACAATGCTCCAAATCCTTGTGATCACAATGTTCCATAACACTTGTCATCACAATGCTCCATGTTGCCTGTCATCACAATGCTCCATGACCTTTGTCATCACAATGATCAATACACTTGTCATCACAATGCTCCCTGACACTTGTCGTCAGAATGCTCCTTGAACACTGTCATGAAAAGGCTCCATGCCTTTTTCATCACAATGCTCCATGCCCTTTTCCTCACAATGCTCCATGCCATTGTCATCACATTACTCCACAAGCTTGTCATCAGAATGCTCCATGACACTTGTCATCACAATGATCCATGACACCAGTCATCACAATGTTCCATGCCCCTTGTCATTACAGTGCTCCATGACGCCCCTCATCACAATTATCCATGGTCTTCTCATCACAATGCTCCACGGTCTTGCCATCACTATGCTCCATGCCCTGGTCATCACAATTCTACATTTCCTTGTCATCACAATGCTCCATGACACTTCTAATCAAAATGTTACATGCTCTTGTCAATACAATTCTCCATGCAATTGTCATCGAAATGCTCCCTGACCCCTTCATAGCAAGCTCCATGTGCTTGTCATCACAAAGCTTCACGATCTTCTCATCAAAATTCTCAATGGCCCTTGTCAACTCAGTGTTCCATGACCTTGTCATCACAATGCTCCATGACCCTTGTCATCACTATGCTCCATTTCCTTTGTCATCACAATCCTCCATGACACTTGGCATCACAATGCCTCATGACATTGTCATCACAATGGACCATGACATATGTCATCACAATGCTCCCTGACACCTGTCTTCACAATACTGTATGACCTTGTCATCACAATGTTCCATGCCCTTGTCATCACAATGTGCCATCCCCACTGTCATCACAATAATACATAAAACTTGTCATAGCAATGCTCTATGCCTCTTTCATCACAATGCTCCTTTCCCTTGTCATCACAATGCTCCATGACCCCTGTCATCACAATGCTCCGTGACTCCAGTCATCACAATTCTTCATGACCTTTGTCATCACAATGGTCCATGCCCTCATCATCACAAGTCTCTGTGACCTTTGTCACCACAATGCTCCATGAACTTTTCATCACAATGCTCGGTGACCCTTGTCATCACAATGTTCCATGCCTTTCTCAGCAAAATGCACCATGACCCATGTCATCACAATGCTCCTTGCGCTAGTCAGCACTATGCTCCATAACACATGTCATAACAATGCTGGATGTTCTAGTCAGCACAATGCTCCATGACATATGTCATCACAATGCGCCATGCGCTTGTCATCAAAATGCTCCACAATCTTGTCATCACAATGCTCCATAAAACTTGTCATCACAATGATCCATACACTAATCATCAAAATGCTCTCTCACCAATGATATCACAATGTTCCATCACTAGTCATTAAAATACTCCCTCACCCCTGTCATCACAATGATCCATGACCCCTGTCATCACAATGCTATATGCCCTTATCATCACAATGTTCCATTACCCCTAACATCACAATGTTCCATAACCCCTGTCATCAAAATGCTCCATGACCCTTTGCATCACAATGCTCCATGACCCCTGACATCACAATGTTCCATAACCCCTGTCATCAAAATGTTCGATGACCCTTTTCATCAAATTGCTCCATGACCCTGTCATCACAATGCACCGTGCCCTTCTCATCACAATGCACCACGCCCTTGTCATCAAAATGCTCCATGACCTTTGTCATTACAAAGCTCCATGACCGATGGCATCACAATGCTCCATGCTATTGTCATCACAATGCTTCATGAAGCCTCTCATCACATTGCTCCATGTCCTGGTCATCACAAAGCTCCACGATGCTTGTCATCAAAATGCTCCATGCCCTTCTCAACAAAATGCTCCATGCCCTTGTCATTACAATACTCCATGACCCATGTATCACAGTTTTCCATGCCCTTGTCATCACAATGCTCCATGCCCTATCTCCTCACAATAATCCATAAAACTTTTCAGACCAAAGCTCCATGCCCTTGTAATCACAATGCTCTTTTACACCTTCATGACAATGCTCCATTACACAAGCCATCAAAATGATCTACGGCCTTGTCATCACAAGGCTCCATAACCCGTGTCATCAAAATGAACCAAGACCCCTGTAATCACAATTATCCATGCCTTTGTCATCACAAAACTCCATGACACATGTCACCAAAATGCTCCATGGCCTTCTCATCACAATGCTCCATAGCCTTGCCATCACAATACTCCATTAGCCCTGTCATAACAATGCTCCATGACCCATGACAACACAATGATCGGGACTCTTGTCATCAAAATGCTGCATGACACTTGTCATCACAATGATCTATGCCCTTGACATCCCAATGCTCATGACCCCTGTAATCACAATGCTCCATGACGCTTGTCATCACAGTGCTCCGTGACACTTGTCATCAAAATGCTACATGCATTTGTCAGCAAAATGCTACATGACCTTGTCATCACATGCTCCATGCGCTTGTCATCACAATACTCCATTCCCATTGTCATCAAAATCCTCCATGAATCTTGGGTTCACATTGCTTCATGCCCTTGTCATCACAATGCTCCATGCTCCTTGAAATGAAAATGATACATGACTTCTGTCATCACAATGCTCCAAATCCTTGTGATCACAATGTTCCATAACACTTGTCATCACAATGCTCCATGATGCCTGTCATCACAATGCTCCATGACCTTTGTCATCACAATGCTCAATACACTTGTCATCACAATGCTCCCTGACACTTGTCGTCAGAATGCTCCTTGAACACTGTCATGAAAAGGCTCCATGCCTTTTTGATCACAATGCTCCATGCCCTTTTCCTCACAATGTTCCATGCCATTGTCATCACATTACCCCACAAGCTTGTCATCAGAATGCTCCATGACCCTTGTCATCACAATGATCCATGACACCAGTCATCACAATATTCCATGCCCCTTGTCATTACAGTGCTCCATGACGCTCGTCATCACAATTATCCATGGTCTTCTCATCACAGTGCTCCATGGTCTTGCCATCACTATGCTCCATGACCTGGTCATCACAATTCTACATATCCTTGTCATCACAATGCTCCATGACACTTCTAATCAAAATGTTACATGCTCTTGTCAATACAATTCTCCATGCAATTGTCATCGAAATGCTCCCTGACACCTTCATAGCAAGCTCCATGTGCTTGTCATCACAAAGCTTCACGATCTTCTCATCAAAATTCTCAATGGCCCTTGTCAACTCAGTGCTCCATGATCTTGTCATCACAATGCTCCATGACCCTTGTCATCACTATGCTCCATTTCCTATGTCATCACAATCCTCCATGACACTTGGCATCACAATGCCCCATGATATTGTCATCACAATGGACCATGACATATGTCATCACAATGCTCCCTGACACCTGTCTTCACAATACTGTATGACCTTGTCATCACAATGCTCCATGCCCTTGTCATCACAATGTGCCATGCCCACTGTCAGCACAATAATCCATAAAACTTGTCATAGCAATGCTCTATGCCTCTTTCATCACAATGCTCCTTTCCCTTGTCATCACAATGCTCCATGACCCCTGTCATCACAATGCTCCGTGACTCCAGTCATCACAGTTCTTCATGACCTTTTTCATCACAATGCTCCATGACTTTGTTAGCAAAATGCTACATGACCTTGTCATCACAATGCTCCATGTGCATGTCATCAAAATACTCCATTACCTTTGTCATCACAATCCTCCATGGACCTTGGGATCACATTGCTTCATGCCCTTGTCATCACAAAGGTCCATTCTACTTGAAATCAAAATGATCTATGACTTCTGTCATCACAATGCTCCAAGCTCTTGTGATCACAATGTTCCATAACTCTTGTCATCACAATGCTCCATTATGCCTGTCATCACAATACTCCATGCCCTTGTCATCGCAATGCTCCCTGACATTTGTCCTCACAATGCTCAATACACTTGTCATCACAATGCTCCCTGACACTTGTCATCAGAATGCTCTTTGAACCCTGTCATGAAAAGGCTCCATGCCTTTTTCATCACAAAGCTCCATGCCCTTGTCATCACAAAGCTCCATGGCGCTTGTCATCACAATGCTCGATGCCCTTCTCGTCACAGTGCTCCAGGCCCTTGTCATTACAATCCTCCATGACGCATGTATCACAGTGTTCCTTGCCCTTGTCATCACAATGCTCCATGCCCACACTCATCGCAATAATCCATGGAAATTTTCAGACCAATTCTCCATGCACTTGTCATCACAATGCTCCATTAGACTTGTCGTAACAATGCTCCATGAACCCTGCCATCACAATATTGCACGGCCTTTTCATCAAAAGGCTCCATGACACTTGTCATCACAATGCTCCCAGACCCCTGTAATCACAATGCTCCATGCCCTTGTCATCACAAAGCTCCATGACCCATGTCATCAGAATGCTCCACGGCCTTCTCATCACAATGCTCCATGCCCTTGTCATCACAATGCTCCAAAAACACTGTATTCACAATGCTCCATACCCTTGTCACCACAAAGCTCCATGACGCATGGCAGCAGAATGCTCCTTGGCCTTCTCATCACAATGCTCCATGCCCTTGTCATTACAATGTTCCAAGACCCATGTAATCACAGTGCTCCATGCTCCTTTTCATCAGTATGCTCCATGAGACCTGTCCTCACAAGGCTCCATGGTTTTCTCATCACAATACTCCAGGATCTTGTCATCACAATGTCTCAGGACCTTATCAACAAAATTCTCAATGCCCTTGTCATCATAATGTTCCAAGCCCTAATCATCATAATGCCCCATTATCTTTCTCATCACAATCCTCCATGACACTTGGCATCACAATGCCCCATGCCATTGTCATCACAATGGACCATGACATATGACATCACATTCTCCCTGAAAACTTTCTTCACAATACTCCGTGACCTTGTCATCACAATGCTCCATGCCCTTGTCATCACAATCCACCATGCCCACTGTCATCACAATAATCCATGAAACTTGTCAGACCAATGCTCCATGCCCCTGTCATCACAATGCTCCATGCCCTTGTCATCACAATGCTCCGTGACTCCAGTCATCACAATGCTTCATGACCTTAGTCATCACAATAGTCCATGCACGCATCATCACAATGCTCCGTGACACTTGTCATCTCAATGCTCCTTGCCTTTGTCAGCACAATACTCCAGGACCCTTGCCATCACAATGTGCCACATGCTTTTCATCACAATAGTCCACAACCTTGTTATCACAATGCTCCATAAACATTGTCATCACAATGCTCCATGCACTTCTCATCAAAATGCTCTCTCACCACTTATATCACAATGTTCCATCACTAGACATCACAATACTCGCTCACCCCTATCATCACAATGTTCCAGGACCCCGTCATCACAATGCTACATGCACTTATCATCACAATGCGCCATGACACATGATATCACAATGTGCCAAAACACCTCTCATCAAAATGTTCCATGACACTTTTCATCAAATTGCTGCATGACCCTGTCATCACAATGCATCATGCACATCATCATAATTCGTCACGCCATTGTCATCACAATGCACCATGACATATGTCATCACAATGCTCCCTGACACTTGTCTTCACAATACTACATGATCTTGTCATAACAATGTTCCATTCCCTTGTCATCACAATGTGCCATGCCCACCCTCATAGCAATAATCCATGAAACTTGTCAGACGAATTCTCCATGCCCCTGTCATCACAATGCTCCATGCCCTTGTAATCACAATGCTCCATGACCCCTGTCATCACAATGCTCCGTGAATCCAGTCATCACAATGCTTTATGACCTTTGTCATCACAATGGTCCATTCCCTCGTCATCACAGTGCTGTGTAACATTTGTCATCACAATGCTGCATGCCTTTGTCAGCCCAATTCTCCATGACCTTGTCATCACAATGCTCCATGTGCTTGTCAGCACAATGCTCCAAGACACATGTCATCACAATATGCCATGCACTTTTCATCACAATGCTCCACAACCTTGTCATCACAATGCTCCATAAAACTTGTCATCACAATGCTCCATGCACTTCTCATCTAAATGCTCTCTCACCACTGATTTCACAATGTTCCATCACTAGTCATCACAATACACCCTCACCCCTGTCATCACAATGTTCCATGACCCATGTCATCAAAATGCTACATGCCCTTATCATCACAATGCTCCATGACCACTGACATCACAATGTTCCATAACCCCTGTCATCAAAATGTTCCCCGACACTTTTCATCAAATTGCTCCATGACCCTGTCATCACAATGCTCCCTGCCCTTCTCATCACAATGCACAGCACCCTTGTCATCAAAATGCTACATGACATTTGTCATCACAAAGCTCCATGACCCTTGGCATCACAATGCTCCATGGCATTGTCATCACAAAGCTCCATGACGCTTCTCATCACAATGCTCAATGCCTTTCTCATCACAATTGTCCATGCCCTTGTCATTACAATCCTCCATGACCCATGAATCACCGTTTTCTGTGACCTTGTCATCACAATGCTCCATTCCCACTCTCATCACAATAATCCATGAAACATTTCAAACCAATGCTCAATGCCCTTGTCATCACAATGCTCCATTACACCTGTCAAAACAATGCTCCATGACCCCTGCCATCATAATATTCCATGGCGTTGTCATCACAAGGCTCCATGACCCTTGTCATAACAATGCTCCATGACCCCTGTAATCACAAGGCTCCATGCCCCTTTTCAACACAATTCTCCATGAAAACTGTCATTACAATGGACCATGCCCATCATCATAAACCTTCATTCTATTGTCATCACAATGAAATCAAAATGCTCCATGACCTCTGTCATCACAATGCTCCAAACCCTTGTGATCACAATATTCCATAACACTTGTCATCACAATGCCCCATGACGCTCCTCATCACAATTATCCATTGTCTTCACATCACAATGCTCCATGACCTTTGTCATCACAGTGCTCCTTGATACTTGTCATCAGTATGCTCCTTGAACCCTGCCATGACAAGGCTCCATGCCTTTTTCATCACAATGATCCATGAACTTTTCATCACAATGCTCCAAGACACCTGTAATAACAATTTTCCATGACCTTGTCATCACAAAGCTTCATGAGGCATGTCATCAGAATGCTCCATGGCTTTCTCATCACAATGCTCCATGCCCTTGTCATCACAATGCTCCATTACACCTGTCAAAACAATGCTCCATGACCCCTGCCATCACAATATTCCATGGCGTTGTCATCACAAGGCTCCATGACCCTTGTCATAACAATGCTCCATGACCCCTGTAATCACAAGGCTCCATGCCCCTTTTCATCTCAATTCTCCATGAACACTGTCATTACAATGGACCATGCCCATCATCATAAACCTTCATGCTATTGTCATCACAATGAAATCAAAATGCTCCATGACCTCTGTCATCACAATGCTCCAAACCCTTGTGATCACAATATTCCATAACACTTGTCATCACAATGCCCCATGACGCTCCTCATCACAATTATCCATTGTCTTCACATCACAATGCTCCATGACCTTTGTCATCACAGTGCTCCTTGATACTTGTCATCAGTATGCTCCTTGAACCCTGCCATGACAAGGCTCCATGCCTTTTTCATCACAATGATCCATGAACTTTTCATCACAATGCTCCAAGACACCTGTAATAACAATTTTCCATGACCTTGTTATCACAAAGCTTCATGAGGCATGTCATCAGAATGCTCCATGGCTTTCTCATCACAATGCTCCATGCCCTTGTCATCACAATGCTCCAAGGCTCCTGTAATCACAATGCTCCATGCCCCTTTTCATCAGAATGTTCCATGAGACTTGTCATCACAAGGCTCTATGGTCTCCTCATCACAATGCTCCATTACCTTTGTCATCACAATCCTCCATGACATTTGGCATCACAATGCTCCATGCCGTTGTCATCACAATGCACCACGACATATGTCATCACAATGCTCCCTGACACCTGTCTTCACAATACTATATGACCTTGTCATAACAATGCTCCATGCCATTTTCATCACAGTGCACCATGCCCTTGTAATCACAATGCTCCATGACCCCTCACATCATAATGCTCCGTGAATCCAGTCATCACAATGCTTTATGACCTTTTTCATGATAATGGTCCATTCCCTCGTCATCTCAATGCTCTGTAACACGTGTCTTCACAATGCTCCATGCCTTTGTCAGCACAGTGCTCCATGACCCTTGTCATCACAATGCTCCATGCGCTTGTCAGCACAATGCTCCAAAACACAGGTCATCACAATATGCCATGCACTTGTCTTCACAATGCTCCACAACCTTGTCATCACGTTGCTCCATAAACCTTGTCATCACAATGCTCCATGAACTTGTCTTCTAAATGCTCTCTCACCACTGATATCACAATGTTCCATCACTAGTCATCACAATACTCCCTCACCCCTTTCATCAAAATGTTCCATGACCCCTGTCATCAAAATGCTACATGCCCTTATCATCACAATGCTCCATGACCACTGACGTCACACTGTTCCATAACCCCTGTCATCAAAATGTTCCCTGACCCTTTTCATCAAATTGCTCCATGATCCTGTCATCACAATGCTCCCTGCCCTTCTCATCACAATGCACAATGCTCTTGTCATCAAAATGCTCATTGACCTTTGTCCTCACAAATCTCCATGACCCTTGGCATCACAATGCTCCATGCCATTGTCATCACAATGTTCCATGAACCCTATCATCACATTGCTCCTTGCCCTTGTCATCACAAAGCTCCATGACACTTGTCATCACAATGCCCGGTGCATTTCTCATCACAATGATCCATGCACTTGTCATTACAATCCTCCATAACCCATGTATCACCGTGTTCTGTGCCCTTGTCATCACAAGGCTCCATGACCACTCTCGTCACAAAAATCCATGAAACTTTTCAAACTAATGCTCCATGCACTTGTCATCACAATGCTCCATTGCATCTGTCATAACAATGCTCCATGACCCCTGCCATCACAGTGTACCAGGGCGTTGTCATGACAAGGCTCCATGACCCTTGTCATAACAATGCTCCATGACCCCTGTAATCACAAGGCTCCATGCCCCTTTTCATCTCAATTCTCCATGAACACTGTCATTACAATGGACCATGCCCATCATCATAAACCTTCATGCTATTGTCATCACAATGAAATCAAAATGCTCCATGACCTCTGTCATCACAATGCTCCAAACCCTTGTGATCACAATATTCCATAACACTTGTCATCACAATGCCCCATGACGCTCCTCATCACAATTATCCATTGTCTTCACATCACAATGCTCCATGACCTTTGTCATCACAGTGCTCCTTGATACTTGTCATCAGTATGCTCCTTGAACCCTGCCATGACAAGGCTCCATGCCTTTTTCATCACAATGATCCATGAACTTTTCATCACAATGCTCCAAGACACCTGTAATAACAATTTTCCATGA
This sequence comes from Hyperoodon ampullatus, assembly GCF_949752795.1. Lineage (NCBI taxonomy): Eukaryota > Metazoa > Chordata > Mammalia > Artiodactyla > Ziphiidae > Hyperoodon > Hyperoodon ampullatus. The sequence goes on from NW_027641089.1 coordinate 370,262, forward strand.
CCTTGTTATCACAAAGCTTCATGAGGCATGTCATCAGAATGCTCCATGGCTTTCTCATCACAATGCTCCATGCCCTTGTCATCACAATGCTCCAAGGCTCCTGTAATCACAATGCTCCATGCCCCTTTTCATCAGAATGTTCCATGAGACTTGTCATCACAAGGCTCTATGGTCTCCTCATCACAATGCTCCATTACCTTTGTCATCACAATCCTCCATGACATTTGGCATCACAATGCTCCATGCCGTTGTCATCACAATGCACCACGACATATGTCATCACAATGCTCCCTGACACCTGTCTTCACAATACTATATGACCTTGTCATAACAATGCTCCATGCCATTTTCATCACAGTGCACCATGCCCTTGTAATCACAATGCTCCATGACCCCTCACATCATAATGCTCCGTGAATCCAGTCATCACAATGCTTTATGACCTTTTTCATGATAATGGTCCATTCCCTCGTCATCTCAATGCTCTGTAACACGTGTCTTCACAATGCTCCATGCCTTTGTCAGCACAGTGCTCCATGACCCTTGTCATCACAATGCTCCATGCGCTTGTCAGCACAATGCTCCAAAACACAGGTCATCACAATATGCCATGCACTTGTCTTCACAATGCTCCACAACCTTGTCATCACGTTGCTCCATAAACCTTGTCATCACAATGCTCCATGAACTTGTCTTCTAAATGCTCTCTCACCACTGATATCACAATGTTCCATCACTAGTCATCACAATACTCCCTCACCCCTTTCATCAAAATGTTCCATGACCCCTGTCATCAAAATGCTACATGCCCTTATCATCACAATGCTCCATGACCACTGACGTCACACTGTTCCATAACCCCTGTCATCAAAATGTTCCCTGACCCTTTTCATCAAATTGCTCCATGATCCTGTCATCACAATGCTGACTGCCCTTCTCATCACAATGCACAATGCTCTTGTCATCAAAATGCTCATTGACCTTTGTCCTCACAAATCTCCATGACCCTTGGCATCACAATGCTCCATGCCATTGTCATCACAATGTTCCATGAACCCTATCATCACATTGCTCCTTGCCCTTGTCATCACAAAGCTCCATGACACTTGTCATCACAATGCCCGGTGCATTTCTCATCACAATGATCCATGCACTTGTCATTACAATCCTCCATAACCCATGTATCACCGTGTTCTGTGCCCTTGTCATCACAAGGCTCCATGACCACTCTCGTCACAAAAATCCATGAAACTTTTCAAACTAATGCTCCATGCACTTGTCATCACAATGCTCCATTGCATCTGTCATAACAATGCTCCATGACCCCTGCCATCACAGTGTACCAGGGCGTTGTCATGACAAGGCTCCATGACCCTTGTCATAACAATGCTCCATGACCCCTGTAATCACAAGGCTCCATGCCCCTTTTCATCTCAATTCTCCATGAACACTGTCATCACAATGCAACATGCCCATCATCATAAAGCTTCATGCTATTGTCATCACAATGAAATCAAAATGCTCCATGACCTCTGTCATCACAATGCTCCAAACCCTTGTGATCACAATGTTCCATAACACTTGTCATCACAATGCCCCATGACACTCGTCATCACAATTATGCAAGGTCTTCTCATCACAATGCTCCATGACCTTTGTCAACACAATGCTCAATACACTTGTCATCACAATGCTCCCTGACACTTGTCATCACTATGCTCCTTGAACACTGTCATGACAAGGCTCCCTGCACTTTTCATCACAATGATGCATTCCCTTTTCTTCACAATGCTCCAAGACCCCTGTTATCACAATGCTCCGTGACTCCAGTCATCACAATGCTTCATGACATTTGTCATCACAATGGTCCATGACCTTGTCACACAAAGCTCTGTGACCTTTGTCACCACAATGCTCCATGAACTTTTTATCACAATGCTCTCTGACCCTTGTCATCACAAAGCTCCATGCCTTTGTCAGCACAATGTTCCATGACTCTTGTCATCACAATGCTCGATGCGTGTGTCAGCACAATGCTCCACAACCAATGTCATCACAATTCGCCATGCACTTGTCATCACAATGCTCAACATCCTTGTCATCAAAATGCTCCATAAACCTTGTCATCACAATGCTCCATGCACTTATCAAAATGCTCTCTCACCACTGATATCTCAGTGTTCCACCACTAGTCATCACAATACTCCTTCAACCCTGTCATCACAATGTTCCATTACCCCTGTCATCACAATGCTACATGCCATTATCATCACAATGCTCCATGACACCTGACATCACAAAGTTCCATAACCCCTGTAATCAAAATGCTCCATGAGAATTTTCATCACAAAGCTCCATGATCCCTGACATCAGAATGTTCTATAACCCCTGTCATCAAAATGTTCCATGACCCTTTTCATCAAATTGCTCCATGACCCTGTCATCACAATGCTCCCTGCCCTTCTCATCAAAATGCACCAGGCCCTTTTCATCAAAATGCTACATGAGATTTTTCATCACAAAGCTCCATGACCCTTGGCATCACCATGCTCCATTCCATTATCATCACAATGCTCCATGGACCCTCTCATCACATTGCTCCATGCACTTGTCATCCCAAATCTCCATGACGCTTGTCATCACAATGCTCGATGCCTTTCTCATCACAATGCTCCATGCCATTGTCATTACAATCCTGCATGGTGTATGTATCACAGTGTTCCATGCCCTTGTCATCACACTGTTCCATGCCAACTCCCTTCACAATAATCCATGAAACTTTTCAGACCATTGCCCCATGTCCTTGTCATCAAAATGCTCCATTACCCCTGTCATAACAATGCTCCATGTCCCCTGACATCACAAGATTCCACGGTCTTGTCATCACAAGCCTCCATGACGCTTGTCATCACAATGCTCCAAGACCCCTGTAATCACAAATCTCGATGCCCTTGTCATCACAAAGCTCCATGACTCATGTCATCAGAATGCTCCATGGCCTTCTCCTCACAGTGCTCCATGCCCTTGTCATCACAATGCTCCAACACCCCTGGAATCACAATGTTCCATGCCCCTTTTCATCTCAATTCTCCATGAACCCTGTCATCACAATGCACCGTGCCCATCACCATAATATTTCATGCTTTTGTCATCACAATGAAATCAAAATGCTCAATGTCGTCTGTCATTACAATGCACCAAATCCTTGTGATCACAATGTTCCATAACACTTGTCATCACAGTGCCCCATGACGCTGGTCATCACAATTATCCATAGTTATCTCTCACAATGCTCCAAGCCCTTGTCATCAGAATGCTCCACTACATTTGTCATCACAATCCTCCATGACACTTGTCTTCACAATTCTCCATGCCATTGTCAAAACAATGCACCATGACATATGTCATCACAATGCTCCCTGACACCTGTCTTCACCATATTCCATGACCTGGTCATATTAATGCTCCATGCCGCTGTCATCACAGTGTGCCATGCCCACTATCATCACAATTATCAATGAAAGTTGTCAGACCAATGCTCCATGCTCCTGTCATCACAATGCTCCATGCCCTTGTCATCACAATGGTCCGTGACTCCAGTCATCACAATGCTACATGACCTTTTTCCTCACAATGGTCCATAACCTCATCATCACAGGGCTCTGTGAAATTTGTCACCATAATGCTCCATGAAATTTTCATCACAATGCTCTTTGACACTTGTCATCACAATGCTCCATGCCTTTTTCAGCAGAGTGCTCCATGGCCCTGTCATCACAATGCTCCGTGACTCATCATAACAATGATTCATGACGTTTGTCATCACAATGGTCCATACCCTCGTCATCACAAGTCTCTGTGACTTTGTCACCACAATGCTCCATGAACTTTTCATCACAATGCTCTCTGACACTGGTCATCACCATATTCTATGCCTTCCTCAGCACAATGCTCCCTTACCCTTGTCATAAGAGTGCTCCATGTGCTTGTCAGCGCATTGCTCCATGACCCATGTTATCACAATGCGCCATGCGCTTGTCATCAATATGTAACCAAGTTGAGGTTATTGTAATCAGTGCAGGCCTAAATTTTTGGGTGGCTATGTCTTATTGATTTTCAGTTTTCCCAAGGTATATGCCCTAGACAGGAAGTGCCCTTGGATCTGTAGCTGTGTTGTTTACTTGTTTCAGGGAACACAACTGACTCCTCCAGAGAGGCAGTTGGCAATTTACATCCTGCCCATCAGCATAACTAGGATCCTTGTTCTCCAGGGCCTGACTTGCCTTTCTAGTTTTTACACATTTTGCGGATGTCCCTTTTGACCAGTGGGAAGTGATACTTTTTGTAGGGCAGATTTGCATTGCCCGCTTGCTCGCTTGGCCAAAAAGGGCGTATGCGATTTCTCCTGAATATATTCAGGAGAAAACGCATACACCCTTTTTTCCCAAGTGCATCATTGTCTAAGATGTGCCACTCTTCCTGTGCTTTAAAGGTGATTCCAATGTACCTCTTGAAGTCTGTTTCCTGCTCTTCTGGCTCGCTTTCAAGTCGGCCTCGTTGCCTTCCCTCAACAGATTTTTGGACGATAGTTTTCCTTTATTACTCGGCCATTTTCTGAAATGCTCTGCCCCTGAGCTCCAGTTTTCAACTCGTTTTTTGTGAGCTGACCGCAAGTCTAAAATTTTGGTTCAGTACCTATACTGTTTCCCAGCGGGTGGCTGAGAGTTTGGTTAATTCTTCTCATTGACCGGAAATTACAGTGATATGTGCCCATCCAAATGCCTAACAGCTACTCTCATTGATTCTCCCTCTTCCCTTTCATCCTCTGCCAAGTTGGCAACCTGTGCGAACCAGGAGGTTAAAGGGGCTGTCTCTCCAAGTTGGGACATTAATAGTAAAGCAGTTGGAAAGTGAAAGCAGAGCACCAGGAGAGGGACTATTAGTTGAGTTTTAGAAACATTTTGTATTCACAATGTGTTCATTTTCTAGGTTTCCACATACACGTTATGGCTGTAGTAATATTCCCTTCAACCTGGAGAGCTGGGACCCTTGGAATGTGTGCCATGCATTATTGCTTTAAATGGTCTGCATTTGCTCACTGAATCTCACCAATCCTCTCAGTCCCAAGTGTCCAGCCTTATGCCACATCCAGCTGTCGTTGTAGATAGGGTCATTCCAGGTTTCATCAGAGCCCCTGAAGGAATTGTAAAGAAATTCCCCTTTTTTTTTTGTTTTTCAAATTCCTTTTTATAGTGGGTTTGAGCTGATTCCCACTGCCATGTTTATGCCAGTCTAGACACACTTGATTCCCTAACGGAGACCTATCAATACATAGGTTTTAAGATTCTTACTAGTCAGATATATTCCTCTGCAGGAAATATGGTGTTTTGAATCCCTTTCACTGAGGAAAGTGTAGGTCTTGTCTTTTCCGTAGTTGGTATTTGGAACGGTACCTGTACTAATATCACATTCTGGTTTTATGCATCACCCCACCTCTCCTTCCCCCTTAAGCAGGCATAAGAGTGCTTTCTAAATGTGTGACTCTGTTCTCTTTCCTAACTCAGTTCATGTGTAGCCATGTTTACAGGACCTTCATAAGTGATATATTATGATAAGTTTCTTCTTCTCTGTGACTTATTTCACTTAGAATCATCGTACCTGAATCCACTCATTTTGCTGCTACTGGCCTTATGACATTGATTTCATGGCTTAGGGTTATTCCATTGTACGTAAGTAACACGATTTCTTGAACCATTTTTGTCTTTCTGGGATATTTAAGGTGTACCCAAGTTGAGGTTCTTGTAAGTAGTGCAGCCCTAAATTTTGGGGTGGCTCTGTCTTATTGATTTTCAGTTTTCCCAAGGTATATTCCCTAGACTGGAAGTGCCCTTGGCTCTGTAGCTCTGTTGTTTACTTGCTTTAGGGAACACAATGCACTCCTCCAGAGAGGCAGTTGACAATTTACATCCTGCCCTTCAGCATAAGTAGGCTCCTTGTTCTCCATGGCCTGTCTTGCCTTTCTGATTTTTTACACATATTGCGGATGTCCCTTTTGACCGTTGGGTAGTGATACTTCTTTGTAGTGCAGATTTGCATTGCCCGCTTGCTTGCATGGCCAAAAAGGGCGTATGCGTTTTCTCCTGAATATATTCAGGAGAAAACACAGTCGCCCTTTTTGGCCAAGTGCATCATTGTCGAAGTTGTGCCCCTCTTCCTGTGCTTTAAAGGTGATTCCAATGTACCTCTTGAAATCTGTTTCCGGCTATTCTGGCTCACTTTCCAGTCCGCCTCGTTGCCTTCCCTCAACAGATTTTTGGACGATAGTTGTCCATTATTACTCTGCCAGTTTGTGAATAGCTGTGCCCCTGAGCTCCATTTTTCAACTCGTTTTTTGTGAGCTGACTGCAAGTCCAAAATTTTGGTTCAGGACCTATATTGGTTCCCGGAGGGTGGCTGAGACTTTGGTTAATTCTCCTTCCTGCCGGGAAATTAGAGTGACATGTGCCCGTCCAAATGCCTAACAGCTACTCTCTCATTGGTTCTCCCTCTTCCCTTACATCCTCTGCCAAATTGGCAACCTGTGCGAACCAGGAGGTTAAAGGGGCTGTCTCTCCAATTTGGGAGATTTATAGTAAAGCAGTTTGAATGTCAAACTGGAGCACCAGGAGAGGGACAATTAGTTGAGTTTTAGAAACCTTTCGTATTCACAGTCTGTCCATTCTCTAGGTTTCCCGTACATGTTATAGATGTAGTAATATTACCTTCAACCTGGAGAGTTGGGACCCTTGGAATGTGTGCCATGCATTATTTCTTTAAATGGTCTGCATTTGCTCACCGAATCTCATCAATCCTCTCAGTACCAAGTGTCCAGCCTAATGCCACATCCAGCTGTCGTTGTAGATAGGGTCATTCCAGGTTTCATCAGAGCCCCTGTAGGAATTGCAAAGAATTTCCCTGTTTTTTTGTTTTGTTTTTGAAATTCCTTTTTATAGTGGTTTTGAGCTGATTCTCCCTGCCATTTTTATGCCAGTCTAGACACACTTGTTTCCCTTACAGAGAAATATCAATACATAGGTTTTAAGATTCTCACTAGTCAGATATATTCCTAGACTGGAAATATTGGGTTATGAGTCCCTTTCACTGTGGAAGGTGTAGGTGTTGTCTATTCCGTAGCTGGTTTTTGGAACGGTACCTGTACTAATATGAAACTCTGGTTTTATGCATCACCCCACCTCTCCTTCCCCCTTAGGCAGGCACAAGGGTGTTTTCTAAATGTGAGACTCTGTTCTCTTTCCTAACTCAGTTCTTGTGTAGCCACGTTTACTGGACCTTCATAAGTGATATCTTATGTTAAGTTTCTTTTTCTCTGTGACTTATTTCACTTAGAATCATCGTACCTGAATCCACTCATTTTGCTGCTACTGGCTTTATGACATTTATTTCATGGCTGAGGGATATTCAATCTTACATAAGTAACACAATTTCTTGAACCATTTTTGTCTTTCCTGGAATATTTAAGGTGTACCCAAGTTGAGGTTCTTGTTAGCAGTGCATCCCTAAATTTTGGGGTGGCTCTCTCCTATTGACTTTCAGTTTTCCCAAGGTATATTCCCTAGACTGGAAGTGCCCTTGTCTCTGTAGCTCTTTTGAGTACTTGTTTTAGGGAACACAATGCACTCCTCCAGAGAGGCAGTTGGCAATTTACATCCTGCCCATCAGCATAACTAGGCTCCCTGTTCTCCAGGGACTGTCTTGCCTTTTTGCTTTTACACATTTTGCGGATGTCCCATTTGACCGGTGGGAAGTGACACTTCTATGTAGTGCAGATTTACATTGCCCGCTTGCTTGCTTGGCCTAAAAGGGTGTATGTGTTTTCTCCTGAATATATTCAGGAGAAAACGCATACGCCCTTTTTTGCCAAGCACATCATTGTCGAAGTTGTGCTCCTATTCCTGTGCTTTAAATGCAATTCCAATGTACCTGTTGAAATCGGTTTCCTGCTATTCTGGCTCGATTTCAAGGTCGCCTCGGTGCCTTCCCTGAACAGATTTTTGGACGATAGTTTTCCTTTATTACTCTACAAGTTTGTGTATTGCTATGCACCTGAGATCCATTTTTCAACTCGTTTTTTGTGAGCTGACCGCAAGTCCCAAACGTTGGTTCAGGACCTATACTGGTTCCCAGGGTCTGGCTGAGCCTTTGATTAATTCTTCTTCCTGCCGGGAAATTAGAGTGACATGTGCCCGTCGAAATGCCTAACAGCTACTCACTCATTTGTTCTCCCTCTTCCCTTTCATCCTCTGCCAAATTAGCAACCTGTGCGTACCAGGAAGATAAAGGGTCTGTCTCTGCAATTTGGGAGATTGATAGTAAAGCAGTTGGAAATTCAAACCGGAGCACCAGGAGAGGGACTATTAGTTGAGTTTTAGAAACCTTTCATATTCACAGTCTGTCCATTCTCTAGTTTTCCCGTACATGTTATAGCTGTAGTAATATTCCCTTCAACCTGGAGAGTTGGGACCTTGGAATGTGTGCCACGCATTATTGCTTTAAATGATCTGCATTTGCTCACTGAATCTCTCCAATCCTCTCAGTCCCAAGTGTCCAGCCTTATGCCACATACAGCTGTCGTTGTAGATAGGGTCATTCCAGGTTTCATCAGAGCCCCTGAAGGAATTGTAAAGAATTTCCCTGTTTTTTTTGTTTTGTTTTCGAAATTCTTTTTATAGTGGGTTTGAACTGATTCTTACTGCCTTGTTTATGCCAGTCTAGACACACCTGATTCCCTTATGGTGACATATCAATACATAGGTTTTAAGATTCTTACTAGTCAGATATATTCCTAGGTGGGAAATATTGTGTTTTGCGTCCCATTCACTGAGGAAGGTATAGGTCTTGTCTATTCCGTAGTTGGTTTTTGGAACGGTACCTGTACTAATATCAAACTCTGGTTTTATGCATCACCCCACCTCTCCTTCCCCCTTAAGCCGGCACAAGAGTGTTTTCTAAATGTGAGGCTCTGTTCTCTTTCCTAACTCAGTTCTTGTATAGCCATGTTTACAGGACCTTTATAAGTGATATCTTATGAAAAGTTTCTTTTTCTCTGTGATTTATTTCACTTAGAATCATCGTACCTGAATCCACTCATTTTGCTGCTACTGGCCTTATGACATTGATTTCATGGCTGAGGGATATTCCATCGTATGTAAGTAACACAATTTCTTGAACCATTTTTGTCTTTCCTGGGATACTTAATGTGAACCCAATTTGAGGTTCTTGTAAGCAGTGCAGCCCTAAATTTTGGGGTGGCTCTGTTTTATTGATTTTCAGATTTCCCAAGGTATATTCCCTAGACTGGAAGTGCCCTTGGCTCTGTAGCTCTGTTGTTTAATTCTTTTAGGGAACACAATGCACTCCTCCAGAGAGGCAGTTGGCAAATTACATCCTGCCCATCAGCATAATTAGGCTCCCTGTTCTCCAGGGCCTGTCTTGCCTTTCTGGTTTTTATACATTTTGTGGATGACCCTTTGACCGGTGGGAATTGACACTTCTTTGTAGTGCAGATTTGCATTGCCCGCTTGCTTGCTTGGCCAAAAAGCGTGTATGTGTTTTCTCCTGAATATATTCAGGAGAAAATGCATACGCCCTTTTTGGCCAAGTGCATCATTGTCGAAGTTGTGCCCCTCTTCATGTGCTTTAAAGGTGATTGCAATGTACCTGTTGAAATCTGTTTCCTGCTATTCTGGCTAGCTTTCAAGTCCACCTCGTTTCCTTCCCTCAACAGATATTTGGACGATAGTTTTCCTTTATTACTCTGCCAGTATATGAATTGCTGTGCCACTGAGCTCCATTATTCAACTCGTTTTTTGTGAGCTGACCGCATGTCCAAAATTTTGGTTCTGGACCTATACTGGTTTCCGCCGGGTGGCTGAGACTTTGGTTAATTCTTCTTCCTGCCGGGAAGTAGGAGTGACATATGCCCGTCCAAATGCCTAAGAGCTACTCTCTCATTGGTTCTCCCTCTTCCCTTTCATCCTCTGCCAAATTGGCAACCAGAGTGAAACAGGAGTTTAAAGGGGCTGTCTCTCCAAGTTGCTAGGTTGATAGTATACCAGTTGGAAATTCAAACTGGAGCACCAGGAGAGGGACTATTAGTTGAGTTTTAGAAACATTTCGTATTCACAGTGTGTCCATTCTTTAGGTTTCCCGTACATGTTATAGCTGTAGTAATATTCCGTTCAAACTGGATAGTTGGGACCCTAGGAATGTGTGCCACACATTATTGCTTTAAGTGGTCTGCATTTGGTCACCGAATCTCACCAATCCTCTCAGTCCCAAGTGTCCAGCCTTATGTCACTTGCAGCTGTCGTTGTAGATAGGGTCATTCCAGGTTTCATCAGAGCCCCTGAAGGAATTGTAAAGAATTTCCCTGTTTTTTTGTTTTGTTTTTAAATTCCTTTTTATGGTGGGTTTCAGCTGATTTTCACTGCCATGTTTATGCCAGTCTAGACACAGTTGATTCCCTTATGGAGACATATCAATACATAGTTTTTAAGATTCTTACTAGTCAGATATATTCCTCTGCAGAGAATAGGGGTGTTGAGTCCCGTTCACTGAGGAAGGAGTAGGTCTTGTCTATTCTGTATTTGAATCATGGAATGGTACCTGTGCTAATATCAAACTCTGGTGTTATGCATCAACCCACCTCTCCTTTCCCCGTAAGCAGGCATACGTATGTTTTCTATATGTGAGACTCTGTTCTCTTTACTAATTCAGTTCATGTGTACCCATGTTTACATTTCCTTCATAAGTGATATCTTAGGTCAGAATGCTCCATGGCTCTTGTCATCATAATGCTGCATGATGCTTGTCACCACGATTATCCTTGGTCTTCTCATCACAATGCTCCACGGTCTTGCCATCACATTGCTCCATGTCACTTGTCATCACAATTCTCCACCTCTTTGTCATCACAATATTCCATGACATTTCTCATCACAATGTTACATGCTCTTGTCATCACAATTCTCCGTCCACTTGTCATTGCAATGCTCCCTGAACCCTGTCATAGCAAGCTCCATATGTTTGTCATCACAATGCTTCATGACATTGTTATAAAAATTCTTAATGTCCCTTGACATCACAATGCTCCCTGCCATTGTCATTACAATTTTCCATGACACTTCTCATCACAATGCTCCAAGCCCTTGTCATCACAATGCTCCTTGACCCTTGTCATCACAAAGCTCCATGCCTTTGTCAGCACAGTGCTCCATGACCCTTGTCATCACAATGCTCGATGCGTGTGTCAGCACAATGCTCCATAACCCATGTCATCACAATGCACCATGAACCTGTCATCACAATGCTCAATACACTTGGCATCACAATGCTCGCTGACACTTGTCATCAGTATGCTCCTTGAACACTGTCTTGACAAGATCCATGCCTTTTTCATTACAATGATCCATTCCCTTTTCATCACAATGCTCCAAGACCCCTGTTATCACAATGCTCCGTGACTCCAGTCATCACAATGCTTCATGATATTTGTCATAACTATGGTCCATGACCTGGTCAGAGAAAGATCTGTGACATTTGTCACCACAATGCTCCATGAAATTTTTATCACAATGCTCTGTGACCCTTGTCAACACAAAGCTCCATGCCTTTGTCAGGACAATGCTCCATAACCCATGTCATCACAATGCACCATGCATTTGTCATCACAATGCTCCACATCCTTGTCATCAAAATGCTCCATAAAACTTGTCATCACAATGCTCCATGCACTTCTCCTCAAAATGCTTTCTCACCACTGATATCACAATGTTCCACCACTAGTCATCACAATAATCTTTCACCCCTGTAATCACAATATTCCAAGACCCTTGTAATAACAATTCTCCATGCCATTCTCATCACAAAGCTCCATGACGCATGTCATCAGAATGCTCCATGGCCTTCTCATCACAATGCTCCATGCCCTTGTCATCACAAGGCTCCAAAACCCCTGTAATCACAATGCTCCATGCCCCTTTTCATCTCAATGCTCCATGAACCCTGTCATCACAATGCACCGTGCCCATCACCATAATATTTCATGCTATTGTCATCACAATGAAATCAAAATGCTCCATGACCTCTGTCATCACAATGCACCAAACCCTTCTGATCACAATGTTCCATAACACTTGTCATCCCAATGCCCCATGACGCTGGTCATCACAATTATCCATAGTCTTCTCATCACAATGCTACATGATCTTTGTCATTACAATGCTCAATACACTTATCATCACAATGCTCCCTGACAGTTGTCATCAGTATGCTCCTTGAACACTGTCATGTCAAGGCTCCATGCATTTTTCATCACAATGATCCATTCCCTTTTCATCACAATGCTCCACGACCCCTGTAATCACAATGCTCCATGTCCTTGTCATCACAAAGCTCCATGACGCATGTCATCTGAATGCTCCATGCCCTTGTTATCACATTGCTTCAAAACCCCTTTAATCTCAATGCTCCATGCACCTTTTCATCAGAATGCTCCATGCACTTGTCATCACAATGCTCCATGACCGTTTTCATCGCAATGTTCCAAGCTCTTGTCATGAAAATGCTCCATTACCTTTGTCATCACAATCCTCCATGACAATAGGTATCACAATGCTCCATGCCATTGTCATCACAATTGACAATGACATATGTCATCACAATGCTCCCTGACACCTGTCTTCCCTATACTCCATGAGCTTGTCATCACAGTGTTCCATGCCCTTGTCATCACAATGCGCCATGCCCACTGTCATCACAATAATCCATGAAACATGTCAGACCAATGTTCCATGCCCCTGTCATCACAATGCTCCGTGAATCCAGTCATCACAATGATTCATGACCTTTCTCATCACAATGGTCCATGCCCTCGTCACACAAGGCTCTGTGATTTTGTCATCACAGTGCTCCATGTAATTTTCATCACAATTTTGTGTGTCCCTTGTCATCACAATGCTCAATGCCTTTGTCAGCACAATGCTCCATGACACTTGTCATCAAAATGCTCCATGCGCTTGTCAGCACAATGCTCCATGACACATGTCATCACAATGTGCCATGCTCTTTTCATCACAATGCTCCACATCCTTTTCATTGCTATGCTCCATAAAACTTGTCATCACAATGCTCCATGCACTTCTCATTAAAATCCTCTCTCACCACATATATCACAATGTTCCATCACTAGTCATCACAATACTCGCTCACCACTGTCATCACAATGTCCCATGACCACTGTCATCACAGTGCTACATGCCCTTATCATCACAATGCTCCATGACCCCTGACATCACAATGTTCCATAACCCCTGTCACAAAATGCTCCATGACCCATTTCATCACAATGCTTCATGACCCCTGACATCACAATATTCCATAACCCCTGTCATCAAAATATTCCATTACACTTTTATTCAAATTGCTCCATGACCCTGTCATCACAATGCTCCCTGCCCTTCTCATCACAATGCACCACGCTCTTGTCATCAAAATGCCCCATGACATTTGTCATCACAAAGCTCAATGACCCTTGGCATCACAATGCTCCATGCCATTGTCATCACAATGCTCAATGAAATCTCTCATCACATTGCTCCATGCCCTTGCCATCACAATGCTCCATTACACCTGTCATAACAATGCTCCATGACCCCTGCCATCACAAAGTTCCATGGCCTTGTCATCACAAGGCTCCATGACCCTTGTCATCACAATCCTCCAAGACCTCTGTAATCACAATTCTCCATGGCACTTTTCATCTCAATGCTCCATGAACTGTGTCATCACAATGCACCTTGCCCATCACCATAATATTTCATGCTATTGTCATGACAATGAAATCAAAATGCTCAATGACCTCTGTCATCACAATGCACCAAACCCTTCGGAATACAATGTTCCATAACACTTGTCATCACAATGCCCCATGACGCTGGTCATCACAATTATCCATGGTCTTCTCATCACAATGCTCCATGATCTTTGTCATCACAATGCTCAATACACTTATCATCACAATGCTCCCTGACAGTTGTCATCAGTATGCTCCTTGAACCCTGTCATGACAAGGCTCCATGCATTTTTCATCACAATGATCCATTCCCTTTTCATCACAATGCTCCAAGACCCCTGTAATCACAATGCTCCATGTCCTTCTCATCACAAATCTCCATGACGCATGTCATCAGAATGCTCCATTGCCTTCTCATCACAATGCTCCATGCCCTTGTCATCACACTGCTTCAAAACCCCTGTAATCTCAATGCTCCATGCACCTTTTTTTTTTGTTTTGTTTTTTTGTTTTTTTGTTTTGTGGTACACGGGCCTCTCACTGTTGTGGCCTCTCCCGTTGCGGAGCACAGGCTCCGGACGCGCAGGCTCAGCGGCCTTGGCTCACGGGCCCAGCCGCTCCGAGGCATATGGGATCCTCCCAGACCGGGGCACGAACCCGTATCCCCTGCATCGGCAGGCGGACTCTCAACCACTGCGCCACCAGGGAGGCCCTCCATGCACCTTTTCATCAGAATGTTCCATGCCCTTGTCATCACAATGTTCCATAACCCCGTCATCAAAATATTCCATGACCATTTTATTCAAATTGCTCCATGACACTTGTCATCGCAATGTCCCAGGCCCTTGTCATCAAAATGCTCCATTACTTTGTCATCACATTCCTCCATGACACTTGGTATCACAATGCTCCATGCCATTGTCATCACAGTGGACAATGACATATGTCATCACTATGCTCCCTGATACCAGTCTTCACAATACTCCATGACCTTGTCATCACATTGCGCCATGCCCAATGTCATCACAATAATACATGAAATATGTCAAACCAATCTTCCATGCCCCTGTTATCACAATGTTCCATGCCCTTGTCATCACAATGCTCCATGACCCATGTCATCACAAAGCTCCGTGACTCCAGTCATCACAATGCTTCATGACATTTTTTCACACAATAGTCCATGCCCTCGTCACACAAGGCTCTGTTACCTTTGTCCCCACAATGCTCCATGCCCTTGTCATCTCAATGCTCCATGCCCACTGTCATCACAATAATCCATGAAACTTGTCAGACCAATGTTCCATGCCCCTGTCATCACATTGTTCCATGCCCTTGTCATCACAATGCTCTATGACCCCTGTCATCACAGTGCTCCTTGACTCCACTCATCACAATGATTCATGACCTTTCTCATCACAATGGTCCATGCCCTCGTCACACAAGGCTCTGTGATCTTCGTCACCACAATGATCCATGAAATTTACATCACAATGCTCCATGCCTTTGTCAGCACAATGCTCCATGACACTTGTCATCAAAATGCTCCATGCGCTTGTCAGCACAATGCTCCATGACACATGTCATCACAATGTGCCATGCTCTTTTCATTACAATGTTCCACATCCTTTTCATCGCTATGCTCCATAAAACTTGTCATCACAATGCTCCATGCACTTCTCATCAAAATGCTCTCTCACCACATATATCACAATGTTCCATCACTAGTCATCACAATACTCGCTCACCCCTGTCATCACAATGTTCCATGACCACTGTCATCACAGTGATACATGCCCTTATCATCACAATGCTCCATGACCCCTGACATCACAATGTTCCATAACCCCTGTAACAAAATGCTCCATGACCCATTTCATCACAATGCTTCATGACCCGTGACATCACAATGTTCCATAACCCCTGTCATCAAAATATTCCATGACCCTTTTATTCAAATTGCACCATGACCCTGTCATCACAATGCTCCCTGCACTTCTCATCACAATGCACCACGCCCCTGTCATCAAAATGCCCCATGACATTTGTCATCACAAACCTCCATGACGGTTTGCATCACAACGCTCCATGCCATTGTCATCACAATGCTCAATGAAATCTCTCATCACATTGCTCCATGCCCTTGTCATCACAATGTTCCATTACACCTGTCATAACAATGCTCCATGACCCCTGCCATCACAGTGTTCCCCGGCCTTGTCATCACAAGGTTCCATGTCCCTTGTCATCACAATGCTCCAAGACCTATGTAATCACAATTCTCCATGCCCCTTTTCATCTCAATGCTCCATGAACACTTTCATCTCAATGCACCATGCCCATCATCTTAATGATTCATGCTACTGTCATCACAATGAAATCAAAATGCTCCATGTCCTCTGTCATCACAATGCTCCAAACCCTTCTGATCACAATGTTCCATAACACTTGTCATCACATGCCCCATGACACTCGTCATCACAATTATGCAAGCTCTTCTCATCACAATGCACCATGACCTTTGTCACCACAATGCTCAATACACTTGGCATCACAATGCTCGCTGACACTTGTCATCAGTATGCTCCTTGAACATAGTCATGACAAGACTCCATGCCTTTTTCATCACAATGATCCATTCCCTTTTCATCACAATGCACCAAGACACCTGTTATCACAATGCTCCGTGACTCCAGTCATCACAATGCTTCATGACATTTGTCATCACAATGTTCCATGACCTCATCACACAAAGCTCTGTGACATTTGTCACCACAATGCTCCATGAAATATTTATCACAATGCTCTGTGACCCTTGTCATCACAAAGCTCCATGCCTTTGTCAGCACAATGCTCCATGACCCTTGTCATCACAATGCTCGATGCGTGTGTCAGCACATTGCTCCATAACCCATGTCATCACAATGCACGATGCACTTGTCATCACAATGCTCCTCATCCTTGTCATCAAAATGCTCCATAAACCTTGTCATCACAATGCTCCCTGACAGTTGTCATCAGTATGCTCCTTGAACACTGTCATGACATGCCTCCATGCATTTTTCATCACAATGATCCATTCTCCTTTCATCACAATGCTCCAAGACCCCTGTAATCACAATGCTCCATGTCCTTGTCATCACAAAGCTCCATGATGCATGTCATCAGAATGCTCCATTGCCTTCTCATCACAATGCTCCATGCCCTTGTAATCACATTGCTTCAAAACCCCTGTAATCTCAATGCTCCATGCACATTTTCATCAGAATGCTCCATGCCCTTTTCATCACAATGCTCCATGACCCTTGTCATCGCAATGTTCCATGCCCTTGTCATCAAAATGCTCCATTACCTTTGTCATCACAATCCTCCATGACACTTGGTATCACAATGCTCCATGCCATTGTCATCACAATGGACAATGACATATGTCATCACAATGCTCCCTGACACCTGTCTTCACAATACTCCATGACATTGCCATCACAATGTTCCGTGCCCTTGTCATCACAATGCGCCATGCCCACTGTCATCACAATAATCCATGAAACATGTCAGACCAATGTTCCATGCCCCTGTCATCACAATGCTCCATGCCCTTGTCATCACAATGCTCCATGACACCTGTCATCACAATGCTCTGTGACTCCATTCATCACAATGCTTCATGATCTTTGTCCTCACAATCGTCCATGGCATCGTCACCTAAGGCTCTGTGACCTTTGTCACCACAATGCTCCATGCCCTTGTCATCTCAATGCTCCATGCCCACTGTCATCACAAAAATCCATGAAACTTGTCAGACCAATGTTCCATGCCCCTGTCATCACATTGCTCCATGCCCTTGTCATCACAATGCTCCATGACCCCTGTCACCACAATGCTCCGTGACTCCAGTCATCACAATGATTCATGACATTTCTCATTACAATACTCCATGCCATCGACACACAAGGCTCTGTGATCTTTGTCACCACAATGCTCCATGAAATTTTCATCACAATGCTCTGTTTCCCTTGTCATCACAATGCTCCATGCCTTTGTCAGCACAAAGCTCCATGACACTTGTCATCAAAATGCTCCATGCGCTTGTCAGCACAATGCTCCATGTCACATGTCCTCACAATGATCCATTCTCTTTTCATCACAATGCTCCAAGACCCCTGTTATCACAATGCTCCGTGACTCCAGTCATCACAATGCTTCATGACATTTGTCATCACAATGGTGCATGACCTTGCACACAAAGCTCTGTGACCTTCGTCACCACAATGCTCCATTAAATTTTTATCACAATGCTCTGTGACCCTTGTCATCACAATGCTTGATGTGCATGTCAGCACAATGCTCCATGAGCCATGTCATCGCAATGCACCATCCACTTGTCATCACAATGCTCCACATCCTTGTCATCACAAAGCTCCATGACCCATGTCATCAGAATGCTCCATGCACTTCTCCTCAAAATGCCGTCTCACAACTGATATCACAATGTTCCTTCACTAGTCATCACAATACTCTCTCACCCCTGTCATCACAATATTCCATGACCCCTGTAATCACAATTCTGCATGCCCTTGTCATCACAAAGCTCCATGACGCATGTCATCAGAATGCTCCATTGCCTTCTCATCACAATACTCCATGCCCTTGTTATCACAATGCTCCAACACCCCTGTAATCACAATGCTCCATGCCACTTTTCATCTCAATGCTCCATGAACCCTGTCATCACAATGCACCGTGCCCATCACCATAATATTTCATCCTATTGTCATCACAATGAAATCAAAATGCCCAATGACCTCAGTCATCAAAATGCACAAAACCCATCTGATCACAATGTTCCATAACACTTGTCATCACATGCCCCATGACGCTCGTCATCACAATTATGCAAGGTCTTCTCATCACAATGCTCCATGACCTTTGTCACCACAATGCTCAATACACTTGGCATCACAATGCTCGCTGACACTTGTCATCAGTATGCTCCTTGAACACTGTCATGACAAGGCTCGATGCCTTTTTCATCACAATGATCCATTCCCTTTTCATCAAAATGCTCCATGACCCCTGTTATCACAATGCTCCGTGACTCCATTCATCACAATGCTTCATGACATTTGTCATCACAATGGTCCATGATGTTGTCACACAAAGCTCTGTGACCTTTGTCACCACAATGCTCCATGAAATTTTTATCACAATGCTCTGTGACCCTTGTCATCACAAAGCTCCATGCCTTTGTCAGCACAATGTTTGATGCGCGTGTCAGCACAATGCTCCATAACCCATGTCATCACAATGCACCATGCACTTCTCATCACATTGCTCCACATCCTTGTCATCAAAATTCTCCATAAACCTTGTCATCACAATGCTCCATGAACTTCTCCTCAAAATGCCTTCTCACCACTGATATCACAATGTTTCATCACTAGTCATCACAATACTCACTCACTCCTGTCATCACAATATTCCATGACCACTGTCATCACAGTGCTACATGCCCTTATCATCACAATGACCCATGACCCCTGACATCACAATGTTCCATAACCCCTGTCACAAAATGCTCCATGACCCATTTCATCACCATGCTTCATGACCACTGACATCACAATGTTCCATTACCCCTGTCATCAAAATATTCCATGACACTTTTATTCAAATTGCTCCATGACCCTGTCATCACAATGCTCCCTGCCCTTCTCATCACAATGCACCACGCACTTGTCATCAAAATGCCCCATGACATTTGTCATCACAAAGCTCCATGACCCTTGGCATCACATTGCTCCATGCACTTGTCATCACAATGCTGCATTACACCTGTCATAACAATGCTCCATGAACCCTGCCATCACAATGTTCCATGGCCTTGTCATCACAAGGCTCCATGACCTTTGTCATCACAATGCTCCAAGACATCTGTAATCACAATTCTCCATGCCACTTTTCATCTCAATGCTCCATGAACACTGTCATCACAATGCACCATGCCCATCATCATAAAGATTCTTGCTATTGTCATCACAATGAAATCAAAATGCTCCATGTCCTCTGTCATCACAATGCTCCAAACCCTTCAGATCACAATGTTCCATAGCACTTGTCTTCACATGCCCCATGACGCTCGTCATCACAATTATGCAAGGTCTTCTCATCACAATGCTCCATGACCTTTGTCACCACAATGCTCAATACACTTGGCATCACAATGCTCGCTGACACCTGTCATCAGTATGCTCCTTGAACACTGTCATGACAAGGCTCCATGCATTTTTCATCACAATGATCCATTCCCTTTTCATCACAATGCTCCAAGACCCCTGTAATCACAATGCTCCATGTCCTTGTCATCACAAAGCTCCATGACGCATGTCATCAGAATGCTCCATTGCCTTCTCATCACAATGCTCCATGCCCTTGTAATCACATTGCTTCAAAACCCCAGTAATCTCAATGCTCCATGCACCTTTTCATCAGAATGCTCCATGCCCTTGTCATCACAATGCTCCACGACACTTGTCATCGCAATGTTCCATGCCCTTGTCATCAAAATGCTCCTTTACCTTTATCATCACAATCCTCCATGACACTTGGTATCACAATGCTCCATGCCATTGTCATCACAATGGACAATGATATATGTCATCACAATGATCCCTGACACCTGTCTTCACAATAATCCATGACCTTGTCTTCACAAAGATCCATGCCCTTGTCATCACAATGTGCCATGCCCACTGTCATCACAATAATCCATGAAACATGTCAGACCAATGTTCCATGCCCCTGTCATCACAATGTTCCCTACCCTTGTCATCACAATGCTCCATGACCCCTGTCATCACAATGCTCCGTGACTCCAGTCATCACAATTCTTCATGACCTTTGACCTCAAAATAGTCCATGCCCTCGTCACACAAGGCTCTGTGACCTTTGTCACGACAATGCTCCATGCCCTTGTCATTTCAATGCTCCATGCCCACTGTCATCACAAAAATCCATGAAACTTGTCAGACCTATGTTCCATGCCCCTGTCATCATATTGCTCCATACCCTTGTCATCAAAATGCTCCATGACCCATGTCATCACAGTGCTCCTTGACTCCAGTCATCACAATGATTCATGACCTTTCTCATCACAATGGTCCATGCCCTCGTCACACAAGGCTCTGTGATCTTTGTCACCACAATGCTCCATGAAATTTTAATCACAATGCTCTGTGTCCCTTGTCATCACAGTGCTCCATGCCTTTGTCAGCACAATGCTCCATGACACTTGTCATCAAAATGCTCCCTGCGCTTGTCAGCACAATGCTCCATGACACATGTCATCACAATGTGCCATGCTCTTTTCATCACAATGCTCCACATCCTTTTCATCGCTATGCTCCATAAAATTTGCCATTACAATGCTCCATGCACTTCTCATCAAAATGCTCTCTCAACACATATAACACAATGTTCCATCATTAGTCAACACAATACTCCCTCACCCCTGTCATCACAATGTTCAATGACCACTGTCATCACAGTGCTACATGCCCTTATCATCGCAATGCTCCATGACCACTGACATCACAATGTTCCATAACCCCTGTCACAAAATGCTCCATGACCCATTTCATCACAATGCTTCATGACCCCTGACATCACAATGTTCCATAACCTCTGTTAGCAAAATATTCCATGACATTTTTATTCAAATTGATCCATGACCCTCTCATCACAATGCTCCCTGCCCTTCTCATCACAATGCACCACGCCCTTGTCATCAAAATGCCCCATGACATTTGTCATCACAAAGCTCCATGACCCTTGGCATCACAATGCTCCATGCCATTGTCATCACAATGCTCCAACACCCCTGTAATCACAATGTTCCATACCCCTTTTCATCTCAGTGCTCCATGAACCCTGTCATCACAATGCACCGTGCCCATCACCATAGTATTTCATGCTATTGTCATCACAATGAAATCAAAATGCTCAATGACCTCTGTCATCACAATGCACCAAACCCTTCTGATCACAATGTTCCATAGCACTTGTCATCACAATGCCCCATGACGCTAGTCATCACAATTATCCATGGTCTTCTCACCACAATGCTCCATGATCTTTGTCATCACAATGCTCAATACAATTATCATCACAAAGCTCCCTGACCGTTGTCATCACTATGCTCCTTGAACCCTGTCATGACAAGGCTCCATGCATTTTTCATCACAATGATCCATTCCCTTTTCATCACAATGCTCCAAGACCCCTGTAATCACAATGCTCCATGTCCTTCTCATCACAAGGCTCCAAGACGCATGTCATCAGAATGCTCCATTGCCTTCTCATCACAATGCTCCATGTCCTTGTAATCACATTGTTTCAAAACCCCTGTAATCTCAATGCTCCATGCACTTTTTCATCAGAATGCTCCATGTCCTTGTCATCACAATGCTCCAGGACCCTTGTCATCGCAATGTTCCAAGCCCTTGTCATCAAAATGCTCCATTACATTTGTCATCACAATTCTCCATGACACTTGGTATCACAATGCTCCATGCCATTGTCATCACAATGGACAATGACATATGTCATCACAATGGTCCTTGATACCTGTCTTCACAATACTCCATGACCTTGTCATCACAATGTTCCATGCCCTTGTCATCACAATGCACCATGCCCACTGTCATCACAATAATCCATGAAACATGTCAGACCAATGTTCCATGCCCCTGTCGTGAAAATGATCCATGCCCTTGTCATCACAATGCTCCATGACTCCTGTCATCACAATGCTTCATGACCTTTGTCCTCACAATGGTCCATGCCCTCGTCACACAAGGCTCTGTGATCTTTGTCACCACAATTCTCCATGCCCTTGTCATCTCAATGCTGCATGCCCACTGTCATCACAATAATCCATGAAACTTGTCAGACCAATGTTCCATGCACCTGTCATCACATTGCTCCATGCCCTTGTCATCAAAATGCTCCATGAACCATGTCATCACAGTGCTCCATGACTCCAGTCATCACAATGATTCATGACCTTTCTCATCACAATGATCCATGCCCTCGTCACACAAGGCTCTGTTGTCTTTTTCACCACAATACTCCATGAAATTTTAATCACAATGCTCTGTGTCCCTTGTCATCACAGTGTTCCATGCCTTTGTCAGCACCATGCTCCATGACACTTGTCATCAAAATGCACCATGCCCTTGTCACCACAATGCTCCATGACACATGTCATCACAATGTGCCATGCTCTTTTCATCACAATGCTCCACATCATTTTCATCGCTATGCTCCATAAAACTTGTCATTACAATGCTCCATGCACTTCTCATCAAAATGCTCTCTCAACACATATATCACAATGTTACATCACTAGTCATCACAATACTCCCTCACACCTGTCATCACAATGTTCCATGACCACTGTCATCACAGTGCTACATGCCCTTATCATCACAATGCTCCATGACCCCTGACATCACAATGTTCCATAACACCTGTCACAAAATGCTCCATGACCCTTTTCATCAAAATGCTCCATTACCCCTGACATCACAAGGTTCCATAACCCCTGTCATCAAAATGTTCCATGACACTTTTCATCAATTTGCTCCATGACCCTGTCATCATAATGCTCCCTGCCCTTCTCATCACAATGCACCACGACCTTGTCATCAAAATGCTCCAAGACGTTTGTCATCACAAAGCTCCATGACCCTTGGCATCACAGTGCTCCATGCCATTTCATCACAATGCTACATGGAACCTCTCATCACATTGCTCCATGCCCTTGTCACCACAATGCTCCATGACGCTTGTCATCACAATGCTCGATACTCTTCTCATCACAATGCTTCATGCCCTTGCCATTACAATTCTCCATGACACATGTCATCAGACTGCTCCATGGCCTTCTCCTCACAATGCTCCATGCCCTTGTCATCACAATGCTCCAAGAACCGTGTAATCACAATGCTCCATGCCCCTATTCATCAGAATGCTCCATGAGACTTGTCATCACAAGGCTCCATGGTCTTCTCATCACACTGCTCCAGGACATTGTCATCACAATGCTCCATTCCCTTGTCATCACAATGCTCCATGACCCCTCTCATCACAATGTTCCATGACAAGTGTCATCACAATGCCCCATGCACCTTGTCATTACAGAGATCCATGACGCTCTTCATCATAATTTTCCACGGTCTTTTCATCACAATGCTCCACGGTCTTGGTATCACAATTCTCCATGCTCTGTTCATCACAATCCTCCATGTCCCATGTCATTACAATTCTCCACGTCCTTCTCATCACAATGCTTCATGACACTTGTCATCACAATGTTACATGATCTTGTCATCACAATTCTCCTTGCACTTGTCATCGCAATGCTCTACGACCCCTGTCATAGCAAGCTCCATGCGCTTGGCATCACAATGCTTCACGACGTTGTCATCAAAATTCTCATTGTCCCTTGTCATCACAATGCTCCATGCCCTTGTCATCACAATGCTCCATGACCCTTGTCATCACAATGATCCAAGCTCTTGTCATCAAAATGCTCCATTACCCTTGTCATCACAATCCTCCATGACACTTGGTATCACAATGCTCCATGCCATTGTCATCACAATGGACAATGACATATGTCATCACAATGCTCCCTGACACCTGTCTTCACAATACTCCATGACCTTGATATCACAATGTTCCATGACCTTGTCATTACAATGCACCATGCCCAGTCTCATCACAATAATCCATAAATCTTGTCAGAGCAATGCTCCATGACCCCTGTCATCACAATGCTCTGTGACTCCAGTCATCACAATGCTTCATGACCTATCTCATCACAATGGTCCATGCCCTCGTCACACAAGGCTCTGTGATCATTTTCACCACAATGCTCCATGAATATTTCATCACAATGCTCTGTGTCCCTTGTCAACAAAATGCTCCATGCCTTTGTCAGCACAATGCTCCATGACACATGTCATCAAAATTCTCCATGCGCTTGTCACCACAATGCTCCATGACCCATGTCATCACAATGCACCATGCGCTTGTCATCAAAATACTCCACATCCTTATCATTGCTATGCTCCATAACACTTGTCATCAGAATGCTCCATGCACTTCTCATCAAAATGCTCTCTCACCACATGTATCACAAAGTTACATCACTAGTCATCACAATACTCCCTCACCCCTGTCATCACAGTGTTCCATGCCCCTGTCATCACAGTGCTACATGCCCTTATCATCACAATGCTCCATGACCCCTGTCATCACATTGCTACATGCCCTTATCATCACAATGCTCCATGACCCCTGACATCACAATGTACCATAACCCCTGTCACAAAATGCTCCATGACCCATTTCATCACAATGCTTCATGACCCCTGACATCACAATGTTCCATAACCCCTGTCATCAAAATATTCCATGACACTTTTCATCAATTTGCTCCATGACTCTGTCATCACTATGCTCCCTGCCCTTCTCATCACAATGCACCACGACCTTGTCATCAAAATGCTCCATGACCTTTGTCATCACAAAGCTCCATGACCCTTGGCATCACAATGCTCCATGCCATTTAATCACAATGCTACATGAAACCTCTCATCACATTGCTCCATGCCCTTGTCACCACAATGCTCCATGACGCTTGTCATCACAATGCTCGATACTCTTCTCATCACAATGCTCCATGCCCTTGTCATTACAATCCTCCATGACACATGTATCACAGTGTTCCGTGCCCTAGTCATCACAGTGTTCCATGCCGAATCTCATCACAATAATCAATGAAATTTTCAGACCAATGTTCCATGCCCTTGTCGTCACAATGCTCCATTACCCCTGTCATAACAATGCTCCATGACCCCTGCCATCACAATGTTCCACCGCCTTGGCACCCAAGGCTCCATGACCCTTGTCATCACAATGCTCCAAGACCCCTGTAATCACAATGCTCCATGCCCCTATTCATCAGAATGCTCCATGAGACTTGTCATCATAAGGCTCCATGGTCTTCTCATCACACTGCTCCAGGACCTTGTCATCACAATGCTCCATTCCCTTGTCATCACAATGCTCCTTGACCACTGTCATCACAATACTCCATGAACATTTTCAGGCCAATGCTCCATGACTTTCTCATCACAGTGCTGCATGACCCTTGTCATCACAATGCTCCATGAAACCTGTCATCACAATGCTCCATGCCCCTTGTCATTACAGTGATCCATGACGCTCTTCATCATAATTATCCATGGTCTTTGCATCACAATGCTCCACGGTCTTGCTATCACAATTCTCCATGCCCTGTTCATCACAATGCTCCATGTCCCATGTCATTACAATTCTCCACGTCCTTGTCATCACAATGCTTCGTGACACTTCTCATCACAATGTTACATAATCTTGTCATCACAATTCTCCATGCACTTGTCATCGCAATGCTCTATGACCCCTGTCATAGCAAGCTCCATGCGCTTGTCATCACAATGCTTCACGACGTTGTCATCAAAATTCTCAATGGCTCTTGTCATCATAATGCTCCATGCCATTGTCATCACAATGCTCCATGACCCTTGTCATCACAATGTTCCAAGCCCTTGTCATCAAAATGCTCCATTACCTTTGTCATCACAATCCTCCATGACACTTGGTATCACAATGCTCCATGCCATTGTCACCACAATGGACAATGACATATGTCATCACAATGCTCCCTGACACTTGTCTTCACAATACGCCATGACCTAGTCATCACAATGTTCAATGCCTTTGTCATCACAATGCGCCATGCCCACTCTCATCACAATAATCCATAAATCTTGTCAGAGCAATGATCTATGACCCCTGTCATCACAATGCTCCCTGACACCAGTCATCACAATGCTTCATGATCTTTGTCACCCCAATAGTCCATGACCTCGTCACACAAAGCTCTGTGACCTTTGTCACCACAATGCTCCATGAAATTTTTATCACAATGCTCTGTGACCCTTGTCATCACAAAGCTCCATGCCTTTGTCAGCACAATGCTCCATGACCCTTGTCATCACAATGCTCGATGCACGTGTCAGCACAATGCTCCATAACCCATGTCATCACAATGCACCATGCACTTGTCATCACAATGCTCCACATCCTTGTCATCAAAATGCTCCATAAACCTTGTCATCACAATGCTCCATGCACTTCTCCTCAAAATGCTTTCTCACCACTGATATCACAATGTTCCATCACTAGTCATCACAATACTCCCTCACCCCTGTCATCACAATATTCCATGACCCCTGTAATCACAATTTTCCATGCCCTTGTCATCACAAAGCTCCATGACGCATGTCATCAGAATGCTCCATGGCCTTCTCAACACAATGCTCCATGCCCTTGTCATCACAATGCTCCAACACCCCTTTAATCACAATGCTCCATGCCCCTTTTCATCTCAATGCTCCATGAACCCTGTCATCACAATGCACCATGCCCATCACCATAATATTTCATGCTATTGTCATCACAATGAAATCAAAATGCTCAATGACCTCTGTCATCACAATGCACCAAACCCTTCTGATCACAATGTTCCATAATACTTGTCATCACAATGCCCCATGACGCTAGTCATCACAATTATCCATGGTCTTCTCATCACAATGCTCCATGATCTTTGTCATCACAATGCTCAATACACTTATCATCACAATGCTCCCTGACAGTTGTCATCAGTATGCTCCTTGAACCCTGTCATGACAAGGCTCCATGCATTTTTCATCACAATGATCCATTCCCTTTTCATCACAATGCTCCAAGACCGCTGTAATCACAATGCTCCATGTCCTTGTCATCACAAATATCCATGACGCATGTCATCAGAATGCTCCATTGCCTTCTCATCACAATGCTCCATGCCCTTGTAATCACATTGCTTCAAAACCCCTGTAATCTCAATGCTCCATGCAACTTTTCATCACAATGCTCCATGACACTTGTCATCACAATGTTCCAAGCCCTTGTCATCAAAATGCTCCATTACCTTTGTCATCACAATCCTCCATGACACTTGGTATCACAATGCTCCATGCCATTGTCATCAAATTGGACAATGATATATGTCATCACAATGCTCCCTGACACCTATCTTCACAATACTCCATGACCTTCTCATCACAATGTTCCATGCCCTTGTCATCACAATGCGCCATGCCCACTCTCATCACAATAATCCATATATCATGTCAGAGCAATGCTCCATGACCCATGTCATCACAATTCTCCTTGACCCTTGTCATCACAACGATCCATGCCCCTGTCATCACAATGCTCCATGCACTTGTCATCACAATGCTCCGTGACTCCAGTCATCACAATGCTTCATGACATTTGTCATCACAATGGTCCATGACCTCATCATCACAAGTCTCTGTGACATTTGTCACCACAATGCTCCATGAACTTTTCATCACAATGCTCTGTGACCCTTGGCATCACAATGCTCCATGCCTATGTCAGCACAATGTTCCATGACACTTGTCATCACAATGCTCCATGAGGTTGTCAGCACAATGCTCCATGACCAAAGTGATCACAATGGGCCATGCGATTGTCATCACAATGCTCCATAAACATTGTCATCACAGTGCTCCATGCACTTCTCATGAAAATGCTCTCTCACCACTGATATCACAATGATCCTTCACTAGTCATCACAATACTCCCTCACCCCTGTCATCACAATGTTCCATGACCCCTATCATCACAATGCTACATGCCGTTATCATCACAATGCACCACTCCCTTGTCATCAAAATGCTCCATGACCTTTGTCATCACAAAGCTCCATGACACTTGGCATCACAATGCTCCATGCCATTGTCATCACAGTGCTTCATGAAGCCTCTCATCACATAGCTCCATGCACTTGTCATCACAATTCTTCATGACGCTTGTCATCACAATGCTCGATGCCCTTCTCATCACAATGCTCCATGACCTTGTCATTACAATCCTCCATGACCCATGTATCACAGTGTTCCGTGTCCTTGTCATCACAATACTCCATGCCCAATCTTATCACAATAATCCAAGAAAATTTTCAGACAAATGCTCCATGCCCTTTTCATCACAAAGCTCTATGACGCATGTCATCAGAATGCTCCATGGTCTTCTCACTCACAATGTTCAATGCCCTTCTCATCACAGTGCTCCAAGACACCTGTTATCACAATGCTCCATGTCCCTTTTCATCTCAATTATCCATGAACCCTGTCATCACAATGCACCATGCCCATCATCATAATGCTTCATGCTATTGTCATCAAAATGAAATCAAAATGCTCCATGACCTCTGTCATCACGATGCTCCAAACCCTTGTGATCACAATGTTCCATAACACTTGTCATCACAACTCCCCATGCCACTCGTCATCACAATTATCCATGGTCTTCTCATCACAATGCTCCATAACATTTGTCATCACAATGCTCAATACACTTGTCATCACAATGCTCCCTGACTCTTGCCATCAGTATGCTCCTAGAACACTCTCATGACAAGGCTCCATGCCTTTTACATCACAATGATCCATTCCCATTTCATCATAATGCTCCAAGACCCCATTAATCACAGTGATTCACGCCCTTGTCATCACAAATCTCCATGACGCATGTCATCAGAATGCTCCTTGGAAATCTCTCACAATGCTCCATGCCCTTGTAATCACAATTATCCAAGACCCCTGTAATCACAATGCTCCATGCCCCTTTTCATCAGAATGCTCCATGAGAATTTTCATCACAAGGCTCCATGGTTTTCTCATCAGAGTGCTCCAGGACCTTGTCATCACAATGCTCCATGCTCCTTGATATCAAAATGATCCATGACCTCTGTCATCACAGTGCTCCAAACCCTTGTTTTCACAGTGTTCCATAACACTTTTCATCACAATGCTCCATGATGCCTGTCATCACAATACTCCATGTCCTTGTCATCACAATGCTCCATGACCTTTGTCATAACAATGCTCAATACACTTGTCATCACAATGCTCCCTGACACTTGTCATCTGAATGCTTCTCGAACCCTGTCATGAAAAGGCTCTATGCCTTTTTCATCACAATGCTCCATGCCCTTTTCATCACAATGCTGCACGCCATTGTCATCACAATACTCCACAACCTTGTCATCAGAATGCTCCATGACACTTGTCATCACAATTCTCCATGACCCCTGTCATCACAATGCTCCAGGCCCCTTGTCATTACAGTTCTCCATGACACTCGTCATCACAATTATCCATGGTTTTCTCACCACAATGCTCTACCGTCTTGCCATCACAATGCTCCATGACACTTCAAATCACAATGTTACATGCTCTTGTAATCACATTCTCCATGAACTTGTCATCGCAATGCTCCATGACCCCTGTCATAGCAAGCTCCATGTTCTTTTCATCACAGTGCTTCACGAACTTGTCATCAAAATTCTCAAAAGCGCTTGTCATCACAATGCTCCATGACCATTGTCATCACAATGCTGTTAGCCCTTGTCTTCACAATGCTCCATTACCTTTGTCATCAAAATCCTCCATGACACTTGTCATCACAATGCTCCATGTCATTGTCATCACAATGCCCCGTGACATATGTCATCGCAATGCTCCCTGACACCTGACTTCACAATACTCCATGACCTTTTCTTCACAGTGCTCCATGCCCTTGTCATCACAATACGCAATGCCCACTGTCATCACAATAATACATGAAATTTTTCAGACCGATGCTCCATGCCCCTGTCATCACAATGCTCCATGCACTTGTCATCACAATGCTCCATGACACCTGTCATCACAATGCTCCGTGTCTCCAGTCATCACAATGCTTCAAGGCTTTGTCATCAGAATGGTCCATGCCCTCATCATCACAAGTCTCTGTGACCTTTGTTACCACAATGCTCCATGAACTTTTCATCACAATGCTCTGTGACCCTTGGCATCACAATGCTCCATGCCATTGTCATCACAATGGTTCATGAAGCCTCTCAGCACATTGCTCCATGCCCTTGTCATCACAAAGCTCCATGACGCTTGTCATCACAATGCTCGATGCCCTTCTCATCACAATGCTCCATGACCTTGTCATTACAATCCTCCATGCCCCATGTATCACAGTGTTCCGTGTCCTTGTCATCACAATGCTCCATGCCCACTCTCATCACAATAATCCATGAAAATTTTCAGACAAATGCTCCATGCCATTGTCATCACAAAGCTCTATGACACATGTCATCAGATTGCTCCATGGCCTTCTCTTTCACAATGCTCCATGCCCTTGTCATCACACTGCTCCCCAAACTTGTCATCTCAATGCTCCATAAACATTGTCATCACAAAGCTCCAAGCATTTCGCATCAAAATGCTCTCTCACCACTGATATCACAATTTTCCATCACTAGTCATCACAATACACCCTCACCCCTGTCATCACAATATTCCAGGGCTTTGTCATCACAAGGCTCCATGACCCGAGTAATCACAGTGCTCCATACCCCTTTTCATCTCAATGATCCATGAACCCTGTCATCCCAACGAACCATGCCCATCATCATAATGCTTCATGCTATTGTCATCACAAAGAAATCAAAATGCTCCATGACCTCTGTCATCACAATGCTCCAAACACTTGTGATCACAATGTTCCATAACACTTGTCATCATAATGCCCCATGACGCTCCTCATCACAGTTATCCATGGTCCTCTCAGCACAATGCTCCATGACCTTTGTCATCACAATGCTCAATACACTTGTCATCACAATGCTCCCTGACACTTGACGTCAGAATGCTCCTTGATCCCTGTCATGAAAAGGTTCCTTGCCTTTTTCATCATAATGCTCCATGCCTTTTTCATCACAATGCTCCATGCCATTGTCATCACAATACTCCACAAGCTTGTCATCAGAATGCTCCTTGACCCTTGTCATCACAATGATCCATGACACTTGTCATCACAATTCTCCATGCCCCGTGTCATTACAGTTCTCGATGACACTAGCCATCAAAATGCTCCATGGTCTTGCCATCACAATGCTCCATGTCCCTTGTCATCACAATGCTCCATGCGCTTCTCAGCACAATGCTCCATGACCAATGACATCACAATGTGCCAAGCGCTTCTCATTCCAATGCTCCTCAACCTTGTCATCACAATGCTCCATAAAACTTGTTATCACAATGCACCATGCACTTCTTATCCAAATGCTCTCTCACCACTGATATCACAATGTTCCATCACTAGTCATCAGAATACTCCCTCACCCCTGTCATCACAATGTTCCATGACCCCTGTAATCACAATGCTCCATGCCCTTGTCATCACAAAGCTCCATGATGCATGTCATCAGAATGTTCCATGGCCTTCTCATCACAATGCTTCATGCCCTTGCCATCACAATGCTCCATTACACCTGTCATCACAATGTTCCATGACCACTGTCATCACAGCGCTTCATGACCGCAGACAACACAATGTTCTGGGACTCTTGTCATCAAAATTCTCCATGACACTTGTCATCAAAATGATCCATGCGCTTGTCATCCCAATGCTCCATGACACCTGTAATCAGAATGCTCCATGATGCTTGCCATCCCAGTGCTCCATGACCCTTGACATCACAATGTTCCATGCCATTGTCATCACAGTGCTCGAAGAACCCTCTCATCACATTGCTCCATGCCCTTGTCATCACAAAGCTCCATGACGCTTGTCATCACAATGCTCGATGCCCTTCCCATCACAGTGCTCCATGCCCATGTCATTACAATCCTCCATGATCCATGTATCACCGTGTTCCTTGCTCTTGACATCACAATGCTCCATGCCCACTCTCATCACAATAATCCATGAAAATTTTCACAGAAATGCTCCATGCCCTTGTCACCAAAAGGCTCCATTACCCGTGTCATAACAATGCTCCATGACCCCTGCCATCAAAATGTTCCACGGCCTCGCCATCACAAGGCTCCATGACCCTTGTCATCACAATTCTCCAAGACCCCTGTAATCACAATGCTCCATGCCCTTGTCATCACGAAGCTCAATGACTTATGTCATCAGAATGCTCCATGGCCTTCTCAACACCGTGCTCCATGCACTTGTCATCACACTGCTCCCTGACACTTATCTTCAGAATGATCCATGAACACTGTCATGAAAAGGCTCCATGTCCCCTGTCATAGCAAGCTCAGTGCGCTTGTCATCACAATGCTTCACGACGTTGGCATCAAAATTCTTAATGGCCCTTGTCATCACAGTCCTCCATGACACTTGGCATCACAATGCTCCCTGACACTTGTCATCAGTATGCTCCTTGAACACTGTCATGACAAGGATCCATGCCTATTTTATCACAATGATCCATTCCCTTTTCATCACAATGCTCCAAGATCACTTATATCACAGTGCTCACTGACTTCAGTCATCACAATGCTTCATGACATTTGTCATCACAATGGTCCATGACCTCGTCACACAAAGCTCTGTGACCTTTGTCACCCAAATGCGCCATGAACTTTTAATCACAATGCTCTGTGATCCTAGTCATCACAAATCTCCATGTCTTTGTCAGCACAGTGCTCCATGACCATTGTCATCACAATGCTCGATGCGCGTGTCAGCACAGTGCTCCATAACCCATGTCACCACAATGCTCCATGAAATTTTTATCACAATGCTCTGTGACCCTTGTCATCACAAAGCTCCATGCCTTTGTCAGCACAATGCTCCTTGACCCTTGTCATCACAATGCTCGATGTGCGTGTCAGCACAATGCTCCATAACCCATGTCATCACAAAGCGCCATGCACTTTTCAACACAATGCTCCACATCCTTTTCATCAAAATGCTCCATAAACCTTGTCATCACAATGCTCCATACACTTCTCCTCAAAATGCTCTCTCACCACTGATATCACAATGTTCCATCACTACTCATCACAATACACCCTCACCCCTGTCACCACAATGTTCCATGACCCCTGTCATCACAATGCTACATGCCCTTATCATCACAATGCTCCATTACACCTGACATAACAATGTCCCATAACCCCTGTAATAAAAAGGCTCCATGATCCTTTTCATCACAAAGCTCCATGACCCCTGGTATCACAATGTTCTATAACCCATGTCATCAAAATATTCCATGACACTTTTCATCAAACGGCTCCATGACCCTGTCATCACAATGCTCCCTGCCCTTCTCATCACAATGCACCACGCCCTTGTCATCAAAATGCTCCATGACCTTTGTCATCACAAAGGTCCATGACCCTTAGCATCACAACGCTCCATTCCACTGTCATCACAATGCTGCATGAACCCTCTCATCATATTGTTCATTGCAATTGTCATCCCAAATATTCATGACACTTTTAATCACAATGCTCGATGCCCTTCTCATCACAATGCTCCATGCCTTTGTCATTACAATCCTGCATGATCTATGTATCACAGTGTTCCGTGCCCTTCTCATCACAATGCTTCATGCCCACTCTCATCACAATAATCCATGAAAATTTTCAGACCAATGCCCAATGCCCTTGTCATCACAATGCTCCATTACCCCTGTCATAACAATGCTCCATGAACCCTGCAATAACAAGGTTCCACGGCCTTGTCATCACAAGCCTCGATGAACCTTGTCATCAAAATGCTCCAAGACACCTGTAATCAAAATGCTCCATGCCCTTGTCATCACAA
This sequence comes from Hyperoodon ampullatus, assembly GCF_949752795.1. Taxonomy (NCBI): domain Eukaryota; kingdom Metazoa; phylum Chordata; class Mammalia; order Artiodactyla; family Ziphiidae; genus Hyperoodon; species Hyperoodon ampullatus. Next base: position 404,925 of record NW_027641089.1, read on the forward strand.
AGCTCCATGACGCATGTCATCAGAATACTCCATGGACTTCTCATCACAATGTTCCATGCCCTTGTCATCACAATGCTCCAACACCCCTGTAATCACAATGCTCCATGCCCCTTATCATCTCAATGCTCCATGAACCCTGTCATCACAATGCACCGTGCCCATCACCATAATATTTCATACTGTTGTCATCAGAGTGAAAACAAGATGCTCAGTGACCTCTGTCATCACAATGCACCAAACCCTTCTGATCACAATGTTCCATAACACTTGTCATCATAATGCCCCATGACGCTGAGCATCCCAATGATCCATGCCCTTTTCATCACAATGCTCCAAGACCCCTGTAATCACAATGCTCGATGTCTTTGTCATCACAAACATCAATGACGCACGTCACCAGAATGCTCCATTGGGTTCTCATGACAATGCTCCTTGCCCTTGTCATCACAATGCTTCAAAACCCCTGTAATCACAATGCTCCATGCACCTTTTCATCAGAATGCTCCATGACACTTTTCATCAAAATGCTCCATGACCCCTGACATCACAATGTTCCATAACCCCTGTCATCAAAATGTTCCATTACCTTTGTCATCACAATCCTCTATGACACTTGGTATCACAATGCTCCATGCCACTGTCATCACAATGGACAATGACATATGTCATCACAATGCTCCCTGACACCTGTCTTCACAATATTCCATGACCTTGTCATCACAATGTTCCATGCCCTTGTCATCACAATGTGCCATGCCCACTGTCATCACAATAATCCAGGAAACTTGTCAGACAAATATTCCATGCCACTGTCATCACAATGCTCCATGCCCTTGTAATCACAATGCTCCATCACCCCTGTCATCACAATGGTCCGTGACTCCAGTCATCACAATGCTTCATGACCTTTGTCATCACAATGGTCCATGCCCTCGTCACACAAGTCTCTGTGACCTTTGTCAACACAATGCTCCATGAAATTTTCATCACAATGCTCTGTGTCCCTTGTCATCACAATGATCCATGCCTTTGTCAGCACAATGCTCCATGACACTTGTCATCAAAATGCTCCATGCACTTTTCAGCACAATGCTCCATGACCACTGTCATCACAATGCTCCGTGACTCCAGTCATCACAATGCTTCATTACCTTTATCATCACAATGGTCCATGCCCTCATCACACAAAGCTCTGTGACCTTTGTCACCCAAATGCGCCATGAACTTTTAATCACAATGCTCTGTGACCCTTGTCATCACAAAGCTCCATGCCTTTGTCAGCACAATGCTCCTTGACCCTTGTCATCACAATGCTCGATGTGCGTGTCAGCACAATGCTCCATAACCCATGTCATCACAAAGCGCCATGCACTTTTCATCACAATGCTCCACATCCTTTTCATCAAAATGCTCCATAAACCTTGTCATCACAATGCTCCATACACTTCTCCTCAAAATGCTCTCTCACCACTGATATCACAATGTTCCATCACTACTCATCACAATACACCCTCACCCCTGTCACCACAATGTTCCATGACCCCTGTCATCACAATGCTACATGCCCTTATCATCACAATGCTCCATTACACCTGACATAACAATGTCCCATAACCCCTGTAATAAAAAGGCTCCATGACCCTTTTCATCACAAAGCTCCATGACCCCTGGTATCACAATGTTCTATAACCCATGTCATCAAAATATTCCATGACACTTTTCATCAAACGGCTCCATGACCCTGTCATCACAATGCTCCCTGCCCTTCTCATCACAATGCACCACGCCCTTGTCATCAAAATGCTCCATGACCTTTGTCATCACAAAGGTCCATGACCCTTAGCATCACAACGCTCCATTCCACTGTCATCACAATGCTGCATGAACCCTCTCATCATATTGTTCATTGCAATTGTCATCCCAAATATCCATGACACTTTTAATCACAATGCTCGATGCCCTTCTCATCACAATGCTCCATGCCTTTGTCATTACAATCCTGCATGATCTATGTATCACAGTGTTCCGTGCCCTTCTCATCACAATGCTTCATGCCCACTCTCATCACAATAATCCATGAAAATTTTCAGACCAATGCCCAATGCCCTTGTCATCACAATGCTCCATTACCCCTGTCATAACAATGCTCCATGAACCCTGCAATAACAAGGTTCCACGGCCTTGTCATCACAAGCCTCGATGAACCTTGTCATCAAAATGCTCCAAGACACCTGTAATCAAAATGCTCCATGCCCTTGTCATCACAAAGCTCCATGACGCATGTCATCAGAATACTCCATGGACTTCTCATCACAATGCTCCATGCCCTTGTCATCACAATGCTCCAACACCCCTGTAATCACAATGCTCCATGCCCCTTATCATCTCAATGCTCCATGAACCCTGTCATCACAATGCACCGTGCCCATCACCATAATATTTCATACTGTTGTCATCAGAGTGAAAACAAGATGCTCAGTGACCTCTGTCATCACAATGCACCAAACCCTTCTGATCACAATGTTCCATAACACTTGTCATCATAATGCCCCATGACGCTGAGCATCCCAATGATCCATGCCCTTTTCATCACAATGCTCCAAGACCCCTGTAATCACAATGCTCGATGTCTTTGTCATCACAAACATCAATGACGCACGTCACCAGAATGCTCCATTGGGTTCTCATGACAATGCTCCTTGCCCTTGTCATCACAATGCTTCAAAACCCCTGTAATCACAATGCTCCATGCACCTTTTCATCAGAATGCTCCATGACACTTTTCATCAAAATGCTCCATGACCCCTGACATCACAATGTTCCATAACCCCTGTCATCAAAATGTTCCATTACCTTTGTCATCACAATCCTCTATGACACTTGGTATCACAATGCTCCATGCCACTGTCATCACAATGGACAATGACATATGTCATCACAATGCTCCCTGACACCTGTCTTCAAAATATTCCATGACCTTGTCATCACAATGTTCCATGCCCTTGTCATCACAATGTGCCATGCCCACTGTCATCACAATAATCCAGGAAACTTGTCAGACAAATATTCCATGCCACTGTCATCACAATGCTCCATGCCCTTGTAATCACAATGCTCCATCACCCCTGTCATCACAATGGTCCGTGACTCCAGTCATCACAATGCTTCATGACCTTTGTCATCACAATGGTCCATGCCCTCGTCACACAAGTCTCTGTGACCTTTGTCAACACAATGCTCCATGAAATTTTCATCACAATGCTCTGTGTCCCTTGTCATCACAATGATCCATGCCTTTGTCAGCACAATGCTCCATGACACTTGTCATCAAAATGCTCCATGCACTTTTCAGCACAATGCTCCATGACCACTGTCATCACAATGCTCCGTGACTCCAGTCATCACAATGCTTCATTACCTTTATCATCACAATGGTCCAAGCCCTCATCACACAAAGCTATGTGACCTTTGTCACCACAATGCTCCATGTCCTGGTCATGACAAAGCTCCATGACGCATGTCAACAGAATGCTCAATTGCCTTCTCATCACAATGCTCCTTGCCCCTGTCATCACAATGCTTTAAAATCAATGTAATCACAATGCTCCATGCACCTTTTCATCAGAATGCTCAATGACCCTTTTCATCAAAATGCTCCATGACCCCTGACATCACAATGTTCCATAACTCCTGAAATCAAAATTTTCCACGACACTTTTCATCAATTTGCTCCATGAACATGTCATCACAATGCTCCCTGCACTTCTCATCACAATGCACCACGATCTTGTCATCAAAATGCCCCATGACATTTGTCATCACAAAGCTCCATGACCATTGGCATCACAATGCTCCATGCCATTGTCATCACAATGCTCAATGAAATCTCTCATCACATTGCTCCATGCCCTTGTCATCACAATGCTCCATTACACCTGTCATAACAATGCTCCATGACACCTGCCATCACAATGTTCCACGGCCTTGTCATCACAAGGCTCCATGACCCTTGTCATCACAATGCACCAAGACCTCTGTAATCACAATTCTCCATGCCCCTTTTCATCTCAATGCTCCATGAACCCTGTCATCACAATGCACCGTGCCAATCACCTTAATATTTCATTCTATTTTCATTACAATGATATCAAAATACTCAATGACCTCTGTCATCACAATGCACCAAACCCTTCTGATCAAAATGTTCCATAACACTTCTCATCACAATGCCCCATGACGCTGGTCATCACAATGATCCATGCCCTTTTCATCACAATGCTCCAAGACCCCTGTAATCACAATGCTCCATGTGTTTGTCATCACAAAGCTCCATGACACATATCATCGGACTGCTCCATTGCCTTCTCATCACAATGCTCCTTGCCCTTGTCATCACATTGCTTCAAAACCCCTGTAATCACAATGCTCCATGCACCTTTTCATCAGAATGCTCCATGACACTTTTCATCAAAATGCTCCATGACCCCTGACATCACAATGTTCCATAACCCCTGTCATCAAAATGTTCCATGACACTTTTCATCAATTTGCTCCATGACCCTGTCATCACAATGCTCCCTGCCTTTCTCATCACAATGCACCACGACCTTGTCATCAAAATGCTCCATGACCTTTGTCATCACAAAGCTCCATGACCCTTGGCATCACAATGCTCCATGCCATTTCATCACAATGCTACATGAAACCTCTCATCACATTGCTCCATGCCCTTGTCAGCACAATGCTCCATGACGCTTGTCATCACAATGCTCGATACTCTTCTCATCACAATGCTCCATGCCCTTGTCATTACAATCCCCCATGACACATGTATCACAGTGTTCCATGCCCTAGTCATCACAATGCTCCATGCCAAATCTCATCACAATAATCCAAGAAATTTTCAGACTAATGTTCCATGCCCTTGTCATCACAATGCTCCAACAGCCCTGTAATCACAATGCTCCATGCCCCTTTTTATCTCAATGCTCCATGAACCTTTTCAACACAATGCACCGTGTCCATCACCATAATATTTCATGCTATTGTCATCACAATGAAATCAAAATTCTCAATGATCTCTGTCATCGCAATGCACCAAACCCTTCTGATCACAATGTTCCATAACACTTGTCATCACAATGCCCCATGAGGCTGATCATCACAGTTATCCATGAACTTCTCATCACAATGCTCCAATATGTTTGTCATCACAATGCTCAATACACTTATCATCACAATGCATCCTGACAGTTGTCATCAGTATGCTCCTTGAACCCTGTCATGACAAGGCTCCATTCATTTTTCATCACAATGATCCTTTCCTATTTCATCACAGTGCTACAAGACCACTGCAGTCACAATGCTCCATGTACTTGTCATCACAAAGCTCCATGACGCATGTCATCAGAAAGTTCCATTGCCTTCTCATCACAATACTCCATGCCCTTGTCATCACAGTGCTTCAAAACCCCTGTAATCACAATGCTCCATGCACCTTTTCATCAGAATGCTCCATGACCATTTTCATCAAAATGCTCCATGACCCCTGACATCACAATGTTCCATAATCCCTGTCATCAAAATGTTCCATGACACTTTTCATCAGTTCGCTCCATGACCCTGTCATCACAATGCTCCCTGCCCTTCTCATCACAATGCACCACGACCTTGTCATCAAAATGCTCCATGACCTTTGTCATCACAAAGCTCCATGAACCTTCGCATCACAATACTCCATGCCAATTTATCACAATGCTACATGAAACCTCTCATCACATTGCTCCATGCCCTTGTCAGCACAATGCTCCATGACGCTTGTCATCACAATGCTCGATACTCTTCTCATCACAATGCTCCATGCCCTTGTCATTACAGTCCTCCATGACACATGTATCACAGTGTTCCGTGCCCTAGTCATCACAATGCTCCATGCCTTATCTCATCACAATAATCCATGAAATTTTCAGACTAATGTTCCATGCCCTTGTCATCACAATGCTCCATTACCCCTGTCATAACAATGCTCCATGACCCCTGCCATCACAATGTTCCACGGCCTTGTCATCCAAGGCTCCATGACCCTTGTCATCATAGTGCTCCAAGACATCTGTAATTACAATGATCCATGCCCTTGTCGTCACAATGATTCATGTTGCATGTCATTAGAATGCTCCATGGCCTTCTCATCAAAATGCTCCATTCCCTTGTCATCACAATGCTCCAAAATCTCTGTAATCACAATGCTCCTTGCCCCTTGTCATTACAGAGCTCCATGACGCTTGTCATCACAATTATCCGTGATCTTCTCATCACAATATTCCACGGTCTTGCCATCACAATGCTCCATGCCCTGGTCAACACAATGCTCCATGTCCCATGTCATCACAATTCTCCACGTCCTTGTCATCACAATGCTCCATGACACTTCTTATCACAATGTTACATGATCTTGTCATCACAATTCTCCATACAATTGTCATCGCAATGCTCTATGACCACTGTCATAATAAGTTCCATGCGCTTGTCATCACAATGCTTCACGACATTGTCATCAAAATTCTCAATGGTCCTGGTTATCACAATGCTCCATGCACTTGTCATCACAATGCTCCATGACCATTGTCATCACAATGTCCCAAGCTCTTGTCATCAAAATGCTCATTACCTTTGTCATCACAATCCTCCATGACACTTGGTATCACAATGCTGCATGCCATTGTCATCACAATGGACAATGACATATGTCATCACAATGCTCCCTGACACCTGTCTTCACAATACTCCATGACCTTGTCATCACAATGTTCCATGCCCTTGTCATCACAATGTGCCATGCCCACTGTCATAACAATAATCCAAGAAACTTGTCAGACCAATGTTCCATGCCTCAGTCATCACAATGCACCATGCCCTTGTCATCACAATGCTCACTGACCCCTGTCATCACAATTCTCCGTGACTTCAGTCAACACAATGCTTCATGACCTTTGTCCTCACAATGGTCCATTCCCTCATCACACAAGGCTCTGTGACCTTTGTCACCACAATGCTCCATGTCCTTGTCATCACAAAGCTCCATGACGCATGTCATCAGAATGCTCCATTGCCTTCTCATCACAATGCTCCTTGCCCTTGTCATCACAATGCTTCAAAACCCCTGTAATCACAATGCTCCATGCACCTTTTCATCAGAATGCTCCATGACCCTTTTCATCAAAATGCTCCATGAAACCTGACATCACAATGTTCCATAACCCCTGTAATCAAAATGTTCCATGACACTTTTCATCAATTTCCTCCATGACCCTGTCATCACAATGCTGCCTGCCCTTCTCATCACAATGCACCACGACCTTGTCATCAAAATGCTACATGACCTTAGTCATCACAATGCTCCATGCCATTTCATCACAATGCTACATGAAACCTCTCATCACATTGTTCCATGCCCTTGTCAGCACAATGCTCCATGACTCTTGTCATCACAATGCTCGATACTCTTCTCATCACAATGCTCCATGCCCTTGTCATTACAATCCCCCATGGCACATGTGTCACAGTGTTCCGTGCCCTAGTCATCACAATGCTCCATGCCGAATCTCACCACAATAATCCATGAAATTTTCAGACGAATATTCCCTGCCCTTGTCATCACAATGCTCCATTATCCCTGTCTTAACAATGACCCCTGCCATCACAATGTTCCACGGCCTTGTCATACAAGGCTCCATGACCCTTGTCATCACAGTTCTCCAAAACTCCTGTAATCACATTTTCCATGCCCTTGTCGTAACAAAGATTCATGATGCATGTCATCAGAATGCTCCGAGGCCTTCTCATCATAATGCTCCATTCGCTTGTCATCACAATGCTCCAAGACCCCTGTAATAACAATGCTCCATGCACCTTGTCATTAAAGTGCTCCATGACGCTCGTCATCACAATTATCCGTGATCTTCTCACCACAGTGCTCCACGGTCTTGCCATCACAATGCTCCATGTCCCATGTCATCACAATTCTCCAAGTCTTTTTCATCACAATGCTCCATGATACTTCTTATCACAATGTTACATGGTATTTTTATCACAATTCTCCATGCACTTGTCATCGCAATGCTCTATGACCCCTGTAATCACAGTGCTCCATGTCCTTTTCATCACAAAGCTCCATGACGCATGTCATCAGAATGCTCCATTGCCTCCACATCACAATACTGCATGCCCTTGTCAACACAATGTTCCATAACCCCTGTTATCAAAATGTTCCCTGACACTTTTCATCAATTTTCTCCAAGACCCTGTCATCACGATGCTCCCTGCCCTTCTCATCACAATGCACAAAGACCTTGTCATCAAAATGCTCCATGACCTCTGTCATCACAATGCACCACGCCCTTGTCATCAAAATGCCGCATGACATTTGTCATCACAAAGCTCCATTACCTCTGTCATAAGAATGATCCATGACCCCTGCCATCACAAGGTTCCACGACCTTGTCATCACAAGCCTCCACGGCCTTGTCATCACAATCCTCCATGACCCTTGTCAACACAATGCTCCAAGACCCCTGTAATCACAATGCTCCATGCCCTTGTCATCACAAAGCTCCATGACGCATGTCATCTGAATGCTCCATGGACTTCTCATCACAATGCTCCATGCCCTTGTCATCACAATGCTCCAACAGCCCTGTAATCACAATGCTCCATGCCCCTTTTCATCTCAATGCTCCAAGAACCCTGTCATCACCATGCACCGTGTCCATCACCATAATATTTCATGCTATTGTCATCACAATGAAATCAAAACCCTCAATGACCTCTGTCATCACAATGCACCAAACCCTTCTGATCACAATGTTCCATAACACTTGTCATCCCAATGCCCCATGATGCTGGTCATCACAGTTATCCATGGACTTCTCATCACAATGCTCCATGATCTTTGTCATCACAATGCTCAATACACTTATCATCACAATGCTCCCTGACAGTTGTCATCAGTATGCTCCTTGAACCCTGTCATGACAAGGCTCCATGCATTTTTCATCACAATGATCCATTTCCTTTTCATCACAATGCTCCAAGACCCCTGTAATCACAATGCTCCATGTCCTTGTCATCACAGAGCTCCATGAAGCATGTCATCAGAATGCTCCATTGCTTTCTCATCACAATACTCCATGCCCTTGTTATCACAATGCTTCAAAACCCCTGTAATCTCAATGCTCCTTGCACCTTTTCATCAGTATTCTCCATGACCCTTGTCATCACAAGGCTCCATGGCCCTCTCATCACAATGCTCCAGGACCTTCTCATCACATTGCTGCATTCCCTTCTCATCACAATGCTCCATGACCCCTGACATCACAGTACTCCATGAATATTTTCAGCCCAATGCTCCATGAACTTCTCATCACAAAGCTCCATGACCCATGTCATCACAATGCTACATGACCACAGTCATCGAAATGATCCATGCCACTTGTCATCAGAATGTTCCATGTGCTTGTCATCCCAATGCTCCATGACCCCTGAAATCACAATGCTCCTTGACGCTTGTCGTCACAGAGCTCCATGACACTTGTCATCACAATTCTCCATGCCTTTGTCAGCAAAATGCTACATGACCTTGTCATCACAATGTTCCATGGAATCGTCATCACAATTCTCCATTACCAGTGTCATCACAATCCTCCGTGAACCTTGGGATCACATTGTTTCATGGCCTTGTCATCACAATGCTCCGTGATTCTTGAAATCAAAATGTTCCATGACCTGTGTCATCACAATGTTCCAAACTCTTGTGATCACAATGTTCCATAACAGTGGTCATCACAACGCTCCATGATGCCTGTCATCACAATACTCCATGCCCTTGTCATCACAATGCTCCATGAACTTTGTCATCACAATGCTCAATACACTTGTCATCACAATGCTCCCTGACACTTTTCGTCAGAATGCTCCTTGAACCCTGTCATGGAAAGGCTCCATGCCTTTTTCATCACAATGCTCCATGCCTTTTTCATCACAATGTTCCATGCCATTGTCATCACAATACTCCACAAGCTTGTCATCATAAGGCACCATGACCCTTGTCATCACAATGCTCCATGACCCATGTCATCACAATGCTCCATGACACCTGTCATCACAATGCTCCATGCCCCTTGTCATCACAGTGCTCCATGACGCTCGTCATCAAAATTATCCATGGTCTCCTCATCACAATGCTCCACGGTCTTGCCATCACAATGCTCCATGACACTTCTCATCACAATGTTACATGCTCTTGTCATCACAGTTCTCCATGCACTTGTCATCGCAATGCTCCATGACACCTGTCATAGCAAGCTCCATGTGCTTTTCATCAGAATGCTTCAGGAACTTGTCATCAAAATTCTCAATGGCCCTTGTCATCACAATCCTCCATGCCCTTGTCATCAAAATGCTCCATGACACTTTTCATCACAATGCTCCAAACCCCTGTCATCACAATGCTCTATTAACTTTGTCATCACATTCCTCCATGACACTTGGCATCACATTACTAAATGCCATTGTCATCACAATGGACCATGACATATGTCATCACAAGGACCCCAGACCCCTGTCTTCACAGTACTCCATGACCTTCTCATCATAATGCTCCATGCTCTCCTCATCAGATGCGCCTTGCCCACTGTCATCACAATAAACCATGAAACTTGGCAGACCAATGCACCATGCCTGTCATCAGAATGCTCCATACCCTTGTCATCACAATGTTCCGTGACTCCAGTCATCACAATGCTTCATGACCTTTGTCATCACAATGGTCCTTGACCTCGTCATCACAAGACTCTGTGACCATTGTCACCACAATGCTCCATGAACTTTCATCACAATGCTCTGTGACCGTTGTCGTCACAATGTTCCATGCCTTTGTCATCACAATGCTCCATGCGCTTCTCAGCACAATGCTCCATGACCCATGTCATCAAAATGTGCCATGCAATTGTCATCACAATGCTCCACAGCCTTGTCATCTCAATGCTCCATAAACCTTGTCATCACAATGCTCCATAAACTTGTCATCACAATGCTCCATTCACTTCTCATCAAAATGCTTTCTCACCACTGATATCACAATGTTCCATCAGTAGTCATCACAATACTCCCTCACCACTGTCATCACAATTTTCCATGACCTCTGTCATCACAATGCCACATGCCATATCATCACAATGCTCCATGACCCCTGACATCAAAATGTTCCATATCCTCTGTCATCAGAATGCTCCATCACCCTTTTCATCACAATGCTCCAAGACCACTGACATCACAGTGTTCCATAACCACTGTCATCAAAATATTCCAGGACCCTTTTCATCAAATTGCTCCATGACCCTGTCATCACAATGCACCATGTCCATCATCATAATGCTTCATGCTATTGTCATCACAGTGAAATCAATATGCTCCATGACCTCTGTCATCAAAATGCTCCAAACCCTTGTGATCACAATGTTCCATAACCATTGTCATCACAATGGACCATGACGTTCATCATCACAATTATCCATGGTCTTCTCATCACAGTGCTCCATGACCTTTGTCATTACAATTCTCAATACACTTGTCATCACAATGCTCCCTGACACTTGTCATCAGTATGCTCCTTGAAACCTGTCATGACAAGGCTCCATTCCTTTTTCATCACAATGATCCATACCAATTTCATCACAATGCTCCAAGACCCCTGTAATCACAATGCTCCATGTCATTGTCGTCACAAAGCTCCATGACGCATGTCATCAGAATGCTCCATTGCCTTCTCATCACAATGCTCCATGTCCTTGTCATCACAGTGCTCCAAGACCCCTGTCATCTCAATGCTCTGTTACTCCAGTCATCACAAGGCTTCATGACATTTGTCATCACAATGGTCCATGTCCTCTTCACACAAGGCTCTGTGACCTTTCTCACCACAATGCTCCATGAACTTTTCATCACAATGCTCTCTGATCCTTGTCATCACCATGCTGTATGCCTTTGTCAGCACAATGCTCCATGACCCTTGTCATCACAATGCTCCATGCGCTTGTGAGCACAATGCTCCATAACCCATGTCATCACATTGCGCCATGAGCTTGTCATCACAATGCTCCACACGCTTGTCATTACAGTGCTCCAAAAACCTTGTCATCACAATGCTCCATGCACTTCTCATCAAAATGCTCTCTCCCCCCTGTCATCACAATGTCCCATGATCCCTGTCATGACAATGCTGCATGACCTTTTCATCACAATGCTCCATGAACCCTGACATCACAACGTTCCATAACCCCTGTCATCAAAATGTTCCATGACCCTTTTCATCACAATGCTCCATGACCCCTGAAATAACAGTGTTCCATAACCACTGTCATCAAAATATTCCATGATACTTTTCATCAAATTGCTCCATGACCTTGTCATCAAAATGCTCCCTGCCCTTCTCATCACAGTGCACCACGACCTTGTCATAAAAATGCTCCATGAACTTTGTCATCACAAACCTCCATGACCCTTGGCATCACAATGCTCCATGCCATTTTCATCACAATGCTTCATGACCCCTGTAATCACAATGCTCCATGCACCTTTTCATCAGAATGCTCCATGAGACTTGTCATCAGAAGGCTCCATGGTTTTCTCATTACAATGCCCCAGGACCTTGTCATCACAATGCTCAATTCCCTTCTCATCACAATGCCCCATTACCCCTGTCATCACAATACTCCATGAATATTTTCAGCCCAGTGCTCCATGACCTTCTTATCACAATGCTCCATGACCCTGTCATCACAATGCTCCATGAACAATGTCATCACAGAGCTCCATGACCCCTGACAATACGATGATATGGGAATCTTGTCATCAAAATGCTCCATGACCCTTGTCATCACAATGATCCATAAAGCCTCTCATCACATTGTTCCACGCCATTGTCATTACAATCCTCCATGATCCATGTATCACAGTGTTCCGTGCCCTTGTCATCACAAAGCTCTATGCCCACTCTCATCACAATAATCCATGAAACTTTTCAGACCAACGCTCGATGCCCTTGTCATCACAATGCTCCATTGTTAATGTCATAACCATGCTCCATGAACACAGCCATCACAATATTCTACGGCCTTGTCATCACAAGGATCCAATACACCTTTAATCACAATGCTCAATGCCCCTTTTCATCAGAATGCTCCATGAGAATTGTCACCACAAGGCTCCATGGTCCTCTCATCACAATGCCCCAGTACCTTGTTATCACACTGGTCCATGCCCACTTCATCAAAAGGCTCTGTGAAATTTGTCACCACAATGCTCCATGAAATTTTCATCACAATGCTCTTTTACCCATGTCTTCACCATGCACCATGCCTTTGTCAGCACAATGCTCCATGACGCTTGTCAACCCAATGCTCGATACACTTTTCATCACAATGCTCCATGTACTTGTCATTATAATCCTCCATGACACATTTATCAAGTGTTCCGTGCCCTAGTAATCACAATGCTCCATGCCGAATCTCATCACAATAATCCATGAAATTTTCAAACCAATGTTGCATGCACATGTCATCACAATGTTCCATTGCCACTGTCATAACAATGCTCCATGACCCCTGTCATCACAATGCTCCGTGATTCCAGTCATCACAATGATTCATGACCTTTTTCATCACAATGGTCCATGCCATTGTCACACAAGGCTCTGTGATCTTTGTCACAACAATGCTCCATGAAATTTTAATCACAATTCTCTGTGTCCCTTGTCATCACAATGCTCCATGCCTTTGTCAGCACAATGCTCCATGACACTTGTCATCAAAATGCTCCATGCGCTTGTCAGCACAATGCTCCATGACACATGTCATCACAATGTGCCATGCTCTTTTCATCACAATGCTCCACATCCTTTGCATCGCTATACTCCATAAAGCTTCTCATCACAATGCTCCATGCACTTCTCATCAAAATGCTCTCTCACCACATATATCACAATGTTCCATCACTAGTCATCACAATACTCACTGACCACTGTCATCACAATGTTCCATGACCACTGTCATCACAGTGCTCCATGCCCTTATCATCACAATGCTCCATGAACCCTGACATCCCAATGTTCCATAACCCCTGTCACAAAATGCTCCATGACTCATTTCATCACAATGCTTCATGACCCATGACATCACAATGTTCCATAACCCCTGTCATCAAAATATTCCATGACACTTTTATTCAAATTGCTCCATGACCCTGTCATCACAATGCTCCCTGCCCTTCTCATCACAATGCACCACGCCCTTGTCATCAAAATGCCTCATGACATTTGTCATCACAAAGCTCCCTTACCCTTGGCATCACAATGCTCCATGCCATTGTCATCACAATGCTCAATGAAATCTCTCATCACATTGCTCCATGCCCTTGTCATCACAATGCTCCATTACACCTGTCATAACAATGCTCCATGACCCCTGCCATCACAATGTTCCACGGCCTTGACCTCACAAGGCTCCATGACCCTTGTCATCACAATGCTCCAAGACCTCTGTAATCACAATTCTCCATGCCACTTTTCATCTCAATGCTCCATGAACACTGTCATCACAATGCACCATGCCCATCATCATAATGATTCATGCTATTGTCATCAAAATGAAATCAAAATGCTCCATGTCCTCTGTCATCACAATGCTCCAAACCCTTCTGATCACAATGTTCCATAACACTTGTCATTACTTGCCCCATGACGCTCGACATCACAATTATGCAAGGTCTTCTCATCACAATGCTCCATGACCTTTGTCACCACAATGCTCAATACACTTGGCATCACAATGCTCGCTGACACTTGTAATCAGTATGCTCCTTGAACACTGTCATGACAAGGCTCCATGCCTTTTTCATCACAATGATCCATTCCCTTTTCATCACAATGCTCCAAGAACCCTGTTATCACAATGCTCCGTGACTCCAGTCATCACAATGCTTCATGACATTTGTCATCACAATGGTCCATGACCTCATCACACAAAGCTCTATGACATTTGTCACCACAATGCTCCATGAAATTTTATCACAATGCTCTGTGACTCTTGTCATCACAAAGCTCCATGCCTTTGTCTGCAAAATGCTCCCTGACCCTTGTCATCACAATGCTCGATGCGCGTGTCAGCACAATGCTCCATAACCCATGTCATTACAATGCACCATGCACTTGTCATCACAATGCTCCACATCCTTGTCATCAAAATTCTCCATAAACCTTGTCATCACAACGCTCCATGCACTTCTCCTCAAAATGCCTTCCCACCACTGATATCACAATGTTCAATCACTAGTCATCACAATACTCCCTCATCCCTGTCATCACAATATTCCATGACCCCTGTAGTCACAATTCTCCATGCCCTTGTCATCACAAAGCTCCATGACGCATGTCATCAGAATGCTCCATGGCCTTCTCATCACAATGCTCCATGCCTTTGTCATCACAATGCTCCAACACCCCTGTAATCACAGTGCTCCATGCCCCTTTTCATCTCAATGCTCCATGAACCGTGTCATCACAATGCACCGTGCCCATCACCATAATATTTCATGCTATTGTCAGCACAATGAAATCAAAATGCTCAATGACATCTGTCATCACAATGCACCAAACCCTTCTGATCACAATGTTCCATAACACTTGACATCACAATGCCCCGTGACACTGGTCATCACAATTATCCATGGTCTTCTCATCACAATGCTCCATGATCTTTGTCATCACAATGCTCAATACAGTTATCATCACAATGCTCCCTGACAGTTGTCATCAGTATGCTCCTTGAACCCAGGCATGACAAGGCTCCATGCATTTTTCATCACAATGATCCATTCCCTTTTCATCACAATGCCCCAAGACCCCTCTAATCACAATGCTCCATGTCCTTGTCATCACAAAGCTCCATTACGCATGTCATCACAATGCTCCATTGCATTCTCATCACAATGCTCCATGCCGTTGTAATCACATTCCTTCACAACCCCTGTAATCTCAATGCTCCATGCACCTTTTCATCAGAATGCTCCATGACACTTTTCATCAAAATGCTCCATGACCCCTGACATCGCAATGTTCCATAACCCCTGTCATCAAAATGTTCCATGACACTTTTCATCAATTTGCTCCATGACCCTGTCATCACAATGCTCCCTGCCCTTCTCATCACAATGCACCACGACTTTGTCATCAAAATGCTCCATGACCTTTGTCATCACAAAGCTCCATGACTCTTGGCTTCACAATGCTCCATGACATTTCATCACAATGCTACATGAAACCTCTCATCATATTGTTCCATGCCCTTGTCACCACAATGCTCCATGACACTTGTCATCACAATGCTCGATACTCTTCTCATCACAATGCTCCATGCCCTTGTCATTACAATCCTCCATGACACATGTATCACAGTGTTACATGCCCTAGTCATCACAATGACCCATGCCGAATCTCATCACAATAATCTATGAAATTTTCAGACAAATGTTCCATGCCCTTGTCATCACAATGCTCCATTACCCCTGTCATAACAATGCTCCATGAACCATGACATCACAATGTTCCACCGCCTTGGCATCCAACACTCCGTGACCCTTGTCATCACAATGCTCCAAGAACCCTGTAATCACAATGCTCCATGCCCCTGTCATCACAAAGATCCATGACACATGTCATCAGAATGCTCCATGGCCTTCTCATCACTATGCTCCATGACCTTGTCATCACAATGCTCCAAGAACCCTGTAATCACAATGCTCCATGCCCCTATTCATCAGAATGCTCCATTAGACATGTCATCACAAGGCTCCATGGACTTCTCATCACACTGCTCCAGGACCTTGTCATCACAATGCTCCATTCCCTTGTCATCACAATGCTCCTTGACCACTGTAATGACACTACTCCATGAACATTTTCAGGCCAATGCTCCATGACGGTCTCATCACAATGCTCCATTACCCTTGTCATCACAATGCTCCATGACACCTCTCATCACAATGCTCCATGACACCTGTCATCACAATGCTCCATGACCCTTGTCATTACAGTGATCCATGACGCTCTTCATCATAATTATCCATGGTCTTCTCATCACAATGCTCCACGGTCTTGCTATCACAATTCTCCATGCCCTGTTCATCACATTGCTCCATGTCCCAAGTCATTACAATTCTCCACGTCCTTGTCATCACAATGCTTTGTGACACATCTCATCACAATGTTACATGATCTTGTCATCACAATTCTCCATGCACTTGTCATCGCAATGCTCTATGACCCCTGTCATAGCAAGCTCCATGCACTTGTCATCACAATGCTTCACGACGTTGTCATCAAAATTCTCAGTGGCTCTTGTCATCACAATGCTCCATGCCCTTGTCATCAAAATGCTCCATGACCCTTGTCCTCACAATGTTCCAAGCCCTTGTCATCAAAATGCTCCATTACCTTTGTCATCACACTCCTCCATGACACTTGGCATCACAATGCTCCATGCCATTGTCATCACAATGGACAATGACATATGTCATCACAATGCTCCCTGACACCTGTCTTCACAATACTGCATGACCTTGTCATCACAATGTTCCATGCCCTTGTCATAACAATGTGCCATGCCCACTGTCATCACAATAATCCGTAAACTTGTCAGAGCAATGCTCCATGACCCCTGTCATCACAATGCACTGTGAATCCAGTCATCACAATGTTTCATGACCTTTGTCATCACAGTGGTCCATGTCCTCTTCAAACAAGGCTCTGTGATCTTTTACACCATAATGCTCCATGAAGGTTTCATCACAATGCTCTGTGTCCCTTGTCATCAAAATGCTCCATGCCTTTGTCACCAAAATGCTCCATTCCCTTGTCATCACAATGCTCCATGCCCACTGTCATCACAATAATCCATGAAACTTGTCAGACCAATGTTCCATGCCCCTGTCATCACATTGCTCCATGCCCTTGTCATCACAATGCTCCATGACCACTTTCATCACAATGCTCCGTGACTCCAGTCATCACAATGCTTCATGACCTATCTCATCACTATGGGCCATGCCCTCATCACACAAGGCTCTGTGATCTTTTTCACCACAATGCCCTATGAATATTTCATCTCAATGATCTGTGTCCCTTGTCATCAAAATTCTCCATGCCTTTGTCAGCACAATGCTCAATGAAATCTGTCATCACATTGCTCCATGCCCTTGTCATCACAATGCTCCATTACACCTGTCATAACAATGCTCCATGACCCCTGCCATCACAATGTTCCACGGCCTTGTCATCACATGGCTCCATGACCCTTGTCATCAGAATGCACCAAGACCTCTGTAATCACAATTTTCCATTCCCCTTTTCATCTCACTGCTCCATGAACCCTGTCATCACAATGCACCATGCCTATCACCATAATGATTCATGCTATTGTCATCACAATGAAATTAAAATGCTCCATGACCTCTGTCCTCACAATGCTCCAAAACCTTCTGATCACAATGTTCCATAACACTTGTCATCACATGCCCCATGAGGGCCGTCATCACAATTATGCAAGGTCTTCTCATCACAATGCTTCATGACCTTTGTCACCACAATGCTCAATACACTTGGCATCACAATGCTCCCTGACACTTGTCATCAGTATGCTCCTTGAACACTGTCATGACAAGGCTCCATGCCTTTTTCATCACAATGATCCATTCCCTTTTCATCACAATGCTCCAAGACCCCTGTTATCACAGAGCCCCGTGACTCCAGTCATCATGATGCTTCATGACATTTGTCATCACAATGGACCATGACCTCGTCATACAAAGCTCTGTGACCTTTGTCACCACAATGCTCCATGAAATTTTTATCACAATGCTCTGTGACCCTTGTCATCACAATGCTCGATGCGCGTGTCAGCACAATGCTCCATAACCCATGTCATCACAATGCACCATGCACTTTTCATCACAATGCTCCACATCCTTTTCATTGCTATGCTCCATAAAACTTGTCATCACAATGCTCCATGCACTTCTCATCAAAATGATCTCTCACCTCATATATCACAATGTTCCATCACTAGTCATCACAATATTCGCTCACCCCTGTCATCACAATGTTCCATGACCACAGTCATCGCAGTGCTACATGACCTTATCATCACAATGCTCCATGACCCCTGACATCACAATGTTCCATAAACCCTGTCATCAAAATATTCCATGACACTTTTCATCAATTTGCTCCATGACCCTGTCATCACAATGCTCCCTGCCCTTCTCATCACAATGCACCACGACCTTGTCATCAAAATGCTCCATGACTTTGTCATCACAAAGCTCCATGACCCTTGGCATCACAATACTCCATGCCATTTCATCACAATGCTGGATGAAACCTCTCATCACATTGCTCCATGCCCTTGTCACCACAATGCTCCATGACGCTTGTCATCACAATGCTCGATACTCTTCTCATCACAATGCTCCATGCCCTTGTCATTACAATCCTCCATGACACATCTATCACAGTGTTCGGTGCCCTAGTCATCACAATGTTCCATGCCGAATCTCATCACAATAATCCATGAAATTTTCAGACCAATGTTCCATGCCCTTGTCATCACATTGCTCCATTACCCCTGTCATAACAATGCTCCATGACCCCTGCCATCACAGTATTCCACCTCCCTGGCATCAAAGGCTCCATGACCCTTGTCATCACAATGCTCCATGACACCTGTCATCACAATGCTCCATGACCCTTGTCATCACAATGTTCCAAGGACTTGTCATCACAATGCTCCTTGACCACTGTCATCACAATACTCCATGAACATTTTCAGCCCAATGCTCCATGACTTTCTCATCACAATGCTCCATGACCCTTGTCATCACAATGCTCCATGACCCCTCTCATCACAATGCTCCATGACACCTGTCATCACAATGCTCCATGCCCCTTGTCATTACAGTGATCCATGACGCTCTTCAACATAATTATCCATGGCCTTTTCATCACAATGCTCCACGGTATTGCTATCACAATTCTCCATGCCCTGTTCATCAAAATGCTACACGGTCTTGCTATCACAATTCTCCATGCCCTGTTCATCACAATGCTCCATGTCCCATGTCATTACAATTCTCCACATCCTTGTCATCACAATGCTTCGTGACACTTCTCATCACAATGTTACATGATCTTGTCATCACAATTCTCCATGAACTTGTCATCGCAATGCTCTATTACCCCTGTCATAGCAAGCTCCATGCACTTGTCATCACAATGCTTCACGACGTTCTCATCAAAATTCTCAATGGCCCTTGTCATCACAATGCTCCATGCCTTTGTCATCACAATGCTCCATGACACTTGTCATCACAATGTTCCAAGCCCTTGTCAACAAAGTGCTCCATTACCTTTGTCATCAGAATCCTCCATGACACTTTGTATCACAATGCTCCATGCCCTTGTCATCACAATGGACAATGACATATGTCATCACAATGCTCCCTGACACCTGTCTTCACAGTACTCCATGACCTTGTCATCACAATGTTCCATGCCCTTGTCATCACAATGCGACATGCCCACTCTCATCACAATAATCCATAAATCTTGTCAGAGCAATGCTCCATGATCCCTGTCATCACAATGCTCCGTGACATGAGTCATCACAATGATTCAAGACCTTTGTCCTCACAATGGTCCAGGCCCTCGTCACACAAGGCTCTGTGATCTTTTTCACCACAATGCTCCATGAAATTTTCATCAAAATGCTCTGTGTCCCTTGTCATCACAATGCTCCATGCCTTTGTCAGCACAATGCTCCATGACACTTGTCATCAAATGCTCCATGCGCTTGTCAGCACAATGCTCCATGACACATGTCACCACAATGTGCCATGCTCTTTTCTTCACAATGCTCCACATCCTTTTCATCGCTATGCTCCATAAAACTTGTCATCACAATGCTCCATGCACTTCTCATCAAAATGCTCTCTCACCACATATATCACAATCTGCAATCACTAGTCATCACAATACTCCCTCAACCCTGTCATCACAATGTTCCATGACCACTGTCATCACAGTGCTACATGCCCTTATCATCACAATGCTCCATGACCCCTGACATCACAATGTTCCATAACCCCTGTCACAAAATGCTCCATGACCCATTTCATCACAATGCTCATAGACCACTGTAATCACAATGCTCCATGTCCTTGTCATCACAAATCTCCATGACGCATGTCATCAGAATGCTCCATTGCCTTCTCATCACAATGCTCCATGCCCCTGTAATCACATTGCTTCAAAACCCCTGTAATCTCAATGCTCCATGCACCTTTTCATCAGAATTCTCCATGCCCTTGTCATCACAATGCTCCATGACCTTTGTCATCACAATGTTCCAAGCCCCTGTCATTAAAAGACTCCATTACCATTGTCATCACCATCCTCCATGACACTTGGTATCACAATGCTCCATGCCATTGTCATCACAATGGACAATGACATATGTCATCACAATGTTCACGGACACCTGTCTTCTCAATAATCCATGACCTTGTCATCACAATGCACCATGCCCACTGTCATCACAATAATCCATGAAACATGTGAGACCAATGTTCCATGCCCCTGTCATCCCATTGCTCCATGCCCTTGTCATCACAATGCTCCATGAACCCTGTCATCACAATGGTCCGTGAATCCAGTCATCACAATGATTCATGACCTTTCTCATCACAATGGTCCATGCCCTCGTCACACAAGGCTCTTGATCTTTGTCACCACAATGCTCCATGAAATTTTCATCACAATGCTCTGTTTCCCTTCTCATCACAATGCTCCATGCCTTTGTCAGCACAATGCTCCCTAACACTAGTCATCAAAATACTCCATGCGTTTGTCAGCACATTGCTCCATGACACATGTCATCACAATGTGCCATGCTCTTTTCATCACAATGCTCCACATCCTTTTCATCACTATACTCCATAAAACTTGTCATCACAATGCTACATGCACTTCTCATCAAAATGCTCTCTCACCACATATATCACAATGTTCCATCACTAGTCATCACAATACTCGCTCAACCCAGTCATCACAATGTTCAATGACCACTGTCATCACAGTGCTACATGACCTTATCATCACAATGCTCCATGACCCCTGACATCACAATGTTCCATAACCTCTGTCATCAAAATTTTACATGACACTTTTCATCAGTTTGCTCCATGACCCTCTCATCACAATGCTCCCTGCCCTCCTCATCACAATGCACCACGACATTTTCATCAAAATGTTCCATGACTTTTGTCATCACAAAGCTCCTTGACACTTGGCATCACAATGCTCCATGCCATTTCATCACAGTGTTACATGAAACCTCTCATCACATTGCTCCATGCCCTTGTCACCACAGTGCTCCATGACGCTTGTCATCACAATGCTCGATACACTTCTCATCACAATGCTCCATGCCCTTGTCATTACAATCCTCCATGACACATGTCTCACAGTATTCCGTGCCCAATCATCACAATGTTCCATTCCGAATCTCATAACAATAATCCATGAAATTTTCAGACCAATGTTCCATGCCCTTGTCATCACAATGCTCCATTACCCCTGTCATAACAATGCTCCATGCCCTTGTCATCACAAAGATCCATGACACATGTCATCAGAATGCTCCATGGACTTCTCATCACAATGCTCCATGCCCTTGTCATCACAGTGCTCCAAGACCCCTGTAATCACAATGCTCCATGTCCCTGTTCATCAGAATGCTCCATGAGACTTGTCATCACAAGGCTCCATGGTCTTC
Source organism: Hyperoodon ampullatus (assembly GCF_949752795.1). Taxonomy (NCBI): domain Eukaryota; kingdom Metazoa; phylum Chordata; class Mammalia; order Artiodactyla; family Ziphiidae; genus Hyperoodon; species Hyperoodon ampullatus. The sequence goes on from NW_027641089.1 coordinate 427,862, forward strand.
TCATCACACTGCTCCAGGACCTTGTCATCACAATGCTCCATTCCCTTGTCATCATATTGCTCCTTGACCACTGTCATCACAATACTCCATGAATATTTTCAGCCCAATGTTCCATGACCCTTGTCATCACAATGCTCCATGAGCCCTCTCATCACAATGCTCCATGACACCTGTCATCACAATGCTCCATGCCTCTTGTCATTACAGTGATCCATGACGCTCTTCATCATAATTATCCATGGTCTTTTCAACACAATGCTCAACGGTCTTGCTATCACAATTCTCCATGCCCTGTTCATCACAATGCTCCATGTCCCATGTCATTACAATTCTCCACGTCTTTGTCATCACAGTGCTTCGTGACACTTCTCATCACAATGTTACAGGAACATGTCATCACAATTCTCCATATACTTGTCATCGCAATGCTCTATGACCCCTGTCATAGCAAGCTCCATGTGCTTGTCATCACAATGCTTCACGACGTTGTCATCAAAATTCTCAATGGCCCTTGTCATCACAATGCTCCATGCCCTTGTCATCACAATGCTCCATGACCCTTGTCATCACAATGTTCCAAGCCCTTGTCATCAAAATGCTCCATTACATTTGTCATCACAATCCTCCATGACACTTGGTATCAAAATGCTCCATGCCATTGTCATCACAATGGACAATGATATGTCATCACAATGCTCCCTAACACCTGTCTTCACAATACTCCATGACCTTGTCATCACAATGTTCCATGCCTTTGTCATCACAATGCGCCCTGCCCACTCTCATCACAATAATCCATAAATCTTGTCAGAGCAATGCTCCATTACCCCTTTCATCACAATGCTCCGTGACTCCAGTCATCACAATGCTTCAAGACTGATCTCATCACAATGCTCCATGACCTCTGTCATCACAATTCTCCAAAACCCTCTGATCACAATGTTCCATAACACTTGTCATCACAATACCCCATGACGGTTGTCATCACAATTATGCAAGGTCTTCTCATCACAATGCTCCATGACCTTTGTCACCACAATGCTCAATAACTTTTCATCGCAATGCTCCCTGACACTTGTCCTCAGTATGCTCCTTGAACACTGTCATGACAAGGATCCATGCCTATTTCATCACAATGATCCATTCCCTTTTCATTACAATGCTCCAAGACCCCTGTTATCACAATGCTCTGTGACTTCAGTCATCAGAAAGCTTCATGACATTTGTCATCACAATGGTCCATGACCTGCTCACAGAAAGCTCTGTGACCTTTGTCACCCCAATGCTCCATGAAATTTTTATCACAATGCTCTGTGACCCTTGTCATCACAAATCTCCATGCCTTTGTCAGCACAATGCTCCATGACCCTTGACATCACGATGCTCGATACGCGTGTCAGCACAATGCTCCATAACCCATGTCATCACAATGCACCATGCACTTGTCATCACAATGCTCCACAACCTTGTCATCAAAACGCTCCATAAACCTTGTCATCACAATGTTCCATGCACTTCTCCTCAAAATGCCTTCTCACCACTGATATCACAATGTTCCATCACTAGTCATCACAATACACCCTCACCCCTGTCATCACAATATTCCATGAACCCTGTAATCACAATTCTCCATTCCCTTGTCATCACAAAGCTCCATGATGCATGTCTTTAGAATGCTCCATTGCCTTCTCATCACAATGCTCCATGCCCTTGTCATCACAATGCTCGAACACCCCTGTAATCAAAATGCTCCATGCCCATTTTCATCTCAATGCACCATGAACCATGTCATCACAATGCACCGTGCCCCTCACCATAATATTTCATGCTATTGTCATCACAATGAAATCAAAATGCTCAATGACCTCTGTCATCACAATGCACCAAACCCTTCTGATCATAATGTTCCATAACACTTGTCATCACAATGCCCCTTGACACTGGTCATCACAATTATCCATGGTCTTCTCATCAAAATGCTCCATGATCTTTGTCATCACAATGCTCAATACACTTATCATCAGAATGCTCCCTGACAGTTGTCAACAGTATGCTCCTTGAAACCTGTCATGACAAGGCTCCATGCATTTTTCATCAAAATGATCCATTCCCTTTTCATCACAATGCTCCAAGACCCCTGTAATCACAATGCTCCATGTCATTGTCATCACATAGCTCCATGACGCATGTCATCAGAATGCTCCATTGCCTTCTCATCACAATGCTCCATGCCCTTGTAATCACATTGCTTCAAAGCCCCTGTAATCTCAATACTCCATGCAACTTTTCATCAGAATGCTCCATGCCCTTGTCATCACAATGCACCATGACCCTTGTCATCGCAATGTTCCAAGGCCTTGTCATCAAAATGCTCCATTACCTTTGTCTTAACAATATTCAATGACTTTGTCACCACAGTGTTCCATGCCCTTGTCATCACAATGTGCCATGCCCACTGTCATCACAATAATCCATGAAACATATCAGGCCTATGTTCCATGCCACTGTCATCACAATGCTCCATGCCCTTGTCATTACAATGCTCCATGCCCCCTGTCATCACAATGCTCCGTGACTCCAGTCATCACAATGCTTCATGACCTTTGTCCTCACAATGGTCCATGCCCTTGTAACACAAGGCTCTGTGACCTTTGTCACCACAATGCTCCATTCCCTTGTCATCTCAATGCTCCATGCCCACTGTCATCACAATAATCCATGAATCTTGTCAGACCAATGTTCCATGCCCCTGTCATCACATTGCTCCATGCCCTTGTCATCAAAATGCTCCAGGACCCCTGACATCACAATGCTCCTTGACTCCAGTCATCACAATGATTCATGACCTTTCTCATCACAATGATCCACGCCCTCGTCACACAAGGCGCTGAGATCTTTGTCACCACAATGCTCCATGAAATTTTCATCACAATGCTCCACATCATTTTCATCACTATGCTCCATAAAACTTGTCACCACAATGCTCCATGCACTTATCCTCAAAATGCTCTCTCACCACCTATATCACAATGTTCCATCACTCGTCATCACAATACTCCCTCACCCCTGTCATCACAGTGTTCCATGACCCCTGTCATCACAGTGCTACATGCCCTTATCTTCACAATGCACCATGACCTTGTCACCAGAATGTGCCATGCCCACTGTCATCAAAATAAACCATGAAACTTGTCAGAACAATGCACCATGCCCCTGTCATCACAATGCTCCTTACCCTTGTCATTACAGTGCTCCGTGACTCCAGTCATCACAATGCTTCATGACCTTTTTCATCACAATGGTCCATGCCCTCGTCATCACAAGGCTGTGTGACCATTGTCACCACAATGCTCCATGAATTTTTCCTCACAATGCTCTGTGATCGTTGTCATCACAATGTTCCATGCCTTTTTCAGCACAATGCTCCATGACACTTGTCATCAAAATGCCCTCTCACGACTGGTATCACAATATTCCATCACTAGTCTTCACAATATTCCCACACCGCTGTCATCACAATGTTCCATGACCCCTATCATCACAATGCTACATGCACTTATCATCAAAATGCTCCATGACCCCTGCCATCACAATGTTCCATAACCCCTGTCATCAAAATGCTACATTACCCATTTCATCTCAATGCTCCATGACCCGTGTCATCACAATTTTCCATAACCACTCTCATCAAAATGTTCCATGACCTTTTTCATCAAATTGCTCCATGAACCTATTATCACAATGCTCGCTGCACTTCTCATCACAATGCACCACGACCTCGTCATCAAAATGCTCCATGACCTTTGTCATCACAAAGCTCCATGACCCTTGGCATCACAATGCTCCATGCCATAGTCATCACAATGCTCCATGAAGCCTCTCATCACATTGCTCCATGCCCTTGTCATCACAAAGCTCCATGACGCTTGTGATCCCAATGCTCGATGCCTTTCTCATCACAATGTTCCATGCCCTTGTCATTATAATCCTCCATGACCCATGTATCAAAGTGTTCTGTGCCCTTGTCATTACCATCCTCCATGACCCATGTATCAAAGTGTTCTGTGCCCTTGTCATCACAATGCTCCATGCCCACTCTCATCATAATAATCCATGAAATATTTCAGACCAGTGCTCCATGCCCTTGTCATCACAATGCTCCATTACCCATGTCATAACAATGCTCCATGACCCCTGCCATCACAATGTTCCACGGCCTTGTCATCACAAGACTCCATGACACTTGTCATCACAATGTTCCAAGACACTGTAATCACAATTCTCCATACACTTGTCATCACAAAGCTCCATGACGCATGTCATCAGAATGCTCCATGGCCTTCTCATTTACGATGCTCCATGCCCTCATCATCACAATGCTCCAAGACCCCTTTAATCACAATGCTCCATGCCCCTTTTCATCTCAATGCTCCATGAACCGTGTCATCACAATGCACCATGCCCGTCATCATAATGCTTCATGCAATTGTCATCAAAATGAAATAAAAACGCTCCAGGACCTCTGTCATCACAATGCTCCAAACCCTTGTGATCACAATGTTCCATAACACTTGTCATCACAATGCCCCATGACGCGCATCATCACAATTATCCATGGTCTTCTATTCACAATACTCCATGACCTTTGTCATCACAATGCTCAATACACTTGTCATCACAATGCTCCCTGACACTTGTCGTCAGTATGCTCCTTGAAACCTATCATGACAAGGCTCCATGCCTTTTTAATCACAATGATCCATGCCCTTTTCCTGACAATGCTCCAAGACCCCTGTAATCACAATGCTCCATGCCCTTGTCATCACAAAGCTTCATGACATATGTTTTCAGAATGCTCCATGGCCTTCTCATCACCATGCTCCATGCGCTTTTCATCACAAAGCTCCTTTCCCTTGTCATCAAATTGCCCCATGACCCCTGTCATCACAATACTCCTTGAATAGTTTCAGCCCAATGCTCCATGACCGTCTCATCACAATGCTCCATGACCCCTGTCATCACAATGCTCCGTGCCTCCAGTCATCACAATGCTTCATGACTTTTGTTATCAGAATGGTCCATGCCCTTGTCACACAAGGCTCTGTGTCATTTGTCATCACAATGCTCCATGAACATTTCATCACAATGCACAATGCATTTGTCAGCACAATGATCCATGACCCTTGTCATCAAAATGCTCCATGTGCTTGTCATCACAATGCTCCTTGACCCATGGCATCACAATGTACCATGTGCTTGTCATCACAATGCTTCACATCATAGTCATCACAATGCTCCATAAACCTTGTCATCACAATGTTCCATGCACTTCTCATCAAAATGCCCTCTCACGACTGGTATCACAATATTCCATCACTAGTCTTCACAATATTCCCACACCGCTGTCATCACAATGTTCCATGACCCCTATCATCACAATGCTACATGCACTTATCATCAAAATGCTCCATGACCCCTGCCATCACAATGTTCCATAACCCCTGTCATCAAAATGCTACATTACCCATTTCATCTCAATGCTCCATGACCCGTGTCATCACAATTTTCCATAACCACTCTCATCAAAATGTTCCATGACCTTTTTCATCAAATTGCTCCATGAACCTATTATCACAATGCTCGCTGCACTTCTCATCACAACGCACCACGACCTCGTCATCAAAATGCTCCATGACCTTTGTCATCACAAAGCTCCATGACCCTTGGCATCACAATGCTCCATGCCATAGTCATCACAATGCTCCATGAAGCCTCTCATCACATTGCTCCATGCCCTTGTCATCACAAAGCTCCATGACGCTTGTGATCCCAATGCTCGATGCCTTTCTCATCACAATGTTCCATGCCCTTGTCATTACAATCCTCCATGACCTATGTATCAAAGTGTTCTGTGCCCTTGTCATTACCATCCTCCATGACCCATGTATCGAAGTGTTCTGTGCCCTTGTCATCACAATGCTCCATGCCCACTCTCATCATAATAATCCATGAAATATTTCAGACCAGTGCTCCATGCCCTTGTCATCACAATGCTCCATTACCCATGTCATAACAATGCTCCATGACCCCTGCCATCACAATGTTCCACGGCCTTGTCATCACAAGACTCCATGACACTTGTCATCACAATGTTCCAAGACACTGTAATCACAATTCTCCATACACTTGTCATCACAAAGCTCCATGACGCATGTCATCAGAATGCTCCATGGCCTTCTCATTTACGATGCTCCATGCCCTCATCATCACAATGCTCCAAGACCCCTTTAATCACAATGCTCCATGCCCCTTTTCATCTCAATGCTCCATGAACCGTGTCATCACAATGCACCATGCCCGTCATCATAATGCTTCATGCAATTGTCATCAAAATGAAATAAAAACGCTCCAGGACCTCTGTCATCACAATGCTCCAAACCCTTGTGATCACAATGTTCCATAACACTTGTCATCACAATGCCCCATGACGCGCATCATCACAATTATCCATGGTCTTCTATTCACAATACTCCATGACCTTTGTCATCACAATGCTCAATACACTTTTCATCACAATGTTCCCTGACACTTGTCGTCAGTATGCTCCTTGAACCCTGTCATGACAAGGCTCCATGCCTTTTTAATCACAATGATCCATGCCCTTTTCCTCACAATGCTCCAAGACCCCTGTAATCACAATGCTCCATGCCCTTGTCATCCCAAAGCTTCATGACACATGACTTCAGAATTCTCCATGGCCTTCTCATCACCATGCTCCATGCCCTTTTCATCACAATGCTCCATTCCCTTGTCATCAAAATGCCTCATGAGCGCTGTCATCACAATACTCGATGAACATTTTCAGCCCAATGCTCCATGACCTTCTCATCACAATGCCCCATGAACCCTGTCATCACAATGCTCCATGACCCCTGTCATCCCAATGCTCCGTGACTCCAGTCATCAAAATGCTTCATGACCTTTGTCATCACAATGGTCCATGCCCTTGTCACACAAGGCTCTGTGACCTTTGTCACCACAATGCTCACTGAAATATTCATCACAATGATCTCTGATCCTTGTCATCAAAATGCACCATGCCTTTGTCAGCACAATGATCCATGACACTTGTCATCACAATGCTCCATGCGCTTTTCAGCACAATGCTTTTTGACACATGTCATCACAATGATCCTCATCTGTGTCACCACAATGCTCCATAAACAGTGTCATCACAATGCTCCATGCATTTCTCATCAAAATGCTCTCTCACCACTGATATCACAATGTTTCTTCACTAGTCTTCACTATACTACCTCACCCCTGTCATCACAATGTTCCATGACCCCTATCATCACAATGCTACATGCACTTATCATTAAATGCTCCATGACCCATGACATCACAATGTTCCATAAACCCTGTCATCAAAATACTCCAATAGCCTTTTCATCACAATGCTCCATGACCCCTGACACCACAATTTTCCATAACCACTCTCATCAAAATGTTCCATGACCTTTTTCATCAAATTGCTCTATGACCCTGTTATCACAATGCTCCCTGCCCTTCTCATCACAATGCATGTCGAACTTGTCATCAAAATGCTCCATGACCTTTGTCATCAAAAAGCTCCATGACCCTTAGCATCACAATGCTCCATGCCATTGTCATCACAATGCTCTATGAAGCCTCTCATCACATTGCTCCATGCCCTTGTCATCAAAAAGCTCCATGACGCTTGTGATCCCAATGCTTGATGCCCTTCTCATCACAATGCTTCATTCCCTTGTCATTACAATCCACCATGATCCATGTATCAAAGTGTTCCGTGCCCTTGTCATCACAATAATCCATGAAACTTTTCAGACCAATTCTCCATGCCCTTGTCATCACGACGCACCATTACCACTGTCATAACACTGCTCCATGACACCTGCCCAAACAAGGTTCCACGACCTTGTAATCACAAGACTCCATGACAATTTTCATCACAATGCTCCAAGACAATGTAATCACAATTGTCCTTGCCCATGTCTCACAAAGATCCATGACACATGTAATCAGAATGCTCCATGGCCTTCTCATTCACTATGCTCCATACCCTTGTCATCACAATGCTCCAAGGCTCCTGTAATGACAATGCTCCGTGCCCCTTTTCATCTCAATGCTCCATGAACCCTGTCATAACAATGCACCATGCCCATCATCAAAATGCTTCATACTATTGTCATCACCATGAAATTAAAATGCTCCATGACCTCTGTCATCACAATGCTCCAAACCATTGTGATCACAATGTTCCATAACACTTGTCATCACAATGCCCCATGATTCTGGTCATCACAATTATCCATGGTCTTCTCATCACAATGCTCCATGATCTTTGTCATCACAATGCTCAATACACTTGTCATCACAATGCTGCATGACACTTGTCGTCAGAATGCTCCTTAAACCCTTTCATGACAAGGCTCCATGCATTTTTCATCACAGTGATCCATGCCCTTTTCATCACAATGCTCCAAGACAACTCTAATCTCAATGCTCCTTGCCCTTGTCATCACAAAGCTCCATTATGCATGTCATTAGAATGCTCCATGGCCTTCTCATCACTATACTCCATGACCTTGTCATCTCAATGCTCCAAGACCACTGTCATCATAATGATTCATGCTCCTTTTCATCAGAATGCTCCATGAGACTTGTCATCACAAGGCTCCATTGTCTTCTCATCACAATGCTCCAGGACCTTGTCATCACAATGCTCCATTCCCTTGTCATCACAATGCTCCATGACCCCTTTCATAACAATACTCCAAGAACATTTTCAGCCCAATGCTCCATGAACTTCTCATCACAATGCTCCATTACCCCTATCATTACAATTCTCCATGCTCCTTGAAATCAAAATGATCCATGACCTCTGTCATCACAATGTTCCAAATCATTGGGATCACATTGTTCCATAACACTTGTCTTCACAACACTCCAGGATGCCTGTCATAACAATACTGCATACCCTTGTCATCACAATGCTCCATGACCTTTTTCATCATAATGCTCAATACACTTGTCATCACAATGCTCCCTGACACTTGTCGTCAGAATGCTCCTTGAAACCTGTCATGAAAAGGCTCCATGCCTTTTTCATCACAATGCTCCATGCCCTTTGCATCACAATGCTCCATGCCATTGTCATCACAATACTCCACAAGCTTGTAATCAGAATGCTCCATAACACCTGTCATCACAATGCTCAATGACCCCTGCTATCACAATGCTCCATGACACCTGTCATCAAAATGCTCCTTGCCCCTTGTCATTACAGTGCTCCATGACGCTCCTCATCACAATTATACATGGTCTTCTAATCACAGTGCTCCACGGTATTGCCATCACGAGGATCCATGACACTTTTCATCACAATGTTACATGATCTTGTCATCACAATTCTCCATGCAATTGTCATCGCAATGCTCCATGAACCCTGTCATAGCAAGCTCCATATGTTTTTTATCACAACGCTTCACGACCTTGTCATCATAATTATCAATTGCCCTTGTCATCACAATGCTCCATGCTCTTCTCATCAAAATGCTCCATGACCCTTGTCATTACAATGCTCCAAGCCCTTGTCATCACAATGCTCCATTACCTTTGTCATCACAATCCTCCATGACAATTGGCATCACAATGCTCCATGCCATTGTCATCACAATGGACCATGACATATGTCAATAAAACGCTCCCTGACACCTGTCTTCACAATACACTTGACTTTGTCATCACAATTCTCCATGCCCTTGTCATCACAATGTGCCTTGCCCACTGTCATCAAAATAATCCATGAAACTTGTGAGACCAATGTTCCATGCCACTGTTATCACAATGATCCATGCCCTTGTCATCACAATGCTCCGTGACACCAGTCATCACAATGCTTCATGACCTTTGTCATCACAATGGGCCATGCCCTCGTCATCACAAGGCTCACTGACCTTTGTCACCACAGTGCTCCATGAACTTTTCGTCACAATGCTCTGTGAACCTTGTCATCACAATGCTCCTTGCCTTTGTCTGCACAATACTCCAGAAGCTTGTCATCAGAATGTTCCATGTCCCTTGTCATCACAATGATCCATGACACATGACATCACAATTCTCCATGACACATGTCATTACAGTACTCGATGACACTCGTCATCAAAATGCTCCATGGTCTTGCCATCACAATGCTTCACGGTCTTGCCATCACAATGCTCCATGCCCTGGACATCACAGTGCTCCATGTCCCTTGGCATCACAATGCTTCATGCCATTGTCATCACAATGCTCCATGAACCCTCTCATCACATTGCTCCATGCCCTTGTCATCACAAAGCTCCATGACGCTTGCCATCACACTGCTCAATGCCATTCTCATCACAATGATGCAGGCCCTTGTCATTACAATGTTCCATGGTCCATGTATCACCGTGTTCCGTGCCATTGTCATCACAATGCTCCATGCGCACTCTCATCACAATAATCCATAAAATTGTCACATCAATGCTCCATGCAGTTGTCATCAAAAGGCTCCATTTCCCGTGTCATAACAAAGCTCCATGACCCCTGCAATCACAATGTTCCACGGCCTCATCATCTCAAGGCTCCATGACCCTTGTCATCACAATTATCCAAGAACCCTGTAATCGCAATGCTCCATGCACTTGTCATCACAAAGATCCATGACCCATATCATCCGAATGCTCCATGACCCATGTCATCACAATGCTCCATGACCCCTGTCATCACAATGCTCCATGACACCTGTCATCAAAATGCTCCATGCCCCTTGTCATTACAGTGCTCCATGACTCTCGTCATCACAATTATCCATGGCCTTCTCATCACACTGCTCCCCGGTCTTGCCATCACTATGCTCCATGCCCTGGTCATCACAATGCTCCATGTCCCTTGTCATCACAATTCTCCACGTCCTGGTCATCACAATACTCCATGACACTTCTCATCACAATGTTACGTGGTCTTGTCATCACAGTTCTCCATGCACTTTTCATAGCAATGCTCCATGTCCCCTGTCATAGCGAGCTCCGTGCGCTTGTCATCACAATGCTTCACGACGTTTGCATCAAAATTCTCAATGGCCCTTGTCATCACAATGCTCCATGTCCTTGTCATCAAAATGCTCCATGACCCTTTTCTTCACAATTCTAAAAGAAATTGTCATCACAATGCTCCATTACCTTTGTCAGCACAATCCTCCATGACACTTGGCATCACAAGGCTCCATTACATTTGTAATCACAATCCTCCATGACACTTGGCATCACAATGCTCCATGCCATTGTCATCACAATGAACCATGACATATGTCATCACAGTGCTCCCTGACACCTGTCTTCACAATACTACATGACCTTGTCATAACTATGTTCCATGCCCTTGTCATCACAATGTGCCCTGTCCACTCTCATAGCAATAATTCATGAAAATTGTCAGACCAATGCTCCATCCCCCTGTCATCACAGTGCTCCATGACCCCTCACATCATAATGCTCCGTGACTCCAGCCATCACTATGCTTTATGAACTTTTTCATCACAATGGTTAATTCCCTCGTCATCACAATGCTCTGTGACACTTGTCATCACAATGCTCCATGCCATTGTCAGCACAATGCTCCATGACCCTTGTCATCACAATGTTCCATGCGCTTGTCAGCACAATGCTCCAAGACACATGTCATCACAATGTGCCATGCTCTTGTCATCACAATGCTCCACAACCTTGTCATCACAATTTTCAATAAACCTTGTCATCACAATGCTCCATGCACTTCTCGTCTAAATGCTCTCTCACCACTGATATCACAGTGTTCCATCACCAGTCATCACAATACTCCCTCAACACTGTCATCACAATGTTCCATTACCCCTGTCATCAAAATGCTACATGCCCTTATCATCACAATGCTCCATGACCACTGACATCACAATGTTCCATAACGCCTGTCATCAAAATATTCCCTGAAACTTTCTATAAAATTGTTCCATGAACCTGTCATCGGAATGCTCCCTGCCCTACTCATCACAATGCACCACGACCTTGTCATCAAAATGCTCCATTACATTTGTCATCACAAAGCTCCATGACCCTTGGCATCACAATGCTCCATTCCATTGTCATCACAATGATCCATGAAACATCTCATCACATTACTCCATGCACTTGTCCTCCCAAATCTCCATGACGCTTGTCATCACAATGCTCGATGCCTTTCTCAACACAATGATCCATGCCTTGTCATTACAATCCTCCATGACCCATGTATCACCGTGTTCCCTGCCTTGTCATCACAATGCTCCATTACCCCTGCCATCACAATGTTTCACGGCGTTGTCATCACAAGGCTCCATGAACATTGTCATCACAATGCTCCAAGACCCCTGTAATCACAATGCTCCATACCCCTTTTCATCTCAATTCTCCATGAACACTGTCATCAAAATGCACCATGCCAATCATCATAATGCTTCATGCTATTGTCATCACAAAGAAATCAAAATGCTCCATGACATCTGTCATCACAATGCTCCAAACCCTTCTGATCACAATGTTCCATAACACTTGTCATCACAATGCACCATGACGCTCGTCATCACAATTATCCATGGTCTCCTCATCAAAATGCTCCATGACCTTTGTCAACACAATGCTCAATACACTTGTCATCACAATGCTCCCTGACACTTGTATTCAGTATGCTACTTGAAACCTGTCATGACAAGGTTCTTTGCCTTTTCCTCACAATGCTCCATGCAGTTTTCATCACAATGCTCCAAGACCCCTGTAATCACAATGCTCCATGTGCTTGTCATCACAAATCTCCAGGACGCATGTCATCAGAATGCTCCATGGCACTGTCATCACCATGCTCCATGCCCTTGTCATCACATAGCTCCAAGACCCCTCTAATCACAATGCTCCATGCACTTGTCATCGCAATGCTCCATGACCCATGTCATAGCAAGCTCCATGCGCTTGTCATAACTATGCTTCACCACCTTGTCATCAGAATTCTCAATGGCCCTTGTCACCACAATGCTCCAAGCCCTTGTCATCACAATGCTCCATTACTTTTGTCATCACAATCCTCCATGACACTTGGCTTCAAAATGCTCCATGACATTGTCATGACAATGCACCAGGACATATGTCATCACAATACTCCCTGATACCTGTCTTCACAATAATCCATGACCTGGTCATAACAATGCTCCATGACCTTGTCATCACAATGCGCCATGCACATTTTCATCACAATAATCCATGATACTTCTCAGACCAATGCTCCACGCCCACTGTCATCACAATAATCCATGAACCATGTCAGAACAATGTTCCATGCCCCTGTCATCACATTGCTCCATGCCCTTGTAATCACAATGCTCCATGGCCCCTGTCATCACAATGCTCCGTGACTCCAGTCATCACAATGATTCATGACCTTTGTCCTCACAATGTTCCATGCCCTCGTCACACAAGGCTCTGTGATCTTTGTCACCACAATGCTCCATGAAATTTTCATCACAATGCTCTGTGTTCCTTGTCATCACAATGCTCCATGCCTTTGTCAGCACAATGCTCCATGACAATATTCCTCACAATGCTCCATGCGCTTGTCCGCACAAGGCCCCATGACCTGTGTCATCACAATGCGCCAAGCGCTTGTCATGACAAAGCTCCACAACCGTGTCATCAAAGTGCTCCATAAAACTTGTCATCACAATGCTCCATGCACTTCTCATCAAAATGCTCTCCCACAACTGATATCATAAAGTTCCATCACTAGTCATCAAAATTCTCCCTCACCCCTGTCATCACAATGTTCCAGGACCCCTGTCTTCAAAATGCTCCATGACCCTTTTCATCATAATCCTCCATGACCCTTGACATAACAGTGTTCCATAACCACTGTCATAAAAATGTCCCATGACAATTTTCATCAAATTTCTCCATGACCCTTTTATCACAATGATCCCTGCCCTTCTCATACACAGTTCACCACGCACTTGTCATCAAAATGCTCCATGACTTTTGTCATCACAAAGCTACATGACCCTTGGCATCACAATGCTCCATGCCCTTGTCATCAATATGCTCCATAAACATTCTCATCACATTGTTCCTTGCCCTTGTCATCACAGGCTCCGTGATGCTCTTCATCACAATGCTCGATGCTCTTCTTAACACAATGCTCCATGCCCTTGTCATTACAATCTGCCATGACCCATGTATCACAGAGTTCCGTGCCCTTGTCGTCACAATGCTCCATGCCCCCTCTCATCACAATAATCCTTGAAGCTTTTCAGACCAATGCTCCATGCCCTTGTCATCAAAATGCTCCATTACCCCTGTTATAACAATTCTCCATGACAACTGCCATTACAATGTTCCACGGCCTTGTAATCACAAGGCTCCATAACCCTTGTCATCACAATGCTCCATGTCCTTGCCATCAAAAAGCTCCATGACGCATGTCATCAGAATGCTCCATGGCCTTCTCATTCACGATGCTCCATGCCCTTGTCATCACAATTCTCCTAGACCTCTGTAATCACAATGCTCAATGCACCTTTTCATCTCAATGCTCCATGAACCGTGTCATCACAATGCACCATGCCCATCATCATAATGCTTCATGCTATTGTCATCAAAATGAAATCAAAATGCTCCATGACCTCTGTCATCACAATGATCCAAACCCTTGTGATCACAATGTTCCATAACACTTGTCAAAACAACGCCCCATGACGCTCATCATCACAATTATCCATGGCCTTCTATTCACAATACTCCATGACCTTTGTCATCACAATGCTCAATACACTTGTCATCACAATGCTCGCTGACACTTGTCATCAGTATGCTCCTTGAAACCTGTCATGACAAGGCTCCATGAATTTTGCATCACAATAATCCATGACCTTTTCATCACAATGCTCTGTGACCCTTGTCATCGCAGTGCACCATGCCTTTGTCAGCACAATGATCCATGACACTTGTCATCACAATGCTCCATGTGTTTTTCAGCACAATGCTCCTTGACCCATGTCATCACAATGCACCATGCGCTTGTCATCACAATGCTCCACATCCTTGTCATCACAATGCTCCATAAACCTTGTCATCACAATGCTCCATGCACTTCTCATCAAAATGCTCTTTTACCACTGATATCACAATGTTCCATCACTAGTCTTCACAATACTCCCTCACCCCTCTCATCACAATGTTCCATGACCCCTATCATCACTATGCTACATGCACTTATCATCAAAATGCTCCATGACCAATGACATCACAATGCTCCATAATCCCTGTCATCAAAATGCTCCATTACCATTTTCAGCACAATGCTCCATGACCCCTGACATCACAATTTTCCATATCTACTCTCATCAAAATATTCCATGACATTTTCACCAAATTCCTCCATTACCCTGTTAGCACAATGCTCCCTGCCATTCTCATCACAACGCACCACGACCTTGTCATCAAAATGCTCCATGACCTTCGTCATCACAAAACTCCATGACAGTTGGCATAACAATGCTCCAAGCCATTGTCATCACAATGCTCCATGAAGCCTCTCATCACATTGCTCCATGCCCTTGTCACCACAATGCTCCATGACGCTTGTCATCACAATGCTCGATGCCCTTCTCATCACAATGCTCCATGCCCTTGTCATTACAATCCTCCATAACCCATGTATCAAAGTGTTCTGTGCCCTTGTCATCACAATGCTCCATGCCCACTATCATCACAATAATCGATGAAACATTTCAGACCAATGCTCCATGCCCTTGTCATCACAATGCTCCATTACCCCTGTCATAACAATGCTCCATGACACCTGCCTTCACAAGTTTCCATGGCCTTGTCATCACAAGACTCCATGACACTTGTCATCACAATGCTCCAAACACTGTAATCACAATTCTGCATACATTTGTCATCACAAAGCTCCATGAGGCTTGTCATCAGAATGCTCCATGGCCTTCTCATTCAAGATGCTACATTCCCTTGTGATCACAATGGTCCAAGACACCTGTAATCACAATGCTCCATGACCCTTTTCATCTCAATGCTCCATGAACCGTGTCATCACAATGCACCATGCCCATCATCATAATGCTTCATGCTATTGTCATCAAAATGAAATAAATATGCTCCATGACCTCTGTCATCACAATGCTCAAAACACATGTGATCACAATGATCCATAACACTTGTCATCACAACGCCCAATGATGCTCATCATCACAGTTATCCTTGGGCTTCTATTCACAGTACTCCATTACCTTTGTCATCACAGTGCTCAATACACTTGTCATCACAATGCTCCCTGACACTTGTCGTCAGTATGCTCCTTGAACCCTGTCATGACAAGGCTCCATGCATTTTTCAACACAATGATCCACACCCTTTTCCTCACAATGCTCCAAGACCCCTGGAATCACAATGCTCCATGCCATGGTCATCACAAAGCTTCATGACACATGTCTTCAGAATGCTCCATGGCCTTCTCATCACCATGCTCCATGCCCTTTTCATCACAATGCTCCATTCCCTTGTCATCAAAATACCCCATAACCCCTGTCATCACAATACTCCATGAACATTTTCAGCCCAATGCTCCATGACCTTCTCATCACAATGCCCCATGAAACCTGTCATCACAATGTTCCATGACCCCTCTCATCACAATGCACCGTGACTCCAGTCATCACAATGCTTCATGACCTTTGTTATCTCAATGGTCCATGCCATTGACACACAAGGCTCTGTGAACTTTGTCACCACAATGCTCCATGAACTTTTCATCACAATACTCTGTGACCCTTGTCATCAAAATGCACCATGCCTTTGTCAGCACAGTGCTCCATGACCCATGTCATCACAATGCGCCATGCGCTTGTCATCACAAATCTCCATGAGGCTTGTCATCACAACGCTCGATGCACTTCTCATCACAATGCTCCATGACCTTGTCATTACAATCCTGCATAATCTATGTATCACAGTGTTCCATGCCCTTTTCATTACAATCCTCCATGCACTTGTCATCAAAATGCTCCATGACCCTTGTCATCACGGTGCCCAAACCCTTGTTATCAAAATGCTCCATTACCTTTGTCATCACAATCCACCATGACACTTGTCATCACAATGCTCCATGCCATTGCCATCAGAATGGACCATGACATATGTCATCACTATGATCCCTGACACATGTCTTCACAATACTCCATGACCTTTTCATCACAATGCTCCATGCCCTTGTCATCACAATGAGCCATGCCCATTGTCATCACAATAATCCATGAAACTTGTCAGACCAAAGTTCCATGGCCCTGTCATCACAGTTCTCTATGCCCTCCTCATCACAATGCTCCATGAACCCTGTCATCACAATGCTCCGTGACTCCAGTCATCACAATGCTTTATGACATTTGTCGTCACAATTTTCCATGCCCACGTCACACAAGGCTCTGTGACCTTTGTCACCACAATGCTCCATGCTCTTGTCATCACAATGTGCCATGCCCACTGTCATCAAAATAATCCATGAAACTTGTCAAAACAATGTTCCATGCCCCTGTCATCACATTGCTCCATGCCATTGTCATCACAATGCTCCAAGACCCTTGTCATCACGATGCTCTAAACCCTTGTCATCAAAATGCTCCATTACTTTTGTCATCACAATCCTCCATGACACATGGCATCACAATGCTCAATGCAATTGTCATCGCAATGGACCATGACATATTTCATCAAAATGCTCCCTGACAACTGTCTTCACAATAATCCCTGACCTTGTCATCACAATGCTCCATGCCTTTGTCATCACAATGCGTCATGCCCACTCTCATCACAATAATCCATGAAACTTCTCAGACCAAAGTTCCATGCCCCTGTCATCACAATGCTCCATGCCTTTGTCATCACAATGCTCCATAACCCCTGTCATAACAATGCTCCATGATCCCTGCCATCACAATGTTCCACGGCCTTGTCATCCAAGGCTCCATGACCCTTGTCATAACAATGCTCCAAGACCCCTGTAATCACAATGCTCCATGCCCTTGTCATCACAAAGATCCATGACGCATGTCATCAGAATGCTCCATGGCCTTCTCATCACAATGCTCCATGCCATTGTCATCACAATGCTCCAAGACCCCTGTATTCACAGTGCTCCATGCCCCTTTTTATCTCAATGCTCCATGATCCCTGTCATCACAATGCACCAGGCACATCATCATAATGCTTCATGCTATTGTCATCACAATGAAATCAAAACGCTCCATGACATCTGTCATCACAATGCTAAAAACCCTTGTGATCACAATGTTCCATAACACTTGTCATCACAATGCCCCATGACGCTCCTCATCACAATTATGAATGGTTTAATCATCACAATGCTCCATGACCTTTGTCACCACAATCCTCAATACACTTATCACCACAGTGCTCCCTGACATTTGTCATCAGTATGCTCCATGAACACTGTCTTGAAAAGGCTCCATGCCACTTTCATCACAATGATCATTTCCCTTTTCATCACAATGCTCCAAGACCCCTGTAATCACAATGCTCCCTGCCCTTGTCATCAAAAAATTCCATGACACATGTCATCTGAATGCTCCATGGCATTCTCATCACAATGCTCCATGCCCTTGGCATCACAATGCTCCAGGTACACTGTCATCAAAATGCTCCGTGACTACAGTCATCACAGTGCTTCATGACATTTGTCATCACAATGTTCCATGACCTCGTCACACAAGGCTTTGTGACCTTTGTCACCACAATGCTCCATGAACTATTCATCACAGTGCTCTGTGACCCTTGTTATCACAAAGCTCCATGCCATTGTCAGCACAATGCTCCATGACCCTTGTCATCACAATGCTCGAAGCGCGTGTAAGCACAATGCTCCATAACCCATGTCATCACAATGCTCCCTACACTTCTCATCACAATAAACCACGCACTTGTTATCAAAATGCTCCATGACCTTTTTCATCACAAAGTTCCATGACACTTGGCATCACAATGCTCCATTCCATTGTCATCACTATGCTCCATGAACACTCTCATCACATTGCTCCATGCATTTGTCATCACAAATCTCCATGAGGCTGGTCATCACAACGCTCGATGCCCTTCTCATCACAATGCTACATGTCCTTGTCATTAAAATCCTGCATGATCTATGTATCACCGTGTTCCGTGTCCTTGACATAACAATGCTCCATGACCCCTGCCATCACAAAGTTCCACGGCCTTGTCATCACAAGCCTCCATGAACCTTGTCATCACAATGCTCCAAGACCCCTCTAATCAAATGCTCCATGCCCTTGTCATCACAAAGCTCCATGACGCAAGTCATCAGAATGCTCCATGGCCTTCTCATCACAATGCTCCATGCCCTTGTCATCACAATGCTCCAAGACCACTGTAATCACAGTGCTCCATGCCCCTTTTCATCTCAATGCTCCATGAACCCTGTCATCACAATGAACCGTGTCCATCACCATAATATTTCATGCTATTGTCATCACAATGAAATCAAAATGCTCAATGACCTCTGTCATCACAATGCTCCAAACCCTTGTGATCACAATGTACCATAGCTCTTGTCATCACAATGCCCCATGAGGTTGGTCATCACAATTATCAATGGTCTTCTCATCACAATGCTCCTTGATCTTTGTCATCACAATGCTCAATACACTTGTCATCACAATGCTCCCTGACACTTCTCATCAGTATGCTCCTTGAACCCTGTCATGACAAGGCTCCATGCAATTTTCATCACAATGATCCATGCCCTTTTCATCACAATGCTCCAAGACTCCTGTAATCACAATGCTCCATGTCCTTGTCATCACAAAGCTCCATGACGCATGTCATCAGAATGCTCCATGGCCTTCGCATCAGAATGCTCCATGCCCTTGTCATCACAATGCTACAAAACCCATGTAATCACAATGCTCCATTCACCTTTTCATCAGAATGCTCCATGACACTTGTCATCACAAGGCTCCAAGCCCTTGTCATCAAAATGCTCCATTATATGTGTCATCACATTTCTCCATGACACTTGGCATCACGGTGCTGCATGCCATTGGCATCACAATGGATCATGACATATGTCACCACAATGCTCCCTGACACCTGTCTTCACAATAATCTATGACCTTGTCATCACAGTGCTCCATACCCTTGTCATCACGGTGCTCCATGACCGTTGTCATAAAAAAGCTCCAAGCCCTTGTCATCACAATGCTCCATTACCTTTGTCATCACAATCCTCCATGACACTTGGCTTCACAATGCTCCATGCCATTGTCATCACAATGCACAAAGACATATGTCATCACAATGCTCCCTGACACCTGTCTGCACAATAATTCATGACATTCTCATAACAATGCTCCATGCCCTTGTCATCACAATGCGCCATGCCCACTGTCATCTCAATAATCCTTGAAACTAGTCAGACCAATGCTCCATGCCCTTGTCATCACAATGCTCCGTGACTCCAGACATCACAATGCTTCATGACCTTTGGCATCAAAATGGTCCATGCCCTCGTCATCACAGGGCTTTGTGAAATTTGTCACCATAATGCTCCATGAACTTTTCATTCACAATGCTCTGTGACCCTTGCCATCACAATGCTCCATGCCTTTGTCAGCAGAGTGCTCCTTGACCCTTGTTATCACAATGCTCCATGCCCTTGTTATCAAAATTTTCCACAAATTTCTCATCACAATGCTCCATGTACTTCTCATCAAAATGCTCTCTCACCACTAATATCAAAATGTTCCATCACTAGTCATCACAATACTCCCTCACCCCAGTCATGACAATGTTCCACGGCCTTGTCATCACAAGGCTCCTTGACCCTTGTAATCACAATGCTCGAAGACCCCTGTAATCACAATGCTCCATGCTATTGTCATCACAAAGCTCCATGAGGCATGTCATCAATCTGCTCCATGGCCTTCTCATCACAATGCTCCATGCCCTTGTCATCACAATGCTCCAAGACAACTGTATTCAAAATGCTCCATGCCACTTTTCACCTCAATGCTCCATGAACTCTGTAATCACAATGCACCAGGCCCATCATCATGGAGACTTATCAATACATAGGTTTTAAGATTCTTACTAGTCAGATATATTCCTCTGCGAGAAATATGGGGTTTTGAGTCCATTTCACTGAGTAAAGTGTAGGTCTTGCGTATTCCATATTTGGTTTCTGGAATGGTACCTGTACTAATATCAAACTCTGGTTTTATGCATCACCCCACCTCTCTTTCCCCCTTAAGCAGGCACAAGAGTGTTTTCTAAATGTGAGACTCTGTTCTCTTTCCTAACTCAGTTCATGTGTAGCCATGTTTACAGGACCTTCATAAGTGATATCTTATGATAAGTTTCTTTTTCTCTGTGACTTATTTCTCTTAGAATCATTGTACCTGAATCCACTCATTTTGCAGCTACTGGCCTTATGACATTGGTTTCATGGCTGAGGGATATTCCATCGTACGGAAGTAACACAATTTCTTGAACCAATTTTGTCTTTCCTAGGATATTTCAGGTGTACCCAAGTTGAGGTTCTTGTAAGCAGTGCAGCACTAAATTTTGTGGTGGTACTGTCTTATTGATTTTCAGTATTCCCAAGGTATATTCCCTAGACTGGAAGTGGCCTTGGCTCTGTAGCTCTCTTGTTTACTTGTATTAGAGAACACAATGCACTCCTCCAGAGAGACAGTTGGCAATTTACATCCTGCCCATGAGAATAACTAGACTCCCTGTTCTCCAGGGTCTACATTGTCTTTCTGGTTTTTACACATTTTGCAGAATTCCCTTTTGACCGGTGGGAAGTGATACTTCATTGTAGTGCAGGTTTGCATTGCCCGCTTGCTTGCTTGGCCAAAAAGCGTATATGAGTTTTCTCCTGAATATATTCAGGAGAAAATGCATAAGCCCTTTTTGCCCAAGTGCATCATTGTCGAAGTTGTGCCCCTCTTACTGTTCTTTAAAGGCGATTCCAATGCACCTCTTGAAATCTGTTTCCTGCTATTCTGGCTCGCTTTCAAGTCTGCCTCGTTGCCTTCCCTCAAAAGATTTTTGGACGATTGTTGTCCTTTATTTCTCTGACAGTTTCTGCATTGTTGTGCCCCTAAGCTCCATTTTTCAACTCGTTTTTTGTGAGCTGACCGCAAGTCCAAAATTTTGGTTCAGGACCTATACTGGTTCCCGGCGCGTGGCTGAGACTTTGGTTAATTCTTCCTCCCTCCGGGAAATTAGAGTGACATGTGCCCGTCCAAATGCCTAACAGCTATTCCCTCATTGGTTCTCCCTCTTCCCTTTCATCTTCTGCCAAATCGGCAACCTGTGCGAACCAGGAGGTTAAAGGGGCTGTCTTTCCATGTTGGGAGATTGATAGTAAATCTGTTGGAAAGTCAAACCGGAGCACCAGGAGAGGGATTATTATTTGAGTTTTAGTAATCTGTGATATTCACAGTGTGTCCATTCTCTAGGGTTCCCGTACATGTTATAGGTGTAGTAATATTCCCTTCAACCTGGAGAGTTGGGACCCTTGGAATGTGTGCCACACATTATTGCTTTAAATGGTCTGTATTTGCTCACCGAATCTCACCAATCCTCTCAGTCCCAAGTGTCCAGCCTTATGCCACATCCAGCTGTGGGTGTAGATAAGGTCATTCCAGGGTTCATCAGAACCCCTCAAGGAATTGTAAATAATTTCCCAGTTTTTTTTTGTTTTGTTTTGTTTTTGAAATTCCTTTTTATAGTGGGTTTGAGCTGATTCTCACTGCCATGTTTATGTCAGTCAAGACACACTTCATTCCCTTACAGAGACATATCAATACATAGGTTTTAAGTTTCTTGCTAGTCAGATATATACCTCTGCAGGAAATATGAGGTTTTGAGTCCCTTTCACTGAGGAAAGTGTAGGTCTTTGCTATTCCGTAGTTGGTTTTTGGAACGGTACATGTACTAATATCAAACTCTGGTTTTATGCATCACCCCACCTCTCCTTCCCCCTTAAGCAGGCATAAGAGTGTTTGCTACATGTGAGACTCTGTTCTATTTCCCACATCAGTTCATGTGTAGCCATGTTTACAGGACCTTCATAAGTGATATCTTATGATAAGTTTCTTTTTCTCTGTGACTTATTTCACTTAGAATCATCGTACCTGAATCCACTCATTTTGCTGCTACTGGCCTCATGACATTGATTTCATGGCCGACTGATACTCCATCGTATGTAAGTAACACAATTTCTTGAACCATTTTTGTCTTGCCTGGGATATTTAAGGTGTACCCAAGTTGAGGTTCTTGTAAGCAGTGCAGCCCTAAATTTTGGGGTGGCTCTGTCTTATTTATTTTCAGTTTTCCCAAGGTATATTCCCTAGACTGGTAGTGCCCTTGCCTGTGTACCTCTGTTGTTTCCTTGTTTTCGGGAACACAGTGCACTCCTCCAGAGAGGCAGTTGGAAATTTACATCCTGTCCATCAGCATAACTAGACTCCCTGTTCTCCAGGGTCTACCTTGTCTTTCTGGATTTTACACATTTTGCAGAATTCCCTTTTGACCGGTGGGAAGTGATACTTCATTGTAGTGCAGGTTTGCATTGCCCGCTTGCTTGCTTGGCCAAAAAGCGCGTATGTGTTTTCTCCTGAATATATTCAGGAGAAAAAGCATAAGCCCTTTTTGGCCAAGTGCATCATTGTCAAAGTTGTGCCCCTCTTCCTGTGCTTTAAAGGCGATTCCAATGTACCTCTTGAAATCTGTTTCCTGCTATTCTGGCTCGCTTTCAAGTCCGCCTCATTGCCTTCCCTCAACAGATTTTTGGACGATTGTTGTCCTTTATTTCTCTGACAGTTTGTGCATTGTTGTGCCCCTAAGCTCCATTTTTCAACTCGTTTTTTGTGAGCTGACCGCAACTCCAAAATTTTGGATCAGGACCTATACTGGTTCCTGGCGCGTGGCTGAGTCTTTGGTTAATTCTTGTTCCTGCCGGGAAATTAGAGTGACATGTTCCCCTCCAAATGCCTAACAGCTACTCTCTCATTGGTTCTCCCTCTTCCCTTTAATCCTCTGCCAAATTGGCAACCTGTGCCAACCAGGAGGTTAAATGGTCTGTCTTTCCAAGTCGGGAGATTGATAGTAAAGCAGTTGCAAAGTCAAACCTGAGCACCAGGAGAGGGACTATTAGTTGAGTTTTGGAAACCTTTCATATTCACAGTGTGTCCATTCTCTAGGTTTCCCGTACATGTTATAACTGTAGTAATATTCCCTTCAACCTGGATAGTTGGGACCCTTGGAAAGTGTGCCACACATGATTGCTTTAAATGGTCTGCATTTGCTCACCAAATCTCACCAATCCTCTCAGTCCCAACTGTCCAGCCATATGCCACATCCAGCTCTCATTGTAGATAGGGTCATTCACGGTTTCATCAGAGCCCCTGAAGGAATTGTAAAGAATTTCCCTGTTTTTGTATTTTGTTTTTGAAATTCCTTTTTATAGTGGGTTTGAGCTGATTCTCACTGCCATGTTTATGGCAGTCAATAAATAGTTCTTTCCCTTACGGAGTCATATCAATACATAGGTTTTAAGTTTCTTACTAGTCACATATATACCTCTGCGGGAAATATGGGGTTTTGAGTCCCTTTCACTGAGGAAAGTGTAGGTCTTTTCTATTCCGTAGTTGGTTTTTGGAACGGTACATGTACTAATATCAAACTCTGGTTTTATGCATCACCCCACCTCTCCTTCCCCCTTAAGCAGGCATAACAGTGTTTGCTAAATGTGAGACTCTGTTCTATTTCCTAACTCAGTTCATGTATAGCCATGTTTACAGGACCTTCATAAGTGATATCTTATGATAAGTTTCTTTTTCTCTGTGACTTATTTCACTTAGAATCATCGTACCTGAATCCACTCATTTTGCTGCTACTGGCCTTATGACATTGATTTCATGGCTGACTGATATTCTATCGTATGTAAGTAACACAATTTCTTGAACCATTTTTGTCTTTCCTCGGATATTGAAGGTGTACCCAAGTTAGGTTCTTGTAAGCAGTGCAGCCCTAAATTTTGCGGTGGCACTGTCTTATTGATTTTCAGTTTTCCGAAGGTATATTCCCTAGACTGGAAGTGCCCTTGGCTCTGTTGCTCTGTTGTTTCCTTGTTTTAGGGAACACAATGCACTCCTCCAGAGAGGCAGTTGGCAATTTACATCCTACCCATCAGCATAACTAGGCTCCCTGTTCTCCAGGGCCTGTCTTGCCTTTCTGGTTTTTACACATTTTGCGGATGTCCCTTTTGAACGGTGGGAAGTGATACTCCATTGTAGTTCAGATTTGCGTTGCCCGCTTGCTTGCTTGGCCAAAAAGGACCTACGCGTTTTCTCCTTAATATATTCAGGAGAAAAAACATACGCTCTTGCTTGCCAAGTGCATCATTTTCGAAGTTGTGCCCCTCTTCCTGTGCTTTAAAGGCGATTCCAATGTACCTCTTGAAATCTGTTTCCTGCTATTCTGGCTCGCTTTCAATTCCGCCTCGTGGCCTTCCGTCAACAGATTTTCGTACAATTGTTGTCCTTTATTACTCTGCCAGTTTGTGCATTGTTGTGCCCCTGAGCTCCATTTTGCAACTCGTTTTTTGTGAGCTGACCGCAAGTCCAAAATTTTGGTTCAGGACCTATACTGGTTCCCGGCGGGTGTCTGAGACTTTGGTTAATTCTTCTTCCTGCCGGAAAATTAGAATGACATGTGCCGTCCAAATGCCTAACAGCTACTCTCTCATTGGTTCTCCCTCTTCCCTTTCATTCTCTACCAAATTGGCCACCTGTGCGAACCAGGAGTTTAAATGGACAGTCTCTCCAAGTTGGGAGATTGATAGTAAAGCAGTTGGAAAGTCAAACCGGAGCACCAGGAGAGGGACTATTAGTTGAGTTTTAGAAACCTTTCATATTCACAGTGTGTCCATTCTCTAGGTTTCCCGTACATGTTATAGCTGTAGTAATATTCCCTTCAACCTGGAGAGTTGGGACCCTTGGAATGTGTGCCACACATTATTGCTTTAAAGGGTCTGCATTTGCTCACCGAATCTCACCAATCCTCTCAGTCCCAAGTGTACAGCCTTATGTCATATCCAGCTGTCGTTTTACATAGGGTCATTCCGGGTTTCATCAGAGCCCCTGAAGGAATTGTAAAGAATTTCCCTGTTTTTTGTTTTGTTTTTGAAATTCCTTTTTATAGTGGGTTTGAACTGATTCTCACTGCCATGTTTATCACAGTCTAGACAGTCTTGATTCCCTTATGGAGACATATCAATACATAGATTTTAAGATTCTTACTAGTCAGATATATTCCTCTGCGGGAAATATGGCATTTTGAGTCCCTTTCACTGAGGAAAGTGTATGTCTTGTCTATTCCATATTTGGTTTTTGGAACGGTACCTGTACTAATATCAAACTCTGGTTTTATGCATCACCCCACCTCTCCTTCCCCCTTAAGCAGGCACAAGAGTGTTTTCTAAATGTGAGGCTCTGTTCTCTTTCCTAACTCAGTTCATGTGTAGCCATGTTTACAGGACCTTCATAAGTGATATCTTATGATAAATTTATTTTTCTCTGTGACTTATTTCACTTATAATCATCGTACCTGAATCCACTCATTTAGCTGCTACAGGCCTTATTACATTGATTTCATGGCTGAGGGATATTACATCATATGTAAATACCACAATTTTTGGAACCATTTTTGTCTTTCCTGGGATATTTAAGGTGTATTCAAGTTGAGGTTCTTGTAAGCCATGCATCCCTAAATTTTGGGGTGGCTCTATCTTATTGATTTTCAGTTTTCCCAAAATATATTCCCTAGACTGGAAGTGCCCTTGGCTCTGTAGCTCTCTTGTTTACTTCTTTTAAGGAACACAATGCTGTCCTCCAGAGAGGCAGTTGGCAATTTACATCCTGCCCATCAGCATAACTAGGCTCCCTGTTCTCCATTGCCTGTCTTGCCTTCCTGGCTTTTACACATTTCGTGGATGTCCCTTTTGACCGCTGGGAAATGATACTTCATTGTCGTTCAGATTTGCATTGCCCGCTTGCTTGCTTGGTCAAGAAGGACGTATGTGTTCCCTCCTGATTATATTCAGGAGGAAACACATACGCCATTTTTGGCCAAGTGCATCATTGTTGAAGTTGTGCCCCTCTTCCTGTGCTTTAAAGGTGATTCCAATGTACCTCTTGAAATCTGTTTCCTGCTATTCTGGCTCACATTCAAGTCCGCATCGTTGCCTTCCCTCAACAGATATTTGGACGATTGTTTTCCTTTATTTCTCTGCCAGTTTGTGAATTGCTGTGCCCCTGAGCTCCATTTTTCAACTCGTTTTTTGTGAGCTGACCGAAGTCCAAAATTTTGGTTCAGAACCTATACTGGTTCCCGGAGGGTGGCTGAGACTTTGTTTATATCTTCTTCCTGCCTGGAAAGTAGAGTGACATGTGCACGTCCAAATGCCTAACAGCTACTCTTTCATTGGTTCTCCCTCTTCCCTTTCATCCTCTGCCAAATTGGCAACCTGTTCGAACCAGCAGGTTAAAGGGGCTGTCTCTCCAAGTTGGGAGATTGATAGTAAAGCAGTTGGAAATTCAAACCAGAGCACCAGGAGAGGGACTATTAGTTGAGTTTTAGAAACCTTTCATATTCACTGTGTGTCCATTCTCTAGGTGTCCCGTACATGTTATAGCTGTAGTAATATTCCCTTCAACCTGGAGAGTTGGGACCCTTGGAATGCGTGCCACGCATTATTGTTTTAAATGGTCTGCATTTGCTCACCGAAACTCACCAATCCTCTCAGTCCCAAGTGTCCAGCCTTATGCCAAATCCAGCTGTCATTGTATATATGGTCATTACAGGTTTCATCAGAGCCCCTGAAGGAATTGTAAAGAATTTCCCTGTTTTTTTGTTTTGCTTTTGAAATTCCTTTTTATAGTGGGTTTGAGCTGATTCTCACTGCCATGTTTATGCCAGTCTAGACACACGTGATTCCCTTTCGGAGACATATCAATACATAGGTTTTAAGATTCTTACTAGTCAGATATATTCCTCTGCGGGAAATATGGGGTTATGTGTCCCTTCACTGAGGAAAGTGTAGCTCTCTTTTATTCCATATTTGGTTTTTGGAACGGTACCTGTACTACTATCAAACTCTGGTTTTATGCATCACCCAACCTCTCCTTCCCCTTAATCAGGCATAAGAGTGTTTTCTAAATGTGAGACTGTTCTCTTTCCTAACTCAGTTCATGTGTAGCCATGTTTACAGGACCTTCATAAGTGATATCTTATGATAAGTTTCTTTTTCTCTGTGACTTATTTCACTTAGAATTCATCGTACCTGAATCCACTCATTTTGCTGCTACTGGCATTATGACATTGATTTTATGGCTGAAGGATATTCCATCGTAGGTAAGTAACACAATTACTTGAACCATTTTTGTCTTTCCTCGGATATTTAAGGTGTACCCAAGTTGAGGTTCTTGTAAGCAGTGCAGCCCTAAATTTTGCGGTGGCTCTGTCTTATTGATTTTCAGTTTTCCCAAGGTATATTCCCTAGAATGGAAATGCCCTTGGCTCTGTTTCTCTGTTGTTTCCTTGTTTGAGGGAACACAATGCACTCCTCCAGAGAGGCAGTTGGCAATTTACATCCTGCCCATCAGCATAACTAGGCTCCCTGTTCTCCAGGGCCTGTCTTGCCTGTCTGGTTTTTACACATTTTGCGGATGTCCCTTTTGACCGGTGGGAAGTGATACTTCTTTGTACTGGAGAAATGCATTGCCCACTTGCTTGCTTGGCCAAAAAGGGCTTATGCGTTTCCTCCTGATTATATTCAGGAGGAAACACATACACCCTTTTTGGGCAAGTGCATCATTGTCGAAGTTGTGTCCCTCTTCCTGTGCTTTAAAGGCGATTCCAATGTACCTCTTGAAATCTGTTTCCTGCTATTCTGGCTCGCTTTCAATTCCGCCTCGTGGCCTTCCGTCAACAGATTTTCGTACAATTGTTGTCCTTTATTACTCTGCCAGTTTGTGCATTGTTGTGCCCCTGAGCTCCATTTTGCAACTCGTTTTTTGTGAGCTGACCGCAAGTCCAAAATTTTGGTTCAGGACCTATACTGGTTCCCGGCGGGTGTCTGAGACTTTGGTTAATTCTTCTTCCTGCCGGAAAATTAGAATGACATGTGCCGTCCAAATGCCTAACAGCTACTCTCTCATTGGTTCTCCCTCTTCCCTTTCATTCTCTACCAAATTGGCCACCTGTGCGAACCAGGAGTTTAAATGGACAGTCTCTCCAAGTTGGGAGATTGATAGTAAAGCAGTTGGAAAGTCAAACCGGAGCACCAGGAGAGGGACTATTAGTTGAGTTTTAGAAACCTTTCATATTCACAGTGTGTCCATTCTCTAGGTTTCCCGTACATGTTATAGCTGTAGTAATATTCCCTTCAACCTGGAGAGTTGGGACCCTTGGAATGTGTGCCACACATTATTGCTTTAAAGGGTCTGCATTTGCTCACCGAATCTCACCAATCCTCTCAGTCCCAAGTGTACAGCCTTATGTCATATCCAGCTGTCGTTTTACATAGGGTCATTCCAGGTTTCATCAGAGCCCCTGAAGGAATTGTAAAGAATTTCCCTGTTTTTTGTTTTGTTTTTGAAATTCCTTTTTATAGTGGGTTTGAACTGATTCTCACTGCCATGTTTATCACAGTCTAGACAGTCTTGATTCCCTTATGGAGACATATCAATACATAGATTTTAAGATTCTTACTAGTCAGATATATTCCTCTGCGGGAAATATGGCATTTTGAGTCCCTTTCACTGAGGAAAGTGTATGTCTTGTCTATTCCATATTTGGTTTTTGGAACGGTACCTGTACTAATATCAAACTCTGGTTTTATGCATCACCCCACCTCTCCTTCCCCCTTAAGCAGGCACAAGAGTGTTTTCTAAATGTGAGGCTCTGTTCTCTTTCCTAACTCAGTTCATGTGTAGCCATGTTTACAGGACCTTCATAAGTGATATCTTATGATAAATTTATTTTTCTCTGTGACTTATTTCACTTATAATCATCGTACCTGAATCCACTCATTTAGCTGCTACAGGCCTTATTACATTGATTTCATGGCTGAGGGATATTACATCATATGTAAATACCACAATTTTTGGAACCATTTTTGTCTTTCCTGGGATATTTAAGGTGTATTCAAGTTGAGGTTCTTGTAAGCCATGCATCCCTAAATTTTGGGGTGGCTCTATCTTATTGATTTTCAGTTTTCCCAAAATATATTCCCTAGACTGGAAGTGCCCTTGGCTCTGTAGCTCTCTTGTTTACTTGTTTTAAGGAACACAATGCTGTCCTCCAGAGAGGCAGTTGGCAATTTACATCCTGCCCATCAGCATAACTAGGCTCCCTGTTCTCCATTGCCTGTCTTGCCTTCCTGGCTTTTACACATTTCGTGGATGTCCCTTTTGACCGCTGGGAAATGATACTTCATTGTAGTTCAGATTTGCATTGCCCGCTTGCTTGCTTGGTCAAGAAGGACGTATGTGTTCCCTCCTGATTATATTCAGGAGGAAACGCATACGCCATTTTTGGCCAAGTGCATCATTGTTGAAGTTGTGCCCCTCTTCCTGTGCTTTAAAGGTGATTCCAATGTACCTCTTGAAATCTGTTTCCTGCTATTCTGGCTCACATTCAAGTCCGCATCGTTGCCTTCCCTCAACAGATATTTGGACGATTGTTTTCCTTTATTTCTCTGCCAGTTTGTGAATTGCTGTGCCCCTGAGCTCCATTTTTCAACTCGTTTTTTGTGAGCTGACCGAAGTCCAAAATTTTGGTTCAGAACCTATACTGGTTCCCGGAGGGTGGCTGAGACTTTGTTTATATCTTCTTCCTGCCTGGAAAGTAGAGTGACATGTGCACGTCCAAATGCCTAACAGCTACTCTTTCATTGGTTCTCCCTCTTCCCTTTCATCCTCTGCCAAATTGGCAACCTGTTCGAACCAGCAGGTTAAAGGGGCTGTCTCTCCAAGTTGGGAGATTGATAGTAAAGCAGTTGGAAATTCAAACCAGAGCACCAGGAGAGGGACTATTAGTTGAGTTTTAGAAACCTTTCATATTCACTGTGTGTCCATTCTCTAGGTGTCCCGTACATGTTATAGCTGTAGTAATATTCCCTTCAACCTGGAGAGTTGGGACCCTTGGAATGCGTGCCACGCATTATTGTTTTAAATGGTCTGCATTTGCTCACCGAAACTCACCAATCCTCTCAGTCCCAAGTGTCCAGCCTTATGCCAAATCCAGCTGTCATTGTATATATGGTCATTACAGGTTTCATCAGAGCCCCTGAAGGAATTGTAAAGAATTTCCCTGTTTTTTTGTTTTGCTTTTGAAATTCCTTTTTATAGTGGGTTTGAGCTGATTCTCACTGCCATGTTTATGCCAGTCTAGACACACGTGATTCCCTTTCGGAGACATATCAATACATAGGTTTTAAGATTCTTACTAGTCAGATATATTCCTCTGCGGGAAATATGGGGTTATGTGTCCCTTCACTGAGGAAAGTGTAGCTCTCTTTTATTCCATATTTGGTTTTTGGAACGGTACCTGTACTACTATCAAACTCTGGTTTTATGCATCACCCAACCTCTCCTTCCCCTTAATCAGGCATAAGAGTGTTTTCTAAATGTGAGACTGTTCTCTTTCCTAACTCAGTTCATGTGTAGCCATGTTTACAGGACCTTCATAAGTGATATCTTATGATAAGTTTCTTTTTCTCTGTGACTTATTTCACTTAGAATTCATCGTACCTGAATCCACTCATTTTGCTGCTACTGGCATTATGACATTGATTTTATGGCTGAAGGATATTCCATCGTAGGTAAGTAACACAATTACTTGAACCATTTTTGTCTTTCCTCGGATATTTAAGGTGTACCCAAGTTGAGGTTCTTGTAAGCAGTGCAGCCCTAAATTTTGTGGTGGCTCTGTCTTATTGATTTTCAGTTTTCCCAAGGTATATTCCCTAGAATGGAAATGCCCTTGGCTCTGTTTCTCTGTTGTTTCCTTGTTTGAGGGAACACAATGCACTCCTCCAGAGAGGCAGTTGGCAATTTACATCCTGCCCATCAGCATAACTAGGCTCCCTGTTCTCCAGGGCCTGTCTTGCCTGTCTGGTTTTTACACATTTTGCGGATGTCCCTTTTGACTGGTGGGAAGTGATACTTCTTTGTACTGGAGAAATGCATTGCCCACTTGCTTGCTTGGCCAAAAAGGGCTTATGCGTTTCCTCCTGATTATATTCAGGAGGAAACGCATACACCCTTTTTGGGCAAGTGCATCATTGTCGAAGTTGTGTCCCTCTTCCTGTGCTTTAAAGGCGATTCCAATGTACCTCTTGAAATCTGTTTCCTGCTATTCTGGCTCGCTTTCAATTCCGCCTCGTGGCCTTCCGTCAACAGATTTTCGTACAATTGTTGTCCTTTATTACTCTGCCAGTTTGTGCATTGTTGTGCCCCTGAGCTCCATTTTGCAACTCGTTTTTTGTGAGCTGACCGCAAGTCCAAAATTTTGGTTCAGGACCTATACTGGTTCCCGGCGGGTGTCTGAGACTTTGGTTAATTCTTCTTCCTGCCGGAAAATTAGAATGACATGTGCCGTCCAAATGCCTAACAGCTACTCTCTCATTGGTTCTCCCTCTTCCCTTTCATTCTCTACCAAATTGGCCACCTGTGCGAACCAGGAGTTTAAATGGACAGTCTCTCCAAGTTGGGAGATTGATAGTAAAGCAGTTGGAAAGTCAAACCGGAGCACCAGGAGAGGGACTATTAGTTGAGTTTTAGAAACCTTTCATATTCACAGTGTGTCCATTCTCTAGGTTTCCCGTACATGTTATAGCTGTAGTAATATTCCCTTCAACCTGGAGAGTTGGGACCCTTGGAATGTGTGCCACACATTATTGCTTTAA
Source organism: Hyperoodon ampullatus (assembly GCF_949752795.1). Lineage (NCBI taxonomy): Eukaryota > Metazoa > Chordata > Mammalia > Artiodactyla > Ziphiidae > Hyperoodon > Hyperoodon ampullatus. The sequence continues at coordinate 461,015 of NW_027641089.1, forward strand.
AGGGTCTGCATTTGCTCACCGAATCTCACCAATCCTCTCAGTCCCAAGTGTACAGCCTTATGTCATATCCAGCTGTCGTTTTACATAGGGTCATTCCAGGTTTCATCAGAGCCCCTGAAGGAATTGTAAAGAATTTCCCTGTTTTTTGTTTTGTTTTTGAAATTCCTTTTTATAGTGGGTTTGAACTGATTCTCACTGCCATGTTTATCACAGTCTAGACAGTCTTGATTCCCTTATGGAGACATATCAATACATAGATTTTAAGATTCTTACTAGTCAGATATATTCCTCTGCGGGAAATATGGCATTTTGAGTCCCTTTCACTGAGGAAAGTGTATGTCTTGTCTATTCCATATTTGGTTTTTGGAACGGTACCTGTACTAATATCAAACTCTGGTTTTATGCATCACCCCACCTCTCCTTCCCCCTTAAGCAGGCACAAGAGTGTTTTCTAAATGTGAGGCTCTGTTCTCTTTCCTAACTCAGTTCATGTGTAGCCATGTTTACAGGACCTTCATAAGTGATATCTTATGATAAATTTATTTTTCTCTGTGACTTATTTCACTTATAATCATCGTACCTGAATCCACTCATTTAGCTGCTACAGGCCTTATTACATTGATTTCATGGCTGAGGGATATTACATCATATGTAAATACCACAATTTTTGGAACCATTTTTGTCTTTCCTGGGATATTTAAGGTGTATTCAAGTTGAGGTTCTTGTAAGCCATGCATCCCTAAATTTTGGGGTGGCTCTATCTTATTGATTTTCAGTTTTCCCAAAATATATTCCCTAGACTGGAAGTGCCCTTGGCTCTGTAGCTCTCTTGTTTACTTGTTTTAAGGAACACAATGCTGTCCTCCAGAGAGGCAGTTGGCAATTTACATCCTGCCCATCAGCATAACTAGGCTCCCTGTTCTCCATTGCCTGTCTTGCCTTCCTGGCTTTTACACATTTCGTGGATGTCCCTTTTGACCGCTGGGAAATGATACTTCATTGTAGTTCAGATTTGCATTGCCCGCTTGCTTGCTTGGTCAAGAAGGACGTATGTGTTCCCTCCTGATTATATTCAGGAGGAAACGCATACGCCATTTTTGGCCAAGTGCATCATTGTTGAAGTTGTGCCCCTCTTCCTGTGCTTTAAAGGTGATTCCAATGTACCTCTTGAAATCTGTTTCCTGCTATTCTGGCTCACATTCAAGTCCGCATCGTTGCCTTCCCTCAACAGATATTTGGACGATTGTTTTCCTTTATTTCTCTGCCAGTTTGTGAATTGCTGTGCCCCTGAGCTCCATTTTTCAACTCGTTTTTTGTGAGCTGACCGAAGTCCAAAATTTTGGTTCAGAACCTATACTGGTTCCCGGAGGGTGGCTGAGACTTTGTTTATATCTTCTTCCTGCCTGGAAAGTAGAGTGACATGTGCACGTCCAAATGCCTAACAGCTACTCTTTCATTGGTTCTCCCTCTTCCCTTTCATCCTCTGCCAAATTGGCAACCTGTTCGAACCAGCAGGTTAAAGGGGCTGTCTCTCCAAGTTGGGAGATTGATAGTAAAGCAGTTGGAAATTCAAACCAGAGCACCAGGAGAGGGACTATTAGTTGAGTTTTAGAAACCTTTCATATTCACTGTGTGTCCATTCTCTAGGTGTCCCGTACATGTTATAGCTGTAGTAATATTCCCTTCAACCTGGAGAGTTGGGACCCTTGGAATGCGTGCCACGCATTATTGTTTTAAATGGTCTGCATTTGCTCACCGAAACTCACCAATCCTCTCAGTCCCAAGTGTCCAGCCTTATGCCAAATCCAGCTGTCATTGTATATATGGTCATTACAGGTTTCATCAGAGCCCCTGAAGGAATTGTAAAGAATTTCCCTGTTTTTTTGTTTTGCTTTTGAAATTCCTTTTTATAGTGGGTTTGAGCTGATTCTCACTGCCATGTTTATGCCAGTCTAGACACACGTGATTCCCTTTCGGAGACATATCAATACATAGGTTTTAAGATTCTTACTAGTCAGATATATTCCTCTGCGGGAAATATGGGGTTATGTGTCCCTTCACTGAGGAAAGTGTAGCTCTCTTTTATTCCATATTTGGTTTTTGGAACGGTACCTGTACTACTATCAAACTCTGGTTTTATGCATCACCCAACCTCTCCTTCCCCTTAATCAGGCATAAGAGTGTTTTCTAAATGTGAGACTGTTCTCTTTCCTAACTCAGTTCATGTGTAGCCATGTTTACAGGACCTTCATAAGTGATATCTTATGATAAGTTTCTTTTTCTCTGTGACTTATTTCACTTAGAATTCATCGTACCTGAATCCACTCATTTTGCTGCTACTGGCATTATAACATTGATTTTATGGCTGAAGGATATTCCATCGTAGGTAAGTAACACAATTACTTGAACCATTTTTGTCTTTCCTCGGATATTTAAGGTGTACCCAAGTTGAGGTTCTTGTAAGCAGTGCAGCCCTAAATTTTGCGGTGGCTCTGTCTTATTGATTTTCAGTTTTCCCAAGGTATATTCCCTAGAATGGAAATGCCCTTGGCTCTGTTTCTCTGTTGTTTCCTTGTTTGAGGGAACACAATGCACTCCTCCAGAGAGGCAGTTGGCAATTTACATCCTGCCCATCAGCATAACTAGGCTCCCTGTTCTCCAGGGCCTGTCTTGCCTGTCTGGTTTTTACACATTTTGCGGATGTCCCTTTTGACCGGTGGGAAGTGATACTTCTTTGTACTGGAGAAATGCATTGCCCACTTGCTTGCTTGGCCAAAAAGGGCTTATGCGTTTCCTCCTGATTATATTCAGGAGGAAACGCATACACCCTTTTTGGGCAAGTGCATCATTGTCGAAGTTGTGTCCCTCTTCCTGTGCTTTAAAGGCGATTCCAATGTACCTCTTGAAATCTGTTTCCTGCTATTCTGGCTCTTTTTCGAGTCCGCCTCGTTGCCTTCCCTCAACAGATTTTTGGACTATAGTTACCCTTTATTACTCTGCCAATTTGTGAATTGCTGTGCCCCTGAGCTCCATTTTTCAACACGTTTTTTGTTAGCTGACCGCAAGTCCAAAATTTTGCTTCAGGACCTATACTGGTTCCCAGTGGGTGGCTGAGAATTTGATTAATTCTTCTTCCTGCCGGGAAATTAGAGTGACATGTGCCCCTCCAAATGCCTAATAGCTACTCTCTCATTGGTTCTCCCTCTTCCCTTTCATCCTCTGCCAAACTGGCAACCTGTGAGAACCAGGAGGTTAAAGGGGATGTCTCTCCAATTTGGGAGATTGATAATAAAGCAGTTGGAAATTCAAACTGGAGCACCAGGAGAGGGACTATTAGTTGAGTTTTAGAAACCTTTCGTATTCACAGTGTGTCCATTCTCTAGGTTTCCCGTACATGTTATAGCTGCAGTAATATTCCCTTCAACCTGGAGAGTTGGGACCCTTGGAATGTTTGTCACGCATTATTGCTTTAAATGGTCTGCATTTGCTCACTGAATCTCGCAAATGCTCTCAGTCCAAAGTGTCCAGCCTTATGCCTCATCCAGCTGTCGTTGTAGATAGGGTCATTCCAGGTTTCTTTAGAGACCCTGAAGGCATTGTAAAGAATTTCCCTGTTTTTGTGTTTTGTTTTTGAAATTCCTTTTTATAGTGGGTTTGAGCTGATTCTCACTGCCATGTTTATGCCAGTCTAGACACACTTGATTCCCTTTCGGAGACATATCAATACATAGGTTTTAAGATTCTTACTAGTCAGATATATTCCTCTGCGGGAAATATGGGGTTTTGTGCCCCTTCACTGAGGAAAGTGTAGGTCTTGTCTATTCCGTATTTTGTTTTTGGAACGGTACCTGTACTACTATCAAACTCAGGTTTTATTCATCACCTCACCTCTCCTTCCCCCTTAAGCAGGCATAAGAATGTTTTCTAAATGTGAGAGTGTTCTCTTTCCTAACTCAGTTCATGTGTAGCCATGTTTACAGGACCTTCATAAGTGATATCTTATGATAAGATTCTTTTTCTCTGTGACTTATTTCACTTAGAATCATCTTACCTGAATCCACTCATTCTGCTGCTACTGGCATTATGACATTGATTTCATGGCTGAGGGAAATTCCATCGTACGTAAGTAACACAATTACTTGAACCATTTTTGTCTTTCCTCGGATATTTAAAGTGTACCCAAGTTGAGGTTCTTGTAAGCAGTGAAGCCCCAAATTTTGTGGTGGCTCTGTCTTATTGATTTTCAGTTTTCCCAAGGTATATTCCCTAGACTGGAAATGACCTTGGCTCTGTAGCTCTGTTGTTTACTTGTTTGAAGGAACACAATGCACTCCTCCAGAGAGGCAGTTGGCAATTTACATCCTGCCCATCAGCATAACTAGGCTCCCTGTTCTCCAGGGACTGTCTTGCTTTTCTTGTTTTTACACATTTTGCAGATGTCCCTTTTGGCGTTGGGAAGTGATACTTCTTTGTAGTGCAGATTTGCATTGCCCGCTTGCTTTCTTGGCAAAAATGGGCGTATGCGTTTTCTCCTAAATATATTCAGGAGGAAACGCATACACCTTTTTTGGCCAAGTGCATCATTGTCGAAGTTGTGCCCCTCTTCCTGTGCTTTAAAGGCGATTCCAATGTACCTCTTGAAATCTGTTTCTTGCTATACTTGCTCGCTTTCAAGTCAGCCTGGTTGCCTTCTCTCAACAGGTTTTTAGACTATAGTTGCCCCTTATTACTCTTCCAATTTGTAAATTGCTGTGACCTTGAGCTCCATTTTTCAACTTGTTTTTGTGAGCTGACCCCAACTCCAAAATTTTGGTTCAGGACTTATACTCATTCCCGGCTGGTGGATGAGACTTTGGTTAATTCTTCTTCCTGCTGGGAAATTAGAGTGACATGTTCTCGTCCAAATGCCTAACAGCTAATCTCTCATTGGTTCTCCCTCTTCCCTTTCATCCTCTGCCAAATTGGCAAACTGAGCGAACCACGAGGTTAAAGGGGTTGTCTCTCCAAGTTGGGAGATTGATAGTAAAGCAGTTGGAAATTCTATCTGGAGATCCAGGAGAGGGACTATTAGTTGAGTTCTAGAAACCTTTCATATTCACAGTGTGTCCATTCTCTAGGTTTCCCGTACATGTTATAACTGTAGTAATATTCCCTTCAACCTGGAGAGTTGGGACCCTTGGAATGTGTGCCACGCATTATTGATTTAAAAGGTCTGCATTTGCTCTCCCAATCTCACCAATCCTCTCAGTCCCAAGTGTCCAGACTTATGCCACATCCAGCTGTCGTTGTAGATAGGGTTATTCTAGGTTTCTTCAGAGCCCCTAAAGGAATTGTAAAGAATTTCCCGGGTTTTTTTGTTTGTTTTTTTTTTGAAATTCCTTTTTATAGTGGGTTTGACCTGATTCTCACTGCCATGTTAATGCCAGTCTAGACACACTTGATTCCCTTATGGAGACATATCAATATATAGGTTTTAAGATTATTACTAGTCAGATATATTCCTCTGCGGGACATATGGGGTTTTGAGTCCCTTTCACTAAGGAAGGTGTAGGTCTTGTCTATTCCATATTTGGTTTTTGGCATGGTACCTGTACGAATATCAAACTCTGGTTTTATGCATCACCCCTCCTATCCTTTCCCCTTAAGCAGGCATAAGAATGTTTTCTAAATGAGAGGCTCTTTTCTCTTTCCTAACTCTGTTCATGTGTAGCCATGTTTACAGGAACTTCATAAGTGATATCTTATGATAAGTTTCTTTTTCTCTGTGACTTATTTCACTTAGAATCATCGTACCTGAATCCACTCATTCTGCTGCTACTGGCATTATGACATTGATTTCATGGCTGAAGGATATTCCATTGTACGTAAGTAACACAATTACTTGAACCATTTTTGTCATTCCTCGGATATTTAAAGTGTACCCAAGTTGAGGTTCTTGTAAGCAGTGAAGCCCCAAATTTTGTGGTCGCTCTGTCTTATTGATTTTCAGTTTTCCCAAGGTATATTCCCTAGACTGGAAATGATCTTGGCTCTGTAGCTCTGTTGTTTACTTGTTTGAAGGAACACAATGCACTCCTCCAGAGAGGCAGTTGGCAATTTACATTCCGCCCATCAGCATAACTAGGCTCCCTGTTCTCCAGGGCCTGCCTTGCCTTTCTGGTTTTTACACATTTTGCAGATGTCCATTTTGAACGCTGGGAAGTGATACTTCTTTGTACTGCAGAATTTCATTGCCCGCTTGTTTGCTTGGCCAAAAAGGGCGTATGCGTTTCCTCCTGATTATATTCAGGAGGAAACACATACGCCCTTTTTGGGCAAGTGCATCATGGTCGAAATTGTGCCCCTCTTCCTGTGCTTTAAAGGCGATTCCAATGTACTACTTGAAATCTGTTTCCTGCTATTCCGGCTCGCTTTCAAGTCTGCCTCGTTGCCTTCCCTCAACAGATTTTTGGACAATAGTTGCCCTTTATTACTCTGCCAATTTGTGAATTGCTGTGCCCGTGAGCTCCGTTTTTCAACTCGTTTTTTGTGAGCTGACTGCAAGTCCAAAATTTTGCTTCAGCATCTATACTGGTTCCCGGCAGGGGGCTGAGACTTTGGTTAATTCTTCTTTATGCCAGGAAATTAGAGTGACATGTGCCCGTCCAAATGCCTTACAGCTACTCTCTCATTGGTTCTCCATCATTCCTTTCATCCTCTGCCTAATTTGGAACCTGTGAGAACCAGGACTTTAAAGTGGCTGTCACTCCACGTTGGGAGATTGATAGTAAAGAAGTTGGAAATTCAAACCGAAGCACCAGGAGAGGGACTATTAGTTGAGTTTTAGAAACCTTTCGTTTTCACAGTGTGTCCATTCTCTGTTTCCCGTATGTATTATAGCTGTAGTAATATTCCCTTCAACCTAGAGAGTTGGGATCATTGGAATGTGTGCCACGCATTATTGCTTTAAATGGTCTGCATTTGCTCACCAAATCTCACCAATCCAATCAGTCCCAAGTGTCCAGACTTATGCATCATCCATCTGTCGTTGTACATAGGGTCATTCCAGGTTTCATCAGAGCCCCTGAAGGAATTGGAAAGAATTTCCCTGTTTTTTTGTTTTGCTTTTGTAATTCCTTTTTATAGTGGGTTTGAGCTGATTCTCACTGCCATGTTTAAGCCAGCCTAGACACACTTGATTCCCTTACGGAGACATATCAATACATAGGTTTTAAGATTCTTACTAGTCAGATATATTCCTCTGTGGGAAATATGCGGTTTTGAGTCCCTTTCAATGAGGAAGGTGTAGGTCTTGTCTATTCCGTAGTTGGTTTTTGGAACAGTATCTGTACTAATATCAAACTCTGGTTTTATGCATCACCCCACCTCTCCTTCCCGCTTAAGCATTCATAAGAGTGTTTTCTAAATGTGAGTCTCTGTTCTCTTTCCTAACTCAGTTCATGTGTAGCCATGTTTACAGGACCTTCATAAGTGATATCTTATGATAAGTTTCTTTTTCTCTGTGACTTATTTCACTTAGAATCATCGTACCTGAATCCACTCATTTTGCTGCTACTGGCCTCATGACATTGATTGCATGGCTGGGGGATATTCCATCATCCGTAAGTAATACAATTTCTTAAACCAGTTTTGTCTTTCCTGGGATATTTAAGGTGTACCCAAGTTGAGGTTCTTGTAAGCAGTGCAGCCCTAATTTTGGGGTGGCTCTGTCTTATTGATTTTCAGTTTTCCCAAGGTATATTCCCTAGACTGGAAGTGCCCTTGGTTCTGTAGCTCTCTTGTTCACTTGTTTTAGGGAACACAGTGAACTCCTCCACAGAGGAAGTTGGTAATTTACATCCCGACCATCAGCATAACTAGGCTCTCTGTTCTCCAGGGCCTGTCTTGCCTTTCAGGTTTTTACACATTTTGCGGATGTCCCTTTTTACCGGTGGGAAGTGATACATATTGTAGCACTCATTTGTATTGACCGCTTGCTTGCTTGGCCAAAAAGGGCGTATGTGTTTTCACCTGAATATATTCAGGATAAAATGCATACACCCTTTTTGGCAAAGTGCATCATTGTCGAAGTTTTGCCCCTCTTCCTGTGCTTTGAAGGCGATTCCAATGTACCTCTTGAAATCTGTTTCCTGCTATTCTGGATCGCTTTCAAGTCTGCCTCGTTGCCTTCCCTCAACAGATTTTTGGACGATAGTTGCCCTTTAGTACTCTGCCAGTTTGTGAATTGCTGTGCCCCTGAGCTCAATTTTTCAACTCGTTTTTTGTGAGCTGACCGCAAGTCCAAAATTTTGGTTCAGGACCTCTACAGGTTCCCAGTGGGTGGCTGAGACTTTGATTAATTCTTCTTCCTGCCGGGAAATTAGAGTGACATGTGCCCGTCCAAATGCCTAACAGCTACTCTCTCATTGGTTCTCCCTCTTCCCTTTCATCCTCTGCCAAATTGGCAAACTGTGCGAACCACGAGGTTAAAGGGGCTGTCTCTCCAAGTTGGGAGATTGATAGTAAAGCAGTTGGAAATTCTAGCTGGAGAACCAGGAGAGGGACTATTAGTTGATTTCTAGAAACCTTTCATATTCACAGTGTGTCCGTTCTCTAGGTTTCCCGTACATGTTATAACTGTAGTAATATTCCCTTCAACCTGGAGAGTTGGGACCCTTGGAATGTGTGCCACGCATTATTGCTTTAAAATGTCTGCATTTGCTCACCCAATCTCACCAATCCTCTCAGTCCCAAGTCTCCAGCCTTTTTCCACATCCTGCTGTCGTTGTAGATAGGGTCATTCTAGGTTTCATCAGAGCCCCTGAAGGAATTGTAAAGAATTTCACGGTTTTTTTGTTTGTTTGTTTTTGAAATTCCTTTTTATAGTGCGATTGGCCTGATTCTCACTGCCATGTTAATGCCAGTCTAGACAAACTTGATTACCTTACGGAGACATATCAATATATAGGTTTTAAGATTATTACTAGTCAGATATATTCCTCTGTGGGAAATATGGGGTTTTGAGTCCCTTTCACTAAGGAAGGTGTAGGTGTTGTCTATTTCATATTTGGTTTTTGGCATGGTACCTGTACGAATATCAAACTCTGGTTTTATGTGCAACCCCTGCTCTCCTTTCCCCTTAAGCAGGCATAAGAGTGTTTTCGAAATGAGAGGCTGTTTTCTCTTTCCTAACTCTGTTCATGTGTAGCCATGTTTACAGGACCTTCATAAGTGATATCTTATGATAAGTTTCTTTTTCTCTGTAACTTATTTCACTTAGAATCATCGTACCTGAATCCACGCATTTTGCTGCTACTGGCCTTATGACATTGATTTCATGGCTGAGGGATAATCCATCGTACGTAAGTACCAAAATTTCTTGTACCAATTTTGTCTTTCCTGGGATATTTAAGGTGTACCCAAGTTGAGCTTCTTGTAAACAGTGCAGCCCTAAATTTTGTGGTGGCTCTGTCTTATTGATTTTCAGTTTTCCCAAGGTATATTCCCTAGATTGGAAGTGCCCTTGGCTCTGTAGCTCTGTTGTTTAATTGTTTTAGGGAACACATTGCACTCCTCCAGAGAGGCGGTTGGCAATTTACATCCTGCCCATCAGCATAACTAGGCTCCCTGTTCTCCAGGGCCTGTCTTGCCTTTCTGGTTTTTACACATTTTGCAGATGTCCATTTTGAACGCTGGGAAGTGATACTTCTTTGTACTGCAGAATTTCATTGCCCGCTTGCTTGCTTGGCCAAAAAGGGCGTATGCTTTTCCTCCTGATTATATTCAGGAGGAAACGCATACGCCCTTTTTGGGCAAGTGCATCATGGTCGAAATTGTGCCCCTCTTCCTGTGCTTTAAAGGCGATTCCAATGTACTACTTGAAATCTGTTTCCTGCTATTCTGGCTCCCTTTCAAGTCCGCCTCGTTGCCTTCCCTCAACAGATTTTTGGACGATAGTTGCCCTTTATTATTCTGCCAATTTGTGAATTGCTGTGCCCGTGAGCTCCATTTTCCAAATCGTTTTTTGTGAGCTGACTGCAAGTCCAAAATTTTGCTTCAGCATCTATACTGGTTCCAGGCGGGTGGCTGAGACTCTGGTTAATTCTTCTTTCTGCCAGGAAATTAGAGTGACATGTGCCGGTCCAAATGCCTAACAGCTACTCTCTCATTGGTTCTCCATCTTTCCTTTCATCCTCTGCCTAATTTGCAACCTGTGAGAACCAGGAATTTTAAGTGGCTGTCACTCCAAGCTGGGAGATTGATAGTAAAGCAGTTGGAAATTCAAACCGAAGCACCAGGAGAGGGACTATTAGTTGAGTTTTAGAAACCTTTTGTTTTCACAGTGTGTCCATTCTCTATATTTCCTGTATATGTGATAGCTGTAGTAAAATTCCCTTCAACCTGGAGAGTTGGGATCCTTGGAATGTGTGCCACCCATTATTGCTTTAAATGGTCTGCATTTGCTGACCAATCTCACCAATCCTCTCAGCACCAAGAGTCCAGCCTTATGCCACATCCAGCTATCATTGTAGATCGGGTCATTCCATGTTTCATCAGAGCCCCTGAAGGAATAGTAAAGAATTTCCCTGTTTTTTTTTTGTTTTGTTTTTGAAATTCATTTTTATAGTGGGTTTAAGCTGATTCTCACTGCCATGTTTATGCAAGTCTAGACACACTTGATTCCCTTACGAAGAAATATCAATAAATAGGTTTTAAGATTCTTACTAGTCAGATATATTCCTCTGCGGGAAATATGAGGTTTTCAGTCTCTTTCACTGAGGAAGGTATAGGTCTTGTCTATTCCGTATTTGGTTTTTGGAATGGTACCTGTACTAATATCAAACTCTTGTTTTATGCATCCCCCCACCTCGCCTTCCATCTTAAGCACCCATAAGAGTGTTTTCTAAATGTGAGACTCTGTTCTCTTTCCTAACTCAGTTCATGTGTAGCCATGTTTACAGGATCTTCATAAGTGATATCTTATGATAAGTTTCTTTTTCTCTGTGACTTATTTCACTTAGAATCATCGTACCTTAATCCACTCATTTTGCTGCTACTGGCCTTATGACATTGATTTCATGGCTGAGGGATATTCCATCCTACGTAAGTAACACAATTTCTTGAACCATTTTTGTCTTTCCTGGGATATTTAATGTGTATCCAAGTTGAGGGTCTTTTAAGCAGTGCAGCCCTAAATTTTGGTGTGGCTCTGTCTTATTGATTTTCAATATTCCCAAGGTATATTCCCTACACTGGAAGTGACCTTGGCTCTGTAGCACTGTTGTTTACCTGTTTTAGGGAACACATTGCACTCCTCCAGAGAGGCAGTTGGCAATTTACATCCTGCCCATCAGCATAACTAGGCACCCTGTTCTCTAGGGCCTGTCTTGCCTTGCTGGTTTTTACACATTTTGTGGATGTCCCTTTTGACCGGTGGAAAGTGACACTTCTTTGTAGTGCAGATTTGCATTGCTCGCTTGCTTCCTTGGCCAAAAAGGGAATATGTGTTTCCTCCTGAATATATTCAGGAGAAAACGCATACATCCTTTTTGGCCAAGTGCATCATTGTCGAAGTTGTGACCCTCTTCCTGTGCTTTAAAGGCGATTCCAATGTACCTCTTGAAATCTGTTTCCTTCTCTTCTGGCTCCCTTTCATGTCTGCCTCGTTGCCTTCCGTCAACAGATTTTTGGACGATAGTTGCCCTTTATTACTCTGCCAGTTTGTGAATTGCTGTGCCCCTGAGCTCCATTTTTCAACTCTTTTTTTGTGAGCTGACCACAAGTCCAAAATTTTTGTTCAGGACCTATACTGGTTCTCAGCGGGTGGCTGAGACTTTGGTTAATTCTTCCTCCTGCCGGGAAATTAGAGTGACATGTGCCCGTCCAAATGCCTACCAGCTACTCTCTCATTGATTCTCCCTCTTCCCTTTCATCCTCTGCCAAATTGGCAACCTGTGCGAACCAGGAGTTTAAAGTGGCTGTCTCTCCAATTTCGGAGATTGATAGTTAAGCAGCTGGAAAGTCAAACTGGAGCACCAGGAGAGGGACTATTAGTTGAGTTTTGGAATCCTTTGAATTCACAGTGTGTACATTCTCTACGTTTCCCATACATGTTATAACTGTTTTGATATTCCCTTCTACCTGGAGATTTGGGACCCATGGAATTGGTGGAATGCATTATTGCTTTAAAGTGTCTGCATTTTCTCACCCAATCTCACCAATCCTCTCAGTCCCAAGTGACCAGCCTTATGTCTCATACAGCTGTCGTTTTAGATAGGGTAATTACAGGTTTCATCATAACACCTGAAGGAATTGTGTTAGAATTTCGCTGTTTTTCTTTTGTTTTGTTTTTGAAATTCATTTTTATAATGAGGTTGAGCTGATTTTCACTGACGTGTTTATGTCGGTCTAGACAGATTTGATTCCCTTACGGAGACATATTGATACATAGGTTTTAAGATTCTTACTAATCAGGGGCTTCCCTGATGGCTCAGTGCTTGAGAGTCTGCCTGCCGATGCAGGAGACATGGGTTCGTGCCCCAGTCTGGGAGGATCCCACATGCCGCGGAGCGGCTTGGCCCATGAGCCATGGCCATTGAGCCTGCGTGTCCGGAGCCTGTGCTCCACAACGGGAGATTCCACATCAGTGAGAGGCCCACATTCAGCAAAAAAAAAAAAAAAAAAAAAAAAAAAAAAAAAAAGATTCTTACTAATCAGATATATTCCTCTGCGGGGAATTGGGGTGTTGAGTCCCGTTCACTGAGGAAGGAGTAGGTCTTGTCTATTCTGTATTTGGATTATGGAACGGTACCTGTGCTAATATCAAACTCTGGTTTTGTGCATCTTCCCACCTTTCTTTCCCCTAAGCAGCCATAAGTATGTTTTCTAAATGTGAGACTCTGTTCTCTTTCCTAATTCAGTTCATGTTTAGCCATGTTTACATTTCCTTCATAAGTGATATCTTATGTCAGAATGCTCCATGGCTCTTTTCATCATAAAGCTCGATGATGCTCGTCATCACTATTATCCATGGTCTTCTCATCACAATGCTCCACGGTCTTGCCATCACATTGCTCCATGTCCTGATCATCACAGTGCTCCTTTACCTTTGTCATCACAATCCTCCATGACACTTGGCATCACAATGGACCGTGACATATGTCATCACATTGTTCCCTGACACCTGTCTTCACAATAATCCATGACGTTGTCATCACAATGTTCCATGCTCTTTTCATCACAATGCACCATGCCCACTGTCATCACAATAATCCATGAAATTTGTGAGACCAATGCTCCATGCCCCTGTCATCACAATGCTCCATGCCCTTGACATCACAATGCTCCATGACCCCTGTCATCACAATGCCCCATGACTCCATTCACCACAATGCTTCATGATCTTTGTCATCACAATGGTCAATGCCCTCGTCATCACAAGGCTCTGTGACCTGTGTCACCACAATGCTCCATGAACTTTTCATCACAATGCTCCATGACCCTTGTCATCACAATGCTCCATGCCTTTCTCAGCACAATACTCAATGACCCTTGTCATCACAATGCTCCATGCGCTTGTCAGCAAAATGCTCCACCAGCTTGTCATCACAATGCTGCATGCACTTCTCATCAAAATGATCCGTCACCACTGATATCACAATGTTCCATCACTAGTCATAACAATATTCCCTCACCCTTGTCATCACAATTTTCCGTGACCTCTGTCACCACAATACTACATGCCCTTATCATCACAGTGCTCCATGACCCCTGATATCACAATGCTCCATTAGCCATGTAATCAAAATGCTCCATGATCCTTTTCATCACAATGCTCCATGACCCCTGACCTCACAATGCTCCATAACACATGTCATCAAAATGCTCCATGACATTTGTCATCACAAAGCACCATGACCATTGGCATCACAATGCTCCATTCCAATGTCATCATAATGCTCCATGAACCCTCTCATCACATTGCTCCATGCATTTGTCATCCCAAATCTCCATGACTCTTGTAATCACAATGCTCGATGTCCTTCTCAACACAATGCTACATGCCCTTGTCATTACAATCCTGCATGATCTATGTATCACAGTGTTCCGTGCCCTTGTCATCACAGTGCTCCATGCCCACTCTCATCAAAATAATCCATGAAACTTTTCAGACCAATGCCCCATACCCTTGTCATCACAATGCTCCATTACCCCTGTCATAACAATGCTCCATGACCCCTGCTATCACAATGTTCCACGGCCTTTTCAACACAAGCCTCCATGACCCTTGTCATCAAAATGCTCCAAGACCCCTCTAATCACAATGCTCCATGCCCTTGTCATCACAATGCTCCAACACCCCTATAATCACAATGCTCCATGCCACTTTTCTTCTCAATGCTTCATGAACCATGTCATCACAATGCACCGTGCCCATCAACATAATATTTCATGCTATTGTCATCACAAGGAAATCAAAATGCTCAATGACCTCTGTCATCACAATGCTCCAAACCCTTCTGATCACAATGTTCCATAACACTTGTCATCACAATGCTCTATGACACTTGGCATCACAATGCTCCATGCCCTTGTCATCATAATGAGCCATGCCCACTGTCATCACAATAATCCATGAAACTTGTCAGACCAATGTTCCATGCCCCTTTTATCACAATGCTCCATGCCGTTGTCATCACAATGCTGCCTGACCCATGCCATCACAATGCTCCATGACTCCAATCATCACAATGCTTCATGACCTTTGTCATCACAATGATCCATGCCTTCGTCACACAAGGCTCTGCGACATTTGTCATCACAATGCTCCATGCACTTGTCATACAAATGCTCTCTCACCACATATATCACAATGTTCCATCACTAGTCATCACAATACTCCCTCACTCCGTCATCACCATGTTCCATGACCCCTGTCATCAAAATGCTACATGCCCATATCATCAAAATGCTACATGCCCATATCTTCACAATGCTCCCTGACCGCTGACATCACAATGTTCCATAACCCCTGTCACAAAATGATCCATGACACTTTTCATCACAATGCTCCATGACCCCTGACATCACAATGTTCCATAACCTCTGTCTTCAAAATGTTCCATGATACATTTCATCAGATTGCTCCATGACTCTGTCATCAGAATGCTCCATGAACTATTCATCACAATGCTCTGTGTCCCTTGTCATCACAAAGCTCCATGCAATTTTCAGCACAATGCTCCATGACATTTGTCATCACAATGCTCGATGCGCATGTAAGCAAAATGCTCCATAACCCATGTCATCACAATGCTCCCTGCACTTCTCATCACAATGCACCACACCGTTGTCATCAAAATGCTCCATGACTTTGTCATCACAAAGCTCCATGACCCTTGGCATCACAATGCTCCATTCCATTGTCATAAAAATGATCCATGAACCCTCTCATCACATTGCTCCATGCATTTGTCATCACAAATCTCCATGAGGCTTGTCATCACAACGCTCGATGCACTTCTCCTCACAATGCTCCATGCCCTTGTCATCACAAAGCTCCATGACGCATGTCATCAGAATGCTCCATGCCATTGTCATCAAAATACTTCACAAGCTTGTCATCAGAGTGCTGCATGACACTTGTCATCACAATTCTCCATGCACTTGTCAGTACAATGCTCCCTGACCCTTGTCATCACAATGCTCCAAGCGATTGTCATCACAATGCTCCATTACCTTTGTCATAAGACTCCTCCATGACACTTGTCATCACAATGCTCCATGCCCTTGTTATCACAATGCTCCATGACCCCTGTCATCACAATGCTCCGTGACTCCAGTCATCTCAATGCGTCTTGACCTTTGTCGTCACAATGGTACGTCCCCTCGTCATCACCAATCTCTGTGACATTTTTCACCACAATGCTCCATGAACTTTTCATCACAATGCTATTTGACCCTTGTCATCACAATGCTCTATGCCTTTCTCAGCACAATGCTCCATGACCCATGTCATCACAATGCACCATGTGCTTGTCATCACAGTACTCCACAATCTTTTCATCACAGTGCTCCATAAACCTTGTCATCACAATGCTCCATGCACTTCTCATCAAAATGATCTCTCACCACTGATATCACAATGTTACATCACTATTCATCACAATACTCCCTCACCCCTGTCATCACAATGTTCCATGACTCCTGTCATCACAATGCTCCATGCACTTATCATCACAATGTTCGATGACCACTGACATCACAATGTTCCATAACCCCTGTCATCAAAATGCTCCATGACCCTTTTCATCAAAATGCTCCAGGACCCCTGACAACACAATGTTCCATAAACACTTTCATCAAAATGTTCCATGACTCCTGTCATCACAATGCTACATGCACTTATCATCACAATATTCGATGACCCCTGACATCACAATGTTCCATAACCCCTGTCATCAAAATGCTCCATGACCCTTTTCATCAAAATGCTCCAGGACCCCTGACATCACAATGTTCCATAACCACTTTCATCAAAATGTTCCATGACACTTTTTATCAAATTTCTCCATGACCCTGTCATCACAATGCTCCCCGCCCTTCACAACAGAGTGCACCACACACTTGTCATCAAAATGCTCCATGACCTTTGTCATCACAAAGTTCCATGACCCTTGGCATCACAATGCTGCATGCCATTGTCATCACAATGCTCCATGAACCCTCTCATCACATTGCTCCATGGCCTTGTCATCACAAAGCTCCATGACGCTTGTCCTCACAATGCTCGATGTCCTTCTTATCACAATGCTCCATGCGCTGGTAATTACAATCCTGCATGACCCATGTATCTCAATATTCCGTGCCCTTGTCATCACAATGCTCCTTCCCCCTTTCATCACAATAATCCATGAAATTTTTCAGATGAATGCTCCATGCCCTTGTCATCACAATGCTCCATTACCCCTGTCATAACAATGCTCCATGACCCCTGCCATCACAATGTTCCACAGCCTTGTCATCACAAGGCTCCATGACCCTTTTCATCAAAATGCTCCACGGCCCCTGTAATCACAATGCTCCATGCCCTTGTCATCACAATGCTCCAAGACTGCTGTTATCACAATGCTCCATGCCCCTTTTCATCTCACTGCTCCATGAACCCTGTCATCAAAATGCACCATGCCCATCATCATAATGTTTCATGCTATTGTCATAACAATGAAATCAAAATGCTCTATGACCTCTGTCATCACAATGCTCTGAATCCTTCTGATCAAAATGTTCCATAACACTTATCATCACAACGCCCCATGACGCTCGTCATCACAATTATCCATGGTCTTCTCATCACAATGCTCCATTACATTTGTCATCACAATGCTCAATACCCTTGTCTTCACAATACTCCCTGACACTTGTCGTCACTATGCTCCTTGAACCCTGTCATGACAAGGCTCCAAGGCTTTTTCATCACAATGATCCATGCCCTTTTCATCACAGTGCTCCAAGACCCCTGTAATCACAATGCTCCATACCCTTGTCATCACAGTGCTCCGTGATGCATGTCATCAGAACGCTCCATGGCTTTCTCATCCCAGTGCTCCATGCCCTTGTCATCACAACGCTCCAAGACCCCTGTAATAACAATGCTCCATGCCCCTTTTCATCAGAATGCTCCATGAGACTTGTCATCACAAGGCTCCATGGTCTTCTTATCACAGTGCTCCAGTACCTTGTCATCACAATGCTCCATGACCCCTGTCATCACAATACTCCATGAACATTTTCAGCCCAATGCTCCATGAACTTCTCATCACAATGCTTCATGACCCCTGTCATCACAATGCTCCAGGACCACTGTCATCACAACGCTCCATGAACACTGACAACACAATGATCCAGGACTCTTGTGATCTAAATGCTCCATGACCCTTGTCATCACAATGATCCATGCCCTTGTCATCCCAATGCTCCATGACCACTCTAATCACAATGCTCCTTGAGGCTTGTCATCACAGTGCTCCATGAACCTTGTCATCACAATGCTCCATGCCTTTGTCAGCAAATGCTACATAATCTTGTCATCACAATGCTCCATGCACTTGTCATCACAATCCTCCATGACCCTTGGGATCACATTGCTTCATGCCCTTGTCATCTCTCTCTTGTCTTTGTGGTTTTTACAGATTTTCAGATATCCCTTTTTACCGGTGGAAAGTGACAATTCTTTGTAGTTTGGATTTGCATTGTGCGCTTGCTTGATTGGCCAAAAAGGGCGTATGCGTTTTCTCCTGAATATATTCAGGAGAAAAGTCATACGCCCTTTTTGGCCACGTGCATCATTGTCGAAGTTGTGATGCTTTTCCTGAGCTTTAAAGGTGATTCTAATTTACCTCTTGAAATATGTTTTGTGCAATTCTGCATCATTTTCAAGTCCACTTCTTTGCCTTTCCTCAACAGATTTTTGGAATTGAGTAGTTCTTTATAACTGCAGGTTTGTGAATTTTTGTGCCCCTGAGCTCCAATTTTGAAATCCCATTTTTGTAAGCTGACCGCAAATCCACAATATTGCTTCAGGACCTATACTGGTTCCAGGGGTGGCTATACTGGTTCCCTGCTGTTGGCTGAGGCTTTGGTTAATTCTTCTTCCTGAACGGGAAATTAGAGTGACATGTGCCCGTCCAAATGCCTTCATCTACTCTCTGATTGGTTATCCCTCTTCCCTTTCATCCTCTGCACAATTAGCAAACTGTTCGAACCAGGAGGTTATAGGGGTTGACTCTGCAAAGTTGGGAGATTGATAGTAAAGCAGTTGGAATGCCAAATTGGAGCACAAGGAGAGGAAAAATTAGGAGATTTTTAGAAACCTTTCGCCAAAACAGTGTGTTCATTCTCTAGGTTTCCCATACATGTTATAACTGTAGTGATATTCCCTTCTACCTGGAGATTTGGGACCCATGGAATGGTGGCATGCATTACTACTTTAAAGGGTCTGCATTTTCTCTCCCAATCTCACCAGTCCTCTCATTCCCCGGTGTCCAGCCTTATGTCTCAACCAGCTGTCTTTGCAGATAGGGTCATTCCAGGTTTCATCAGAACCCCTGAGGGAATTGTGTAAGAATTTCGCTGTTATTTTGTTTTGTTTTTGAAATTCATTTTTATAATGGGGTTGAACTGATTTTCTCGAACGTGTTTATGCCGGTCTAGACACAATTGATTCCCTTACAGAGACATATCAATACATAGGTTTTAAGATTTTTTACTAGTCAGATATATTCCTCTGCGTGGAATATGGGTGTTGAGTCCCGTTCACTGAGGAAAGTGTAGGTCTTGTCTATTCTGTATTTGGTTTATGGGATGGTACCTGTGCTAATATCAAACTCTGGTTTTAAGCATCACCCCACCTCTACTTTCCCCTTAAGCAGGCATAAGAGTGCTTTCTAAATGTGAGACACTGTTCTCTTTCCTAATTCAGTTCATGTGTTGTGATGTTGACATTACCTCTATAAGTGATATCTTATGATTAGATTCTTTTTCTGTGTGACTTATTGCACTTAGAATCATCGTACCTTAATCCACTCATTATGCTGCTACTGGCCTTATGGCATTGATATCATGTCTGAGTGATATTCCGTTTTACAAAATTACCACAAGTTCTTTATGCATTTCTCTTTTTCCTGGGATATTTTATGTGTACCGAAGTGGAGGTTCTTGTATGCAGAGCAGCCCTAAATTTTGGGGTGCCTGTGTCTTGTTGATATTTAGTCTTCCCAAGTCATATGCCCATGAGTTGAAGTCCCCTTTGCTCGGGGGCTTTGTATTTTAGATGTTTTAGGAAACAGCATACACTTCTTCAGAGTGGCTCTTGGATATTTATACCCCACCCATCAGCTTGACCAGGCTCCGTGTTCTCCATGGCCTCTCCTGCATTTCTGGTTTGTACACATTTTTTGGATGGCCTTTCTGAGCAGTGGAAATTGAGACTTCTTTGTTGAGCGGACTTGCATTTCCCGATTGCTTGGTTGCCCAAAAACTCTGTGTTTTTTTCCTGAAGATATTCACGGAAAAAACGCATACACCCTTTTGCCCAACTGCATCATTTTAGAAATTCTGCTGCTTTTCATATGCTTTAACTGTGAGTACAATCTACCTTTTGAAATCTGTTTCTTGCAATTCTGCCGCTCATTCAGATCCTCTTCGTTGCCTTACCTGAGTATATTTTTGGACGTTGGTTATCAATTATATCTTTGTAGGTCTTTGAATTGTCTGCTCCTGAGCTCCATTTTTCAACTCGCATTTTTTGTGAGCTGGCCGCCAAACCATTGTATTGCTTCCAGCCCTATTCTGGTTCTGTGGAGGCAGGCTGTGCCTTTGGTTAATTCTTCTTCCTAATGGGAAATTAGAGTGATATGTGCCTGTCAAAACTCCTACTGCTAGTCTCTCATTGGTTCCCCCTCATCCCGTTTATCCTCTGCAGAAATTGCAAACTGTGTGAAACAGGAGGTTAAAGGTGCTGATTCTCCAAGTAGGGAGATTGTTAGTAATGTGGCTGGAATGGCGAACCCGAGCACCAGGAGATCAAAAATGAGGTGCATTTTAGACACCTTTCCTGAGCACACGGTGTACGTACATCTTGGTTTTCCAGGCATGTTTTCGCTGTCAGAAGATTCCCTTGAACCCGCAGATTTGGGACCCATGGAATGGGTACCAGGCAGTATTACTTTAAAAGGTGTGCATTTCCTCACCCAGCCTATTTAACATCTCTTAGCGTGCATAGCTTCCAGCCTTATATATCATCCTGCTGTGGGTCTACATGTGTTCAATCCATGTTACATCATAGCCCTTCAACAAAATTTGTAAGAATTTTTGTCTGTCTCACTGTTTTTATACATATTTTTAAATTTATTTTTATATTGGTTACAGCTGATTTTCAAAGCTCTGTTTTTTGCTGCTGTGCATCCACTTTATTCATGTACTGTGAGACAACAATAAATTCTTTTTCAGATGCTTACCAGTCATATGTATTATTTTCCAGTGACTTGAGTGGGTTGAGTGCAGTTCTTTGAGGTACCGTGTAGGCCTTGTCAGTTATTCAATTTGGTACTTGGAATGGTATCTTTGCTAATTTCAAACTCCTGGATAATACCTCACCCTTCCCCACCTTTCCCATTTAGCAGCCTTATGTCTATTTTCTACATATATGACTATGTTTCTGTTTTGTAATTTATTTCATGTGTAGCCATTTTTGATTCCACCTTTAAGTGACATCTTATGATATGTGTATTTTTCTTTCTGACATAGGTCACTTAGAATGATCGTATGTATCTCCTACAGAGTTGTTACAACTGGCCTTATTTCATTGATTTCTGGATGAGTAATGTTCCACTCTACATAAGTACCCCATCTATTTTATCCATTTTATCCTTCCAGGGACATTTAGGTTATATCCAATTTGAGGCCCTTTTTAACAGAGAGGTGGTAAACGTGGGGGTGCCTGTTTCTTGTCGATTTTTGTTTTTCCCAAGGGATACGCCCATGAGTACAAGTGCCCTATGCTCTGTAGCTCATTTTTTAGCTGTTTTAGCAAACACAATACACTTCTCCAGAGTGGCCGTTGGCAAATTACATTTCCACTATCAGCCTCACAGGGCTCCCTTTTCTCCTCACCCTGTCCTGCATTTCGGGTGTTTACACTTTATGTGGATGGCCCTTCTGACTGATGTGAAGTGATACATTTTGTAGTATTGATTTCCAGTGCCCACCTGTTTGGTTGGATAAAAAGTGTGTATGGCCTTTACTTGAATATATTCAGAAAAAATGCATACGCCCTTTTTCGCCGACTGCATCATTGGCGATGTTCAGTCCCTTTTCTTTTGCTTTAATGGGGAGTCCTTTCCACCTCTTCAAATCTGTTTCCTGCCACTTTCCCTTGCTTACAAGTCCTTTTCTGTGACTTACCTCAAGACATTTTTTGACGATAGATATTTTCAACTCTGCAGTTTCATGAATTTTAGTGCCCCTGAGTTTCATTTTTCAACTTGTGTTTTTGGAAACTGGACACAAAACAGCGGGATTTCCTCTAGCCCTATTCTGTTTCCGTGGGCAATTCTAGCCTTTGATGAATTTGTCTTCCGGATTGGAAATTAATGTGGCATGTGCCTGTCCAAAAACCTAGGACTTGTCTCTAAATTTTTCTCATCCTTCCGCTTCATCCTCTGGACAAATTCCAAACTGTGTGCAAGAGGATGTTGACGGTGCAGATATCTCCAATGTAGGAGATTGTTAGGAAAGATGCTGGAGGGGTGAACCCGAGCACCAGGCGATGAGGAGATGAGGTGCCTTTTCCAAACTGTTTCCGATCAAACGGTGTACCATCCTCTAGGTGTGACAGGCATGTTTTAGCCGTAGGAATGGTCCCGTGCATGTAAGGAGAACACCAGGGAGTTTTCCCAATCAGTGCCTCACTGAACCCCAAACTGGGGAATTTTTAAGCTATGGCTACATATATGTCCACTAAGGGCATTGGGAAATAGGCAGAGTCCAAACTTTAGATGATTGAAATCTTCAGAGTCAGAAGTGCTCACCATCGGCCTTGCTTAGGTTACATTTTATCTGTCATTGATAGATGATGTCAATAAAAATATCTATTCTTTTTCAGATTATTTCCCCTTATAGATTATTGCAAAATATTCAGTGTAGTTCCCTGTGCTATACAGTAGTTCCTTGTTGATGATCTGTTTTATACATAGCAGTGTGTATGTGTTAATCCCAAACTGTTAATTTATCCCTTCTCCTACCTTTCCCCTTTGGTAATAATAAATTATAAGATTTTATACTTCTCAGAAATGGGGAATCTGAAAGAGAGGTATCATTTTCAATGGAAAAACATTCAAAACAAGATTAAAGCTTCAGCCAAGAGTATTCGATGTACATCCTTGGGAATAAATCACTTCATTTATCTAATGTTGACCTGACAAATAAGACAGACGTCTTCACTAAACTTGCTTATAATAAAGTGATGGAAATATCAGATGTAAGTCTTAGAAACATCTTATTTTACCCGAGCCTTATACCCTGCTCTAGGTTGACTACAGTTTGGCTCACACATCTGTTCATTGAAGTTACAATGTTCTCAATTTCTGTTACTGATCCTCCAGAGTGGACCCCAACAGGAGTCCCCGTGCCCAGTGTCATTGGAGCCAACAGATCAAGACTGAGTTTGGTTCAGAAGCAAAGGAAACTTTATATTTTGAAAACAGAATGGAGAGGTGAGAGCGTGCACTCCCCCACGGGCTGTGGGGTGGGCTGCTGTGTAGGGATCCCAGCAGCGTCAGCGGGAGGGAGGGGCTGGAGCTCTCGAGGGCTGGGTTGGCTGCTGCTCAGGCTCTATGTCGCAGAGTCTGCATGGGACCCCGCTAGCTGAGGTGTCGACCCAGCCATTCTGCTCTAGGAAATCGGGACTGAAGTTCCGGGTGTGGAACCTCTGCATGCGGAACCCTAGGAGCACATGAAATTAGACAAAGCACAAAGGAAAAACAGGTTAGACTTTATTTTGTTGCCCTGATTCTCCTTTTATCTCCCAGGAATTTTTAATGAACGTTGCTGGAGACGAACACCTCCTCTGCTTTTTGTCCCGTTCCTCATTCTTGGGGTGCTCAGGGTGCAGACACCTCTTTTGTAACTGCTTCATGCTGAGGTGGGAGCCCTCATACACGGGGGAAGGGGCAAAACTTCTCCCCAGGAGCCTCCAGGTGAGGTTGATTGTCCCAAGGCCTCCTGCCTCACTGCTCGTCCACATGAGCACCAGCATTGGAAGTGTTATAGATTCTAATGACTTGTAAGGGTCCAGGAAAGAGATGCACAGAGATGCTGCTGTGGCAGGTTTCACCCCACCCCACATTTGTTCGGTGACCTTAGGCTGACGGATTTGCCAGCCTAGATTCTCTGACCAGTAGTCTGTGCTTTCTTTAATTAGGTCCCTGAATTAATGTACAAACAGCACCATGTGTCAAAGCCCTGCCCGCTCAACTCCCAGACAGTCCAGGGTCGGTGGTGATTCAGGACCATGACGTCCACTGAGTCAACGGCCTTTTGAAGTAGCCAGCAGTCCAGCCAGTCATATTGGCCACCATCACCGTGGTGTCTGTAGGGTTTTCTATGGTGAAATCTTGATATATGTTTCCTCCGCCAAGCTTGTTATCTCCTGTCTGTGTGCAGTAAGTCCTGCAAGCAGTAGTCTGCTCTTTCGGGGCACAGACTTGTTTTCTGAGAGAAACTCCAGGTCAAGTGATGGTCACACGAGTCATCTTGGGGGCCCATTGCCCCCGTTTGTCTCTCTGGAGGTTGGAGTTGGAGGGCCTCCTCACTCGAGGTCAGTGTGTCCGCAGCGAGACCCCTGCAACTTCAGGGCATGATGGGTGGTTAGGATCACCACGTGGGGTTCTTTTCCCTTAGGAGGGAGCTGGCCTTGCGGGCTGCTGATTTCCAGCTTTTTAGATACCCCAGTATCCTGGCCTGATGGGGCAGTGGGCAAAGCCCTTGGTGACCATAGTTTATCATACCTGAAGGGCATTCTTGTGTTGCTCCATTTCAAGTGGTCCCAGTTTTTGCACTAAGGCTCCAAGGGCGATTAACCTTTGACCGGGTATGTAAAGGTCAAAGGGTTTAGCTAAATTAGGGAGTTCCTGGGCAAGAGTCTGAATTGACTGCTCTTTCCAATCTTGAAAGGCTGCTTCTGGATTCTATTCAAAAGGATCATCATCTTTTCGTGTCACTGTTTCATGTAGAGGCCCAGCTATTAGACTGTAGTTATGGATCCAGATGCATAAAACCTTGGCCTCCCCAGGAACCCCTAAGCTGTCTTCTAGTTTTAGAAGAGGTAAGGCTGCAAATGGCTTCTTCCCTATCCTGGGATGCGTTTCTCTGAATATCTGTGAGAATGAAGCCCAGGCATGTCGCCTTAGCCTGGGATATTTGAGCCTTTTTCTTGGACACCTTCTATCCTTTCTTGGCTAGGTAATTCAGAGGCGTCTTTAGTAGGCCTGGCGATCAGAATGTCATCTGCATATTGAAGGAGGGTTCCCTTTTACAGAGGTAGAACTTTTAGGTGTTTAGAGGACATTTCCCCAATGATGGTGTGGGGATTTTTGAACCATTGGGGCAGGACGGCCCAGCATTATTGCTTTTGTTGCATGTTGTGTCCTGCCACTCACAAGCCAAAAGTTCTTGTGACTCTGAGATGAATGGAATACAGAAGAAGGCATCATTGAAGTCTAATACAGAATGCCATGGCCTGGTGGATGGCAGAATGACCAGCAGGGTGTAGGAAATAGGAGCTACTCGATGTATATCCTCGGTGGCTTCACTGACTGTCCTGGTATATATTACCAGGTCTCCAGCAGCCCATGGGGCTCTCGTGGTCAGGCCAATCCCAGGATATGGAGCTCACCTGGGCTGCGCCGCCCACCCCACAGCCCACGGGGCTCTCGTGGTCAAGTCCCTCCCAGGGTATGGAGCTCACCTGTGCAGCTACCCAGCAGCCCATGGGGCTCTCCTAGTCAGGCCCTTCTCAGGATACAGAGCTCCCCTGGGCAGGTACCCCAGCAGGGCTGGACACACAGTAGCTGTGCACATAGCCCACCTTGCAGAGAACCCCCAGCTCACCTGTCGCTCACAGCTGACACAGAAAACCTCAGAGCAGGACTTGAACTAACAAACAGCAGCTCTGACAGGTCTGTGACCCTGGGTGTCACTCTGTGCAGCCTCTCTCTGCCTGGTCTTCCAGACATTTCCACTGCAGCCAGGGCACCAGGACTCTGTCTCCACCCACCATCACTCCTCTCCCTGACTCCTGGGTTCCTCTCATTAGGATAGGGTCTTCTTGAAGTTGTTTTCCACTCAAAGACCAGATAAAATGATAAGAAAACAAGGCGCAGCTGCAGCCCCTTGTCTATCCTGACTCTCAGGAGCCCTCACCTGTTCCTTGGGCCTGGCCCATTTAGCAAGTTTCATTTTCTGCTACTGTGAGCCCCTGAGGGGTGAGGATTGGCTGATTTGGGCAGCCTGACACTGCCTGCCAGCACTCCCCAGGTGTGCCTGGGTTGAGGTCAATATAAAGACCTCTCCAGTAAGCAAGACCCCCTGTTGCTGTGCCTGGCTCCATATTCTCTGCCCCGTCAGCAGTGCCGGGGCTGGGGTGGTGGGAGGGAGTGAGGGGCCGTGGCTTTGTGGGTGGCCCAGTTTGAGGGGCGCTCTGATGGAAATTCTGCAGGAGTTGCCAGGCTGCCACCTGCTAAAGAAGAGGATGTGTCACCCATACCTGCCGCTGGAATTTCTCCCCAGGCAGGGGTGAGGAAGTAAAAAAGCAGTGGGGGCCGTGGCAGGGGGGTATCTCAGGCAGGGAAATGGAAAGCTTCCAGAAGAGCATCTGGGGCCAGGACCATCCTGGCTGGCCTGCAGGTACCAAGTCGGCCTACGTGCTGTCGATTGTGTGACTCCACAGCCCTTCCTCTAGGCTTGCAAGTTCTTGTACATATTCAGGTGTTTTACCTGGAAAGGGTGGGAAGAGTTCAGCTGCAGCAGGACTGGGGCTCAGCTCACATTTACTCACAGATGCCTCGACACAGTACCCCAGTTTGCAATGAGGATGCTCCTTGTTGGGGGGAGCACTGCTAACTGCATGGGAGACGATTTCCCACCTCTGACCAACTTAAGAATTTTTACCACTGGAGCAAGTGCCCTGATACAATTTTCCTCTGTATAACTGGTAGGTTCTGTTTTTTTCTTTTTTTCTTTTTTTCTTTTTGGTTCAAGGTAGATTTTATTTATTCCTCTTTTTTTTTTTAATTTACAGATATAAACATGGAAATAATGCATTAATATAAAGAGGTCTATATGAAGGGAAAAACATTTTTCTGTTTTTTTTATTAAATGTTATTTATTTATTTTTAATTTTTTAAAATTTATTTATTTCTTTTATACAGCAGGTTCTTATTGGATATCTATTTTATACATATAAGTGTGCACATGTGAATCCCAGTCTCCCAATTCATCCCACCACCACCCTCACATGGCATTCACCCCTTGGTGTCCATATGTTTGTTCTCTACATCTGTGTCTCTATCTCTGCCCTGCAAACCGGTTCACCTATACCATTTTTCTAGTTTCCACATATATGCATTAATATACAATATTTGTTTTTCTCTTTCTGACTTACTTCACTCTGTATGACAGTCTCTAGATCCATCAAGGTCTCTACAAATGACCCAATTTCATTCCTATGTATGGCTGAGTAATATTCCATTGTATATATGTACCACATCTTTATGCATTCGTCTGTCTGTGGGCACTTAGGTTGCTTTCATTACCTGGCTATTGTAAATAGTGCTGCAATGAACATTGTGGTGAATGTGTCTTTTTGATTTATGCTTTTCTCTGGGTATATGCCCAGTAGTGTGATTGCTGCATTATATGGTAATTCTATTTTTAGTTTTTAAAGGAACCTCCATACTGTTCTCCATAGAGATTGTATTGATTTACATTCCCAACAATAGTGGAAGAAGATTCCTTTTCTCCACACCCTCTCCAGCATTTGTTGTTTGTAGATTTTCTGATGATGCCCATTCTAACAGGTGTGATGTGATACCTCATTGTAGTTTCGATTTCCATTTCTCTAATAATTAGAGATGTTGAGCAGATTTTCATGTGTGTCTTGGCCATCTTATGTCTTCTTGGAATAAATGTCTATTTAGATCTTCTTCCATTTTTGTATTGGGTGGTTTGTTTTATTAATATTGAGCTGCATGAGCTGTTTATATATATTGGAGATTAAGCAACTGTCCATTGATTTGTTTGCAAATATTTTCTGCCATTCTGAGGGTTGTCTTTTCGTCTTGTTTGTAGTTTCCTTTGCTTTGCAAAAGCTTTTACGTTTCATTAGGTTCCAGCTGCTTAGATTTCTTTTTTATTTCATTAGTATAGGAGGTGGATCAAAAAAGATCTTTCTGTGATTTACGTCAGAGTATTCTTCGTAAGTTTTTCTCACAGAGTTTTATACTGTCCAGTCTTACATTAAGGTCTCTAATCAATTTTGAATATATGTTTATGGATGGTGTTGGGGAGTGTTCTAATTTCATTTTTTTACATGTAGCTGTCCATATTTCCCAGCACCACTGATTGAAGAGACTGTCTTATCTCCATTGTATAGTCTTGCCTCCTTTGTCATAGATTAGTTGACCATAGGTGTGTAGGTTTATCCCTGGGCTTTCTTTTTTTTTTTCCTTTTACACGTTTATTGGAGTATAATTGCTTTACAATGGAGTGTTTGTTTCTGCTGTATAACAAAGTGAATCAGCTATACATATACAAATGTCACCAGATCGCCTCCCTCTTGCATCTCCCTCCCACACTCCATATCCCACCTCTTTAGGTGGTCACAAAGCACCAAGCTGATCTCCCTCTTCTATGTCGCAGCATCCCAGTAGCTATCAGTGTTACATTTGGTAATGTATTTATGTCCATGCCACTCTCTCACTTCGTCCCAGCTTACCCATACCCTTTCCGATGTCCTCAAGTCCTTTCTCTACTTCTGTGTCCTTAATCCTGTCCTGCCAGTAAGTTCTTCAAAATCTTTTTTTTTTTCTTCATTAGATTCCGTATATCTCTGTTAACATACAGTATTTGTTTTTCTCTTTCTGACTTACTTCACTTTGTAGGACAGATTCTAATTCCATCCACCTCAGTACAAATAAGTCAGTTTTGCTTCTTTTTATGTCTGAGTAATATTCCATTGTATATATGTGCCAGATCTTCTTTATCCATTCATCTGTCGATGGACACTTAGGTTGCTTCCATGTCCTGGCTATTGTAAATAGAGCTGAAATGAACATTTTCGTACATAACTCTTTTTGAATTATGGTTTTCACAAGGCAAATGCCCAGTAGTTGGATTGTTGTGTCGTATGGTACTTCTATTGTAAGTTATTTAAAGAAACCTCCGTACTGTTCTCCCTAGTGCCCATATCAATTTACATTCCCACCCACAGTGCAAGTGTGTTCCCTTTTCTCCAATAAAGGCCTCTCCAGCATTTATTGTTTTGTAGATTTTTTTTGATGATTGCCACTCTGACTGCTGTGAGGTGATACCTCACAGTAGTTTTGATTTGCATTTCTCTAATGATTAGTGATGTTCAGCATCCTTTCATGTGTTTCTTGGTAATCTGTATATCTTCTTTGGAGAAATGTCTATTTAGGTCTTCTGCCCGATTTTGGATTGTGTTGTTTGTTTTTGTGATATTGAGCTACATGAGGTGCTTGTAAAGTTTGGAGATTAATCCTTTGTCAATTGCTTCATTTGAAAATATTTTCTCTCATTCTGAGGGTTGTTTTTGCATCTTGTTTATGTTTTCTTGTACTGTGTAAAAGCTTTTAAGTTTCATTAGGTCCCATTTGTTGATTTCTGTTTTTATTTCCATTTCTCTAGGAGGTGGGTCAAAAAGGATCTTGCTGTGATTTATGTCATAGAGTGTTCTGCCTATGGTTTCCTCTAAGTGTTTTATAGTGTCTGGTCTTATATTTAGATCTCTAATCAATTTAGAGTTTATTTTTGTGTATGGTGTTATGGAGTGTTCTAATTTCATTCTTTTATGTGTAGGTGTCCAGTTTTCCAAGCACCAATTACTGAAGAGACTGTCTTTTCTCCATTGTATATCCTTAGCTCCTTTGTCATAGATGAGATAGCCATAGGTATGTAGGTTTATCTCTGGGCTTTCTGTCCTGTTCCATTGAACTGTGTTTATGCCAATCTACATACACTTGATTCCATTATGGAGACATATAAATTCATAGGTTTCAAGATTTTTACCAGTCAGATATATTCCTCTTCAGTGAATAGGGTGTTTTGTGTCCAGTTCATTGAGAAAGGAGTAGGTCTTGTCTATTAGATATTTGTTATATGGAATGGTATCTGTGCTAATTTCAAATTCTGATTTTATGCATCACCCCACGTCACCTTTCCCCTTAAGGAGGCATAAGTGTTTTTTCTAAATGTGTAACTCTGTTCTCTTTTGAAATTCAGTTCATGTGTAGCCATGTTTACATTGCGTCTATAAGTGATATATTACAATAAGTTTCTTTTTCTTTGTGGCTCATTCCACTTAGCATCATCGTTCCTAAAGCCACTCATTATGCTGCTATTGGCCTTATGACATTGATTTTATGTCTGAGTGACATTCCATTGTATATAAGTACCACAACATCTTTATCCATTATTTTTTTTTCCTTTCCTGGGGTATTTAAAGTGTATCGAAGTTGAGCTTCTTGTAAACAGAGCAGCCCTAAACTTTGGGGTGGCTGTGTGTTGTGGATTTTCAGTTTTCCCAAAATACACGCCCTTGAGGGGAAGTGTGCTATGCTCTGTACCTCTGTTTTAGAAAACAACATACAGTTCTCCAGAGAGGCTGTTGACAATTTACATTCTGTCCATCGGCGTAACCAGGCTCCCTTTTCTCCATGGCCTGTCCTGTATTTGTGGTTTTTACACTATTTGCGGATGGCCCTTTTGACCGGAGGTAAGTGACACTTCTATGTAGTGTGGATTTGCAATGCCTGATGGCTTGCTTGGCCAAAAAGGGCGTATGCATTTTTTCCCCAACATATTCAAGAAAATACACATACTCCCTTTTTGGCCAAGGACATCATTGTCGAAGTTCTGTCGCTTTTCATGTGCTTTAAAGACGACTCCAATCTACCTCTTGAAATCTGTTTCCTTAAATTCTGCCTTGCATTCAAATCCTCTTCACTGCCTTACCTCAATATATTTCTGGATGATAGTTGTCCCTTATAACTCTGCAAGTTTGTGAATTGCTGTGCCCCTGATTTCCATTTTTCAACTCGCCTATTTGTGAGCTGGCTGTAATACTGCAGGATGGCTTTAGGCCCAAGTCTGGTTCCGGGGCTGCAGGCTGAGCCTTTGGTTAATTCTTCTTCCTGAGGTGAAACTAGAGAGACATGTGCCCATCCAAACAGCTACAGCTAATCTCTCATTTGTTTCCCCTCTTCCTGTTCATCCTCTGCACAATTTGCAAACTGTGCATAACAGGAGGGTCAATCCGCTGACACTCCAAGTGGGGAGATTTTCAGTAATGCGGATGGAATGGCGAAGCCGAGCACGACGAAAGGAAAACTGAGGTACCTTTTAGAAAACTTTCCCGATTTCACAGTGTACCAACCACTGGGTTTCCCAGGCATTTTTAACTGTAGGAAGATTCCCTTAAACCTGGAGAGTTGGGACCACTAGAATAGGTAGCACAAAGTATTGCTCTAAGTGGTGTTCTTTTGCTCACACAACCTCAGCAATCTTGTCAGCTCCAAGTGTCCAGTCTTATGTCTCATCCAGAGGTGGGTGTAAAGTTGGTCAATCCACGTTGCATCACAGGCCCTGAACGTAATTTTTAAGAATTTCTCTCTGTTTCACTGTTTTTGCATTTTGCTTTTGAAATTTATTTTTATACGGGGGGGTTAGCTGAATTTCAGTCCAGTGTTCATGCCGTTATACACAGACATGATTCCTTTATGGAGACATGAGTATACATATGTTTTAAAATTCTTAAAGTCAGATATATTCCTATGCAATGAATAGGGGGTGTTGAGTCCAGTTCATTGTGCTGGGAGTAGGTGTTGTCTATTACATACTTGGTTTATGTATTGGTATCTGTGCTAATTTAAAACTGTGATTTTATGCATTACCCCACCTCTCCTTTCCCCTTAAGCAGGTAGAAGAATGTTTTCTAAATGTGTGACTCTGTTGTGTTTGTAATTCAGTTCATGTGTAGCCATGCGTACATTCCCGCTATGAGTCATATCTTATGATAAGATTCGTTACTCTGTACTCTTACCTAACTCAGTTCATGTGTAGCCAT
This sequence comes from Hyperoodon ampullatus, assembly GCF_949752795.1. Classification (NCBI taxonomy): domain Eukaryota; kingdom Metazoa; phylum Chordata; class Mammalia; order Artiodactyla; family Ziphiidae; genus Hyperoodon; species Hyperoodon ampullatus. Next base: position 492,915 of record NW_027641089.1, read on the forward strand.
GTTTACAGGACCTTCATAAGTGATATCTTATGATAAGTTTCTTTTTCTCTGTGACTTATTTCACTTAGAATCATCGTACCTGAATCCACTCATTTTGCTGCTACTGGCCTTATGACATTGATTTCATGGCTGAGGGATATTCCATCGTACATAAGTACCACAATTTCTTGAACCATTTTTGTCTTTCCTGAGATATTTAAGGTGTACCCAAGTTGAGGTTCTTGTAAGCAGAGCAGCCCTAAATTTTGCGGTGGCTCTGTCTTATTGATTTTCAGTTTTCCAAAGGTATATTCCATAGACTGGAAGTGCCCTCGGCTCTGTAGCTCTGTTTTTTACTTGTTTTAGGGAACACAATGCACTCTTCCAGAGAGGCAGTTGGCAATTTACATGCAGCCCATCAGCATACCTAGGATCCCTGTTCTACAGGGCATGTCTTGCCTTTCTGGTATTTACACATTTTGCGATGTCCGTTTTGACTGGTGGGTACTGATACTTCTTTGTAGTGCAGATTTGCATTGCCCGCTTGCTTGCTTGGCCATATAGGGCGTATGCATTTTCTCCTGAATATATTCAGGAGAAAACGCATACACCCTTTTTGGCCAAGTGCATCATTGTCGAAGTTGTGCGCCTCTTGTGGTGCTTAAAAGGCGATTGCAATGTACCTCTTTAAATCTGTTTCCTGCATTTCTGGCTCTCTTTCAAGTCCGCCTCGTTGCCTTCCCTCAACAGATTTTTGGACGATAGTTGTCCTTTATTACTCTTCCAGTTTGTGAATTGCTGTGCCCCTGAGATCGATTTTTCAACTCGTTTTTGGTGAGCTGACCACAAGTCCAAAATTTTGGTTCAGTACCTATACTGGTTCCCGGCGGGTGGCTGAGAATTTGGTTAATTCTTCTTCCGGCCAGGAAATTAGAGTGTCATGTGCCAGTCCAAATGCCTAACAGAAACTCTCTCATTGGTTCTCCCTCTTCCCTTTCATCCTCTGCCAAATTGGCAACTTGTGCTAACCAGGAGGTTAAAGGGTCTGTCTCTCCAAGTTGGGAGATTGCTAGTGAAGCAGTTGGAAATTCAAACCGGAGCACCAGGTGAGGGACTATTTGTTGAGTTTCAGAAACCTTTCGTATTCACAGTGTGTTCATTCTCTAGGTTTCCCATACATGTTATAGCTGTAGTAATATTCCCTTAAACCTGGAGATTTGGGTCCCTAGGAATGTGTGCCACGCATTATTGCTTTAAATGGTCTGCATTTGCTCACCGAATCTCACCAATCCTCTCAGTCCCAAGAGTCCAGCCTTATGCCCATCCAGCTGTCGTTGTAGATAGGGTCATTGCAGGTTTCATCAGAGCCCCTGAAGGAATTGTAAAGAATTTCCCTGTTTTTTTTGTTATGTTTTAGACTTTCCTTTTTATAATGAGTTTGAGCCGATTCTCACTGCCATGTTTATGCCACTCTAGACACACTTGTTTCCCTTACGGAGACATATCAATACATAGGTTTTAAGATTCTTACTAGTCAGATATACTCCTCTGTGGGAAATATGGGGTTTTGAGTCCCTTTCACTGAGGAAGGTGTAGGTCTTGTCTATTCCGTAGTTCGTTTTTGGAACGGTACCTGTACTAATATCAAACTCTGGTTTTATGCATCACCCCACCTCTAGTTCCCCCTTAAGCAGGCATAAGGGTGTTTTCTACATGTGAGACTCTGTTCTCTTTCCTAACTCGGTTCATGTGTAGCCATGTTCACAGGACCTTCATAAGTGATATCTTATGATAAGTTTCTTTTTCTCTGTGACTTATTTCACTTAGAATCATCGTAACTGAATCCACTCATTTTGCTGCTACTGGCCTTATGACATTGAATTCGTGGATGAGGGATATTCCATCGTACATAAGTAACACAATTTATTGAACCATTTTTGTCTTTCCTGGGATATTTAAGGTGTACCCAGGGTGAGCTTCTTGTAAGAGGTGCAGCCCTAAATTTTGGGGTGGCTCTGTCTTATTGATTTTCAGTTTTCCCAAGGTATATTCCCTAGACTGGAAGTGCCCTTGGCTCTGTAGCTCTGTTGTTTACTTGTTTGAAGGAACACAATGCACTCCTCCAGAGAGGCAGTTGGCAATTTACATCCGTCCCATCAGCATAACTAGGCTCCCTCTTCTCCAGGGCCTGTCTTGCCTTTCTGGTTTTTACACATTTTGCGGATGTCTCTTTTGACCGGTGGGAAGTGATACTTCTTTGTAGTGCAGATTTGCATTGCCCGCTTGCTTGCTTGGCCAAAAAGGGCGTATGCTTTTTCTCCTGAATATATTCAGGAGAAAACGCATACGCCCTTTTTGGCCAAGTGCATCATTGTCGAAGTTGTGCCCCTCTTCCTGTGCTTTAAATGTGATTCCAATGTACCTCTTTAAATCTGTTTCGTGCATTTCTGGCTCGCTTTCAAGTCCGCCTCGTTGCCTTCCCTCAACAGATATTTGGACGATAGTTTTCCTTTATTACTCTGCCCTTTTGTGAATTGCTGTGCCCATGAGCCCAATTTTTCAACGTTTTTTGTGAGCTGATCGCAAGTACATAATTTTGGTTCAGGACCTCTACTGGTTCCCGGCGGGTGGCTGAGACTTTGGCTAATACTTCTTCCTGCCAGGAAATTAGAGTGACTAATGCCGGTCAAAATGCCTAACAGCTACTCTCTCATTGGTTATCCATATTCCCTTTCATCCTCCACTAAATTGGCAACATGTGAGAACCAGGAGGTTAAAGGGGGGGCTGTCTCTCCAAGTAGGGAGATTGAAAGTAAAGCATTTGGAAATTCAAATCGGAACACCAGGAAAGGGACTATTAGTTGAGTTTTAGAAACCTTTCGTATTCACAGTGTGTCCATTCTCTAGGTTTCCCGTACATGTTATAGCTGTAGTAATATTCCCTTCAACCTGGAGAGTTGGGACCCGTGGAATGTGTGCCACACAGCATTGCTTTAAATGGTCTGCATTTGCTCACCGTATCTCACCAATCCTCTCAGTCCCAAGTGTCCGGCCTTATGCCACATCCAGCTTTCTTTGTAGATAGGTCATTCCAGGTTTCAGCAGAGCCCCTGAAGGAATTGTAAAGAATTTCCCTGTTTTTGTGTTTTGTTGTTGAAATTCCTTTTGATAGTGGGTTTGAGCTGATTCTCACTGCCATGTTTATGCCAGTTAGGACACACTTGATTCCCTTACGGAGACATATCAATACATAGGTTTTAAAATTCTTACTAGTCAGATATATTCCTCGGCAGGAAATATTGGGTTTTGACTCCCTTTTACTGAGTATGGTGTAAGTCTTGTCTATTCCGTATTTGGTTTTTGGAACGGTACATGTACTAATATCAAACTCAGGTTTTATGCATCACCCCACCTTTCCTTCCCCCTTAAGCAGGAATAAGAATATTTTCTAAATGTGAGACTCTGTTCTCTTTCCTAACGCAGTTCATGTGTAGCCATGTTTAGAAGACCTTCATAAGTGATATCTTATGATAAGTTTCTATTTCACTGTGACTTATTTCACTTAGAATCATCGTACCTGAATCCACTCATTTTGCTGCTACTGGCCTTTGGACATTGATTTCATGGCTGAGGGATATTCCATCGTACTGAAATACCACAATTTCTTGAACCATTTTTGTCTTTCCTGGGTTATTTCAGGTGTACCCATGTTGAGGTTCTTCTAAGCAGTGCAGCCCTAAATTATGGGGTGGCTTTGTCTTATTGATTTTCAGTTTTCCAAAGGTATATTCCCTAGACTGGAAGTGCACTTGGCTCTGTAGCTCTGTTGTTTACTTGTTTTAGGGAACACAATGCACTCCTCCAGAGAGGGAGTTGGCAATTTACATCCCGCCCATCAGCATTACTAGGCTCCCTGTTCTCCAGGGCCTGTGTTGCCTTTCTAGTTTTTACACATTTTGCGGATGTCCATTTTGTCCGGTGGGAAGTGATACTGCTTTGTAGTGCAGATTTGCATTGCCCACTTGCTTGCATGGCCGAAAAGGGCGTATGTGTTTTCTCCTGAATATATTCAGGAGCAAACGCATACGCCCTTTTTGGCCCATTGCAGCATTGTCGAAGTTTTGCCCTTCTTCCTGTGCTTTAAAGGCGATTCCAATGTACCTCTTGAAATCTGTTTCCTGCTATTCTGGCTCGCTTTGAAGTCCACCTCGTTGCCTTCCCTCAACAGATTTTTGGACGATAGTTTTCCTTTATTACTCTGCCCGTTTGTGAATTGCTGTGCCCCTGAGCTCCATTTTTCAACTCGTTTTTTGTGAGCTGACCGCAAGTCCTAAATTTTGGTTCAGGACCTATACTGGTTCCCGGCGGGTGGCTGAGACTTTGGTTAATTCTTCTTCCTGCCGGGAAATTAGTGTGACATGTGGCCGTCCAAATGACTAACAGCTACTCTCTCATTGGTTCTCCATCTTACCTTTCATCCTCTGCCAATTGGCAACATGTGAGAACCAGGAGGTTAATGGGGCTGTGTCTCCAAGTTGGGAGATTGATAGTAAAGCAGTTGGAAATTCAAACTGGAGAACCAGGAGAGGGACTATTAGTTGAGATTTAAAAGCCTTTTGTATTCACAGTGTGTCCATTCTCTAGGTTTCCCGTATAGTTATAGCTGTAGTAATATTCCCTTCATCCTGGAGAGTTGGGACCCTTGGAATGTGTGCCAAACATTATTGCTTTAAATGGTCTGCATTTGCTCACCGAATCTCACCAATCCTCTCAGGCCCAAGTGTTCAGAATTATGCCACATCCGTCTGTCATGTTAGATATTGTCATTCCAGGTTTCATCAGAGCCCCTGAAGGAATTGTAAAGAATTTCGCTGTTTTATTGTTTTGTTTCTGAAATTCATTTTTATAGTGGTTTTGAGCTGATTATCACTGCCATGATTATGACAGCCTAGACACAACTTATTCCATATGGATACATATCAATACATAGGTTTTAAGATTCTTACTAGTCAGATATATTCCTCGGTGGGAAATATGTGGTTTTGAGTCCCGTTCACTGCGGAAGTTGTAGGTCTTGTCTCTTCCATAGTTGGTTTTTGGAATGGTACCTGTACTAATATCAAACTCTTGCTTTATGCATAACCCCACCTCTCCTTCCCCCTTTAGCAGGCATAAGTGTGTTTTCTAAATGTGAGACTCTGCTCTCTTTCCTAAATCAGTTCATGTGTATCCATGTTTACAGGATATTCATAAGTGATATCTTATGATAAGTTTCATTTTCTCTATGACTTATTTCACTTAGAATCATAGTACCTGAATCCACTCATTTTGCTGCCACTTGCCTTATGACATTGATTTCATGGCTGAGGCATATTCCATCGTACGTAAGTAACACAATTTCTTCAACCATTTTTGTCTTTCCTGGGATATTTATGGTGTACCCAAGTTGAGGTTCTGTAGGCAGTGCAGCCCTAAATTTTGAGGTGGCTCTCTATTATTGATTTTCAGTTTTCCCATGGTATATTCGCTAAACTGGAAGTGCCCTTGTCTCTGTAGCTCTGTTGTTTACTTGTTTTAGGTAACACAATGCACTCATCCAGAGAGGCTGTTGACAGTTTACATCATGCCCATCAGCATAACTAGGCTCCCTGTTCTCCAGGGCCTGTCTTGCCTTTCTGGTTTTTACACATTTTGCGGATGTCCCTTTTGACCGGTGGGAAGTGATACTTCTTTGTAGTGCAGATTTGCATTGCCCACTTGCTTGCTGGGCTAAAAAGGGCATATGCGTTTTTTCCTGAATATATTCTGTAGAAAACGCATATGCACTTTTTGGCCAAGTGCATCATTGTCGACAATGAGCCCCTCTTGCTGTGCTTAAAAGGCGATTCCAAAGTACCTCTTGAAATTTGTTTCATGCTACTGTGCCTCGTTTTCAAGTCCGCCTCATTGCCAACCCTCAACAGATTTTTGGACGATAGTTGTCCTTTATTACGCTGCCAGTTTGTGAATTGCTGTGCCCCAGAGCTCCATTTTTCAACTCGTTTTTTTGTAAGATGACAGCAAATACACAATTTTGGTTGAGGACCTATACTGGTTCCTGGCGGGTGTCTGAGACTTTGGTTAATTTTTCTTCCTGACGGGATATTAGAGTGACATGTGACCGTCCAAATGCCTAACAGCTACTCTCTCATTGGTTCTCCCTCTTCCCTTTCATCCTCTGCCAAATTGGCAACCTGTGCGAACCAGGAGGTTAAAGGGTCTGTCTCTCCAAGTTGGGAGCTTGATAGTAAAGCAGTTGGAAACTCCAACCGGAGCACCAGGATAGGGACTATTAGTTTAGTTTTAGAATCCTTTCGTATTCACAGTGTTTCCATTTTCCACGTTTCGCATACATGTTATAACTGTAGTGATATTCCCTTTTACCTGTCGAGTTGGGACCCATGGAATTGGTGGCATGTATTATTGCTTTAAACGGTCTGCATTTTCTCATCCAATCTCACCAATCCTCTCAGTCCCAAGTGTCCCCCCTTATGTCTCATCCAGGTGTCATTTTAGATGGGGTCATTCCAGGTTTCATCAGAACACCTGAAGGAATTGTGTTAGAATTTCGCTGTTTTTTTATTTTGTTTTTGAAATTCATTTATATAATGAGGTTGAGCTGATTTTCACTGACGTCTTTATGCCGGTCTAGACACACTTGATTCCCTTACGGAGATATATCAATACGTAGGTATTAAGATTATTACTAGTCATCACAATGCTCCACGCCATTGTCATCACAATGGATAATGACATATGTCATCACAATGCTCCCTGATACCTGTCTTCACAATATTCCATGACGTTGTCATCACAGTGTTCCATGCCCCTGTCATCACAATGCGCCATGCCCACTGTCATCACAATAATCCATGAAACATGTCACACCAATGTTCCATGCCCCTGTCATCACAATGCTCCATGCCCTTGTCATCACATTGCTCCATGACACATGTCATCACAATGCTCCGTGACTCCACTCATCACAATGCTTCATGACCTTTGTCATCACAGTGGTCCATGCCCTGGTCACACAAGGCTCTGTGATCTTTTTCACAACAATGCTCCATGCCCTTGTCATCACAATGCTCCATGCCTACTGTCATCACAATAATCCATGAAAATTATCAGGCCAATGATCCATGCCCTCGTCACACGAGGCTCTGTGATCTTTGTCACCACAATGCTCCATGAACTTTTCTTCACAATGCTCTGTGTCCCTTGTCATCACAATGCTCCATGCCTTTGTCAGCATAATGCTCCATGACACTTGTCATCACAAGGCTCCATGGCCCTCTCATCACAATGCTCCAGGACCTTCTCATCGCATTGCTCCATTCCTTTCTCATCACAATGCTCCATGACCCCTGTCATCACAGTACTCCATGAATATTTTCAGCCCAATGCTCTATGACCTTCTCATCACAACGTTCCATGACCCATGTCATCACAATGCTACATGACCACAGCAATCAAAATGATCCATGCCACTTGTCATCAGAATATTCCATGCGCTTCTCATCCCCATGCTCCATGACCCCTGTAATCACAATGGTCCTTGACGCTTGTTGTCACATAGCTCCATGACACTTGTCATCACGGTGTTCCATGCCTTTGTCAGCAAAATGCTACATGTCCTTGTCATCACAATGCTCCATGCACTTGTCCTCACAATTCTCCATTACCAGTGTCATCACAATCCTCCCTGAACCTTGGGATCACATTGCTTCATGCCCTTGTCATCACAATGCTCCATGATTCTTGAAATAAAAATGATCCATGACCTCTCTCATCACAATGCTCCAAACACTTGTGATCACAGTGTTCCATAACACTTGTCATCACAATGCTCCATAACACTTGTCATCACAATGCTCCATGATGACTGTCATCACAATAATCCATGCCCTTGTCATCACAATGCTCCATGAACTTTGTCATCACAATGCTCAATACACTTGTCATCACAATGCTCCCGGACACTTTTCCTCAGAATGCTCCTTGAACACTGTCTTGAAAAGGCTCCATGCCTTTTTCATCACAATGCTCCATGCCCTTTTTCTCACAATGCTCCATGCCATTGTCATCACAATACTCCACAAGCTTGTCATCAGAATGCTCCAAGACCCTTGTCATCACAATGCTCCATGACTCCTCTCATCACAATGCTCCATGACCCATGTCATCACAATGCTCCAAGAACCCTGACAACACAATGATCTGGGACTTTTGTCATCAAAATGCTCCATGACCCTTGTCATCACAATGATCCATTCCCTTGTCATCATGATGCTCCATTACCCTTGTCATCACAATGCTCCCAGCCCTTGTCATCAAAATGCTCCATTACAGTTGTCATCACATTTCTCCATGACACTTGGCATCACAAGGCTCAATGCCATTGTCATCACAATGCACCGTGACATATGTCACCACAATGCTCCCTGACACCTTTCTTCACAATAATCAATGACCTTGTCATCACAATGCTCCATGCGCTAGTTATCACAATGTGCCATGCCCTCTGTCATCACAATAATTCATGAAACATTTCAGACAAATGCTCCATGCCCCTTTCATCCCAGTTCTCCATGCCCTTGTCATCACAATGCTCCATGACCCCTGTCATCACAATGCTCCGTGACTCCAGTCATCACAATGCTTCATGACATTTGTCATCACAATGTTCCATGCCACTTTTCATCTCAATGCTGCATGAACCCTGTCGTCAAAATGCACCATGCCCATCATCATAATGCTTCATGCTATTGTCATCACAATGAAATCAAAATGCTCCATGACCTGTGACACCAAAATGCCCCAAAACCTTGTGAGCACAATGTTCCATAACACTTGGCATCACAACACCCCATTACGCTCGTCATCACAATTATCCATGGACTTCTCATCACAATTCTCCATGACCGTTGTCATCACAATGCTCAATACACTTGTCATCTCAATGCTCCCTGACACTTGTCCTCAGTGTGCTCCTTGAAACCTGTCATGACAAGGCTCCATGCATTTTTCATCGCAATGATCCATGCCCTTTTCATCACAGTGCTCCAAGACCCCGGTAATCACAATGCTCCATGTGCTTGTCTTCACAAAGCTCCATGACGCATGTCATCAGAAAGCTCCATGGCCTTCTCATCACCATGCTCAATGCCCTTTTCATCTCAATGCTCCAAGACCCCATTAATTACATTGGTCCATACCGCTTTTCATCAGAATACTCCATGAAAATTGTCATCAAAAGACTCCATGGTTTTCTCATCACAATGCTCCAGGACCTTGTCATCACAATGCTCCATTCCCTTGTCATCACAATGCTCCATGACCCCTGTCATAACAATACTCCATGAACATTTTCAGCCCAATGATCCATGACCTTCTCATCACAATGCACCATGACCCCTGTCATCACAATGCTCCATGACCACTGTCATCCCCGCACTCCATGACCCCTCACAACACAATGATCCGGGACCCTTGTCACCAAAAATCTCCATGATACTTGTCATCACAATGATCCATGCCCTTGTCATCCAAATGCTCCATGACACATTTAATCAGAATATTCCGTGACGCTTGTCATCACAATGCTCCATGACCCTTGTCATCACAGTGCTCCATGACCCCTGTAATCACAATTCTCCATGAACATTTTCAGCCCAATGCTCCATGACCTTCTCATCACAATGCTCCAAGACCCCTGTAATCACAATGCTCCATGCCCCTTTTCATCTCCGTGCTCCATGAACCCTGTCATCACAATGAACCATGCCCATCATCATAATGTTTCATGCTATTTTCATTACAATGAAATCAAAATGCTCCATGATCTCTGTCATCACAATGTTCCAAACCCTTGTGATCACAGTGTTACATAAAACTTGTCATCACAACCTCCCATGACGCTCGTCATCACAATTATCCATGCTCTTCTCATCACAATGCTCCATGACATTTGTCATCACAATGTACAATACACTTGTCATCACAGTGCTCCCTGACTCTTGTTGTCATTATGCTCCTTGAATCTTGTCATGACAAGGCTCCATGACTTTTTCATCACAATGATGCATGCCCTTTTCTTCACAATATTCCAAGACCCATGTAATCACAATTCTCCATGCCCTTTTTCATCAGAATGCTCCATGAGACTCGTCAATACAAGGCTCCCATGTTTTCTTATCACAAAGCTTCAGTACCTTCTCATCACAATGCTCCATTCCCTTGTCATCACAATGCTCCATGACCCCCGCCTTCACAATACTCCATGAATATTTTTAGCCCAATGCTCTATGACCTTCTCATCAAAATGCTCCATTACCACTGTCATGACAATGCTCCATGACCCCTGACAACACAATGATCCTTGACTCTTGTCATCAAAATGCTCCATGACCTTTGTCATCATGATGATCCATGCCCTTGCCATCCCAATGCTCCATGACCCCTGTAATCACAATGATCCGTGACGCTTGTCATCACAGTGCTCCATGACACTTGTCATTAAAATGCTCCATGCCTTTGTCAGCAAAATGCTTCATGACATTGTCATCACAATGCTCCATGCACTTGACATCACAATACTCCATTCCCATTGTCATCAAAATCCTCGGTGAACCTTGGGTTCACATTGCTTCATGCCCTTGTCATCACAATGCTCCAGGCTTCTTGAAATGAAAATGATCCATGACCTCTGTCATCACAATGCTCCATGACACTTGTCATCACAAAGCTCCTGGCCCCTTGTCATTACAGTTCTCCATGACGCTCGTCATCACAATTATCCATGGTCTTCTCATCACAATGCTCCACCGTCTTCCCATCACAATGCTCCATGACACTTCAAATCACAATGTTACATGCTCTTGTAATCACATTCTCCATGCACTTGTCATCGCAATGCTCCATGACCCCTGTCATAGCAAGCTCCATGTGCTTTTCATCACAGTGCTTCACTAACTTGTCATCAAAATTCTCAAAAGCCCTTGTCATCACAATGCCCCATGCCCTTTTCATCACAGTGCTCCATGATCATTGTCATCACAATGCTCCATTACATTTGTCATCACAATCCTCCATGACACTTGTCATCACAATGCTCCATGCTGTTGTCATCACAATGCACAATGACATAGGTCATCACATTGCTCCCCGACACCTGACTTCACAATACTCCATGACCTTTTCTTCATAGTGCTCCATGCCCTTGTCATCACAATGTGCAATGCCCACTGTCATCACAATAATCCATGAGATTTTTCAGACCGATGCTCCATGCCCCTGTCATCACAAGGCTCCATGCACTTGTCATCACAATGCTCCATGACACCTGTCATCACAATGCTCTATGACTCCAGTCATTACAACGCCTCAAGAATTTTTCATCACAGTGGTCCATGCCCTCATCATCACAAGTCTCTGTGACATTTGTCACCACAATGCTCCATGAAATTTTCATCACAATGCTCTGTGACCCTTGGCATCACAATGCTCCATGCCTTTGTCAGCACAATGTTCCATGACACTTGTCATCACAATGCTCCATGAGCTTGTCATCACAATGCTCCCTGACCGATGTGATCACAATGCGCCATGCGGTTTTCATCGCAATGCTCCACATCCTTGTCATCACAATGCTCCATAAATATTATCATCACAATGCACCATGCACTTCTCATGAAAATGCTCTCTCACCACTGATATCACAATGTTCCATCATTAGTCATCACAATACTCCCTCACCCCTGTCATCACAATGTTCCATGACGCCTATCATCACAATGCTACATGCCATTATCATCAAAATGAACCACTCCCTTGTCATCAAAATGCCCCATGACCTTTGTCATCACAAAGCTCCATGACCCTTGGCATCACAATGGTCCATGCCATTGTCATCACAATGCTTCATGAAGCCTCTCATCACATTGCCCCATGCACTTGTCAACACAAAGCTCCATGACGCTTGTCATCACAATGCTCGATGCCCTTCTCATCATAATGTTCCATGGCCTTGTCATTACTATCCTCCATGACCCATGTATCACAGGGTTCCGTGTCCTTGTCATCACAAAACTCCATGACGCTTGTAATCACAATGCTCGATGCACTTCTCATCACAAAGCTCCATGACGCTTGTCATCACAATGCTCGATGCCCTTCTCATCACAATGTTCCATAATCATTGTCATCACAACGCCCCATGACGCTCGTCATCACAATTATCCATGGTCTTCTCATCACAATGCTCCATAACATTTGTCATCACAATGCTCAATACACTTGTCATCACAATGCTCCCTGACTCTTGCCATCAGTATGCTCCTTGAACCCTGTCATGACAAGGCTCCATGACATTTTCATCACAATAACCCATGCCCTTGTAATCACAATGCTCCAAGACACCTGTAATCACAATGCTCCATGCCCCTTTTCATCAGAATGCTCCATGAGACTTCTCATCACAAGGCTCCATGGTCTTCTCATCAGAGTGCTCCAGGACCTTGTCATCACAATGCTCTATGACCCCTTTCATCAGAATAATCCTTGAATATTTTCAGCTCAATGCTCCATGATCTTCTCATCACAATACTCCATGACCCCTGTCATCACAATGCTCCATGCTCCTTGATATCAAAATGATCCATGACCTCTGTCATCACAGTGCTCTAAACCCTTGTGATCACATTGTTCCATAACACTTGTCATCACAACGCTCCATGATGCCTGTGATCACAATACTCCATGCCCTTATCATCACAATGCTCCATGAACTTTGTCATGACAATGCTCAATACACTTGTCATCACAATGCTCCCTGACACTTGTCGTCAGAATGCTTCTCGCACCCTGTCATGAAAAGGCTGTATGCCTTTTTCATCACAATGCTCCATGCCCTTTTCATCACAATGCTCCATGCCGTTGTCATCACAATACTCCACAAGCTTGTCATCAGAATGCTCCATGACCCTTGTCATCACAATTCTCCATGACCCCTGTCATCACAATGCTCCATGACACCTGACATCACAATGCTCCAGGCCCCTTGTCATTACAGTTCTCCATGACGCTCGTCATCACAATTATCCATGGTCTTCTCATCACAATGCTCCACCGTCTTGACATCACAATGCTCCATGACTCTTCAAATCACAATGTTACATGCTCTTGTAATCACATTCTCCATGCACTTGTCATCGCAATGCTCCATGACCCCTGTCATAGCAAGCTCCATGTGCTTTTCATCACAGTGCTTCACGAACTTGTCATCAAAATTCTCAAAAGCCCTTGTCATCACAATGCTCCATGCCCTTGTCATCACAAAGCTCCATGACGCTTGTCATCACAATGCTCCATCACCTTGTCATTACAATCCTCCATGACCCATGTATCACAGGGTTCCGTGTCCTGGCCATCACAATGCTCCATGCCCACTCTCATCACAATAATCCATGAAAATTTTCAGACAAATGCTCCATGCCCTTGTCATCACAAAGCTCCATGACGCATGTCATCAGAATGTTCCATGGTCTTCTCATTCACAATGCTCAATGCCCTTGTCATCACAATGCTCCAAGCCACCTATAATCACTATGCTCCATGTCCCTTTTCATCTCAATGCTCCATGCGCTTCTCTGCACAATGCTCCATGACCCATGACATCACAATGTGCCATGAACTTTTCATCACAATGCTCTACATCCTTTTCATCGCTATGCTCCATAAACATTGTCATCACAATGCTCAATGCACTTCTCATCAAAATGCTCTCTCACCACTGATATCACAATGTTCCATCACTAGTCATCACAATACTCCCTCACCCCTGTCATCACAATGTTCCATGACCCCTGTAATCACAATGCTCCATGCCCTTGTCATCACAAAGCTCCATGATGCATGACATCAAAATGCTCCATGGCCTTCTCATCACAATGCTCCATGCCCTTGTCATCACAAAGCTCCATGACGCTTGTCATCACAATGCTTGATGCCCTTCTCATCACAGTGCTCCATGTCCTTGTCATCACACTGCTCCCTGACTCTTGTCATCAGTATGGTCCTTCAACCCTGTCATGAGAAGGCTCCATGCCTTTTTCATCACAATGATCCATGCGCTTTTCATCACAATGTGCCAGGACCCCAGTAATCACAATGCTCCTTGCCCTTGTCAGCACAAAGCTCCATGACCCATATCAACAGAATGCTCCATGGCCTTCTCATCACCATGCTCGATGCCGTTGTCATCACACTGCTCCCTGACACTTGTCTTCAGAATGCTCCTTGAAACCTGTCATGAAAAGGCTACATGTCTTTTTCATCACAATGCTCCATGACTTTTCATCACTATGCTCCATGCCATTGTCATCACAATACTCCACAAGCTTGTCATCAGAATGCTCCATGACCCATGTCATCACAATGCTCCATGACCCCTGTCATCACAATGATCCATGACACCTGTCATCACAATGCTCCATGCCTCTTGTCATTACAGTGCTCCATGACGCTCGTCATCACAATTATCCATGGTCTTCTCATCACAATGCTGCACGGTCTTTCCATCACAATGCTCCCTGCCCTGTTCATCACAATACTCCATGACACTTTTCATCACAATTCTCCAAGCAATTTTCATACAATGCTCCATTACATTTGTCATCACAATCCTCCATGACACTTGGCATCACAATGCTCCATTATATTTGTCATCACAATCCTCCATGACACTTGGCATCACAATGCTCCACGCCATTGTCATCACAAAGCACCATGACATATGTCATCACAATGCTCCCTGACACCTGTCTTCACAATACTACATGACCTTGTCATCACAAAGTTCCATGCCTTTGTAATCACAATGCTCCATGACCCCTCACATCATAATGCTCCGTGACTCCATTCATCACAATGCTTTATGACCTTTGTCATCAAAATGGTCCATGCCCTCATCATGACAATGCTCTGTAACACTTGTCATCACAATGCACCATGCCTTTGTCAGCACAAGGCTCCATGACCCTTGTCATCACAATCCTACATGCGCTTGTCAGCACAATGCTCCAAGACACATGTCATCACAGTGTGCCATGCACTTGTCATGACAATGCTCCACAACCTTGTCATCACAATGCTCCATAAAACTTGTCATCACAAGGCTCCATGCATTTCTCATCTAAATGCTCTCTCACCACTGATATCACAGTGTTCCCTCACTAGTCATCACAATACTCCCTCACACCTGTCATCACAATGTTCCATTACCCTGTCATCGAAATGTTCCCTGACCCTTTTCATCAAATTGTTCCATGACCCTTTCATCACAATGCTCCCTCCCCTACTCATCACAATGCACCACATTCTTGTCATCAAAATGCTCCATGACCTTTGTCATCACCAAGCTCCATGACCCTTGGCATCACAATGCTCCATGCCATTGTCATCACAGTGCTCCATGAACACTCTCATCACATTCCTCCTTGCCCTTGTCATCACAAAGCTCCATGACGCTTGTCATCACAATGCTGGATGCCTTGCTCATCACAGTGCTCCATCCCTTGTCATTACAATCCTCCATGACCCATGTATCACCGTGTTCCGTGCCCTTGTCATCACAATGCTCAATGCCCACTATCATCACAATAATCCATGAAATATTTCAAACCAATGATCCATGCCCTTGTTATCACAATGCTCCATTAGCCCTGCATAACAATGCTCCATGACCCCTGCCATCACAATATTCCACAGCATTGTCATCACAAGGATCCATGTACCTTGTCATCACAATGCGCCAAGACCCCTGTAATCACAATGCTCCATGCCCCTTTTCATCTCAATTCTCCATGAACACTGTCATCACAATGCACCATGCCCATCATCATAATGCTTCATGCTATTGTCATCACAATGAAATCAAAATGTTCCATGACATTTGTCATCACAATGCTCCAAACCCTTCTGATCACAGTGTTCCATAACGCTTGTCATCACAATGCCCCATGACGCTCCTCATCACAATTATCCATTGTCTTCTCATCACAATGCTTCATGACCTTTGTCAACACCATGCTCAATACACTTGTCATCACAATGCTCCCTGACACTGGTCTTCAGTATGCTCCTTGAAACTTGTCATGACAAGGCTGCATGCCTTTTCCTCACAATGATCCATGCACTTTTCATTGCAATGCTCCAAGGCCCCTGTAATCACAATGCTCCATGTCCATGTCATCACAAAGCTCCATGACGCATGTCATCAGAATGCTCTATCACATTGTCAGCAAAAAGCTACATGACTTTGTCATCACCATGCTCCATGCCCTTGTCATCACAGTTCTCCAAGAAACCTGTAATCACAATGCTCCATGCCCCTTTTCATCAGATTGCTCCATGAGACTTGTCATCACAGTGCTCCATGGTCTTCTCATCACAATGCTCCAGGACCTGGTTATCACAATGCTCCATGACCCCTGTCATCACAATACTCCATGAACATTTTCAGCCCAAATCTCCATGACTTTCTCATCTCACTTCTCCAGAACCCTTGTTATCACAATGCTCCATGACCACTGTCATCACAATGCTCCATGACCCCTGACAACACAATGATCCGGGACTCTTGTCATCAAAATTCTCCATAACCATTGTCATCACAATGATCCATGCCCTTGTCATCCAAATGCTCCATGACCCCTGTAATCACAATGCTCCGTGACACTTGTCATCACAGTGCTCCGTTACACTTGTCATCACAATGCTCCATGACTTTTTCAGCAAAATGCTACATGACCTTGTCATCACAATCCTCCATGACCCTTGGGATCACATTGCTTCATGCCCTTGTCATCTCTGTCTTTCTTTTCTGGTTTTTACAGATTTTCGGATGTCCCTTTTGACCGGAGGGAAATGGCAATTCTTTGTAGTGCGGATTTGCATTGTGCACTTACTTGATTGGCCAAAAAGAGCGTATGTGTTTTCTCCTGAATATATTCAGCAGAAAATGCATACGCCCTTTGTGGCCAAGTGCATCATTGTCGAAGTTGTTACACTTTTCATGTGCTTTAAAGGTGATTCCAATTTACCTCTTGAAATATGTTTTGTGCAATTCTGCCTCATTTTCAAGTCCCCTTCGTTGCCTTCCCTCAACAGATTTTTGGAAGTGAGTTGTCCTTTATAACTCTGAAGGTTTGTGAATTGATCTGCCCCGAACTCCAATTTTCAACTCGCGTTTTTGTGAGCTGACAACAAATCCACAATTTTGCTTCAGGACCTATACTGGTTCCGGGGGTGCAGGCTGATGCTTTGGTTAATTCTTCTACCAGACGGGAAATTAGACTGACATATGTCCGTCCAAATGCCTACAGCTACTCTCTGATTCGTTCTCCCTTTTCCCTTTCATCCTCTGCACAACTTGCAAACTGTGCAAAGCAGCAGGTTATAGGTGCTGACTCTCCAAGGTGGGAGATTGATAGTAAAGCAGTTGGATTGCCAAACTGGAGCACAAGGAGATGAAAAATTAGGAGCCTTTTAGAAATCTTACGCCATCACAGGGTGTCCATTCTCTAGGTTTCCCATACATGTTATAACTGTAGTGATATTTCCTTCTACCAGGAGAGTTGGGACCCATGGAATGGGTGGCATGCAATACTGCTTTAAAGGGTCTGCATTTTCCCACCCAATCTCACCAGTCCTCTCATTCCCAAGTGTCCAGCATTATGTCTCATCTAGCTGTCTTTGCAGATAGGGTCATTCCAGGTTTCATCAGAACCCCTGAATGCATTGTGTAAGAATTTCACTGTTTTTTTTTGTTTCTTTGTTTGTTTTGTTTTTGAAATTCATTTTTATAATGGGTTTGAGCTGATTTTCACCGACGTGTTTATGCCGGTCTAGACACACTTGATACCCTTATGGAGACATATCAATATATAGGTTTTAAGATTCTTACTAGTCAGATATATTTCTCTGCGGGGAATAGGTGTGTTGAGTCCCGTTCACTGAGGAAGGTGTAGGTTTTGTCTATTCTGTATTTAGTTTATGGAATGGTACCTGTGCTAATATCAAACTCTGGCTTTATGCATCAGCCCACCTCTCCTTCCCCCTTAAGCAGGCATAAGAGTGTTTTCTCAATGTGAGACTCTGTTCTCTTTCCTAACTCAGTTCATGTGTAGCAATGTTTACAGGACCATCCTAAGTGATATCTTATGATAAGTTTCTTTTTCTGTGTGACTTATTTCACTTAGAATCATCGTACCTAAATCCACTCATTATGCTGCTACTGGCCTTATGACATTGATTTTATGTCTGAGTGATATTCTTTTAAACAAAATTACCACAAGTTCTTTACGCAATTTTCTCTTTCCTGTAATATTTAAGGTGTACTGAAGTTGAGGTTCTTGTTTGCAGAGCAGCCTTAAAGTTTGGGGTGCCTGTGTCTTGTTGATATTTAGTCTTCCCAAGTTATATGCCCATGAGTGGAAGTGGCCTATACTCGGTAGCTTTGTATTTAAATGTTTTAGGAAACAGCATACACTTCTTCAGAGTGGCTCTTGGATATTTATACCCCACCCATCAGCGTGAGTATCTCCCTGTTCCCCATGGCCTCTCCTGCATTTCTGGTTTGTACACATTTTTTTGGATGGCCTTTCTGAGCAGTGGAAATTGAGACTCCTTTGTTGTGCGGATTTGCATTTGCCGCTTTCTTGCTTGGCCAAAAACTCTGTATGTGTTTTTCTACTGAAGATATTCACGAAAAAAACACATACACCCTTTTGCCCAACTGCATCATTTTAGAAATTCTCCTGCTTTTCATATGCTTTAAATGTGAGTCCAATCTACCTTTTGAAATCTGTTTCCTGCAATTCTGCCTCTCATTCAGATCCTCTTCGTTGCCTTACCTGAATATATTTTTGGACGTTGGTTATCATTTTTATCTTTGCAGGTCTTTGAATTATCTGCTTCTGAGCTCCATTTTGCAACTCGTATTTTTTGTGAGCTCGCCGCCAAACCATTGTATTGCTTCCGGCCCTATTCTGGTTCTGGGAAGGCAGGCTGAGCAATTGGTTAATTCTTCTTCCTAATGGGAAATTAGAGTGACATGTGCCTGTCAAAACTCCTGCAGCTAGTCTCTCATTGGTTAACCCTCTTCCCGTTTATCCTCTGCATAAATTGCAAACTGTGTGAAACAGTGGGTTAAAGGTGCTGATTTTCCAAGTGGGGAGATTGTTAGTAATTTGGCTGGAATGGTGAACCCCAGCACCAGGAGATCAACAATGAGGTGCATTTTCGACACCTTTCCTGATCACATGGTGTACATTCGTCTCGGTTTCCCAGGCATGTTTTCGCTGTCAGAAGATTCCCTTGAACCTGCAGTTTTGGGACCCATGGAATGGGAATCAGGCAGTATTACTTTAAAAGATCTGCATTTTCTCACCCAGCCTCTCTAACATCTCTTAGCGTGCATAGCTTCCTGCCTTATATATCATCCTGCTGTGGGTCTACATGCATTCAATCCATGTTACATCATAGCCCTTCAACAAAAGTTGTAAGAATTTTTGTCTGTCTCACTGTTTTTATAAATATTTTTAAATTTATTTTTATATTGGTTACAGCTGATTTTCAAAGTTCTGTTTTTTACTGCTGTACATCCTCTTGATTCATATACTGTGAGACATCAATAAATTTTTTATCAGATCCTTACCAGTCATATGTATTATTTTCCAGTGACTTGAGTGGGCTGAGTGCAGTTCTTTGATGTACCGTGTAGGCCTTGTCTGTTATTTAATTTGGTACTTGGAATGGTATCTTTGCTAATTTCAACTTCCTGGATAATACCTCACCCTTCCCCACCTTTCCCATTTAGCAGCCTTATGTCTATTTTCTACATATTTGACTATGTTTCTGTTTTGTAATTTATTTCATGTGTAGCCATTTTTTTATTCCACCTTTAAGTGACATCTTATGATATGTGTCTTTTTCTTTCTGACATACGTCACTTAGAATGATCATATGTAACTCCTCCAGAGTTGTTACAACTGGCCTTATTTCATTGATTTCTGGATGAGTAATATTCCACTCTACATAAGTACCCCATCTCTTTTATCAATTTTATCCTCCCAGGGACATTTAGGTTATATCCAAGTTGAGGCCCTTTTTAACAGAGAGGTGGTAAACATTGGGGTGCCTGTTTTCTGTCGATTTTTGTTTTTCCCAAGGTATACGCCCATGAGTGCAAGTGCCCTATGCTCTGTAGCTCATTTTTTAGATGTTTTAACAAACACAATACACTTCTCCAGAGTGGCCATTGGCAAATTACATTTCCACTATCAGCCTCACAGGGCTCCCTTTTCTCCTCACCCTGTCCTGCATTTCTGGTGTTTACACTTTATGTGGATGGCCCTTCTGACTGATGTGAAGTGATACATTTTGTAGTATTGATTTCCAGTGCCCACCTGTTTTCTTGCATAAAAAGTGTGTATGGCCTTTACTTGAATATATTCAGAAAAAATGCATACGCCCTTTTTGGCCAACTGCATCATTGGTGATGTTCAGCCCGTTTTCTTGTGCTTTAATGGGAAGTCCTTTCTACCTCTTCAAATCTGTTTCCTGACAATCTCCCTTGCTTACAAGTCCTTTTCTGTGACTTACCTCAAGACATTTTTTGACGATAGATATTTTCAACTCTGCAGTTTCATGAATTTTAGTGCCCCTGAGTTCCATTTTTCAACTTGTGTTTTTGGAAACTGGACAGAAAACAGCGGGATTTCCTCTAGCCCTATTCTGTTTCCTTGGGCAATTCTAGCCTTTGATGAATTTGCCTTCCAGATTGGAAATTAGAGTGGCATGTGCCTGTCTGAACACCTAAGACTTGTCTCTAATTTTTTCACATCCTTCTGCTTCATCCTCTGGACAAATTCCAAACTGTGTGCAACAGGATGTTGACGGTGCTGATATCCCCAAGTGAGGAAATTGTTAGGAAAGATGCTGGAGGGGTGAATCAGAGCACCAGGCGAAGAGGAGATGAGGTGCCTTTTCCAAACTCTTTCCGATCAAGCGGTGTACCAGCCTCTAGGTGTGACAGGCATGTTTTAGCCGTACGAATAGTCCCGTGCATGTAAGGGGAACACCAGGGTTTTTTCCAAATAAGTGCCTCCCCGAACCCCAAACTGGGGAATGTTTAAGCTACGGCTACACATATGTCCATTATGGTGCTTGGAAAATAGGCAGAGTCCAAACTTTAGATGATTGAAATCTTCGGGATCAGAAGTGCTCACCATCGGCCTTGCTTAGCTTACATTTTATCTGTCATTGATAGATGATGTCAATAAAAATATCTATTCTTTTTCAGATAATTTCCCCTTATAGGTTATTGCAAAATATTAGTGTAGTTCCCTGTGCTATACAGTAGTTCCTTGTTGATGATCTGTTTTATACATAGCAGTGTGTATGTGTTAATCCCAAACTGTTAATTTATCCCTTCTCCTACCTTTCCCCTTTGGTAATAATAAATTATAAGATTTTATACTTCTCAGAAATGGGGAAGCTGAAAGAGAGGTATCATTTTCAATGGAAAAGCATTCAAAACAAGATTGAAGCTTCAGCCAAGAGTATTCAATGTACATCCTTGGGAATAAATCACTTCATTTCTCTAATGTTGATCTGACAAATACGAAAGACATCTTCATTGAACTTGCTTATAATAAAGTGATGGAAATATCAAATATAAGTCTTAGAAACATCTTATTTTACCCGAGCCTTATACCCTGCTCTATGTTAACTACAGTTGGGCTCACACATCTGTTCATTGAAGTTACAATGTTTTCAATTTCTGTTACTGATCCTCCAGAGTGGACCCCAACAGGAGTCCCCGTGCCCAGTGTCATTGGAGCCAACAGATCAAGACTGAGTTTGGTTCAGAAGCAAAGGAAACTTTATATTTTGAAAACAGAATGGAGAGGTGAGAGCGTGCACTCCCCCGCGGGCTGTGGGCTGGGCTGCTGTGTAGGGATCCCGGCAGCTTCACCGGGAGGGAGGGGCTGGAGCTCTCGAGGGCTGGGTTGGCTGCAGCTCAGGCTCTATGTCGCAGAGTCTGCATGGGACCCCGCTAGCTGAGGTGTCTACGCAGCCATTCTGCACTAGGAAATCGGGTCTGAAGTGCCGAGTGTGGGACCTCTGCATGTGGAACCCTAGGAGCACGTGAAATTAGACAAAGCACAAAGGAAAAACAGGTTAGACTTTATTTTATTGCCCAGATTCTCTTTTTATCTCCCAGGAATTTTTAATGAATGTTGCCGGAGATTAACACCTCCTCTGCTTTTTGTCCCGTTCCTCATTCTTGGGGTGCTGAGGGTGCAGACCCCTCTTTTGTAACTGCTTCATGCTGAGGTGGGAGCCCTTATACACGGGGGGAGGGGCAAAACTTCTCTCCAGCAGCCTCCAGGTGAGGTTGATTGTCCCAAGGCCTCCTGCCTCACTGCTCGTCCACCTGAGCACCAGCATTGGAAGTGTTATAGATCCGAATGAACTTTAAGGGTCCAGGAAAGAGATGCACATTGATGTTGCTGTGGCAGGTCTCACCCCACCCCACATTTGTTCGGCGACCTTAGGCTGACGGTTTTTGCCAGGCTAGATGCTCTGACCAGTAGTCTGTGCTTTCTTTAATTAGGTCCCTGAATTAATGTACAAACAGCACCATGTGTCAGAGCCCTGCCCACTCAACTCCCAGACAGTGCAGGGTCGGTGGTGATCCAGGACTATGATGTCCACTGAGTCAACGGCCTTTTGAAGTAGCCAGCAGTCCAGCCGGTCATATTGGCCACCATCACCGCGGTGTCTGTAGTGTTTTCTATGGTGAAATCGTGAATATACGATTCCCCCGCCAAGCTTATTAGCTCTCCTCTGGGTGCAGTATGTCCTCCAAGCAGTAGTCTGCTCTTTCGGGGTTCAGTCTTGTTTTCTGAGAGAAACTCCAGGTAAAGTGATGGTCACACGTGTCTTCTTGGGGGCCCATTGCCCCCGTTTGTCTCTCTGGAGTTTGGAGTTGGAGGGCCTCCTCACTCGAGGTCAGTGAGTCCACAGAGCGACCCCTGCAACTTCAGGACATGATGGGTGGTTAGGATCACCACATGGGGTACTTTTCCCTTAGGAGGGAGCTGGTCTTGCGGGCTGCTGATTTCCACCTTTTTAGATACCCCAGTATCCTGGCCTTATGGGGCGGTGGGCAAAGCCCTTGGTGACCATAGTTTATCATACCTGAAGGGCATTCTTGTGTTGCTCCATTTCAAGTGGTCCCAGTTTTTGCACTAAGGCTCCAAGGGTGATTAACCTTGACCGGGTATGTAAAGGTCAAAGAGTTTAGCTAAATTAAGGAGTTCCTGAGCAAGGGCCTGAATTGACTGCTCTTTCCACAATGCTCCATGAATATTTCATCACAATGCTCTGTGTCCCTTGTCATCACCAGGCTCCATGCCTTTGTCAGCACAATGCTCCATGACACTTGTCATCAAAATGCTCCACGCGCTTGTCAGCACAATGCTCCATGACCCCTGCCATCACAATGCTCCGTGACTCCAGTCATCACAGTGCTTCAAGATCTTTGTCAACACAGTGGTCCATGCCCTCTTCACACAAGGCTCTGTGACCGTTGTCATCACAATGCTCCATGCCCACTGTCATCACAATAATCCATGAAACTTGTCAGGCAAATGTTCCATGCCCCTGTCATCACATTGCTCCGTGCCCTTGTCATTAAAATGCTCCATGACCCCTGACATCACAATGTTCCATAACCCCTGTCACAAAATGCTCCATGACCCATTTCTTCACAATGCTTCATGACCCCTGACATCACAATGTTCCATAACGCCTATCATCAAAATATTCCATGACGCTTTTCATCAAATTGCTCCATGGCCCTGTCAACACAATGCTCCCTGCCCTTCTCATCACAATGCACCACGCCCTTGTCATTAAAATGCCCAATGACATTTTTCATCACAAAGCTCCATGACCCCTGGCATCACAATGCTCCATGCCATTGTCATCACAATGCTCAATGAAATCTCTCCTCACATTGCTCCATGCCCTTGTCATCACAATGCTCCATTACACCTGTCATAACAATGCTCCATGACCCCTGCCATCACAATGTTCCACGGCCTTGTCATCACAAGGCTCCATGACCCTTGTCATCACAATGCTCCAAAACCTCTGTAATCACAATTCTCCATGTCCCTTTACATCTCATTTCTCCATCAACTCTGTCATCACAATGCACCATGCCCATCATCATAATGATTCATGCTATTGTCATCACTATGAAATCAAAATGCTCCATGACCTCTGTCATCACAAAGCTGCAAACCCTTCTGATCACAATGTTCCATGACACTTGTCATCACAATGCCCCATGACGCTCGTCATCACAATTATGCAAGGTCTTCTCATCACAAAGCTCCATTACCTTTGTCAACACAATGTTCAATACACTTGTCATCACAATGCTCCCTGACACTTGTCATCACTATGCTCCTTGAACACTGTCATGACAAGGCTCCCTGCATTTTTCATCACAGTGATGCATTCCCTTTTCTTCACAATGCTCCAAGACCCCTGTTATCACAATGCTCCGTGACTCCAATCATCACAATGCTACATGACATTTGTCATCACAATGGTCCATGACCTTGTCACACAAAGCTCTGTGACCTTTGTCACCACAATGCTCCATGAACTTTTTATCACAATGCTCTGTGACCCTTGTCATCACCAAGCTCCATGCCTTTGTCAGCACAATGCTCCATGACTCTTGTCATCACAATGCTCGATGTGCATGTCAGCACAATGCTCCACAACCAATGTCATCACAATTCGCCATGCACTTGTCATCACAATGCTCAACATCCTTTTCATCAAAATGCTCCATAAACCTTGTCATCACAATGCTCCATGCACTTATCAAAATGCTCTAGTACCACTGATATCTCAATGTTCCACCACTAGTCATCACAATACTCCTTCAACCCTGTCATCACAATATTCCATTACGCCTGTCATCACAATGCTACATGCCATTATCATCACAATGCTCCATGACACCTGACATCACAAAGTTCCATAACCCCTGTAATCAAAATGCTCCATGACCCTTTTCATCACAGAGCTCCATGATCCCTGACATCAGAATGTTCTATTACCCCTGTCATCAAAATGTTCCATGACCCTTTTCATCAAATTGCTCCATGACCCTGTCATCACAATGCTCCCTGCCCTTCTCATCACAATTCACCAGGCCCTTGTCATCAAAATGCTACATGACATTTGTCATCACAGAGCTCCATGACCCTTGGCATCACAATGCTCCATTCCATTGTCATCACAATGCTCCATGGACCCTCTCATCACATTGCTCCATGCACTTGTCATCCCAAATCTCCATTACACTTGTCATCACAATGCTCCAAGACCCCTGTAATCAAAAATCTCGATGCCCTTGTCATCACAAAGCTCCATGACTAATGTCATCAGAATGCTCCATGGTCTTCTCCTCACAGTTCTCCATGCCCTTGTCATCACAATGCTCCAACACCCCTGGAATCACAATGCTCCATGCCCCTTTTCATCTCAATGCTCCATCAACCCTGTCATCACAATGCACCGTGCCCATCACCATAATATTTCATGCTTTTGTCATCACAATGAAATCAAAATGCTCAATGTCGTCTGTCATTACAATGCACCAAATCCTTGTGATCACAATGCTCCATAACACTTGTCATCACAATGCCCCATGACGCTGGTCATCACAATATTCCATGGTCTTCTCTCACAATGCTCCAAGCCCTTGTCATCACAATACTCCATTACATTTGTCATCACAATACTCCATGACACTTGGCTTCACAATGCTCCATGCCATTGTCATCACAATGCACCATGACATATGTCATCACAATGCTCCCTGACAACTTTCTTCACCATATTCCATGACCTGGTCATATTAATGCTCCATGCCGCTGTCATCACAGTGCGCCATGCCCACTATCATCACAATAATCAGTGAAAGTTGTCAGACCGACGCTCCATGCTCCTGTCATCACAATGCTCCATGCCCTTGTCATCACAATGGTCCGTGACTCCAGTCGTCACAATGCTACATGACCTTTGTCCTCACAATCATCCATAACCTCGTCATCACAGGGCTCTGTGAAATTTCTCAACATAATGCTCCATGAACTTTTCATCACAATGCTCTTTGACCCTTGTCATCACTATGCTCCAAGCCTTTGTCAGCAGAGTGCTCCATGACCCTTGTCATCACAATGCTCCATGGGCTTGTCAGAACAATGCTCCATGACCCATGTCATCACAATGTGCCATGCACTTGTCATCACAATGTTCCACAACTTTGTCATCACAATACTCTATATACCTTGTCATCACAAAACTCCATGCACTTCATATCAAAATGCTCTTTCACCGTTGATATCAAAATGTTCCATGACTAGTCATTACAATACTCCTTCACGCCTGTCATGACAATGTTCCACATGCTTCTCATCACAAGGCTCCATGACCCTTGTCATCACAATGCTCCAAGACCCCTGTAATCACAATGCTGCTTGGTCTTGTCATCACATAGCTCCATGACGCTTGTCATCAGACAGCTCCATGGATTTAGCATCACAATGCTCCATGCCCTTTTCATCAAAATGCTCCAAGACACCTGTAATCAAAATGCTCCATGCCCCTTTTCATCTCAATGCTCCATGAACTCTGTCATCACAATGAACCTTGCACATCATCATAATGCTTCATGCTTTTGTCATAACAATGAAATCAAAATGCTCCATAAACACTGTCATCACAATTCTCCAAACCCTTGTGTTCACAATGTTCCATAACACTTGTCCTCACAACTCCCCATGACGCTCGTCTTCACAATTATCCATGGTCTTCTCATCACAATGCTCCATGACCTTTCTCATCACAATGCTCAATACACTTATCATCACAATGCTCCCTGACAGTTGTCATCAGTATGCTCCTTGAAACCTGTCATGACAAGGCTCCATGCATTTTTCATCACAATGATCCATTCCCTTTTCATCACAATGCTCCAAGACCCCTGTAATCACAATGCTCCATGTCCTTGTCATCACAAAGCTCCATGACACATGTCATCAGAATGCTCCATTGCCTTCTCATCACAATGCTCCATGCCCTTGTCATCACAATGCTCAAAACCCTTGTGATCCCATTGTTCCACAACACTTTTCATCACAACACTCCATGATGCCTGTCATCACAATACTCCATGCCCGTGTCATCACAATGCTCAATGAGCTTTGTCATCAAAATGTTCAATACACTTGTCATCCCAATGCTCCCTGACACTTGTCGTCAGAATGCTCCTTGAACCCTGTCATGAAAAGGCACCATACCTTTTTCATCACAATGCTCCATGTCCTGTTCATCACAATGATCCATGTCATTGTCATCACAATACTCCACAAGCTTGTCATCATTATGTTGCATGACCCTTGTCATCACAATGCTCCATGACCCCAGTCATCACAATGCTCCGTGACTCCAGTCATCCCAATGCTTCATGACATTTGTCATCACAATGGTCCATGCCCTCGTCATCACAAGGCTCTGTGACATTTGTCACCACAATGCTCCATGAACTTTTCATCATAATGGTCTGTGACCGTTGTCATCACAATGCTCCATGCCTTTCTCAGCACAATGCTCCATGACCCTTGTCATCACAATGCTCCATGCCCTTGTCAGCACAGTGATCCATGACCCTTGTCATCACAGTGCTCCATGCGCTTGTCATCAAAATGCTCCATTACCTTTGTAATCACAATCCTCCATGACATTTGGCATCACAATGCTCCATGGCATTGTCATCACAATGGGTCATGACATATGTCTTCACAATGCTCCCAGACACCTGTCTTCACAATAATGCATGAGCTTCTCATCACAATGTTCCATGCCCTTTTCATCACAATGTGCCATTCCCAGTGTCATCGAAATAATCCATGAAACTTGTAAGACCAATGTTCCATGCCCCTGTCATCACAATGCTGCATGCCCTTGTCATCACAATGCTCCATGACACGTCATCACAATGCTCCGTGACTCCTGTCATCACAATGCTTCATGACCTTTCTCATCACAATGGTCCATGCCCTCGTCATCACAAGTCTCTGTGACCTTTGTCACCACAATGCTCCATGAACTTTTCATCACAATGCTCTCTGACCTTTGTCATCACAATGCACTATGTGTTTCTCAGCACAGTGCTCCGTGACCCTTGTCATCACAATGCTCCATGCGCTTGTCATCAAAATGCTCCATGATCTTTGTCATAACCAAGCTCCATGACCCTTGGCATCACAATGCTCCATGCGCTTGTCATCAAAATGCTCCATGATCTTTGTCATCACCAAGCTCCATGACCCTTGGCATCAGAATGATCCATGCCATTGTCATCACAATGCTTCCTGAAGCCTCTCATCACATTGCTTCCATGTCCTTATCATCACAAAGCTCCACGATGATTGCCATCAAAATGCACGATTCCCTTCTCATCACAATGTTCCATGAACTTGTCAATACAATTCTCCATGACCCATGTATCACAGTGTTCCTTTCCCTTGTCATCATAATGCTCCATGCCCACTCTCATCAAAATAATCCATGAAAAGTTTCAGACCAATGCTCCATAAACTTGTAATCACAATGCTCCATTACCCCTGTCATGAAAATGCTCCATAAACCCTGCCATCAAAATGTTCCACAGCCTTGTCATCACAAGGCTCCATAACCCTTGTCATTACAATGATCCAAGACCCCTGTAATCACAATGCTCCATGCCTTTGTCATCACACAGCTCAATGACGCATGTCATCAGAATGCTCCATGGCTTTCTCATCACAATGCTCCATACCCTTGCCATCACAATATTCCATTACCCCTGTCATAACAATGCTCCATGACCACTGTCATAATGATGTTCCACCGCCTTGTCATCACAGTGCTCCATGAAACCTGTCATCACAATGCTCCGTGACTCCAGTCATCACAGTGCTTCATGAACTTTGTCATCACAATGGTCCATGTCCTCATCATCACAATTCTCTGTGACCTTTGTCACCACAATGCTCCATGAACTTTTCATCACAATGCTCTCTGACCATTGTCATCACAATGCTCTATGCCTTTCTCAGCACAATGCTCCATGACACTTGTCATCAAAAAGCTCCATGTGCTTCTCAGCACATTGGTCCATGACCCATGTTATCAAAATGTGCCATGCGTGTGTCATCACTGTGCTCCACAACATTGTCATCACAATGCTCCATAAACCTTGTCATCAATATGCTCCAGGCACTTGTCAACAAAATGCTCTCTCACAACTGATATCACTATGTTCCATCACAAGTCATCACAATACTCCCTCACCAGTCATCACAATGTTCCATGACCCCTGTCATCACATTGCTCCATGCACTTATCATCACAATGTTTGATGACCCCTGACATCACAATGTTCCATAACCCCTGTCATCAAAATGCTCCATGACCCTTTTCATCAAAATGCTCCATGACCCCTGACATCACAATGTTCCATAAACCCTGTCATCAAAATCTTCCATGACACTTTTCATCAAATTGCTCCATGACCCTGTCATCACAATGCTCCCTTCCCTTCACAACACAGTGCACCACGAAATTGTCATCAAAATGCTCCATGACATTTGTCGTCACACATCTCCATGACAATTGGCATCACAATGCTCCATGTCATTGTCATCACAATGCTCCATTAGCCATCTCATCACATTGTTCCATGCCCTTGTCATCACAAAGCTCCATGACGCTTGCCATCACAATGCTCGATGCCCTTCTCATCACAATGCTCCATGTCCTTGTCATTATAATCCCCCATGACCCATGTATTACAGTGTTCTGTGCCCTTGTCATCAAAATGTTCCATACCCACTCTCATCACAATAATCCATGAAACTTTTCAGACCCATGCTCCATGCCCTAGTCATCACAGTGCTCCATTACACATGTCATAACAATGCTCCATGACCCCTGCTATCACAATGATCCACGGCCTTTTAATCACAAGGCTCCATGACACTTGTCATCACAATGCTCCAAGACCCATGTAATCACAATGCTCCATGCAATTGTCATCACAAAGCTCCTTGACGCATGTCATCAGAATGCTCCGTGGCCTTCTCATTGCAATGCTCCATGCCCTTGTCATCACAATGCTCCAAGACCCCTGTATTCACAATGCTCCATGCCCTTGTCATCAAAAAGCTCCATGACGCATGTCATCAGAATGCTCCTTGGCCTTCTCATCACAATGCTCCATGCCCTTGTCATCACAAAGTTCCAAGATCCCTGTAAACACAATGCTCCATGCCTCTTTTCATCAGTATGGTCCATGAGACTTGTCATCACAAGGCTCCATGGTCTTCTCAACACAATGCTCAAGGACTTTGTCATAACAATGCTTCACGACCTTCTCATCAAGATTCTAAATGGCCCTTGTGATCATAATGTTCCAAGCCCTAATCATCACAATGGCCCATTATCTGTCATCACATTCCTCCATGACACTTGGCATCACAATGCCCCACGCCATTGTCATCGCAATGGAACATGACATATGTCATCACAATGCTCCCTGATACCTGTCTTCACAATACTCCATGACCTTTTCATCACAATGTTCCATGCCCTTGTCACCACAATCCGCCATGCCGAATGTCATCACAATAATCCATGAAACTTGTCAGACCAATGCTCCATGAACTTGTCATCACAATGCTCCATGCCCTTGTCATCACAATTCTCCATGACCCCGCACATCATAATTCACCGTGAATCCAGTCATCACAATGCTTTATGACCTTTGTCATCACAATGGTCCATTCCCTCATCATCACAGTTCTCTGTAACACGTTTCATCACAATGCTCCATGCCTTTGTCAGCATAATGCTCCATGACCCTTGTCATCACAATGATCCATGCGCTTGTCAGCACAATGCTCCACAACCTTATCATCACAATGCTCCATAAACCTTGTCATCACAATGCTCCTTGCACTTCTCATCTAAATGCTCTCTCACAACTGATATCACAATGTTCCATTACTATTCATCACAATACTCTCTCACCCCTTTCCTCACAATGTTCCATGACCCCTATCATCAAAATGCTACATGCCCTTATCATCATAATGCTCGATGACCACTGACAACACAATGTTCCAAAACCCTGTCATGAAAATGTTCCCTGACGATTTTCATCAAATTGCTCCATGACCCTGTCATCACAATGCTCCCTGCGTTTCTCATCACAATGCACAACGCTCTTTTCATCAAAATGCTCCATGACCTTTCTCATCACAAACTCCATGAGCCTTGGCATCACAATGCTCCATGTCATTGTCATCACAATGCTCCATGAAACCTATCATCACATTGTTCCTTGCTCTTGTCTTCACAAAGCTCCATGATGCTTGTCATCACAATGCTCGATGCCTTTCTCATCACAATGATCCATGCTCTTGTCATTACAATCCTCCATGACCCATGTATCACCGTGGTTCTGTGCCCTTGTCATCACAATGCTCCATGCCCACTCTCATCACAATAATCCATGAAACTTTTCAAACCAATACTCCATGCCCTTGTCATCACAATGCTCCATTACCCCTGTCATAACAATGCTCCATGACCCCTGCCATCACAATGTTCCACGGTGTTGTCATCACAAGGCTCCATGACCCTTTTCATAACAATGCCCCAAGACCATGTAATCACAATGCTCCATGCCCCTTTTCATCAGAATGCTCCATGAAACTTGTCATCACAATGCTCCATTCCCTTGTCATCACAATGCTCCATGAGCCCTGCCATCACAATACTCAAGGAATATTGTCAGCTCAGTGCTCCATGAAATTCTGATCACAATGCTCCATGACCCCTGTCATCACAATGCTCCATGACCACTGTCATCACAACGCTCCATGACACCAGACAACACAATGATCGGGGAATCTTGTCATCGAAATGCTCCATGACCCTTGTCATCACAATGATCCATGCCCTTGCCATCCCAAAGCTCCATGACCGCTGTAATCACAATGCTCCATGACGCTTGTCATCACAATGCTCCATGACACTTGTCATCAAAATGCTCCATACATTTGTCAGCAAAATGCTACATGACCTTGTCATCACAATGCTCCATGCGCTTGTCATCACAATACTCCATTCCCATTGTCATCAAAATCCTCCATGAACCTTGGGTTCACATTGCTTCATGCCCTTGTCATCACAATGATCCATGCTCCTTGAAATGAAAATGATACATGACTTCTGTCATCACAATGCTCCAAAGCCTTACGATCACAATGTTCATAACACTTGTCATCATAATGCTCCATGATGCCTGTCATCACAATGCTCCATGACCTTTGTCATCACAATGCTCAATACACTTTTCATCACAATGCTCCCTGAGTCTTGTCATCAGAATGCTCCTTGAACACTGTCATAAAAAGGCACCATGCCTTTTTCATCACAATGCTCCATGCCCTTTTCATCAAAATGCTCCATGCCATTGTCATCACATTACTCCACAAGCTTGTCATCAGAATGTTCCATGACCCTTGTCATCAAAATGATCCATGACACCTGTCATCACAATGCTCCATGCCCCTTGTCATTACAGTGCTCCATGACGATCCTCATCACAATTATCCATGGTCTTCTCATGACAATGCTTCACGGTCTTGTCATCCCAATGCTCCATGCCCTGGTCATCACAATTCTACATGTCCTTTTCATCACAATGCTCCATGACACTTCTCATCAAAATGTTACATGCTCTTGTCAATACAATTCTCCATGCACTTTTCATCGCAATGCTCCATGACCCCTGTCATAGAAAGCTCCATGCGCTTGTCATCACAATGCTTTACGACATTGTCATCAAAATTCTCAAAGGCCCTTGTCATCACAATGCTCCATGATGTTGTCATCACAATGCTTCATGACCTTGTCATCACGAAGCTCCAAGCCCTTGTCATTACAATGCTCCATTACCTTTGTTATCACAATCCTCCATGACACTTGGCATTCCAATGCCCCATGCCATTCTCATCACAATGGACCATGACATATGTCATCCCAATACTCCCTGACACCCGTCTTCACAATACTGTATGACCTTGTCATCACAATGCTCCATGCCCTTGTAATCACAATGTGCCATGCCCACTGTCATCACAATAATCCATAAAACTTGTCAGAGCAATGCTCTATGCCCATGTCATCACAATGCTCCATTCCCGTGTCATCACAATGCTCCGTGACTCCAGTCATCACAGTGCTTTATGAACTTTGTCATCACAATGGTCCATGCTTTCATCATCACAAGTCTCTGTGACATTGTCACCAAAATGCTCCATGAACTTTTCATAACAATGCTCTCTGACCCTTGCATCAAAATGCTCTATGCCTTTCTCAGCACAGTACTCCATCCCCTTTTCATCACAATTCTCCATGTGCTTGTCAGCACATTGCTCCATGACCCATGTTATCACAATGTGCCATGCGCTTGTCATCAAAATGCTCCACAACCTTGTCATCACAATGCTCCATAAACCCTTGTCATCACAATGCTCCATGCACTTCTCAACAAAATGATCTCTCACAACTGATATCACTATGTTCCATCACTAGTCATCACAATACTTCCTCACCCCTGTCATCACAATGTTCCATGACCCCTGATATCACTATCTTCCATAACCCCTGTCATCAAAATGCTCCATGACCCTTTTCAGCAAAATGCTCCATGACCCCTGACATCACAATGTTCCATTACCCATATCATCAAAATCTTCCATGACCCTTTTCATCAAATTGCTGCTCGACTCTGTCATCACAATGCTCCCTTCCCTTCAAAACACAATGCACCACGCCCTTGTCATCAAAATGCTCCATGACATTTGTCGTCACATATCTCCATGACCCTTGGCATCACAATGCTCCATGCCATAGTCATCACGATGCTCAATGAACCCTCTGATCACATTGTTCCATGCCCTTGTCATCACAAAGCTCCATTACATTTGTCATCACAATGCTCGATGCCCTTCTCATCACAATGCTCCATGCCCTTGTCATTACAATCCTCCATGACCCATGTATCACAGTGTTCCGTGCCCTTGTCATCACAATGCCCCATGCCCAATCTCAACACAATAATCTATGAAATTTTCAGACCAATGTTCCATGCCCTTGTCATCACAATGCACCATGACGCCTGTTATCACAATGTTCCATAACCCCTGGCATCAAAATGCTCCATGACCCTATTCATCACAAAGCTCCATGACCACTGACATCGCAATGTTCCATATCCCCTGTCATCAAAATGATCCATGACCCTTTTCAACAAATTGTTCCATGACCCTGTCATCACAATGTTCCCTGCCCTTCTCATCACAATGCACAACGCCATTGTCAACAAAATGCTCCATGACCTTTGTCATCACAAAGGTCCATGACTCTCGTCATCAAAATTTTCCATGGTCTTCTCATCACAATGCTCCATGACCTTTGTCATCACAATGCTCAATACACTGGTCATCACAATGCTCCCTGACACTTGTCATCAGTATGCTCCTTGAACCCTCTCATGACAACGCTCCATGCCTTTTTCATCACAATGATCAATGCCCTTTTCATCACAATGTTCCATGCCATTGTCATCACTATACTCCACAAGCTTATCATCAGAATGCTCCGTGACCCTTGACATCACAATGCTCCATGACCCCTGTCATCCCAATGCTCCATGACCCCTGTCATCACAATGTTCCATGACCCCTGTCATCACAATGCTCCATGACAACTGTCATCAGAATGCTCCATGCCCCTTGTCATTACAGTGCTCCATGAGGTTCGTCATCACAGTTATTCATGGACTTCTCATCACAGTGCTCCACGGTCTTGCTATCACAATGCTCCATTCCCTGGTAATCACAATGCTCCATTCCCTGGTAATAACAATGCTCCATGTCCTTTGTCATCAGACTTCTCCACGTCCTTGTCATCACAATGCTCCATGACACTTCTCATCACAATGTTACATGCACTTGTCATCAAAATTTTCAATGAAATTGTCATCTCAATGCCATATGAACCCTGTCATAACAAGCTCCATGCCTTTGTCATCAAAATTCTTCACGATATTGAAATCAAAATTCTCAATGTCTGTTGTCATCACAATGCTCCATGCCCTTGTCATCACAGTGCTCCATGACCGTTGTTATCACAGTGCTCCAAGCCATTGTCAACACAATGCTCCATTACCTTTGTCATCACAATACTCCAAGACACCTGGCATCACAATGCCCCATGCCATTGTCATCACAGTGGACCATGACATATGTCATCACAATGCTCCCTGACACCTCTCTTCACAATACTCTATGACCTTGTCATCACAGTGCTCCATGCCCTAGTCATCACAATGCGCCATGCACACTCTCATCACATTAGTCCATAAATCTTTTCAGAGAAATGCTCTATGACCCTGTCATCACTATGCTCCATGCCTTTGTCATCACAATGCTCCATGTACCTGTCATCACAATGCTCCGTGACTCGTCATAACAATGATTCATGACGTTTGCCATCACAATGGTCCATACCCTCATCATCACATTTCTCTGTGAGTTTGTCACCACAATGCTCCATGAACTTTTCATCACAATGCTCTCTGACACTGGTCATCACCATATTCTATGCCTTCCTCAGCACAATGCTCCCTGACCCTTGTCATAAGAGTGCTCCATGTGCTTGTCAGCACATTGCTCCATGACCCATGTTATCACAATGCGCCATGCGCTTGTCATCAATATGTAACCAAGTTGAGGTTATTGTAATCAGTGCAGCCCTAAATTTTTGGGTGGCTATGTCTTATTGATTTTCAGTTTTCCCAAGGTATATTCCCTAGACTGGAAATGCCCTTGGATCTGTAGCTCTGTTGTTTACATGTTTTAGGGAACACAATTAACTCCTCCAGAGAGGCAGCTGGCAATTTACATCCTGCCCATCAGCAAAACTAGGCTCCATTTTCTCCAGGGCCTGTCTTGCGTTTCTAGTTTTTACACATTTTGCGGATGTCCATTTTGACCGGTGGGAAGTGATACTTCTTTGTAGTGCAGATTTGCATTGCCCGCTTGCTCGCTTGGTCAAAAAGCGTGTATGCGTTTTCTCCAGAATATATTCAGGAGAAAACGCATACGCCCTTTTTGGCCAAGTGCATCATTGTCGAAGTTGTGCCCCTCTTCCTGTGCTTTAAAGGTGATTCCAATGTACCTCTTGAAATCTGTTTCCTGCTCTTCTGGCTCGCATTCAAGTAGGCCTCGTTGCCTTCCCTCAACAGA
The DNA here is from genome assembly GCF_949752795.1 of Hyperoodon ampullatus. Lineage (NCBI taxonomy): Eukaryota > Metazoa > Chordata > Mammalia > Artiodactyla > Ziphiidae > Hyperoodon > Hyperoodon ampullatus. The sequence continues at coordinate 529,454 of NW_027641089.1, forward strand.
TTTTTGGACGATAGTTTTCCTTTATTACTCAGCCATTTTCTGAATTGCTCTGCCCCTGAGCTCCAGTTTTCAACTCGTTTTTTGTGAGGTGACCTCAAGTCTAAAATTTTGCTTCAGTACCTATACTGTTTCCCAGCGGGTGGCTGAGAGTTTGCTTAATTCTTCTCCCTGACCGGAAATTACAGTGATATGTACCCATCCAAATGCCTAACAGCTACTCTCATTGCTTCTCCCTCTTCCCTTTCATCATCTGCCAAGTTGGCAACCTGTGCGAACCAGGAGGTTAAAGGGGCTGTCTCTCCAAGTTGGGAGATTGATAGTAAAGCAGTTGGACAGTCAAACCAGAGCACCCGGGGAGGGACTATTAGTCGAGTTTTAGTAACCTTTCGTATTCACAGTGTGTCCATTCTCTAGGTTTCCCGTACACGTTATAGCTGTAGTAATATTCCTTTCAACATGGAGAGTTGGAACCCATGGAATGGGTGCCACGCATTATTGCTTTAAAGGGTTTGCATTTGGTGACCCAGTCTCACCAATCCTCTCATCCCAAGTGACCAGCCTTATGCCACATCCAGCTGTCATTGTAGATAGGGTCATTCCAGGTTTCATCAGAGCCCCTGAAGGAATTGTAAAGAATTTCCCTGTTTTTCTTTTTTTTTTTTTTTTGTGGTATGCGGGCCTCTCACTGTTGTGGCCTCTCCCGTTGCGGAGCACAGGCTCCGGATGCGCAGGCTCAGCAGCCATGGCTCACGGGCCCAGCCGCTCCGCGGCATATGGGATCCTCCCAGACCGGGGCACGAACCCGTATCCCCTGCATCGGCAGGCGGACTCTCAACCACTGCGCCACCAGGGAGGCCCTTTCTTTTGTTTTTGAAATTCCTTTTTATATTGGGTTTGAGCTGATTCTCACTGCCCTGTTGATACTAATGTAGACACTCTTGATTCCCTTACGGAGACCTATGAATACATAGGTTTTAAGATTCTTACTAGTCAGATGTATTCCTCTGCGGGAAATATGGGGTTTTGAGTCCCTTTCACTGAGGAAGGTGTAGGTCTTGTCTATTCCGTAGTTGGTTTTTGGAACTGTACATGTACTAATACCAAACTCTGGTTTTATGCATCACCCCACCTCTCTTTCCCCCTTAAGCAGGCATAAGAGTGTTTTCTCAATGTGAGACTCTGTTCTCTTTTGTAACTCAGTTCATGTGTAGCCATGTTTACAGGACCTTCATAAGTGATATCTTATGATAAGTTTCTTTTTCTCTGTGACTTATCTCACTTAGAATCATCGTACCTGAATGCACTCATTTTGATGCTACTGGCCTTATGACATTGATTTCATGGCTGAGGGATATTCCATCATACCTAAGTACCACAATTTCTTGAACCATTTTTGTCTTTCCTGCGATATTTAAGGTGTACCCAAGTTGAAGTTCTTGTAAGCAGTGCAGCCCTGAATTTTGGGGTGGCGCTGTCTTATTGATTTTCAGTTTTCCAAAGGTATATTCCCTAGACTGGAAGTGAACTTGGTTCTGTAGCTCTGTTGTTTACTTGTTTTAGGGAACACAATGCAATCCTCCAGAGAGGCAGTTGGCAATTTACATCCTGCCCATCAGCATAACTAGTCTCCCTGTTCTTCAGGGCCTTTCTTGCCTTTCTGGTTTTTACACATTTTTCGGATATCCCTTTTGACCGGTGGGAAGTGATACTTCTTTGTAGTGCAGATTTGCATTGCCCGCTTGCTTGCTTGGCCCCAAAGGGAGTATGTGGTTTCTCCTGAATATATTCAGGAGAAAATGCATACGCCCTTTTTGGCCAAGATCATCAATGTCGAAGTTGTGCCCCACTTACTGTTCTTTAAAGGGGATTCCAATGTACCTCTTGAAATCTGTTTCCTGTTCTTCTGGCTTGCATTCAATACCACCTCGTTGCCTTCCCTCAACAGATTTTTGGAAGATAGTTGTCCTTTACTACTCTGCCAGTTTGTGAATTGCTGTGCCCCTGAGCTATATTTTTCAACTCGTTTCTTGTGAGCTGACGGCAGGTCCAAAACTTTGGTTCAGGTACTATACTGTTTCCCTGCGGGTGGCTGAGACTTTGGCTAATTCTTCTACCTGCCGGGAAATTAGAGAGACATGTGCCCGTCCAAATGCCTAACAGCTATTCTCTCATTGGTTCTCCCTCTTCCCTTTCATCCTCTGCCAAATTGGCAACCTGTGCGAACCAGGAAGTTAAAGGGGCTGTCTCTCCAAGTTGGGACATTGATAGTAAAGCAGTTGGAAAGTCAAACCGGAGCACCAGGAGAGGGACTACTAGTTTAGTTTTAGAAACCTTTCGTATTCACAGTGTGTCCATTCTCTAGGTTTCCCATACATGTTATAGCTGTAGTAATATTCCCTTCAACCTGGAGAGTTGAGACGCTTGGAATGTGTGTCACGCATTATTGCTTTAATTGGTCTGCATTTGCTCACTGAATCTCACCAATCCTCTCAGTCCCAAGTGTTCAGCCTTATGCCACATCCAGGTGTCTTTGTAGATAGGGTCATTCCATTTTACATCAGAGACCCTGAAGGAATTGTAAAGAATTTCCCTGTTTTTTTGTTTTGTTTTTCAAATTCCTTATTATCGTGGGTTTGAGCTGATTCTCACTGCCATGTTGATACCAGTGTAGACACACTTGATTCCCTTTCGGAGACATATCAATACATAGGTTTTAAGATTTTTACTAGTCAGATATATTCCTCTGCTTGAAATATGGGGTTTTTATTCCCTTTCACTGAGGAATGTGTAGGTCTTCTCTTTTCCGTATTTGGTTTTTGAAACGTGACCTGTACTAATATCACACTCTGGTTTTATGTATCACCCCACCTCTCCTTCCCCCTTAAGAAGGCATAAGAGTGTTTTCTAAATGTGAGACTCTGTTCTCTTTCGTAACTCAGTTCATGTTAACCATGTTTACAGGACCTTCATAAGTGATATCTTATGATAAGTTTCTTCTTCTCTGTGACTTATTTCACTTAGAATCATCGTACCTGAATCCAATCATTTTGCTGCTACTGGCCTTATGACATTCATTTCATTGCTGAGGGATATTCCATCTTACGTAAGTAACACAATTTCTTGAACCATTTTTGTCTTTCCTGGGATATTTAAGGTGTACCCAAGTGGAGGTTCTTGTAAGCAGTGCAGCACTCAATATTGTGTTTGCTCTGACTTATTGATTTTCAGTTTTCCCAAGGTATCTTCCCTAGACTGGAAGTGCCCTTGGCTCTGTAGCTCTTTTTTTTACTTGTTTTAGTGAACACAATGCACTCCTCCAGAGAGGCACTTGGCAATTTACATCCTGCCCTTCAGCATAAGTAGGCTCCATTTCTCCATGGCCTGTCTTGGCTTTCTGGTTTTTTACACATGTTGTGGATGTCCCTTTTGACCGTTGGGAAGTGATACTACTTTGTAGTGCAGATTTGCATTGCCCGCTTGCTTGCTTGGCCAAAAAGTGCGTATGCGTTTTCTCCTGAATATATTCAGGAGAAAACACATACGCCCTTTTTGGCCAAGTGCATCATTGTCGAAGTTGTGTCCTTCTTCCTGTGCTTTAAATGTGATTCTAATGAACCTCTTGAAATCTGTTTCCTGCTATTCTGGCTCGCTTTCAAGTCCTCCTCGTTGCCTTCCCTCAACAGATTTTTGGGCGATAATTGTCCTTTATTACTCTGCCAGTTTGTGAATTGCTGTGCCCCTGAGCACCATTTTTCAACTCGTTTTTTGTGACCTGACGGCAGGTCCAAAATTTTGGTTCAGAACCTATCCTGTTTCCCGGCAGTTGGCTGAGACTTTGGTTAATTCTTCTTCCTGCCGGGAAATTAGAGTGACATGTGCCAGTCCAAATGCCTAACAGCTACTCTCTCATTAGGGCTACCTCCTCCCTTTCATTCTCTGCCAAATTTGCAAGCTGTGCGAACCAGGAGATTAAAGCTGCTATCTCTCCAAGTTGGGAGATTGATAGTAAAGCAGTTGGAAATTCAATCCAGACCACCAGGAGAGGGACTATTTTTTGAGTTTTAGAAACCTTTCGTATTCACTGTGTGTCCATTCTCTATGTTTCCCGTACATGTTATAGCTATAGTAATATTCCCTTAAACCTGGAGAGTTCGGACCTTGGAATGTGTTCCACGCATTATTGCTTTAAATGGTCTGCATTTGCTCACCGATTCTCACCAATCCTCTCAGTCCCAAGTGTCCAGCCTTATGCCACATCCAGCTGTCGTTGTACATAGAGTCATTCCATGTTTCATCAGAGCCCCTGAAGGAATTGTAAAGAATTTCCCTTTTTTTTGTTTCGTTATTGAAATTCCTTTTTATAGTGGGTTTGAGCTGATTCTCACTGCCATGTTTATGCTAGTCTAGACACACTTGATTCCCTTACGGAGACTTATCAGTACATTCGTTTTAATATTCTTACTAGTCAGATATATTCCTCTGCGGGAAATATGGGTTTTTGAGTCCCTTTCACTGAGGAAGGTGTAGGCCTTGTCTATTCCGTAGTTGGTTTTTGGAACGGTACCTGTACTAATATCAAACTCTGGTTTTATGCATCACCCCACCTCTCCTTCCCCCTTAAGCAGGCATAAGTGTGTTTTCTAAATGTGAGACTCTGTTCTCTTTCCTAACTCAGTTCATGTGTATCCAGCCATGTTTACAGGACCTTCATCAGTGATATCTTATGATAAGTTTGTTTTTCTGTGTTACTTATTTCACTTAGAATCATCGTACCTGAATTCACTCATTTTTGTGCTACTGGCCTTATGACATTGATTTCATGGCTGAGGGAATATTCCATCATACGCAAGTAACACAATTTCTTGCACCATTTTTGTCTTTCCTGGGATATTTAAGGTGTACCCAAGTTGAGGTTCTTGTAAGCAGTGCAGCCCTAAATTTTGGGGTGGCTCTGTCTTATTGATTTTCAGTTTTCCCAAAGTATATTCCCTAGACTAGAAGTGTCCTTGGCTCTGTAGCTCTGTTGTTAACTTGTTTTAGGGAACAAAATGCACTCCTCCAGAGAGGCAGTTGGCAATTTACGTCCTGCCCATCAGCATAACTAGGTTCCCTGTTTTCCAGTGCCTGTCTTGCCTTTCTGGTTTTTACACATTTTCTGGATGTCCCTTTTGACCGGTGGGAAGTGATACTTCTTTGTAGTGCAGATTTGCATTGCCCGCTTGCTTGCTTGACCAAAAAGGGTGTATGCGTTTTCTCCTGAATATAATCTGGAGAAAACGCATACGCCTTTATTGGCCAAGTGCATCATTGCCGAAGTTGTGCCCCTCTTCCTGTGCTTTAAAGGTGATTCAAATGTACCTATTGAAATCTGTTTCCTGCATTTCTGGCTCGCTTTCAAGACCGCCTCGTTGCCTTCCCTCAACAGATACCTGGACGATAGTTGTCCATTATTACTCTGCCAGTTTGTGAATTGCTATGCACCTGAGCTCCATTTTTCAACTCGTTTTTTGTGAGCTGACCGCAAGTCCCAAACGTTGGTTCAGGAACTATACTGGTTCCAGGCGGGTGGCTGAGCCTTTGGTTAATTCTTCTTCCTGCCGGGAAATTAGAGTGACATGTGCCCGTCCAAATGCCTAACAGCTACTCTCTCATTGGTTCTCCCTCTTCCCTTTCATCCTCTGCCAAATTAGCAACCAGTGTGAAACAGGAGTTTAAAGGGGCAGTCTCTCCAAGTTGCTAGATTGATAGTAAAGCAGTTGAAAATTCAAACCGGAGCACCAGGAGAGGGACTATTAGTTGAGATTTAGAAACCATTTGTATTCACAGTGTGTCCATTCTCTAGTTTTCCCGTGCATGTTATAGCTGTAGTAATATTCCCTTCAACCTTGAGAGTTGGGACCTTGGAATGTGTGCCACGCATTATTGCTTTAAATGGACTACATTTGCTCACCGAATCTCTCCAATCCTCTCAGTCCCAAGTGTCCAGCCTTATGCCACATCCAGCTGTTGTTTTAGATAGGGTCATTCCAGGTTTCATCAGAGCCCCTGTAGGAATTGTAAAGAATTTTCCTTTTTTTTTTTGTTTTGTTTTTGAACTTCCTTTTTATAGTGGGTTTGAGCTGATTCTCACTGCCATGTTTATGCCAGTCTAGACACACTTGATTCCCTTTCAGAGACATATCAATACATAGGTTTTAAGATTCTTACTAGTCAGATATATTCCTCAGCGGGAAATATTGGTTTTGAGTCCCTTTCACTGAGGAAGGTGTAGATGTTGTCTATTCCATATTTGGTTTTTGGACCGGTACCTGTACTAATATGAAACTCTGGTTTTATGCAACACCCCACCTCTCCTTCCCCCTTAAGCAGGCATAAGAGTGTTTTCTAACTGTGAGACTCTGTTCTCTTTCCTAACTCAGTTCATGTGTATCCATGTTTACAGGACCTTCATAAGTGATATCTTATGATAAGTTTCTTTTTCTCTGTGACTTATTTCACTTAGAATCATCGTACCTGAATCCACTCATTTTGCTGCTACTGGCCTTATGACATTGATTTCATGGCTGAGGGATATTCCATCTTACGTAAGTAACACAATTTCTTGCACCATTTTTGTCTTTCCTGGGATATTTCAGGTGTCCCCAAGTTGTGGTTCTTGTAAGCAGTGCAGCCCTAAATTTTGGGGTGGCTCTCTATTATTGATTTTCAGTTTTCACAAGGTATATTCCCTAGGCTGGAAGTGCCCTTGGCTCTGTATCTCTGTTGATTACTTGTTTTAGGGAAAACAATGCACTCCTCCAGAGAGGCAGTTGGCAATTTACATCCTGCCCATCAGCATAACTAGGCTCCCTGTTCTACAGGGCCTGTCTTGCCTTTTTGGTTTTACACATTTTGCGGATGTCCCTTTTGACCGGTGGGAAGTGACACTTCTTTGTAGTACAGGTTTGCATTGGCCGCATGCTTGCTTGGCCAAAAAGGGCGTACGGGTTTTCTCCTGAATATACGCAGGAGAAAACACATACGCCCTTTTTGGCCAAGGGCATCATTGTCGAAGTTGTGCCCCCTCTTCCTGTGCTTTAAATGCAATTCCAATGTACCTGTTGAAATCTGTGTCCTGCTATTCTGGCTCACTTTCAAGTTCGCCTCGTTGCCTTCCCTGAACAGATTTTTGGACGATAGTTGTCCTTTAATACTCTGCTAGTTTGTGAATTGCTATGCACCTGAGATCCATTTTTCAACTCGTTTCTTGTGAGCTGACCGCAAGTCCAAAATTTTGGTTCTGGAACTATAGTGGTTCCCTGCGGGTGGCTGAGACTTTGGTTAATTCTTCTTCATGCCGGGGAATTAGAGTGACATGTGTGCGTCCAAATGCCTAACAGCTACTCTCTCATTGGTTCTCCCTCTTCCCTTTCGTCCTCTGCCAAATTAGCAACCAGTGTGAAACAGGAGTTTAAAGGGGCAGTCTCTCCAAGTTGCTAGATTGATAGTAAAGCAGTTGGAAATTCAAACCGGAGCACCAGGAGAGGGACTATTAGTTGAGTTTTAGAAACATTTCGTATTCACAGTGTGTCCATTTTTTAGGTTTCCCATACATGTTATAGCTGTAGTAATATTCCATTCAACCTGGAGAGTTGAGACCCTTGGAATGTGTGCCAAACATTATTGCTTTAAATGGTCTGAATTTGCTCACTGAATGACACCAATCCTCTAAATTCCAAGTGTCCAGACTTATGCCACATCCAGCTGTCGTTGTAGATAGGGTCATTCCAGGTTTCATCAGAGCCACTGAAAGAATTGTAAATAATTTCTCTGTATTTTGTTTTCGAAATTCCTTTTTATAGTGGGTTTGAGCTGATTCTCACTGCCATGTTTATGCCAGTCTAGACACACTTGATTCCCTTTTAGAGACATATCAATGCATAGGTTTTAAGGTTCTTACTAGTCAGATATATTCCTCAGCGGGAAATATTGGTTTTGAGTCCCTTTCACTGAGGAAGGTGTTGATGTTGTCTATTCCGTATTTGGTTTTTGGACCGGTACCTGTACTAATATCAAACTCTCGTTTTATGCATCACCCCACCTCTCCTTCCTCCTTAAGCAGGCATAAGAGTGTTTTCTAACTGTGAGACTCTGTTCTCTTTCCTAACTCAGTTCATGTGTATCCATGTTTACAGGACCTTCATAAGTGATATCTTATGATAAGTTTATTTTTCTCTGTGACTTATTTCACTTAGAATCATCATACATGAATCCACTCATTTTGCTGCTACTGGCCTTATGACATTGATTTCATGGCTGAGGGATATTCCATCTTACATAAGTAACACAATTTCTTGAACCATTTTTGTCTTTCCTAGGATATTTCAGGTGTCCCCAAGTTGTGGTTCTTGTAAGCAGTGCAGCCCTAAATTTTGGGGTGGCTCTGTATTATTGATTCTCAGTGTTCCCAAAGTATATTCCCTAGATTGGAAGTGCCCTTGTCTCTGGAGCACTGTTGATTACTTGTTTTAGGGAACACAATGCACTCCTCCAGAGAGGCAGTTGGCAATTTACATGCTGCCCTTCAGCATAACTATCTCCCTGTTCTCCAGGTCCTTTCTTGCCTTTCTGGTTTTACATATTTTGTGGCTGTCCCTTTTGACCGCTGGGAAATGCACTTCTTTGTAGTGCAGATTTGCATTGCCCGCTTGCTTGCTTTGCCAAAAAGGGCGTATGCATTTTCTCCTGAATATATTCAGGAGAAAATGCATACGCCCTTTTTGGCCAAGTGCATCATTGTCGAAATTGTGCCCCTCTTCCTGTGTCTTAATGGTGATTCCAATGTAACTCTTGAATTCTGTTTCCTACTATTCTGGCTCGCTTTCATGTCCACCTCGTTGCCTTCCCTCAACAGATTTGTGGAAGATTGTTGTCCTTTATTACTCTGCCAGTTTGTGAATTGCTGTTTCCCTGAGCTCCATTTTTCAACTCGTTTTTTGTGAGCTGACCGCAAGTCCCAAATGTTGGTTCAGAACCTATACTGGTGCCCGGCAGTTGGCTGAGACTTTGGTTAATTCTTGCTCGTGCCGGGAAATTAGAGTGACATGTGCCCGACCAAATGCCTAACAGCTACTCTCTCATTGGTACTCCCTCTTCCCTTTCATCCTTTGCCAATTTGGCAACTTGTGCGAACCAGGAGGTTAAAGGAGCTGTCTCTCCAAGTTGGGAGATTGATAGTAAAGCAGTTGTAAAGTGAAACTGGAGCACGAGGAGAGGGACTATTAGTTGAGTTTTAGAAACCTTTCGTATTCACTGTGTGTTCATTCTCTAGGTTTTCCATACATGTTATAGCTGTAGTAATATTCCCTTCTATCTTGAGAGTTGGGACCCAAGGAATGGGTGCCACACATTATTGCTTTAAATGGTCTGCATTTGCTCACACAATATGACAAATCCTCTCAGTCCCAAGTGTCCAGCCTTATGCCACATATAGCGGTCTTTGTAGATAGGGTCATTCCAGGTTTCATCAGAGCCCCTGAAGGAATAGTAAAGAATTTCCCTGTTTTTTGGTTTTTTTTTTTTTTTTTTTTTTTTTTTTTTTTTTTTTTTTTTTTTTTTTTTGCGGTACGCGGGCCTCTCACTGCTGTGGCCTCTCCCGTTGCAGAGCACAGGCTCCGGACGCGCAGGCTCAGCAGCCATGGCTCACGGGCCCAGCCGCTCCGCGGCATGTGGGATCCTCCCAGACCGGGGCACGAACTCATTTCCCCTGCATCGGCAGGCGGACTCGCAACCACTGCGCCACCAGGGAAGCCCTGGTTTTGTTTTTAAATTCCTTTTTATCGTGGGTTTCAGCTGATTTTCACTGCCATGTTTATGCCAGTCTAGATACACTTGAATCCCTTACGGAGACATATCAATACATAGGTTTTAAGATTCTTACTAGTCTGATATATTCCTCTCCAGAGAATAGGGGTGTTGAGTCCCGTTCACTGAGGAAGGTGTAGGTCTTGTCTATTCTGTATTTGGATTATGGAATGGTACATGTGCTAATATCAAACTCTGGTTTTATGTATCAACCCACCTCTCCGTTCCCCGTAAGCAGGCATAAGTATGTTTTCTATATGTGAGACTCTGTTCTCTTTACTAACTCAGTTCATGTGTACCCATGTTTACATTTCCTTCATAAGTGATATCTTATGTCAGAATGCTCCATGGCTCTTGTCATCATAATGCTCAATGATGCTTGTCACCATGATTATCCATGGTCTACTCATCACAATGCTCCACGGTCTTGCCATCACATTGCTCCATGTCCCTTGTAATCACAATTCTCCACCTCTTTGTCATCACAATATTCCATGACATTTCTCATCACAATGTTACATGCTCTTTTCATCAAAATTCTCCGTGCACTTGTCATCGCAATGCTCCCTGAACCCTGTCATAGCAAGCTCCAGATGCTTGTCATCACAATGCTTCATGACATTGTTATAAAAATTCTTAATGTCCCTTGACATCACAATGCTCCCTGCCATTGTCATCACAATTATCCATGACACATGTCATCACAATGCTCCAAGCCCTTGTCATCACAATGCTCCATTACACCAGTCATAACAATGCTCCATGACCCCTGCCATCACAATGTTCCACGGCCTTGTCATCACAAGGCTCCATGACCCTTGTCATCACAATGCTCCAAAACCTCTGTAATCACAATTCTCCATGCCACTTTTCATCTCAATGCTCCATGAACACTGTCATCACAATGCACCATGCCCATCATCATAATGATTCATGCTATTGTCATCACAATGAAATCAAAATGCTCCATGGCCTCTGTCATCACAATGCTCCAAACCCTTGTGATCACAATGTTCCCTAACACTTGTCATCACAATGACCCATGACGCTGGTCATCACAATTATCCATGTTCTACTCATCACAATGCTCCATGATGTTTGTCATCACAATGCTCAATACACTTATCATCACAGTGCTCCCTGACAGTTGTCATCAGTATGCTTCTTGAACCCTGTCATGACAAGGCTCCATGCATTTTTCATCACAATGCTCCATTCCCTTTTCATCACAATGCTCCAAGACCCCTGTAATCACAATGCTCCATGTCCTTGTCATCACAAAGCTCCATGACGCATGTCATCAGAATGCTCCATTGCCTTCTCATCAAATTGCTCCATGCCCCTGTAATCACATTGCTTCAAAACCCCTGTAATCTCAATGCTCCATGCACTTTTTCATCAGAATGCTCCATGACCCTTTTCATCAAAATGCTCCATTACCCCTGACATCACAATGTTCCATAACCCCTGTCATCAAAATGTTCAATGACACTTTTCATCAATTTGCTCCATGGCCCTGTCATCACATTGCTCCCTGCCCTTCTCATCACAATGCACCACGACCTTGTCATCACAATGCTCCATGACGTTTGTCATCACAAAGCTCCATGACCCTTGGCATCACAATGCTCCATGCCATTTCATCACAATGCTACATGAAACCTCTCATTACATTGCTCCATGCCCTTGTCACCACCATGATCCATGACGCTTGTCATCACAATGCTCGATACTCTTCTCATCACAATGCTCCATGACCTTGTCATTACAATCCTCCATGACACATGTATCACAGTGTTCCGTGCCTTAGTCATCACAATGTTCCATGCAGAATCTCATCACAATAATCCATGAAATTTTCAGACCAATGTTCCATGCCCTTGTCATCACAATGCTCCATTACACCTGTCATAACAATGCTCCACGACCCCTGCCATCACAATGTTCCACTGCCTTGGCATCCAAGGCTCCATGACCCTTGTCATCACAATGCTCCAAGACCCCTGTAATCACAATGCTCCATGCCCTTGTCATCACAAAGATCCATGACACATGTCATCAGAATGCTCCATGATCTTCTCATCAAAATGCTCCATGCCCTTGTCATCACAATGCTCCAAGACCCCTGTAATCACAATGCTCCATGCCCCTATTCATCCGAATGCTCCATGAGACTTGTCATCCCAAGGCTCCATGGTCTTCTCATCACACTGCTCCAGGACCTTGTCATCACAATGCTCCATTCCCTTGTCATCACAATGCTCCTTCGCCACTGTCATCACAATACTCCATGAACATATTCAGGCCAATGCTCCATGACCTTCTCATCACAGTGCTCCATGAACCTTGTCATCACAATGCTCCATGCCCTTGTCATCACAAAGATCCATGACACATGTCATCAGAATGCTCCATGGTCTTCTCATCACAATGCTCCATGCCCTTGTCATCACAATGCTCCAAGACCCCTGTAATCACAATGCTCCATGCCCCTATTCATCAGAATGCTCCATGAGACTTGTCATCACAAGGCTCCATGGTCTTCTCATCACACTGCTCCAGGACCTTGTCATCACAATGCTCCATTCCCTTGTCATCACAATGCTCCTTGACCACTGTCATCACAATACTCCATGAACATATTCAGGCCAATGCTCCATGACCTTCTCATCACAGTGCTCCATGACCCTTGTCATCACAATGCTCCATGACCCCTCTCATCACTATGCTCCATGACACCTGTCATCACAATACTCCATGCCCCTTGTCATTACAGTGATCCATGACGCTCTTCATCATAATTATCCTTGGTCTTTTCATCACAATGCTCCACGGTCTTGCTATCACAATTCTCCATGCCCTGTTCATCACAATGATCCATGTCCCATGTCATTACAATTCTCCACGTCCTTGTCCTCACAATGCTTTGTGACACTTCTCATCATAATGTTACATGATCTTGTCATCACAATTCTCCATGCACTTGTCATCGCAATGCTCTATGAACCCTGTCATAGCAAGCTCCATGCCCTTGTCATCACAATGCTTCACGACGTGGTCATCAAAATTCTCAATGGCCCTTATCATCAGAATGCTCCCTGCCATTGTCATCACAATGATCCATGACACTTGTCATCACAATGTTCCAAGCCCTTGTCATCAAAAGGCGCCATTACCTTTGTCATCACAATCCTCCATGACACTTGGTATCACAATGCTCCATGCCATTGTCATCACAAAGGACAATGACATATGTCATCACAATGCTCCATGACACCTGTCTTCACAATATTCCATGACCTTGTCACCACAATGTTCCATGCCCTTGTCATCACAATGCGCCATGACCACTCTCATCAAAATAATCCATAAATCTTGTCAGAGCAATGCTCCATGACCCCTGTCATCACAATGCTCAGTGACTCCAGTCATCACAATGCTTCATGACCTTTGTCATCACAATAGTCCATGACCTCGTCACACAAAGCTCTGTGACCTTTTTCACCACAATGATCCATGAAATTTTTATCACAATGCTCTGTGACCCTTGTCATCACAAAGCTCCATGCCTTTGTCAGCACAATGCTCCATGACCCTTCTCATCACAATGCTCCATGCCCTTGTCATCACAATGCTCCAACACCCCTGTAATCACAATGCTCCATGCCCCTTTTCATCTCAATGCTCCATGAAACCTGTCATCACAATGCACCATGCCCATCACCATAATATTTCATGCTGTTGTCATCACAATGAAATCAAAATGCTCAATGACCTCCGTCATCACAATGCACCAAAACCTTCTGATCACAATGATCCATAACACTTGTCATCACAATGCCCTATGACGCTGGTCATCACAATTATCCATGGTCTTCTCATCACAATGCTCCATGATCTTTGTCATCACAATGCTCAATACACTTATCATCACAGTGCTCCCTGACAGTTGTCATCAGTATGCTCCTTGAACACTGTCATGACAAGGCTCCATGCATTTTTCATCACAATTATCCATTCCCCTTTCATCACAATGATCCAAGACCCCTGTAATCACAATGCTCCATGTCCTTGTCATCACAAAGCTCCATGACGCATGTCATCAGAATGCTCCATTGCCTTCTCATCACAATGCTCCATGTCCTTGTAATCACATTGCTTCAAAACCCCTGTAATCTCAATGCTCCATGCACCTTTTCATCAGAATGCTCCATGACCCTTTTCATCAAAATGCTCCATTACCCCTGACATCACAATGTTCCATAACCCCTGTCATCAAATTGTTCCATGACACTTTTCATCAATTTGCTCCATGACCCTTTCATCACAATGCTCCCTGCCGTTCTCATCACAATGCACCACGACCTTGTCATCAAAATGCTTCATGACGTTTGTCATCACAATGCTCCATGACCCTTGGCATCACAATGCTCCATGCCATTTCATCACAATGCTATATGAAACCTCTCATCACATTGCTCCATGCCCTTGTCACCGCAATGCTCCATGAGGCTTGTCATCACAGTGCTCGATACTCTTCTCATCACAATGCTCCATGCCCTTGTCATTACAATCCTCCATAACACATGTATCACAGTGTTCCGTGCCTTAGTCATCACAATGCTCCATGCCGAATCTCATCACAATAATCCATGAAAATTCCAGACCAATGCCCTTATCATCACAATGCTCCATTACACCTGTCATAATAATGCTCCATGACCCATGCCATCACAATGCTCTACTGCCTTGGCATGCAAGGCTCCATGACCCTTGTCATCACAATGCTCCAAGACCCCTGTAATCACAATGCTCCATGCCCTTGTCATCACAAAGATCCATGACACATGTCATCAGAATGCTCCATGGCTTTCTCATCACAATGCTCCATGCCCTTGTAATCACAATGCTCCAATACCCCTGTAATCACAATGCTCCATGCCCCTATTCATCAGAATGCTCCATGAGACTTGTCATCACAAGGCTTCATGGTCTTCTCATCACACTGCTCCAGGACCTTGTCATCACAATGCTCCATTCCCTTGTCATCACAATGCTCCTTGACCACTGTCATCACAATACTCCATGAATATTTTCAGGCCAATGCTCCATGACTTTCTCATCACAGTGCTCCATGACCGTTGTCATCACAATGCTCCATGACCCCTCTCATCACAATGCTCCCTGACACCTGTCATCACAGTGCTCCATGCCCCTTGTCATTATAGTGATCCATGACGCTCCACATCATAATTATCCAAGGTCTTTTCATCAAATACTCCACGGTCTTGCTATCACAATTCTCCATGCCCTGTTGATCACAATGCTCTATGTCCCATGTCATTACAATTCTCCACGTCCTTGTCATCACAATGCTTCGTGACACTTCTCATCACAATGTTACATGATCTTGTCATCACAATTCTCCATGCACTTGTCATCGCAATGCTCTATGAACCCTGTCATAGCAAGCTCCATGCGCTTGTCATCACAATGCTTCACGACGTGGTCATCTAAATTCTCAATGGCCCTTGTCATCAGAATGCTCCATGCCATTGTCATCACAATGCTCCATGACCCTTGTCATCACAATATTCCAAGCCCTTGACATCAAAATGCCCCCTTACCTTTTCGATCACAATCCTCCATGACACTTGGTTTCACAATGCTCCATGCCATTGTCATCACAATGGACAATGACATATGTCATCACAATGCTCCCTGACACCTGTCTTCACAATACTCCATGACCATGTCATCACAATATTCCATGCCCTTGTCATCACAATGCGCCATGCCCACTCTCATCAAAATAATCCATAAATCCTGTCAGAGCAATGCTCCATGACCCCAGTCATCACAATGCTCCGTGACTCCAGTCATCACAATGCTTCATGACCTTTGTCATCAAAATAGTCCATGACCTCATCACACAAAGCTCTGTGACCTTTGTCACCACAATGCTCCATGAGATTTTTATCACAATGCTCTGTGACCCTTGTCATCACAAAGCTCCATGCCTTTGTCAGCACAATGCTCCATGACCCTTGTCATCACAATGCTCGATGCACGTGTCAGCACAATGCTCCATAACCCAAGTCATCACAGTGCACCATGCACTTGTCATCACAGTGCTCCTCATCCTTGTCATCAAAATGCTCAATAAACCTTGTCATCACAATGCTCCATGCACTTCTCCTCAAAATGCTTTGTCACAACTGATATCACAATGTTCCATCACTAGTCATCACAATACTGCCTCACCCCTGTCATCACAATATTCCATGACCCCTGTAATCACAATTCTCCATGCCCTTGTCATCACAAAGCTCCATGACGCATGTCATCAAAATGCTCCATGGCCTTCTCATCACAATGCTCCATGCCCTTGTCATCACAATGCTCCAACACCCCTGTAATCACAATGCTCCATGCCCCTTTTCATCTCTATGCTCCATGAACCCTGTCATCACAGTGCACCGTGCCCATCACCATAATATTTCATGCTATTGTCATCACAATGAAATCAAAATGCTCAATGACCTCTGTCATCACAATGCACCAGACCCTTGTGATCACAATGTTCCATAACACTTGTCATCACAATGCCCCATGACGCTGGTCATCACAATTATCCATGGTCTTCTCATCACAATGCTCCATGATCTTTGTCATCACAATGCTCAATACACTTATCATCACAATGCTCCCTGACAGTTGTCATCAGTATGATCCTTGAACCCTGTCATGACAAGGCTCCATGCATTTTTCATCACAATGATCCATTCCCTTTTCATCACAATGCTCCAAGACCCCTGTAATCACAATGCTCCATGTCCTTGTCATCACAAAGCTCCATGACACATGTCATCAGATTGCTCCATTGCCTTCTCATCACAATGGTCCATGCCCTTGTCATCACATTGCTTCAAAACCCCTGTAATCTCAATGCTCCATGCACCTTTTCATCAGAATGCTCCATGCCCTTGTCATCACAATGCTCCATTAACTTTGTCATCACAATCCTCCATTACACTTGGTATCACAATGCTCCATGCCATTGTCATAACAAGGGACAATGACATATGTCTTCACAATGCTCCTTGATACCTGTCTTCACAATACTCCTTGACCTTGTCATCACAATGTTCCAGGACCTTGTCATTACAATGTGCCATGCCCCCTGTCATCACAATAATCCATGAAACATGTCAGACCAATCTTCCATGCCACTGTCATCACAATGCTCCATGCCCTTGTCATCACAATGCTCCATGACCCCTGTCATCACAATGCTCCGTGACTCCAGTGATCACAATGCTTCATGAACTTTGTCCTCACAATGGTCCATGCTCTCATCACAAAAGGCTCTGTGACCTTTGTCACCACAAAGTTCCATGCCCTTGTCATCTCAATGCTCCATGCCCAATGTCATATCAATAATCCATGAAACATGTCAGACCAATGTTCCATGCCACTGTCATCACATTGCTCCATGCCCTTGTCATCACAATGCTCCATGACCCCTGTCATCACAATGCTCCGTGACTCCAGTCATCACAATGATTCATGACCTTTGTCCTCACAATGGTCCATGCCCTCATCAGTCAAGGCTCTTCTATCCTAATCACCACAACGCTCCATGAAATTTTCATCACAATGCTCTGTGTCCCTTGTCATCACAATGCTCCATGCCTTTGTCAGCACAATGCTCCATGACACTTGTCATCTAAATTCTCCATGCCCTTGTCAGCACAATGCTCCATGACACATGTCATCACAATGTGCCATGCTCTTTTCATCACAATGCTCCCCATCCTTTTCATCACTATGCTCCATAAAACTTGTCATCACAATGCTCCATGCACTTCTCATCAAAATGCTCTCTCACCACATATATCACAATGTTCCATCACTAGTCATCACAATACTCGCTCACCCGTGTCATCACAATGTTCCATGACCACCGTCATCACAGTGCTACATGCCCTTATCATCACAAAGCTCCATGACCCCTGACATCACAATGTACCATATCCCCTGTCACAAAATGCTCCATGACCCATTTCATCACAATGCTTCATGACCCTTGACATCACAATGTTCCATAACACCTGTCATCAAAATATTCCATGACCATGTCATCACAATGCTCCCTGCCCTTCTCATCACAATGCACCACGCCTTGCCAACAAAATGACCCATGACATTTGTCATCACAAAGCCCCATGACCCTTGGCATCACAATGCTCCTTGCCATTGTCATCAGAATGCTCAATGAAATATCTCATCACATTGCTCCATGCCCTTGTCATCACAATGCTCAATTACACCTGTCATTACAATGCTCCATGACCCCTGCCATCACAATGCTCCGTGACTCCAGTCATCACAATGCTTCATGACCTTTGTCATCACAATAGTCCATGACCTCGTCACACAAAGCTCTGTGACCTTTGTCACCACAATGCTCCATGAAATTTTTATCACAATGCTCTGTGACCCTTGTCATCACAAAGCTCCATGCCTTTGTCAGCACAATGCTCCATGACCCTTGTCATGACAATGCTCGATGCACGTGTCAGCACAATGCTCCATAACCCATGTCATCACAGTGCACCATGCACTTGTCATCAAAATGCTCCTCATCCTTGTCATCAAAATGCTCCATAAACCTTGTCATCACAATGCTCCATGCACTTCTCCTAAAAATGCTTTGTCATCACTGATATCACAATGTTCCATCACTAGTCATCACAATACTCCCTCACCCCTGTCATCACAATATTCCATGACCCCTGTAATCACAATTCTCCATGCCCTTGTCATCACAAAGCTCCATGACGCATGTCATCAAAATGCTCCATGGCCTTCTCATCAAAATGCTCCATGCCCTTGTCATCACAATGCTCCAACACCCCTGTAATCACAATGCTCCATGCCCCTCTTCATCTCAATGCTCCATGAACCCTGTCATCACAATGCACCGTGCCCATCACCATAATATTTCATGCTATTGTCATCACAATGAAATCAAAATGCTCAATGACCTCTGTCATCACAATGCACCAAACCCTTGTGATCACAATGTTCATAACACTTGTCATCACAATGCCCCATGCATGACGCTGGACATCACAATTATCCATGGTCTTCTCATCACAATGCTCCATGATCTTTCTCCTCACAATGCTCCATGTTCTTTGTCATCACAATGCTCAATACACTTATCATCACAATGCTCCCTGACTGTTGTCATCAGTACGCTCCTTGAACCCTCTCATGACAAGGCTCCATGCATTTTTCATCACAATGATCCATTCCCTTTTCATCACAATGCTCCAAGACCCCTGTAATCACAATGCTTCATGTGCTTGTCATCACAATGCTCCATTCCCTTGTCATCACAATGCTCCATGACCCCTCTCATCACAATGCTCCATGCCCTTGTAATCACATTGCTTCAAAACCCCTGTAATCTCAATGCTCCAAGCACCTTTTCGTCAGAATGCTCCATGAACCTTTTAATCAAAATGCTCCATTAACCCTGACATAACAGTGTTCCATAACCCCTGTCATCAAAATGTTTCATGACACTTTTCATCAATTTGCTCCATGACCCTGTCATCACAATGCTCCCTGCACTTCTCATCACAATGCACCACGACCTTGTCATCAAAATGCTCCATGACGTTTGTCATCAGAAAGCTCCATGACCCTTGGCATCAGAATGTTCCATGAGACTTCTGATCACAAGGCTCCATGGTCTTCTCATCACACTGCTCCAGGACTTTGTCATCACAAGGCTCCATTCCCTTGTCATCACAATGCTCCATGACCCCTCTCATCACAATGCTCCATGACACCTGTCATCACAATGCTCCATGCCCCTTGTCATTACAGAGATACATGACACTCTTCATCATAATTATCCATGGTCTTTTCATCACAATGCTCCACGGTCTTGCTATCGCAATTCTCCATGCCCTGTTCATCAAAATGCTCCATGTCCCATGTCATTACAATTCTCTAAGTCCTTGTCATCACAATGCTTCGTGACACTTCTCATCACAATGATACATGATCTTGTCATCACAATTCTCCACATCCTTGTCATCAAAATGCTCCAAAAATCTTGTCATCACAATGCTCCATGCACTTTTCCTCAAAATGCTTTCTCACCAATGATATCACAATGTTCCATCACTAGTCATCACAATACTCCCTCACCCTTGTCATCACAATATTCCATGACCCCTGTAATCACAATCCTCCATGCGCTTGTCATCACAAACCTCCATGACGCATGTCATCAGAATGCTCCATGGCCTTCTCATAATAATGCTCCATGCCCTTGTCATCACAATGCTCCAACACCCCTGTAATCACAATGCTCCATGCCCCTTTTCATCTCAATGCTCCATGAACCCTATCATCACAATGCACCGTGCCCATCACCATAATATTTCATGCTATTGTCATCACAATGAAATCAAAATGCTCAATGACCTCTGTCATCACAATGCACCAAACCCTTCTGATCACAATGTTCCATAACACTTGTCATCACAATGACCCATGACGCTGGTCATCACAGTTATCCATGTTCTACTCATCACAATGCTCCATGATGTTTGTCATCACAATGCTCAATACACTTATCATCACAATGCTCCCTGACAGTTGTCATCAGTATGCTCCTTGAACCCTGTCATGACAAGGCTCCATGCATTTTTCATCACAATGCTCCATTCCCATTTCATCACAATGCTCCAAGACCCCTGTAATCACAATGCTCCATGTCCTTGTCATCACAAGCTCCATGACGCATGTCATCAGAATGCTCCATTGCCTTCTCATCAAATTGCTCCAAGCCCTTGTAATCACATTACTTCAAAACCTCTGTAATCTCAATGCTCCATGCACTTTTTCATCAGAATGCTCCATGACCCTTTTCATCAAAATGCTCCATTACCCCTGACATCACAATGTTCCATAACCCCTGTCATCAAAATGTTCAATGACACTTTTCATCAATTTGCTCCATGACCCTGTCATCACATTGCTCCCTGCCCTTCTCATCACAATGCACCACGACTTGTCATCACAATGCTCCATGACGTTTGTCATCAGAAAGCTCCATGACCCTTGGCATCACAATGCTCCATGCCATTTCATCACAATGCTACATGAAACCTCTCATTACATTGCTCCATGCCCTTGTCACCACCGTGATCCTTGTCGCTTGTCATCACAATGCTCGATACTCTTCTCATCACAATGCTCCATGACCTTGTCATTACAATCCTCCATGACACATGTATCACAGTGTTCCGTGCCTTAGTCATCACAATGTTCCATGCAGAATCTCATCACAATAATCCATGAAATTTTCAGACCAATGTTCCATGCCCTTGTCATCACAATGCTCCATTACACCTGTCATAACAATGCTCCATGACACCTGCCATCACAACGTTCCACTGCTTTGGCATCCAAGGCTCAATGACCCTTGTCATCACAATGCTGCAAGACCCCTAAAATCACAATGTTCCATGCCCTTGTCATCACAAAGATCCATGACACATATCATCACAATGCTGCATGGCCTTCTCATCACAATGCTCCATGCCCTTGTCATCACAATGTTCCAATAC
Organism: Hyperoodon ampullatus; assembly: GCF_949752795.1. Taxonomy (NCBI): domain Eukaryota; kingdom Metazoa; phylum Chordata; class Mammalia; order Artiodactyla; family Ziphiidae; genus Hyperoodon; species Hyperoodon ampullatus. Next base: position 550,954 of record NW_027641089.1, read on the forward strand.
CCCTGTAATCAAAATGCTCCATGCCCCTATTCATCAGAATGCTCCATGAGACTTGTCATCACAAGGCTCCATGGTTTTCTCATCACACTGCTCCAGGACCTTGTCATCACAATGCTCCATTCCCTTGTCATCACAATGCTCCTTGACCACTGTCATCACAATACTCCATGAACATATTCAGGCCAATGCTCCATGACCTTCTCATCACAGTGCTCCATGACCCTTGTCATCACAATGCTCCATACCCTTGTCATCACAAAGACCCATGACACATGTCATCAGAATGCTCCATGGTCTTCTCATCACAATGCTCCATGCCCTTGTCATCACAATGCTCCAAGACCCCTGTAATCACAATGCTCCATGCCCCTATTCATCAGAATGCTCCATGAGACTTGTCATCACAAGGCTCCATGGTCTTCTCTTCACAATGCTCCAGGACCTTGTCATCACAATGCTCCATTCCCTTGTCATCACAATGCTCCTTGACCACTGTCATCACAATACTCCATGAACATATTCAGGCCAATGCTCCATGACCTTCTCATCACAGTGCTCCATGACCCTTGTCATCAAAATGCTCCATGACCCCTCTCATCACTATGCTCCATGACACCTGTCATCACAATACTCCATGCCCCTTTTCATTACAGTGATCCATGACGCTCTTCATCATAATTATCCATGGTCTTTTCATCACAATGCTCCACGGTCTTGCTATCACAATTCTCCATGCCCTGTTCATCACAATGATCCATGTCCCATGTCATTACAATTCTCCACGTCCTTGTCATCACAATGCTTTGTGACACTTCTCATAATGTTACATGATCTTGTCATCACAATTCTCCATGCAATTGTCATCGCAATGCTCTATGAACCCTGTCATAGCAAGCTCCATGCGCTTGTCATCACAATGCTTCACGACGTGGTGATCAAAATTCTCAATGGCCCTTGTCATCAGAATGCTCCCTGCCATTGTCATCACAATGCTCCATGACATTTGTCATCACAATGTTCCAAGCCCTTGTCATCAAAAGGCTCCATTACCTTTGTCATCACAATCCTCCATGACACTTGGTATCACAATGCTCCATGCCATTGTCATCACAAGGGATAATGACATATGTCATCACAATGCTCCATGACACCTGTCTTCACAATATTCCATGACCTTGTCATCACAATGTTCCATGCCCTTGTCATCACAATGCGCCATGCCCACTCTCATCAAAATAATCCATAAATCTTGTCAGAGCAATGCTCCATGACCCCTGTCATCACAATGCTCCGTGACTCCAGTCATCACAATGCTTCATGACCTTTGTCATCACAATAGTCCATGACCTCGTCACACAAAGCTCTGTGACCTTTTTCACCACAATGCTCCATGAAATTTTTATCACAATGCTCTGTGACCCTTGTCATCACAAAGCTCCATGCCTTTGTCAGCACAATGCTCCATGACCCTTGTCATCACAATGCTCGATGCACGTGTCAGCACAATGCTCCATAACCCATGTCATCACAATGCACCATGCACTTGTCATCACAATGCTCCACATCCTTGTCATCAAAATGCTCCATAAACCTTGTCATCACAATGCTCCATGCACTTCTCCTCAAAATGCTTTCTCACCACTGATATCACAATGTTCCATCACTAGTCATCACAATACTCCCTCACCCCTGTCATCACAATATTCCATGACCCCTGTAATCACAATTCTCCATGCCCTTGTCATCACAAAGCTCCATGACGCATGCCATCAGAATGCTCCATGGCCTTCTCATCACAATGCTCCATGCCCTTGTCATCACAATGCTCCAACACCCCTCTAATCACAATGCTCCATGCCCCTTTACATCTCAATGCTCCATGAACCCTGTCATCACAATGCACCGTGCCCATCAACATAATATTTCATGCTATTGTCATCACAATGAAATCAAAATGCTCAATGACCTCTGTCATCACAATGCACCAAAACCTTCTGATCACAATGATCCATAACACTTGTCATCACAATGCCCCATGACGCTGGTCATCACAATTATCCATGGTCTTCTCATCACAATGCTCCATGATCTTTGTCATCACAATGCTCAATACACTTATCATGACAATGCTCCCTGACAGTTGTCATCAGTATGCTCCTTGAACACTGTCATGACAAGGCTCCATGCATTTTTCATGACAATGATCCATTCCCTTTTCATCACAATGCTCCAAGACCCCTGTAATCACAATGCTCCATGTCCTTGTCATCACAAAGCTCCATGACGCATGTCATCAGAATGCTCCATTGCCTTCTCATCACAATGCTCCATGCCCTTGTAATCACATTGCTTCAAAACCCCTGTAATCTCAATGCTCCATGCACCTTTTCATCAGAATGCTCCATGACCCTTTTCATCAAAATGCTCCATTACCCCTGATATCAAAAAGTTCCATAACACCTGTCATCAAATTGTTCCATGACACTTTTCAGCAATTTGCTCCATGACCCTGTCATCACAATGCTCCCTGCCCTTCTCATCACAATGCACCACGACCTTGTCATCAAAATGCTTCATGACGTTTGGCATCACAATGCTCCATGACCCTTGGCATCACAATGCTCCATGCCATTTCATCACAATGCTACATGAAACCTCTCACCACATTGCTCCATGCCCTTTTCACCACAATGCTCCATGAGGCTTGTCATCACAGTGCTCGATACTCTTCTCATCACAATGATCCATGCCCTTGTCATTACAATCCTCCATAACACATGTATCACAGTGTTCCGTGCCTTAATCATCACAATATTCCATGCAGAATCTCATCACTATAATCCATGAAAATTTCAGACCAATGCCCTTATCATCACAATGCTCCATTACACCTGTCATAACAATGCTCCATGACCCCTGCCATCACAATGTTCTACTGCCTTGGCATGCAAGGCTCCATTACCCTTGTCATCCCAATGCTCCAAGACCCCTGTAATCACAATGCTCCATGCCCTTGTCATCACAAAGATCCATGACACATGTCATCAGAATGCTCCATGGCCTTCTCATCACAATGCTCCATGCCCTTGTCATCACAATGCTCCAATACCCCTGTAATCACAATGCTCCATGCCCCTATTCATCAGAATGCTCCATGAGACTTGTCATCACAAGGCTCCATGGTCTTCTCATCACACTGCTCCAGGACCTTGTCATCACAATGCTCCATTCCCTTGTCATCACAATGCTCCTTGACCACTGTCATCACAATACTCCATGAACATTTTCAGGCCAATGCTCCATGACTTTCTCATCACAGTGCTCCATGACCGTTGTCATCACAATGCTCCATGACCCCTCTCATCACAATGCTCCATGACACCTGTCATCACAATGCTCCATGCCCCTTGTCATTACAGTGATCCATGACGCTCTTCATCATAATTATCCATGGTCTTTTCATCAAATGCTCCACGGTCTTGCTATCACAATTCTCCATGCCCTGTTGATCACAATGCTCTATGTCCCATGTCATTACAATTCTCCACGTCCTTGTCATCACAATGCTACGTGACACTTCTCATCACAATGTTACATGATCTTGTCATCACAATTCTCCATGCACTTGTCATCGCAATGCTCTATGACCCCTGTCATAGCAAGCTCCATGCGCTTGTCATCACAATGCTTCACGACGTGGTCATCTAAATTCTCAATGGCCCTTGTCATCAGAATGCTCCATGCCATTGTCATCACAATGCTCCATGACATTTGTCATCACAATATTCCAAGCCCTTGACATCAAAATGCTCCCTTACCTTTTCGATCACAATCCTCCATGACACTTGGTGTCACAATGCTCCATGCCATTGTCATCACAATGGACAATGACATATGTCATCACAATGCTTCCTGACACCTGTCTTCACAATAATCCATGACCATGTCATCACAATATTCCATGCCCTTGTCACCACAATGCGCCATGCCCACTCTCATAAAAATAATCCATAAATCCTGTCAGAGCAATGCTCCATGACCCCTGTCATCACAATGCTCCGTGACTCCAGTCATCACAATGCTTCATGACCTTTTTCATCACAATAATCCATGACCTCGTCACACAAAGCTTTGTGACCTTTGTCACCACAATGCTCCATGAAATTTTTATCACAATGCTCTGTGACCCTTGTCATCACAAAGCTCCATGCCTTTGTCAGCACAATGCTCCATGACACTTGTCATCACAATGCTCGATGCACGTGTCAGCAGAATGCTCCATAACCCATGTCATCACAGTTCACCATGCACTTGTCATCACAATGCTCCTCATCCTTGTCATCAAAATGCTCCATAAACCTTGTCATCACAATGCTCCATGCACTTCTCCTCAAAATGCTTTGTCACCACTGATATCACAATGTTCCATCACTAGTCATCACAATACTCCCTCACCCCTGTCATCACAATATTCCATGACCCCTGTAATCACAATTCTCCATGCCCTTGTCATCACAAAGCTCCATGACGCATGTCATCAAAATGCTCCATGGCTTTCTCATCACAGTGCTCCATGCCCTTGTCATCACAATGCTCCATGGCCTTCTCATCACAGTGCTCCATGCCCTTGTCATCACAATACTCCAACACCCCTGTAATCACAATGCTCCATGCCCCTTTTCATCTCAATGCTCCATGAACCCTGTCATCACAATGCACCGTGCCCATCACCATAATATTTCATGCTATTGTCATCACAATGAAATCAAAATGCTCAATGACCTCTGTCATCACAATGCACCAAACCCTTCTGATCACAATGTTCCATAACACTTGTCATCACAATGCCCCATGACGCTGGTCATCACAATTATCCATGGTCTTCTCATCACAATGCTCCATGATCTTTCTCCTCACAATTCTCCATTTTCTTTGTCATCACAATGCTCAATACACTTATCATCACAATGCTCCCTGACAGTTGTCATCAGTATGGTCCTTGAACACTGTCATGACAGGGCTCCATGCATTTTTCATCACAATGATCCATTCCCTTTTCATCACAATGCTCCAAGACCGGTGTAATCACAATGCTCCATGTGCTTGTCATCACAAAATTCCATGAAGCATTTCATCAGAATGCTCCATTGCCTTCTCATCACAATGCTCCATGCCCTTGTAATCACATTGCTTCAAAACCCCTGTAATCTCAATTCTCCAAGCACCTTTTCGTCAGAATGCTCCATGAACCTTTTAATCAAAATGCTCCATTAACCATGACATCACAGTGTTCCATAACCCCTGTCATCAAAATGTTTCATGACACTTTTCATCAATTTGCTCCATGGCCCTGTCATCACAATGCTCCCTGCACTTCTCATCACAATGCACCACGACCTTGTCATCAAAATGCTCCATGACGTTTGTCATCAGAAAGCTCCATGACCCTTGGCATCAGAATGTTCCATGAGACTTCTGATCACAAGGCTCCATGGTCTTCTCATCACACTGCTCCAAGACCTTGTCATCACAATGCTCCATTCCCTTGTCATCACAATGCTCCATGACGCCTGTCATCACAATGCTCCATGCCCCTTTTCATTACAGAGATCCATGATGCTCTTCATCATAATTATCCATGGTCTTTTCATCACAATGCTCCACGGTCTTGCTATCGCAATTCTCCATGCCCTGTTCATCACAATGCTCCATGTCCCATGTCATTACAATTCTCCAAGTCCTTGTCATCACAATGCTTCGTGACACTTCTCATCACAATGATACATGATCTTGTCATCACAATTCTCCACAACCTTGTCATCAAAATGCTCCAAAAATCTTGTCATCACAATGCTCCATGCACTTTTCCTCAAAATGCTTTCTCACCAATGATATCACAATGTTCCATCACTAGTCATCACAATACTCCCTCACCCTTGTCATCACAATATTCCATGACCCCTGTAATCACAATCCACCATGCCCTTGTCATCACAAAGCTCCATGACGCATGTCATCAGAATGCTCCATGGCCTTCTCATCATAATGCTCCATGCCCTTGTCATCACAATGCTCCAACTCCCCTGTAATCACAATGCTCCACGCCCCTTTTCATCTCAATGCTCCATGAACTTTGTCATCACCATGCACCGTGCCCATCACCATAATATTTCATGCTATTGTCATCACAATGAAATCAAAATGCTCAATGACCTCTGTAATCACAATGCAACAAACCCTTCTGATCACAATGTTCCATAACACTTGTCATCACAATGACCCATGACGCTGGTCATCACAATTATCCATGTTCTACTCATCACAATGCTCCATGATGTTTGCCATCACAATGCTCAATACACTTATCATCACAATGCTCCCTGACAGTTGTCATCAGTATGCTCCTTGAAGCCCGTCATGACAAGGCTCCATGCATTTTTCATCACAATGATCCATTCCCTTTTCATCACAATGCTCCAAGACCCCTGTAATCACAATGCTCCATGTCCTTGTCATCACAAAGCTCCATGACGCATCTCATCAGAATGCTCCATTGCCTTCTCATCATATTGCTCCATGCCCTTGTAATCACAATGCTTGAAAACCCCTGTAATCTCTATGCTCCATGCACTTTTTCATCAGAATGCTCCATGACCCATTTCATCAAAATGCTCCATTACCCCTGACATCACAATGTTCCATAACCCCTGTCATCAAAATGTTCAATGACACTTTTCATCAATTTGCTCCATGACCCTGTCATCACATTGCTCCCTGCCCTTCTCATCACAATGCACCACGACCTTGTCATCACAATGCTCCATGACGTTTGTCATCACAAAGCTCCATGACCCTTGGCATCACAATGCTCCATGCCATTTCATCACAGTGCTACATGAAACCTCTCATTACATTGCTCCATGCCCTTGTCACCACCATGATCCATTACGCTTGTCATAACAATGCTCGATACTCTTCTCATCACAATGCTCCATGACCTTGTCATTACAATCCTCCATGACCCATGTATCACAGTGTTCCGTGCCTTAGTCATCACAATGTTCCATGCAGAATCTCATCACAATAATCCATGAAATTTTCAGACGAATGTTCCATGCCCTTGTCATCACAATGCTCCATTACACCTGTCATAACAATGCTCCATGACCCCTGCCATCACAATGTTCCACTGCCTTGGCATCCGAGGCTCCATGACCCTTGTCATCACAATGCTGCAAGACCCCTGTAATCACAATGCTCTATGCCCTTGTCATCACAAAGATCCATGACACATGTCATCAGAATGCTCCATGGCCTTCTCATCAAAATGCTCCATGCCCTTGTCATCACAATGCTCCAATACCCCTGTAATAACAATGCTCCATGCCCCTATTCATCAGAATGCTCCATGAGACTTGTCATCACAAGGCTCCATGGCCTTCTCATCACACTGCTCCAGGACCTTGTCATCACAATGCTCCATTCCCTTGTCATCACAATGCTCCTTGACCACTGTCATCACAATACTCCATGAACATATTCAGGCCAATGCTCCATGACCTTCTCATCACAGTGCTCCATGACCCTTGTCATCACAATGCTCCATGCCCTTGTCATCACAAAGATCCATGACACATGTCATCAGAATGCTCCATGGTCTTCTCATCACAATGCTCCATGCCCTTGTCATCACAATGCTCCAAGACCCCTGTAATCACAATGCTCCATGCCCCTATTCATCAGAATGCTCCATGAGACTTGTCATCACAAGGCTCCATAGTCTTCTCATGACACTGCTCCAGGAACTTGTCATCACAATGCTCCATTCCCTTGTCATCACAATGCTCCTTGACCACTGTCATCACAATACTCCATGAACATATTCAGGCCAATGCTCCATGACCTTCTCATCACAGTGCTCCATGACCCTTGTCATCACAATGCTCCATGACCCCTCTCATCACTATGCTCCATGACACCTGTCATCACAATACTCCATGCCCCTTGTCATTCCAGTGATCCATGACGCTCTTCATCATAATTATCCATGGTCTTTTCATCACAATGCTCCACGGTCTTGCTATCACAATTCTCCATGCCCTGTTCATCACAATGATCCATGTCCCATGTCATTACAATTCTCCACGTCCTTGTCATCACAATGCTTTGTGACACTTCTCATCATAATGTTACATGATCTTGTCATCACAATTCTCCATGCACTTGTCATCGCAATGCTCTATGAACCCTGTCATAGCAAGCTCCATGCGCTTGTCATCACAATGCTTCACGACGTGGTGATCAAAATTCTCAATGGCCCTTGTCATCAGAATGCTCCCTGCCATTGTCATCACAATGCTCCATGACACTTGTCATCACAATGTTCCAAGCCCTTGTCATCAAAAGGCTCCATTACCTTTGTCATCACAATCCTCCATGACACTTGGTATCACAAAGCTCCATGCCATTGTCATCACAAGGGACAATGACATATGTCATCACAATGCTCCATGACACCTGTCTTCACAATATTCCATGACCTTGTCATCACAATGTTCCATGCCCTTGTCATCACAATGCGCCATGCCCACTCTCATCAAAATAATCCATAAATCTTGTCAGAACAATGCTCCATGACCCCTGTCATCACAATGCTCCTTGACTCCAGTCATCACAATGCTTCATGACCTTTGTCATCACAATAGTCCATGACCTCGTCACACAAAGCTCTGTGACCTTTTTCACCACAATGCTCCATGAAATTTTTATCACAATGCTCCATGACCCTTGTCATCACAATGCTCGATGCACGTGTCAGCACAATGCTCCATAACCCATGTCATCACAATGCACCATGCACTTGTCATCACAATGCTCCACATCCTTGTCATCAAAATGCTCCATAAACCTTGTCATCACAATGCTCCATGCACTTCTCCTCAAAATGCTTTCTCACCACTGATATCACAATGTTCCATCACTAGTCATCACAATACTCCCTCACCCCTGTCATCACAATATTCCATGACCCCTGTAATCACAATACTCCATGCCCTTGTCATCACAAAGCTCCATGACGCATGTCATCAGAATGCTCCATGGCCTTCACATCACAATGCTCCATGCCCTTGTCATCACAATGCTCCAACACCCCTCTAATCACAATGCTCCATGCCCCTTTACATCTCAATGCTCCATGAACCTGTCATCATAATGCACCCTGCCCATCACCATAATATTTCATGGTATTGTCATCACAATGAAATCAAAATGCTCAATGACCTCTGTCATCACAATGCACCAAAACCTTCTGATCACAATGATCCATAACACTTGTCATCACAATGCCCCATGACGCTGGTCATCACAATTATCCATGGTCTTCTCATCAAAATGCTCCATGATCTTGTCATCACAATGCTCAATACACTTATCATCACAATGCTCCCTGACAGTTGTCATCAGTATGCTCCTTGAACACTGTCATGACAAGGCTCCATACATTTTTCATGACAATGATCCATTCCCTTTTCATAACAATGATCCAAGACCCCTGTAATCACAATGCTCCATGTCCTTGTCATCACAAACCTCCATGACGCATGTCATCAGAATGCTCCATTGCCTTCTCATCACAATGCTCCATGCCCTTGTAATCACATTGCTTCAAAACCCCTGTAATCTCAATGCTCCATGCACCTTTTCATCAGAATGCTCCATGACCCTTTTCATCAAAATGCTCCATTACCCCTGACATCACAAAGTTCCATAACACCTGTCATAAAATTGTTCCATGACACTTTTCATCAATTTGCTCCATGACCCTGTCATCACAATGCCCCCTGCCCTTCTCATCATAATGCACCACGACCTTGTCATCAAAATGCTTCATGACGTTTGTCATCACAATGCTCCATGACACTTGGCATCACAGTGCTCCATGCCATTTCATCACAATGTTACATGAAACCTCTCATCACATTGCTCCATGCCCTTGTCACCACAATGCTCCATGAGGCTTGTCATCACAGTGCTCGATACTCTTCTCATCACAATCTTCCATGCCCTTGTCATTACAATCCTCCATAACACATGTATCACAGTGTTCCGTGCCTTAGTCATCACAATGTTCCATGCAGAATCTCATCACAATAATCCATGAAATTTTCAGACCAATGTTCCATGCCCTTGTCATCACAATGCTCCATTACACCTCTCATAACAATGCTCCATGACCCCTGCCATCACAATTTTCTACTGCCTTGGCATGCAAGGCTCCATGACCCTTGTCATCACAGTGCTCCAAGACCCCTGTAATCACAATGCTCCATGCCCTTGTCATCACAAAGATCCATGACGCATGTCATCAGAATGCTCCATGGCCTTCTCATCACAATGCTCCATGCCCTTGTCATCACAATGCTCCAAAACCCCTGTAATCACAATGCTCCATGCCCCTATTCATCAGAATGCTCCATGAGACTTGTCATCACAAGGCTCCATGGTCTTCTCATCACACTGCTCCAGGACCTTGTCATCACAATGCTCCATTCCCTTGTCATCACAATGCTCCTTGACCACTGTCATCACAATACTCCATGAACATTTTCAGGCCAATGCTCCATGACTTTCTCATCACAGTGCTCCATGACCGTTGTCATCACAATGCTCCATGACCCCTCTCATCACAATGCTCCATGACACCTGTCATCACAATGCTCCATGCCCCTTGTCATTACAGTGATCAATGACGCTCCTCATCATAAATATCCATGGTATTTTCATCAAATGCTCCACGGTCTTGCTATCACAATTCTCCATGCCCTGTTGATCACAATGCTCTATGTCCCATGTCATTACAATTCTCCACGTCCTTGTCATCACAATGCTTCGTGACACTTCTCATCACAATGTTACATGATCTTGTCATCACAATTCTCCATGCACTTGTCATCGCAATGCTCTATGACCCCTGTCATAGCAAGCTCCATGCGCTTGTCATCACAATGCTTCACGACGTGGTCATCTAAATTCTCAATGGCCCTTGTCATCAGAATGCTCCATGCCATTGTCATCACAATGCTCCATGACCCTTGTCATCACAATATTCCAAGCCCTTGACATCAAAATACTCCCTTACCTTTTCCATCACAATCCTCCATGACACTTGGTGTCACAATGCTCCATGCCATTGTCATCACAATGGACAATGACATATGTCATCACAATGCTCCCTGACACCTGTCTTCACAATATTCCATGACCATGTCATCACAATATTCCATGCCCTTGTCATCACAATGCGCCATGCCACTCTCATCATAATAATCCATAAATCTTGTCAGAGCAATGCTCCATGACCCCAGTCATCACAATGCTCCGTGACTCCAGTCTTCACAATGCTTCATGACCTTTGTCATCACAATAGTCCATTACCTCGTCACACAAAGCTCTGTGACCTTTGTCACCACAATGCTCCATGAAATTTTTATCACAATGCTCTGTGACCCTTGTCATCACAAAGCTCCATGCCTTTGTCTGCACAATGCTCCATGACCCTTGTCATCACAGTTCACCATGCACTTGTCATCACAATGCTCCTCATCATTGTCATCAAAATGCTCCATAAACCTTGTCATCACAATGCTCCATGCACTTCTCCTCAAAATGCTTTGTCACCACTGATATCACAATGTTCCATCACTAGTCATCACAATACTCCCTCACCCTTGTCATTACAATATTCCATGACCCCTGTAATCACAATTCTCCATGCCCTTGTCATCACAAAGCTCCATGATGCATGTCATCAAAATGCTCCATGGACTTCTCATCACAATGCTCCATGCCCTTGTCATCACAATGCTCCAAGACCCCTGTAATCACAATGCTCCATGCCCCTATGCATTACAATGCTCCATGAGACTTGTCCTCACAAGGCTCCATGGTCTTCTCATCACACTGCTCCAGGACATTGTCATCACAATGCTCCATTCCCTTGTCATCACAATGCTCCTTGACCACTGTCATCACAATTCTCCATGAACATTTTCAGGCCAATGCTCCATGACTTTCTCATCACAGTGCTCCATGACCGTTGTCATCACAATGCTCCATGACCAATCTCATCACAATGCTCCATGACACCTGTCATCACAATGCTCCATGCCCCTTGTCATTACAGTGATCCATGACACTCTTCATCATAATTATCCATGGTCTTTTCATCACAATGCTCCACGGTCTTGCTATCACAATTCTCCATGCCCTGTTCATCACAATGCTCCATGTCCCATGTCATTACAATTCTCCACGTCCTTGTCATCACAATGCTTTTTGACACTTCTCATCACAATGTTACATGATCTTGTCATCACAATTCTCCATGCACTTGTCATCGCAATGTTCTATGACCCCTGTCATAGCAAGCTCCATGCGCTTGTCATCACAATGCTTCACGACGTGGTCATCAAAATTCTCAATGGCCCTTGTCATCAGAATGCTCCATGACACTTGTCATCACAATGTTCCAAGCCCTTGTCATCAAAATGCTCCATTACATTTGTCATCACAATCCTCAATGACACTTGGTATCACAATGCTCCATGCCATTGTCATCAAAATGGACAATGATATATGTCATCACAATGCTCCCTGACACCTGTCTTCACAATAATCCATGACCATGTCATCACAATGTTCCATGCCGTTGTCATCACAATGCGCCATGCCCACTCTCATCAAAATAATCCATAAATCTTGTCAGAGCAATGTTCCATGACCCCTGTTATCACAAAGCTCCGTGACTCCAGTCATCACAATGCTTCATGACCTTTGTCTTCACAATGGTCCATGACCTCGTCACACAAAGCTCTGTGATCTTTGTCACCACAATGCTCCATGAAATTTTTATCACAATGCTCTGTGACCCTTTTCATCACAAAGCTCCATGCCTTTGTCAGCACAATGCTCCATGACCCTTGTCATCACAATGCACCATGCACTTGTCATCACAATGCTCCTCATCCTTGTCATCAAAATGCTCCATAAACCTTGTCATCACAATGCTCCATGCACTTTTCCTCAAAATGCCTTCTCCCCACTGATATCACAATGTTCCATCACTAATCATCACAATACTCCCTCACCCCTGTCCTCACAATATTCCATGACCCCTGTAATCACAATTCTCCATGACCTTGTCATCACAAAGCTCCATGACGCATGTCATCAGAATTCTCCATGGCCTTCTCATTACAATGCTCCATGCCCTTGTCATCACAATGCTCCAACACCCCTGTAATCACAATGCTCCATGCCCCTTTTCATCTCAATGCTCCATGAACCCTGTCATCACAATGCACCGTGCCCATCACCATAATATTTCATGCTATTGTCATCACAATGAAATCAAAATGCTCAATGACCTCTGTCATCACAATGCAAAAACCCTTCTGATCACAATGTTCCATAACACTTGTCATCACAATGTCCCATGACGCTGGTCATAACAATTATCCATGGTCTTCTCATCACAATGCTCCATGATCTTTGTCATCACAATGCTCAATACACTTATCATCACAATGCTCCCTGACAGTTGTCATCAGTATGCTCCTTGAACCCTGTCATGACAAGGCTCCATGCATTTTTCATCACAATGATCCATTCCCTTTTCATCACAATGCTCCAAGACCCCTGTAATCACAATATTCCATGTCCTTGTCATCACAAAGCTCCATGACACATGTCATCAGATTGCTCCATTGCCTTCTCATCATAATGCTCCATGCCCTTGTCATCACATTGCTTCAAAACCCCTGTAATCTCAATGCTCCATGCACCTTTTCATCAGAATGCTCCATGCCCTTGTCATCACAATGCTCCATGACCCTTGTCATTGCAATGTTCCAAGCACTTGTCATCAAAATGCTCCATTACCTTTGTCATCACAATCCTCCATGACACTTGGTATCACAATGCTCCATGCCATTGTCATAACAATGGATAATGACATATGTCTTCACAATGCTCCTTGATACCTGTCTTCACAATACTCCATGACCTTGTCATCACAATGTTCCAGGCCCTTGTCATTACAATGTGCAATGCCCCCTGTCATCACAATAATGCATGAAACATGTCAGACCAATGTTCCATGCCCCTGTCATCACAATGCTCCATGCCCTTGTCATCACAATGCTCCATGACCCCTGTCATCACAATGCTCCGTGACTCCAGTGATCACAATGCTTCATGACCTTTGTCCTCACAATGGTCCATGCTCTCATCACAAAAGGCTCTGTGACCTTTGTCACCACAAAGTTCCATGCCCTTGTCATCTCAATGCTCCATGCCCAATGTCATCACAATAATCCATGAAACATGTCAGACCAATGTTCCATGCCCTTGTCATCACAATGCTCCATGACCCCTGTCATCACAATGCTCCGTGACTCCAGTCATCACAATGATTCATGACCTTTGTCCTCACAATGGTCCATGCCCTCATCAGTCAAGGCTCTTTGATCCTTATCGCCACAACGCTCCATGAAATTTTCATCACAATGCTCTGTGTCCCTTGTCATCACAATGCTCCATGCATTTGTCAGCACAATGCTCCATGACACTTGTCATCTAAATTCTCCATGCCCTTGTCAGCACAATGCACCATGACACATGTCATCACAATGTGCCATGCTCTTTTCATCACAATGCTCCACATCCTTTTCATCGCTATGCTCCATAAAACTTGTCATCACAATGCTCCATGCACTTCTCATCAAAATGCTCTCTCACCACATATATCACAATGTTCCATCACTAGTCATCACAATACTCGCTCACCCCTGTCATCACAATGTTCCATGACCACCGTCATCACAGTGCTACATGCCCTTATCATCACAATGCTCCATGACCCCTGACATCACAATGTACCATATCCCCTGTCACAAAATGCTCCATGACCCATTTCATCACAATGCTTCATGACCCCTGACATCACAATGTTCCATAACCCCTGTCATCAAAATATTCCATGACCCTGTCATCACAATGCTCCCTGCTCTTCTCATCACAATGCACCACGCCCTTGTCATCAAAATGACCCATGAGATTTGTCATCACAAAGCTCCATGACCCTTGGCATCACAATGCTCCTTGCCATTGTCATCAGAATTCTGAATGAAATCTCTCATCACATTGCTCCATGCCCTTGTCATCACAATGCTCCATTACACCTGTCATTACAATGCTCCATGACCCCTGCCATCACAATGTTGCACGGCCTTGTCATCACAAGGCTCCATGACCCTTGTCATCACAATGTTCCAAGACCTCTGTAATCACAATTCTACATGCCACTTTTCATCTCAATGCTCCATGAACACTGTCATCACAATGCACCATGCCCATCATCATAAAGATTCATGCTATTGTCATCACAATGAAATCAAAATGCTCCATGTCCTCTGTCATCACAATGCTCCAAACCCTTCTGATCACAATGTTCCATAACACTTGTCATCACATGCCCCATGACGCTCGTCATCACAATTATGCAAGGTCTTCTCACCACAATGCTCCATTACCTTTGTAACCACAATGCTCAATACACTTGGCATCACAATGCTCGCTGACACTTGTCAGCAATATGCTCCTTGAACACTGTCATGACAAGGCTCCATGCCTTTTTCATCACAATGATCCATTCCCTTTTCATCACAAGGCTCCAAGACCCCTGTTATCACAATGCTCCGTGACTACAGTCATCACAATGCTCCATGCCATTGTCATCACAATGCTCAATGAAATCTCTCATCACATTGCTCCATGCCCTTGTCATCACAATGCTCCATTACACCTATCATTACAATGCTCCATGAACCCTGCCATCACAATGTTCCACGGCCTTGTCATCACAAGGCTCAATGACCCTTGTCATCACAATGCTCCAAGACCCCTGTTATCACAAGGCTCCGTTACTCCAGTCATCACAAAGCTTCATGACACTTGTCATCAAAATGATCCATGACCTCGTCACACAAAGCTCTGTAACCATTGTCACCACAATGCTCCATGAAACTTTTATCACAATGCTCTGTGACCCTTTTCATCGCAAAGCTCCATGCCTTTGTCAGCACAATGCTCCATGAGCCTTGTCATCACAATGCTCGATGCACGTGTCAGCACAATGCTCCATAACCCATGTCATCACAATGCACCATGCACTTGTCATCACAATGCCCCATGAAGCTGGTCATCACAATTATCCATGGTCTTCTCATCACAATGCTCCATGATCTTTGTCATCACAATGCTCAATACACTTATCATCACAATGCTCCCTGACAGTTGTCATCAGTATGCTCCTTGAAACCTGTCATGACAAGGCTCCGTGCATTTTTCATCACAATGATCCATTCCCTTTTCATCACAATGCTCCAAGACCCCTGTAATCACAATGCTCCATATCCTTGTCATCACAAAGCTCCATGACGCATGTCATCAGAATGCTCCATTGCCTTCTCATCACAATGATCCATGCCCTTGTAATCACATTGCTTCAAAACACCTGTAATCTCAATGCTCCATGCACCTTATCATCAGAATGCTCCATGCCCTTGTCATCACAATGCTCCATGACCCTTGTCATCGCAATGTTCCAAGCCCTTGTCATCAAAATGCTCCATTGCATTTGTCATCACAATCCTCCATGACACTTGGTATCACAATGCTCCATGCCATTGTCATCACAATGGACAATGACATACGTCATCACAATGCTCCCTGACACCTGTCTTCACAATGATCCATGATCTTGTCATCACAATGTTCCATGCCCTTGTCATCACAATGCGCCATGCCCACTGTCATCACCATAATCCATGAAACATGTCAGACCAATGTTCCATGCCCCTGTCATCACAATGATCCATGCCATTGTCATCACAATGGACAATGACATATGTCATCACAATGCTCCGTGACACCTGTCTTCACAATACTCCATGATCTTGTCACCACAATGCTCCATGCCCTTGTCATCTCAATGCTCCATTCCCACTGCCATCACAATAATCCATGAAAATTGTCAGACCAATATTCCATGCCCCTGTCATCATATTGCTCCATGCCCTTGTCATCAAAATGCTCCATGACCCATGTCATCACAGTGCTCCGTGACTCCAGTCATCACAATGATTCATGACCTTTCTCAACACAATGGTCCATGCCCTCGTCACACAAGGCTCTGTGATCTTTGTCACAACAATGCTCCATGAAATTTTAATCACAATGCTCTGTGTCCCTTGTCATCACAGTGCTGCATGCCTTTGTCAGCACAATGCTCCATGACCCTTGTCATCAAAATGCTCCATACGCTTGTCAGCACAATGCTCCATGACACATGTCATCACAATGTGCCATGCTCTTTTCATCACAATGCTCAACATCCTTTTCATTGCTATGCTCCATAAAATTTGTCATTACAATTCTCCATGCACTTCTCATCAAAATGCTCTCTCAAAACATATATCACAATGTTTCATCACTAGTCATCACAATACTCCCTCACCCCTGTCATCACAATGTTCCATGACCACTGTCATCACAGTGCTACATGCCCATCATCAGAATGATTCATGCTATCGTCATCACAATGAAATCAAAATGCTCCATGTCCTCTGTCATCTCAATGCTCCAAAACCTTCTGATCAAAATGTTCCATATCACTTGTCCTCAAAATGCCCCATGACATTTGTCATCACAAAGCTCCATGACCATTGGCATCACAATGCTCCATGCCATTGGCATCACAATGCTCAATGAAATCTCTCATCACATTGCTCCATGGCCTTGTCATCACAATGCTCCATTACACCTGTCATAACAATGCTCCATGACCCCTGCCATCACAATGTTGCACGGCCTTGTCATCACAAGGCTCCATGATGCATGTCATCAGAATGCTCCATGGACTTCTCATTACAATGCTCCATGCCCTTGTCATCACAATGCTCCGACACCCCTGTAATCACAATGCTCCATGCCACTTTTCATTACAATGCTCCATGAACCCTGTCATCACAATGCACCGTTCCCATCACCATAATATTTCATGCTATTGTCATCACAATGAAATCAAAATGCTCAATGACCTCTGTCATCACAATGCACCAAACCCTTGTGATCACAATGTTCCATAACACTTGTCAACACAATGCCCCATGATGCTGGTCATCACAATTATCTATGGTCTTCTCATCACAATGCCCCATGATCTTTGTTATCACAATGCTCAATACACTTATCATCACTAAGCGTCCTGACAGTTGTCATCAGTATGCTCTTTGAACCCTGTCATGACAAGGCTCCGTGCATTTTTCATCACAATGATCCATTCCCTTTTCATCACAATGCTCCAAGACCCCTGTAATCACAATGCTCCATGTCCTTGTCATCACAAAGCTCTATGAAGCATGTCATCAGAATGCTCCATTGCCTTCTCATCACAATGCTCCATGCCCTTGTAATCACATTGCTTCAAAACCCCTGTAATCTCAATGCTCCAAGCACCTTTTCGTCAGAATGCTCCATGAACCTTTTCATCAAAATGCTCCATTAACCCTGACATCACAGTGTTCCATAACCCCTGTCATCAAAATATTTCATGACACTTTTCATCAATTTGCTCTATGACCCTGTCATCACAATGCTCCCTGCCCTTCTCATCACAATGCACCACGACCTTGTCATCAAAATGCTCCATGACGTTTGTCATCACAAAGCTCCATGACCCTTGGCATCACAATGCTACATGAAATTTCATCACAATGCTACATGAAACCTCTCATCACATTGCTCCATGCCCTTGTCACCACAATGCTCCATGACGCTTGTCATCACAATGCTCAATACTCTTCTCATCACAATGCTCCATGCACTTGTCATTACAATCCTCCATGACACATGTCATCAGAATGCCCCATGGCCTTCTCATCACAATGCTCCATGCCCTTGTCCTCACAATGCTCCAAGACCCCTGTAATCACAATGCTCCATGCCCCTATTCATTAGAATGCTCCATGAGATTTGTCATCACAAGGCTCCATGGCCTTCTCATCACACTGCTCCAGGATATTGTCATCACAATGCTCCATTCCCTTGTCATCACAATGCTCCATGACCGCTCTCATCAAAATGCTCCATGACACCTGTCATCACAATGCTCCATGCCCCTTGTCATTACAGAGATCCATGACGCTCTTCATCATAATTATCCATGGTCTTTTCATCACAATGCTCCACGGTCTTGGTATCACAATTCTTCATGCCCTGTTCATCACAATGATCCATGTCCCATGTCATTACAATTCTCCACGTCTTTGTCATCACAATGCTTCCTGACACTTCTCATCACAATGTTACATGATCTTGTCATCAAAATTATCCATGCACTTGTCATCGCAATGCTTTATGACCCCTGTCATAGCAAGCTCCATGCGCATGTCATCACAATGCTTCACGACGTTGTCATCAAAATTCTCAGTGGCCCTTGTCATCACAATGCTCCATTCCCTTGTCATCATAATTCTCCATTACCTTTGTCATCACAATCCTCCATGACACTTAGTATCACAATGCTCCATGCCATTGTCATCACAATGGACAATGACATATGTCAACACAATGCTCCCTGACACCTGTCTTCACAATACTCCATGACCTTGTCATCACAATGTTCCATGCCCTTGTCATCACAAGGCGCCATGCCCACTCTCATCACAGTAATCCATGAAACTTGTCAGACCAATGTTCCATAACGCTGTCATCACTTTGCTCCATGCCCTTGTCATCACTATGCTCCATGACCCCTTTCATCACAATGCTCCGTGACTCAAGTCATCACAATGCGACATGACCTATCTCATCACAATGGTCCATGCCCTCGTCACACAAGGCTCTGTGATCTTTTTCACCACATTGCTCCATGAGTATTTCATTACAATGCTCTGTGTCCCTTGTCATGAAAATGCTCCATGCCTTTGTCAGCACAATGCTCCCTGACACTTGTCATCAAAATGCTCCATGCGCTTGTCAGCACAATGCTCCATGACGCATTTCATCAAAATGCGCCATGCGCTTGTCATCACAATACTCCACATCCTTATCATTGCTATGCTCCGTAACACTTGTCATCACAATGCTCCATGCACTTCTCATCAAAATGCTCTCTCACCACATATATCACAATGTTACATCACTAGTCATGACAATACTCCCTCACCCCTGTCATCACAGTGTTCCATGACCCCTGTCATCACAGTGCTACATGCCCTTATCATCACAATGCTCCATGACCCCTGACATCACAATGTTCCATAACCACTGTCACAAAATGCTCCATGACCCATTTCATCACAATGCTTCATGACCCCTGACATCACAATGTTCCATAACCCCTGCCATTAAAATATTCCATGACACTTTTCATCAAATTGCTCCATGACCCTGTCATCACAATGTTCCCTGCCCTTCTCATCTCAATGCAACATGCACTTGTCGGCAAAATACCCTATGACCTTTGTCATCACAAAGCTCCATGACACTTGGCATCACAATGCTCCATGCCATTGTCATCAAAATGTTCCACGGTCTTGTCATCACAAGGCTCCATGACCCTTGTCATCACAATGCTCCAAGACATCTGTAATCACAATTCTCCATGCCACTTTTCATCTCAATGATCCATGAATACTGTCATCAAAATGCACCATGCCCATCATCATAATGATTCATGCTATTGTCATCACAATGAAATCAAAATACTCCATGTCCTCTGTCATCACAATGCTCCAAACCCTTCTGATCACAATGTTCCATAACACTTGTCATCACAATCCCCATGACGTTCGTCATCACAATTATGCAAGGCCTTCTCATCACAGTGCTCCATGACCTTTGTCACCAGAATGCTCAATACACTTGGCATCACAATGCTCGGTGACACTTGTCATCAGTATGCTCCATGAACACTGTCATGACAAGGCTCCATGCCTTTTTCATCACAATGATCCATTCCCTTTTCATCACAATGCTCCAAGACCCCTGTTATCACAAAGCTCCGTGACTCCAGTCATCACAATGCTTCATGACATTTGTCATCACAATTGTCCATGACCTGGTCAAACAAAGCTCTGTGAACCTTTGTCACCACAAGGCTCCATGAAATTTTTATCACAATGCTCTTTGACCCTTGTCATCACAAAGCTCCATGCCTTTGTCATCACAATGCTCCATGACCCTTGTCATCACAATGCTCGATGCATGTGTCAGCACAATGCTCCATGACCCATGTCATCACAATGCACCATGCGCTTCTCCTCAAAATCCTTTCTCACCACTGATATCACAATGTTCCATCACTAGTCATCACAATACTCCCTCACCTCTGTCATCACAATATTCCATGACCCCTGTAATCACAATTCTCCATGCCCTTGTCATCACAAAGCTCCATGACGCATGTCATCAGAATGCTCCATGGGCTTCTCATCACAATGCTCCATGCCCTTGTCATCACAATGCTCCATGCCCTTGATATCACATTGCTTCAAAACCCCTGTAATCTCAATGCTCCATGCACCTTTACATCAGAATGCTCCATGCCCTTGTCAACACAATGTTCTATGACCCTTGTCATCGCAATGTTCCAAGCCCTTGTCATCAAAATGCTCCATTACCTTTGTCATCACAATCCTCCATGACACTTGGTATATCAATGCTCCATGCCATTGTCATCACAATGGACAATGACATATGTCATCACTATGCTCCCTGACACATGTCTTCACAATACTCCATGACCTTGTCATCACAATGTTCCATTCCCTTTTAATCACAATAATCCATGAAACTTGTATGAACAAAGTTCCATGCCCCTGTCATCACAATGCTTCATGCTCTTGTCATCACAATGCTCCATGACCACTGTCATCACAATGCTCCGTGACTCAAGTCACCACAATGCTTCATGACCTTTGTCCTCACAATGGTCCATGACCTCGTCACACAAGGCTCTGTGACCTTTGTCACCACAATGCTCCATGCCCAATGTCATCACAATAATCCATGAAAATTGTCAGACCAATGTTCCATGCCCCTGTCATCACATTGCTCCATGTCCTTGTCATCACAGTGCTCCATGACCCTTGTCATCACAGTGCTCCGTGACTCCAGTCATCACAATGATTCATGCCATTGTCATCACAATGTTCAATGAAATCTCTCAACACATTGCTCTATGCCCTTGTCATCTCAATGTTCCATTACACCTGTCATAACAATGCTCCATGACCCCTGCCATCACAATGTTGAACGGCCTTGTAATCACAAGACTCCATGACCCTTTACGTCACAATGATCCACATTCTTTTCATCGCTATGCTCCATAAAACTTGTCATCAAAATGCTCCAGGCACTTCTCATCAAAATGCTCTCTCACCACATATATCACCATGTTCCATCACTAGTCATCACAATACTCGCTCACCCCTGTCATCACAATGTTCCATGACCACTGTCATCACAGTGCTACATGCCCTTATCATCACAATGCTCCATGACCCCTGACATCACAATGTTCCATAACCACTGTCACAAAATGCTCCATGACCCATTTCATCACAATGCTTCATGACCCCTGACATCACAATGTTCCATAACCCCTGCCATTAAAATATTCCATGACACTTTTCATCAAATTGCTCCATGACCCTGTCATCACAATGTTCCCTGCCCTTCTCATCTCAATGCAACATGCACTTGTCGGCAAAATACCCTATGACCTTTGTCATCACAAAGCTCCATGACACTTGGCATCACAATGCTCCATGCCATTGTCATCAAAATGTTCCACGGTCTTGTCATCACAAGGCTCCATGACCCTTGTCATCACAATGCTCCAAGACATCTGTAATCACAATTCTCCATGCCACTTTTCATCTCAATGATCCATGAATACTGTCATCAAAATGCACCATGCCCATCATCATAATGATTCATGCTATTGTCATCACAATGAAATCAAAATACTCCATGTCCTCTGTCATCACAATGCTCCAAACCCTTCTGATCACAATGTTCCATAACACTTGTCATCACAATCCCCATGACGTTCGTCATCACAATTATGCAAGGCCTTCTCATCACAGTGCTCCATGACCTTTGTCACCAGAATGCTCAATACACTTGGCATCACAATGCTCGGTGACACTTGTCATCAGTATGCTCCATGAACACTGTCATGACAAGGCTCCATGCCTTTTTCATCACAATGATCCATTCCCTTTTCATCACAATGCTCCAAGACCCCTGTTATCACAAAGCTCCGTGACTCCATTCATCACAATGCTTCATGACATTTGTCATCACAATTGTCCATGACCTGGTCAAACAAAGCTCTGTGAACCTTTGTCACCACAAGGCTCCATGAAATTTTTATCACAATGCTCTTTGACCCTTGTCATCACAAAGCTCCATGCCTTTGTCATCACAATGCTCCATGACCCTTGTCATCACAATGCTCGATGCATGTGTCAGCACAATGCTCCATGACCCATGTCATCACAATGCACCATGCGCTTCTCCTCAAAATCCTTTCTCACCACTGATATCACAATGTTCCATCACTAGTCATCACAATACTCCCTAACCCCTGTCATCACAATATTCCATGACCCCTGTAATCACAATTCTCCATGCCCTTGTCATCACAAAGCTCCATGACGCATGTCATCAGAATGCTCCATGGGCTTCTCATCACAATGCTCCATGCCCTTGTCATCACAATGCTCCATGCCCTTGATATCACATTGCTTCAAAACCCCTGTAATCTCAATGCTCCATGCACCTTTACATCAGAATGCTCCATGCCCTTGTCAACACAATGTTCTATGACCCTTGTCATCGCAATGTTCCAAGCCCTTGTCATCAAAATGCTCCATTACCTTTGTCATCACAATCCTCCATGACACTTGGTATATCAATGCTCCATGCCATTGTCATCACAATGGACAATGACATATGTCATCACTATGCTCCCTGACACATGTCTTCACAATACTCCATGACCTTGTCATCACAATGTTCCATTCCCTTTTAATCACAATAATCCATGAAACTTGTATGAACAAAGTTCCATGCCCCTGTCATCACAATGCTTCATGCTCTTGTCATCACAATGCTCCATGACCACTGTCATCACAATGCTCCGTGACTCAAGTCACCACAATGCTTCATGACCTTTGTCCTCACAATGGTCCATGACCTCGTCACACAAGGCTCTGTGACCTTTGTCACCACAATGCTCCATGCCCAATGTCATCACAATAATCCATGAAAATTGTCAGACCAATGTTCCATGCCCCTGTCATCACATTGCTCCATGTCCTTGTCATCACAGTGCTCCATGACCCTTGTCATCACAGTGCTCCGTGACTCCAGTCATCACAATGATTCATGCCATTGTCATCACAATGTTCAATGAAATCTCTCAACACATTGCTCTATGCCCTTGTCATCTCAATGTTCCATTACACCTGTCATAACAATGCTCCATGACCCCTGCCATCACAATGTTGAACGGCCTTGTAATCACAAGACTCCATGACCCTTTACGTCACAATGATCCACATTCTTTTCATCGCTATGCTCCATAAAACTTGTCATCAAAATGCTCCAGGCACTTCTCATCAAAATGCTCTCTCACCACATATATCACCATGTTCCATCACTAGTCATCACAATACTCGCTCACCCCTGTCATCACAATGTTCCATGACCACTGTCATCACAGTGCTACATGCCCTTATCATCACAATGCTCCATGACCCCTGACATCACAATGTTCCATAACCACTGTCACAAAATGCTCCATGACCCATTTCATCACAATGCTTCATGACCCCTGACATCACAATGTTCCATAACCCCTGCCATTAAAATATTCCATGACACTTTTCATCAAATTGCTCCATGACCCTGTCATCACAATGTTCCCTGCCCTTCTCATCTCAATGCAACATGCACTTGTCGGCAAAATACCCTATGACCTTTGTCATCACAAAGCTCCATGACACTTGGCATCACAATGCTCCATGCCATTGTCATCAAAATGTTCCACGGTCTTGTCATCACAAGGCTCCATGACCCTTGTCATCACAATGCTCCAAGACATCTGTAATCACAATTCTCCATGCCACTTTTCATCTCAATGATCCATGAATACTGTCATCAAAATGCACCATGCCCATCATCATAATGATTCATGCTATTGTCATCACAATGAAATCAAAATACTCCATGTCCTCTGTCATCACAATGCTCCAAACCCTTCTGATCACAATGTTCCATAACACTTGTCATCACAATCCCCATGACGTTCGTCATCACAATTATGCAAGGCCTTCTCATCACAGTGCTCCATGACCTTTGTCACCAGAATGCTCAATACACTTGGCATCACAATGCTCGGTGACACTTGTCATCAGTATGCTCCATGAACACTGTCATGACAAGGCTCCATGCCTTTTTCATCACAATGATCCATTCCCTTTTCATCACAATGCTCCAAGACCCCTGTTATCACAAAGCTCCGTGACTCCATTCATCACAATGCTTCATGACATTTGTCATCACAATTGTCCATGACCTGGTCAAACAAAGCTCTGTGAACCTTTGTCACCACAAGGCTCCATGAAATTTTTATCACAATGCTCTTTGACCCTTGTCATCACAAAGCTCCATGCCTTTGTCATCACAATGCTCCATGACCCTTGTCATCACAATGCTCGATGCATGTGTCAGCACAATGCTCCATGACCCATGTCATCACAATGCACCATGCGCTTCTCCTCAAAATCCTTTCTCACCACTGATATCACAATGTTCCATCACTAGTCATCACAATACTCCCTAACCCCTGTCATCACAATATTCCATGACCCCTGTAATCACAATTCTCCATGCCCTTGTCATCACAAAGCTCCATGACGCATGTCATCAGAATGCTCCATGGGCTTCTCATCACAATGCTCCATGCCCTTGTCATCACAATGCTCCATGCCCTTGATATCACATTGCTTCAAAACCCCTGTAATCTCAATGCTCCATGCACCTTTACATCAGAATGCTCCATGCCCTTGTCAACACAATGTTCTATGACCCTTGTCATCGCAATGTTCCAAGCCCTTGTCATCAAAATGCTCCATTACCTTTGTCATCACAATCCTCCATGACACTTGGTATATCAATGCTCCATGCCATTGTCATCACAATGGACAATGACATATGTCATCACTATGCTCCCTGACACATGTCTTCACAATACTCCATGACCTTGTCATCACAATGTTCCATTCCCTTTTAATCACAATAATCCATGAAACTTGTATGAACAAAGTTCCATGCCCCTGTCATCACAATGCTTCATGCTCTTGTCATCACAATGCTCCATGACCACTGTCATCACAATGCTCCGTGACTCAAGTCACCACAATGCTTCATGACCTTTGTCCTCACAATGGTCCATGACCTCGTCACACAAGGCTCTGTGACCTTTGTCACCACAATGCTCCATGCCCAATGTCATCACAATAATCCATGAAAATTGTCAGACCAATGTTCCATGCCCCTGTCATCACATTGCTCCATGTCCTTGTCATCACAGTGCTCCATGACCCTTGTCATCACAGTGCTCCGTGACTCCAGTCATCACAATGATTCATGCCATTGTCATCACAATGTTCAATGAAATCTCTCAACACATTGCTCTATGCCCTTGTCATCTCAATGTTCCATTACACCTGTCATAACAATGCTCCATGACCCCTGCCATCACAATGTTGAACGGCCTTGTAATCACAAGACTCCATGACCCTTTACGTCACAATGATCCACATTCTTTTCATCGCTATGCTCCATAAAACTTGTCATCAAAATGCTCCAGGCACTTCTCATCAAAATGCTCTCTCACCACATATATCACCATGTTCCATCACTAGTCATCACAATACTCGCTCACCCCTGTCATCACAATGTTCCATGACCACTGTCATCACAGTGCTACTTGCTCTTATCATCGCAATGCTCCATAACCCCTGACATCACAATGTTCCATAACAACTGTCATCAAAATATTCCATGACACTTGTATTCAAATTGCTCCATGACCCTGTCATCACAATGCTCCCTGTCCTTCTCATCACAATGTACCACGCCCTTGTCATCAAAATGCCCCATGACATTTGTCATCACAAAGCTCCATGACCCTTGGCATCACAATGCTCCATGCCCTTGTCATCAAAATGCTCCATTACACCTGTCATAACATTGCTCAATGACCCATACCATCACAATGTTCCACGGACTTGTCATCACAAGGCTTCATGACCCTTGTCATCACAATGCTCCAAGACCTCTGTAATCACAAGTCTCCATGCGACTTTTCATCTCAATGCTCCATGAACACTGTCATCACAATGCACCGTGCCCATCACCATAATATTTCATGCTATTGTCATCACAATGAAATCAAAATGCTCAATGACCTCTGTCATCACAATGCACCAAACCCTTCTGATCACAATGTTCCATAACATTTGTCATCAAAATGCCCCATGACTCTGGTCATCACAATTATCCATGGTCTTCTCATCACAATGCTCCATGATATTGGTCATCACAATGCTCAATACACTTATCATCACAATGCTCCCTGACAGTTGTCATCAGTATGCTCCTTGAACCCTGTCATGACAAGGCTCCATGCATTTTTCATCACAATGATCCATTCCCTTTTCATCACAATGCTCCAAGACGCCTGTAATCACAATATTCCATGTCCTTGTCATAACAAAGCTCCATGACGCATGTCATCAGAATGCTCCATTGCCTTCTCATCACAATGCTCCATGCCCTTGTCATCACATTGCTTCAAAACCCCTGTAATCTCAATGCTCCATGCACATTTTCATCAGAATGCTCCATGCCCCTGTCATCACAATGCTCCATGACCATTGTCATTGCAATGTTCCAAGCCCTTGTCATCAAAATGCTACATTACCTTTGTCATCACAATCCTCCATGACACTTGGTATCACAATGCTCCATGCCATTGGCATCACAATGGAAAATGACATATGTCATCACAATGCTCCCTGACACCTGTCTTCACAATATTCCATGACCTTCTCAACACAATGATCCATGCCCTTGTCATCACAATGTGCCATGCCCACTGTCATCAGAATAATCCATGAAACATGTCAGACCAATGTTCCATGCCCCTGTCATCACAATGCTCCATGTCCTTGTCATCACAATGCTCCATGACCCCTGACATCACAGTGCTCCATGACTCCAGTCATCACAATGATTCATGACCTTTCTCATCACAATGGTCCATGCCCTCGTCACACAAGGCTCTGTGATCTTTGTCACAATAATGCTCAATGAATTTTTCATCACAATTCTGTGTGTCCCTTGTCATCACAATGTGCCATGCCTTTTTCATCACAATGCTCCATGATCCCTGACATCACACTGTTCCATAAGCCCTGTCACTAAATGCGCCATGACTAATTTCATCACAACGCTTCATGACCCCTAACATCACAATGTTCCATAACCCCTGTCATCAAAATATTCCATGACACTTTTATTCAAATTGCTCCATGACCCTATCATCACAATGCTCCCTGCCCTTCTCATCACAATGCACCCCGCCCTTGTCAACAAAATGCCCCATGACCTTTGTCATCACAAAACTCCATGACTCTTGGAATCACAATGCTCCATGCCATTGTCATCACAATGCTCAATGAAATCTCTCATCACATTGCTCCATGCCCTTGTCATCTCAATGCTCCATTACACCTGTGATAACAATGCTCCATGACCCCTGCCATCACAATGTTCCATGCCCTTGTCATCACAAGGCTACATGACCCTTTGCATCACAATGCTCCACATCCTTTTCATCGCTATGCTCCATAAATCTTGTCATCACAATGCTCCATGCACTTCTCATCAAAATGCTCTCTCACCACATATATCACAATGTTCCATCACTAGTCATCACAATACTCGCTCAACCCTGTCATCACAATGTTCCATGACCACTTTCATCAAAGTGCTACATGCCCTTATCATCACAATGCTCCATGACCCCTGACTTCACAATGTTCTATAACCCCTGTCACAAAATGCTCCATGACCCATTTCATCACAATGCTTCATGACCCCTGACATCACAATGTTCCATAATCCCTGTCATCAAAATAATCCATGACCATTTTATTGAAATTGCTCCATGATCCTGTCATCACAATGCTCCCTGCCCTTCTCATCACAATGCACCACGCCCTTGTCATCAAAATGCCCCATGACATTTGTCATCACAAAGCTCCATGACCCTTGACATCACAATGATCCATGCCATTGTCATCACAGTGCTCAAAGAAATCTCTCATCACATTGCTCCATGCCTTTGACATCACAATGCTCCATTACACCATTCATAATTATGCTCCATGACCCCTGCCATCACAATGTTCCACGGCCTTGTCATCACAAGGCTCCATGACCCTTATCATCACAATGTTCCAAGACCTCTGTAATCACAATTCTCCATGCCACTTTTCATCTCAATGCTCCATGAACACTGTCATCACAATGCACCATGCCCATCATAATAATGATTCATGCTATTGTCATAACAATGAAATCAAAATGCTCCATGTCCTCTGTCATCACAATGCTCCAAACCCTTCTGATCACAATGTTCCATAACACTTGTCATCACAATCCCCATGACGCTCGTCATCACAATTATGCAAGGTCTTCTCATCAGAGTGCTCCATGACCTTTGTCACCACAATGCTCAATACACTTGGTATCACAATGCTCGGTGACACTTGTCATCAGTATGGTCCTTGAACACTGTCATGTGAAGGCTCCATGCATTTTTCATCACAATGATCCATTCCATTTTCCTCACAATGCTCCAAGACCCATGTAATCACAATGCTCCATGTCCTTGTCATCACAAAACTCCATGACGCATGTCATCAGAATGCCCCATTGCCTTCTCACCACAATGCTCCATGCCCTTCTAATCACATTGCTTCAAAACCCCTGTAATCTCAATGCTCCATGCACCTTTTCATCAGAATGCTCCATGCCCTTGTCAACACAATGCTCCATGACCCTTGTCATCACAATGTTCCAAGCAATTGTCATTAAACTGCTCCATTACCTTTGTCATCACAATCTTCCATGACCCTTGGTGTCACAATGCTCCATGCCACTGTCATCACAATGGACAATGACATATGTCATCACAATGCTCCCTGACACCTGTCTTCACAATACTCCATGACCTTGTCATCACAATGTTCCATGCCCTTGTCATCACAACAATCCATGAAATATGTCAGACCAGTGTTCCATGCCCCTGTCATCACAATGCTCCATGCTCTTGTCATCACAATGCTCCATGACCCCTGTCATCACAATGCTCCGTGACTCCAGTCATCACAATGCTTCATGACTTTGTCCTCACAATGGACCATGCCCTCGCCACACAAGGCTCTGTGACCTTTGTCACCACAATGCTCCATGCCCTTGTCATCTCAATGCTCCATGCCCGCTGTCATCACAATAATCCATGAAACTTGTCAGACCATTTTTCCATGCCCCTGTCATCACACTGCTCCATGCCCTTGTCATCACAATGCTCCATGACCCCTGTCATCCCAGTGCCCCGTGTCTCCAGTCATCACAGTGATTCATGGCCATTGTCATCACAATGTTCAGTGAAATCTCTCATCACATTGCTCCATGCCCTTGTCATCACAATGCTCCATTACACCTGTCATAACAATGCTCCATGACCCCTGCCATCACAATGTTCCACGGCCTTGTCATCACAAGGCTCCATGACCCTTGTCATCACAATGCTCCAAGACCTCTGTAATCACAATTCTCCATGCTCCTTTTCATCTCAATGCTCCATGAACACTGTCATCACAATGCACCATGCCCATCATCATAATGATTCATGCTATTGTAATCACAATGAAATTAAAATGCTCCATGACCTCTGTCATCACAATGCTCCAAACCCTTCTGAACACAATGTTCCATAACACTTGTCATCACAATACCCCATGACGCTTGTCATCACAATTATGCAAGGTCTTCTATTCACAATGCTCCATGACCTTTGTCACCACAATGCTCAATACACTTTTCATCACAATGCTCCCTGACACTTGTCATCAGTATGCTCCTTGAACACTGTCATGACAAGGATCCATGACTATTTCATCACAATGATCCATTCCCTTTTCATCACAATGTTCCAAGACCGCTGTAATCAAAATGATCTGTGACTTCCGTCATCACAATGCTTCATGACATTTGTCATCACAATGGTCCAAGACCTGGTCACACAAAGCTCTGTGACCTTTGTCACCACAATGCTCCATGAAATTTTTATCACAATGCTCTGTGACCCTTGTCATCACAAAGCTCCATGCCTTTGTCAGCACAATGCTCCATGACCCTTGTCATCACAATGCTAGATGCGCGTGTCAGCACAATGCTCCATAACCCATATCATCACAATGCACCATGCACTTGTCATCACAATGCTCCACATCCTTGTCATCAAAATGCTCCATAAACCTTGTCATCACAATGCTCTGTGCACTTCTCCTCAAAATGCCTTCTCACCACTGATATCACAATGTTCCATCACTAGTCATCACAATACTCCCTCACCCCTGTCATCACAATATTCCATGACCCCTGTAATCACAATTCTCCATGCCCTTGTCATCACAAAGTTCCATGACACATGTCATTAGAATGTTCCATTGTCTTCTTATCACAATGCTCCATGCCCTTGTCATCACAGTGCTCCAACACCCCTGTAATCACAATGCTCCATGCTCATTTTCATCTCAATGCTCCATGAACCCTGTCATCACAATGCACCGTGCC
This sequence comes from Hyperoodon ampullatus, assembly GCF_949752795.1. NCBI lineage: Eukaryota > Metazoa > Chordata > Mammalia > Artiodactyla > Ziphiidae > Hyperoodon > Hyperoodon ampullatus. The sequence goes on from NW_027641089.1 coordinate 583,024, forward strand.
CATCACCATAATATTTCATGCTATTGTCATCACAATGAAATCAAAATGCTAAATGACCTCTGTCTTCACAATGCACCAAACCCTTGTGATCAAAATGTTCCATAACACTTGTCATCACAATGCCCCATGACGCTGGTCATCACAATTATCCATGGTCTTCTCATCATAATGCTCCATGATCTTTGTCATCACAATGCTCAATACACTTATCATCACAATGCTCTCTGATAGTTGTCATCAGTATGCTCCTTGAACCCTGTCATGACAAGGCTCCATGCATTTTTCATCACAATGATCCATTCCCTTTTCATCACAATTCTCCAAGACCGCTGTAATCACAATGCTCCATGTCCTTTTCATCACAAAGCTCCATGACGCATGTCATCAGAATGCTCCATTGCCTTCTCATCACAATGCTCCATGCCCTTGTAATCACATTGCTTCAAAACCACTGTAATCTCAATGCTCCATGCACCTTTTCATCAGAATGCTCCATGCCCTTGTCATCACAATGCTCGATGCGTGTGTCAGCACAATGCTCCATAACCCATGTCATCACGATGCACCATGCACTTGTCATCACAATGCTCCACATCCTTGTCATCAAAATGCTCCATGACCCTTGTCATCACAATGCTCCATGATCCCTGTCATCACAATGCTCCGTGACACCTGTCATCACAATGCTCCATGCCCCTTGTCATTGCAGTTCTCCATGACGCTCGTCATCAAAATTATCCATGGACTTCTCATCACAATGCTCTACCGTCTTGCATCACAATGCTCCAAGACACTTCTCATCACAATGTCACATGCTCTTGTCATCACAGGTCTCCATGCACTTGTCATCGCAATGCTCCATGACCCCTGTCATAGCAAGCTCCATGTGCTTTTCATCACAATGCTTCAGGAACTTGTCATCAAAATTCTCAATGGCCCTTGTCATCACAATCCTCCATGCCCTTGTCATCAAAATGCTCCATGACCCTTGTCATCACAATGCTCCAAACCCCTGTCATCACAATGCTCCATTAACTTTGTCATCACATTCCTCCATGACACTTGGCATCACAATACTCCATGCCATTGTCATCACAATGGACCATGACATATGTCATCACATGCCCCCAGACACCTGTCTTCACAGTACTCCATGACCTTCTCATCACAATGCTCCATGCTCTTCTCATCAGAATGCGCCTTGCCCACTGTCATCACAATAAACAATGAAACTTGTCAGACCAATGCACCATGCCCCTGTAATCAGAATGCTCCATACCCTTGTCATCACAATGTTCCGTGACTCCAGTCATCACAATGCTTCATGTCCTTTGTTATCACAATGATACTTAACCTCGTCATCACAAGGCTCTGTGACCATTGTCACCACAATGCTCTATGAACTTTTCATCACAATGCTCTGTGACCGTTGTCATCACAAGGTTCCATTAATTTGTCAGCACAATGCTCCATGACCCTTGTCATCACAATGCTCCATGCACTTGTCATCAAAATGCTTTCTCACCACTGATATCACAGTGTTCCATCAGTAGTCATCACAATACTCCCTCACCACTGTCATCACAATTTTCCATGGACTCTGTCATCACAATGCCACATGCCATATCATCACAATGCTCCATGACCCCTGACATCAAAATGATCCATATCCTCTTTCATCAGAATGCTCCATCACCTTTTTCATCACAATGCTCCAAGACCCCTGACATCTCAATGTTCCATAACCACTGTCATCAAAATGTTCCATGACCCTTTTCATCAAATTGCTCCATGACCCTGTCATCACAATGCACCATGTCCATCATCATAATGCTTCCTGCTATTGTCATCCCAATGAAATCAATATGCTCCATGACCTCTGTCATCAAAATGCACCAAACCCTTGTGATCACAATGTTCCATAACCATTGTCATCACAATGCACCATGACGCTCATCATCACAATTATCCATGGTCTTCTCATCACAGTGCTCCATGAACTTTGTCATCACAACGCTCAATACACTTGTCATCACAATGCTCCCTGACACTTGTCATCAGTATGCTCCTTGAACCCTGTCATGACAAGGCTCCATGCCTTTTTCATCACAATGATCCATACCATTTTCATCACAATGCTCCAAGACCCCTGTAATCACAATGCTCCATGACCATTAATCACAAAGCTCCATGATGCAAGTCATCAGAATGCTCCATGGCCTTCTCATCACATAGCTCCATGTCCTTGTCATCACAGTGCTCCAAGACCCCTGTCATCTCAATGTTCTGTGACTCCAGTCATCATAAGTCTTCATGACATGTGTCATCACAATGGTCCATGTTCTCGTCACACAGTGCTCTCTGACCTTTCTAACCACAGTGCTCCATGAACTTTTCATCACAATGCTCTGTGATCCTTGTCATCACCATGCTCCATGCCTTTGTCAGCACAATGCTCCATGACCCTTTTCATTACAATGCTCCATGCGCTTGTGAGCACAATGCTCCACAACCCATGTTATCACAATGCGCCATGTGCTTGTCATCACAGTGATCCACATCCTTGTCATTACAGTGCTCCAAAAACCTTGCCATCACAATGCTCCATGCACTTCTCATCAAAATGCTCTCTCCCCCCTGTCATCACAATGTTCCATGATCCGTGTCATGACAATGCTACATGACCTTATCATCACAATGCTCCATGAACCCTGACATCACAATGTTCCATAACCCCTGTCATCAAAATGCTCCATGACCCTTTTCATCAAAATGCTCCATTACCCCTCACATCACAATGTTCCATAACCACTGTCATCAAAATATTCCATGATACTTTTCATCAAATTGCTCCATGACACTGTCATCAAAATGCTCCCTGCCCTTCTCATCACAATGCACCACGACCTTGTCATCAAAATGCTCCATGAACTTTGTCATCACAAACTCCATGACCCTTGGCATCACAATGCTCCATGCCATTTTCATCACAATGTTTCATGACCCCTGTAATCACAATACTCCATGAACATTTTCATCAGAATGCTCCATGAGACTTGTCATCACAAGGCTCCATGGTTTTCTCATCACAATGCCCCAGGACCTTGTCATCACAGTGCGCCATTACCCTGTCATCACAATACTCCATGAACATTTTCAGCCCAATGCTCCATGACCCTCTTACCACAATGCTCCATGACCCTGTCATCACAATGCTCCATGACCAATGTCATCACAGAGCTCCATGACGCTCTTCATCACAATTATCCGTTATCTTCTCATCACAATGCTCCACGGTCTTGCCATCACAATGCTCCATGTCCCATGTCATCAAAATTCTCCACGTCCTTGTCATCACAATGCTCCATGACACTTCTTATCACAATGTTACATCATATTTTCATCACAATTCTCCATGGACTTGTCATCACAATGCTCTATGACCCCTGTCATAGCAAGCTCCATGCGCTTGTCATGACAATGCTTCACGACGTTGTCATCAAAATTCTCAATGGCACTTGTCATCACAATGCTCCATGACACTTGTCATCACAATGTTCCAAGCCCTTGTCATCAAAATGCTGCATTACATTTGTCATCACAATCCTCCATGACACTTTGTATCACAGTGCTCCATGCCATTGTCATCACAATGGACAATGACATATGTCATCACAATGCTCCCTGACTCCAGTCGTCACAATGCTTCATGACGTTTGTCATCACAATGGTCCATGCCCTCGTCACACAAGGCTATGTGACCTTTGTCACCACAATGCTCCATGACCTTGTCATCACAATGCTCCATGCCCACTGTCATCACAATAATCCCTGAAACTTTTCAGACCAATGATCCATGCCCTCTTAACACAAGGCTCGGTGATCTTTGTCACCATAATGCTCCATGAACTTTTCATCACAATGCTATTTGTCCCTTGACATCACAATGCTCCATGCCTTTGTCAGCACAATGCTCCCTGACCCATGTCATCAAAATGCGCTATGGGCTTGTCATCACAATGCTCCACATCCTTTTCATCGCTATGTTCCATAAAACTTGTCATCACAATGCTCCATGCACTTCTCATCAAAATGTTCTCTCAACACATATATCACAATGTTCCATCACTAGTAATCACAATACTCACTCACCCCTGTCATCACAATGTTCCGTGACCCCTGTCAACATAGTGCTACATGCCCTTATCATCACAATGCTCCATGACCCCTGACATCACAATGTTCCATAACCCCTGTCTTCAAAATATTCCATGACCCTTTTCATCAAATTGCCCCATGACTCTCTCATCACAATGCTCCCTGCCCTTCTCATCACAATGCACCACGCCATTGTCATCAAAATGCCCCATGACCTTTGTAATCACAAAACTCCATTACCCCTGTCATAACAATGATCCATGAACCCTGCCATCAAAAGGTTCCGCGTCCTTGTCATCACAAGCCTCCATGACCCTTGTCATCACAGTGCTCCAAGACCCCTGTAATCACAATGCTCCATGACCCTTTTCATCTCAATGCTCCATGAACCCTGTCATCACAATGCACCATGTCCATCACCATAATATTTCATGCTGTAGTCATCAAAATGAAATCAAACTGCTCAATGACCTCTGTCATCACAATGCACCAACCCGTTCTGATCACAGTGTTCCATAACACTTGTCATCACAATTCCCCATGAGGCTGGTCATCACAATTATCCATGGAATTCTCATCACAATGCTCCATGATCTTTGTCATCACAATGCTCAATATACTTATCATCACAATGCTCCCTGACTGTTGTCATCAGTATGCTCCTTGAAACCTGTCATGACAAGGCTCCATGCATTTTTCATCACAATGATCCATTCCCTTTTCATCACAATGCTCCAAGACCCCTGCAATCACAATGCTCCATGTACTTGTCATCACAAAGCTCCATGACGCATGTCATCAGAATGCTCCATTGCCTTATCATCACAATACTCCATGCCCTTGTCATCACAATGTTCCATGCCCTTGTCATCACAATGCACCATGCCCACTGTCATCACAAGAATCCATGAAACTAGTCAGACCAATGTTCCATGCCCCTGTCATCGCAATGCTCCATGCCCTTGTCATCACAATGCTCCATGTCCCCTGTCATCACAATGCTCCGTGACACCAGTCATCACAATGCTTCATGACCATTGTCATCACAGTGGTCCATGCCCTCGTCACCCAAGTCTCTGTGACCTTTGTCACTACAATGCTCCATGTCCTTGTCATCACAAAGCTCCATGACGCATGTCATCAGAATGCTCCTTTGCCTTCTCATCAAAATGCTCCTTGCCCTTGTCATCACAATTTTTCAAAACCCCTGTAATCACAATGCTCCATGCACCTTTTCATCAGAATGCTCCATGACACTTTTCATCAAAATGCTCCATGACCCCTGACATCACAATGTTCCATAACCCCTGTAATCAAAATGTTCCATGACACTTTTCATCAATTTGTTCCATGACCCTGTCATCACAATGTTCCCTGCCCTTCTCATCACAATGCACCACGACCTTGTCATCAAAATGGTCCATGACCTTTGTCATCACAAACCTCCATCACCATTGGCATCACAATGCTCCATGCCATTTCATCACAATGCTACATGAAACCTCTCATCACATAGCTCCATGCCATTGTCAGCACAATGCTCCATGACGCTTGTCATCACAATGCTCGATACTCTTCTCATCACAATGCTCCATGCACTTGTCATTACAATCCCCCCTGACACATGTATCACCGTGTTCCGTGCCCTTGTCATCACAATGCTCCATGCCGAATCTCATCACAATAATCCATGAAATTTTCAGACTAGTGTTCCATGGCCTTGTCATCACAATGCTCCATTACCCCTGTCATGACAATGCTCCATGAGCCCTGCCATCACAATGTTCCACGGCCTTGTCATCCAAGGCTCCATGACCCTTGTCATCACAATGCTCCAAGACCCCTGTAATCACAATGCTCCATGCCCCTTGTCATTACAGAGATCCATGACGCTCGTCATCACAATTATCCGTGATCTTCTCATCACAGTGCTCCACGGTCTTGCCATTCACAATTCTCCATGCCCTGGTCATCACAATGCTCCATGTCCCATGTCATCACAATTCTCCATGTATTTATCATCACAATGCTCCTTGACACTTCTTATCACAATGTTACATGATCTTGTCATCACAATTCTCCATGCAATTGTCATCGCAATGCTCTATGACCCCTGTCATAGCAAGCTCCATGAGCCTGTCATCTCAATGCTTCACGACGTTGTCATCAAAATTCTCAATGGCCCTTGTCATCACAATGCTCCATGCCATTGTCATCACAATGCTCCATGACGCTTGTCATCACAATGTCCCAAGCACTTTTCATCAAAATGCTCCATTACCTTTGTCATCACAATCATCCATGACACTTGGTATCACAATGCTCCATGCCATTGTCATCACAATGGACAATGACATGTCATCACAGTGCTCCCTGACACCTGTCTTCACAATAATCCGTGACCTTGTCATCACAATGTTACATGCCCTTGTCATCACAATGCGCCATGCCCACAGTCATCACAATAATCCATGAAACTTGTCAGTCCAATTATCCATGCCCCTGTCATCACAATGCTTCATGCCCTTGTCATCACAAAGCTCCATGACGCATGTCATCAGAATGCTCCATGGACTTCTCATTCACGATGCTCCATGCCCTTGTCATCACAATTCTCCTAGACCCCTGTAATCACAATGCTCCATGGCCCTTTTCATCTCAATGCTCCATGAACCGTGTCATCACAAGGCACCATGCCCATCATCATAATGCTTCATGCTATTGTCATAAAAATGAAATAAAAATGCTCCATGACCTCTGTCATCACAAAGCACCAAACCCTTGTGATCACAATGTTCCATAACACTTGTCATCACAATGCCCCATGACGCTGGTCATCACAATTATCCATGGATTTCTCATCACAATGCTCCATGATCTTTGTCATCACAATGCTCAATACACTTATCATCACAATGCTCCCTGACTGTTGTCATCTGTATGCTCCTTGAACCCTGTCATGACAAGTCTCCATGCATTTTTCATCACAATGATCCATTCCCTTTTCATCACAATGCTCCAAGAACCCTGTAATCACAATGCTCCATGTCCTTGTCATCACAAAACACCATGACGCATGGCATCAGAATGCTCCATTGCCTTCTCATCACAATGCTCCATGCCCTTGTCATCACAATGCTTCAAAACCCCTGTAATCACAATGCTCCATGCACCTTTTCATCTTAATGCTCCATGACCCATTTCATCAAAAGGCTCCATGACCCCTGACATCACAATGTTCCATAACCCCTGTCACAAAATGCTCCATGACCCATTTCATCACAATGCTTCATGACCCCTGACATCACAATGTTCCATAACACCTGTCATCAAAATATTCCATGACCCTTTTCTTCAACTTGCTCCATGACCCTGTCATCACAATGCTCCCTGTCCTTCTTATCACAATACACCATGCCCTTGTCATCAAAATGCCCCATGACCTTTAGCATCACAAAGCTACATGCCATTGTCATCACAATGCTCAATGAAATATCTCATCACATTGCTCCATGCCCTTGTCATCACAATGATCCTTTACACCTGTCATAACAATGCTCCATGACCCCTGCCAACACAATGTTCCACGGCCTTGTCATCCAAGGCTCCATGGCCCTTGTCATCACAATGCTCCATGACCCCAGTAATCACAATGCTCCATGCCTTTGTCGTCAAAAAGATCCATGACCCATGTCATCAAAATGCTCCATGGACTTCTCATCACAATGCTCCATGCCCTTGTCATCACAATGCTCCAAGACTGCTGTAATCACAATGCTCCATGCCCCTATTCATCAGAATGCTCGATGAGACTTGTCATCACAAGACTAGATGGTTTTCTCATCACACTGCTCCAGGACCTTGTCATCACAATGCTCCATTTCCTTGTCATCACAATGCTCCTTGACTCCTGTTATCACAATACTCCATGAACATTTTCAGCCCAATGCTCCATGACCTTCCAATCACAATGCTCCATGACCCTTGTCATCACATTGCTCCATGACACCTCTCATCAAAATGCTCCATGTCCCATGTCATCACAATTCTCCACGTCTTTGTCATCACAATGCTCCATGACACTTCTTATCACAATGTTACATGATCTTGTCATCACAATTCTCCATGCACTTGTCATTGCAATGCTCTATGACCCCTCTTATAGCAAGCTCCATGCGTTTGTCATCACAATGCTTCACAACGTTATCATCAAAATTCTCAATGGCCCTTGTCATCACAATGCTCCATGCCTTTGTCATCACAATTCTCCATGACCATTGTCATCACAATGTCCCAAGCCCTTGTGATCAAAATGCTCCATTACCTTTGTCATCTCAATCCTCCATGATACTTGGTATCACAATGCTCCATGCCATTGTCATCACAATGGACAATGACATATGACATCACAATGCTCCATGACACCTGTCTTCACAATACTCCATGACCTTGTCATCACTATGTTCCATGCCCTTGTCATCTCTATGCTCCAAGACCCCTGTAATCACAATGCTCCATGCCCCTTGTCATTACAGTGCTCCATGACGCTCGTCATCAAAATTATCCATGGACTTCTCATCACAATGCTCTACCGTCTTGCATCACAATGCTCCAAGACACTTCTCATCACAATGTCACATGCTCTTGTCATCACAGGTCTCCATGCACTTGTCATCGCAATGCTCCATGACCCCTGTCATAGCAAGCTCCATGTGCTTTTCATCACAATGCTTCAGGAACTTGTCATCAAAATTCTCAATGGCCCTTGTCATCACAATCCTCCATGCCCTTGTCATCAAAATGCTCCATGACCCTTGTCATCACAATGCTCCAAACCCCTGTCATCACAATGCTCCATTAACTTTGTCATCACATTCCTCCATGACACTTGGCATCACAATACTCCATGCCATTGTCATCACAATGGACCATGACATATGTCATCACATGCCCCCAGACACCTGTCTTCACAGTACTCCATGACCTTCTCATCACAATGCTCCATGCTCTTCTCATCAGAATGCGCCTTGCCCACTGTCATCACAATAAACAATGAAACTTGTCAGACCAATGCACCATGCCCCTGTAATCAGAATGCTCCATACCCTTGTCATCACAATGTTCCGTGACTCCAGTCATCACAATGCTTCATGTCCTTTGTTATCACAATGATACTTAACCTCGTCATCACAAGGCTCTGTGACCATTGTCACCACAATGCTCTATGAACTTTTCATCACAATGCTCTGTGACCGTTGTCATCACAAGGTTCCATTAATTTGTCAGCACAATGCTCCATGACCCTTGTCATCACAATGCTCCATGCACTTGTCATCAAAATGCTTTCTCACCACTGATATCACAGTGTTCCATCAGTAGTCATCACAATACTCCCTCACCACTGTCATCACAATTTTCCATGGACTCTGTCATCACAATGCCACATGCCATATCATCACAATGCTCCATGACCCCTGACATCAAAATGATCCATATCCTCTTTCATCAGAATGCTCCATCACCTTTTTCATCACAATGCTCCAAGACCCCTGACATCTCAATGTTCCATAACCACTGTCATCAAAATGTTCCATGACCCTTTTCATCAAATTGCTCCATGACCCTGTCATCACAATGCACCATGTCCATCATCATAATGCTTCCTGCTATTGTCATCCCAATGAAATCAATATGCTCCATGACCTCTGTCATCAAAATGCACCAAACCCTTGTGATCACAATGTTCCATAACCATTGTCATCACAATGCACCATGACGCTCATCATCACAATTATCCATGGTCTTCTCATCACAGTGCTCCATGAACTTTGTCATCACAACGCTCAATACACTTGTCATCACAATGCTCCCTGACACTTGTCATCAGTATGCTCCTTGAACCCTGTCATGACAAGGCTCCATGCCTTTTTCATCACAATGATCCATACCATTTTCATCACAATGCTCCAAGACCCCTGTAATCACAATGCTCCATGACCATTAATCACAAAGCTCCATGATGCAAGTCATCAGAATGCTCCATGGCCTTCTCATCACATAGCTCCATGTCCTTGTCATCACAGTGCTCCAAGACCCCTGTCATCTCAATGTTCTGTGACTCCAGTCATCATAAGTCTTCATGACATGTGTCATCACAATGGTCCATGTTCTCGTCACACAGTGCTCTCTGACCTTTCTAACCACAGTGCTCCATGAACTTTTCATCACAATGCTCTGTGATCCTTGTCATCACCATGCTCCATGCCTTTGTCAGCACAATGCTCCATGACCCTTTTCATTACAATGCTCCATGCGCTTGTGAGCACAATGCTCCACAACCCATGTTATCACAATGCGCCATGTGCTTGTCATCACAGTGATCCACATCCTTGTCATTACAGTGCTCCAAAAACCTTGCCATCACAATGCTCCATGCACTTCTCATCAAAATGCTCTCTCCCCCCTGTCATCACAATGTTCCATGATCCGTGTCATGACAATGCTACATGACCTTATCATCACAATGCTCCATGAACCCTGACATCACAATGTTCCATAACCCCTGTCATCAAAATGCTCCATGACCCTTTTCATCAAAATGCTCCATTACCCCTCACATCACAATGTTCCATAACCACTGTCATCAAAATATTCCATGATACTTTTCATCAAATTGCTCCATGACACTGTCATCAAAATGCTCCCTGCCCTTCTCATCACAATGCACCACGACCTTGTCATCAAAATGCTCCATGAACTTTGTCATCACAAACTCCATGACCCTTGGCATCACAATGCTCCATGCCATTTTCATCACAATGTTTCATGACCCCTGTAATCACAATACTCCATGAACATTTTCATCAGAATGCTCCATGAGACTTGTCATCACAAGGCTCCATGGTTTTCTCATCACAATGCCCCAGGACCTTGTCATCACAGTGCGCCATTACCCTGTCATCACAATACTCCATGAACATTTTCAGCCCAATGCTCCATGACCCTCTTACCACAATGCTCCATGACCCTGTCATCACAATGCTCCATGACCAATGTCATCACAGAGCTCCATGACGCTCTTCATCACAATTATCCGTTATCTTCTCATCACAATGCTCCACGGTCTTGCCATCACAATGCTCCATGCCCTGGTCATCACAATGCTCCATGTCCCATGTCATCAAAATTCTCCACGTCCTTGTCATCACAATGCTCCATGACACTTCTTATCACAATGTTACATCATATTTTCATCACAATTCTCCATGGACTTGTCATCACAATGCTCTATGACCCCTGTCATAGCAAGCTCCATGCGCTTGTCATGACAATGCTTCACGACGTTGTCATCAAAATTCTCAATGGCACTTGTCATCACAATGCTCCATGACACTTGTCATCACAATGTTCCAAGCCCTTGTCATCAAAATGCTGCATTACATTTGTCATCACAATCCTCCATGACACTTTGTATCACAGTGCTCCATGCCATTGTCATCACAATGGACAATGACATATGTCATCACAATGCTCCCTGACTCCAGTCGTCACAATGCTTCATGACGTTTGTCATCACAATGGTCCATGCCCTCGTCACACAAGGCTATGTGACCTTTGTCACCACAATGCTCCATGACCTTGTCATCACAATGCTCCATGCCCACTGTCATCACAATAATCCCTGAAACTTTTCAGACCAATGATCCATGCCCTCTTAACACAAGGCTCGGTGATCTTTGTCACCATAATGCTCCATGAACTTTTCATCACAATGCTATTTGTCCCTTGACATCACAATGCTCCATGCCTTTGTCAGCACAATGCTCCCTGACCCATGTCATCAAAATGCGCTATGGGCTTGTCATCACAATGCTCCACATCCTTTTCATCGCTATGTTCCATAAAACTTGTCATCACAATACTCCATGCACTTCTCATCAAAATGTTCTCTCAACACATATATCACAATGTTCCATCACTAGTAATCACAATACTCACTCACCCCTGTCATCACAATGTTCCGTGACCCCTGTCAACATAGTGCTACATGCCCTTATCATCACAATGCTCCATGACCCCTGACATCACAATGTTCCATAACCCCTGTCATCAAAATATTCCATGACCCTTTTCATCAAATTGCCCCATGACTCTCTCATCACAATGCTCCCTGCCCTTCTCATCACAATGCACCACGCCATTGTCATCAAAATGCCCCATGACCTTTGTAATCACAAAACTCCATTACCCCTGTCATAACAATGATCCATGAACCCTGCCATCAAAAGGTTCCGCGTCCTTGTCATCACAAGCCTCCATGACCCTTGTCATCACAGTGCTCCAAGACCCCTGTAATCACAATGCTCCATGACCCTTTTCATCTCAATGCTCCATGAACCCTGTCATCACAATGCACCATGTCCATCACCATAATATTTCATGCTGTAGTCATCAAAATGAAATCAAACTGCTCAATGACCTCTGTCATCACAATGCACCAACCCGTTCTGATCACAGTGTTCCATAACACTTGTCATCACAATTCCCCATGAGGCTGGTCATCACAATTATCCATGGAATTCTCATCACAATGCTCCATGATCTTTGTCATCACAATGCTCAATATACTTATCATCACAATGCTCCCTGACTGTTGTCATCAGTATGCTCCTTGAAACCTGTCATGACAAGGCTCCATGCATTTTTCATCACAATGATCCATTCCCTTTTCATCACAATGCTCCAAGACCCCTGCAATCACAATGCTCCATGTACTTGTCATCACAAAGCTCCATGACGCATGTCATCAGAATGCTCCATTGCCTTATCATCACAATACTCCATGCCCTTGTCATCACAATGTTCCATGCCCTTGTCATCACAATGCACCATGCCCACTGTCATCACAAGAATCCATGAAACTAGTCAGACCAATGTTCCATGCCCCTGTCACCGCAATGCTCCATGCCCTTGTCATCACAATGCTCCATGTCCCCTGTCATCACAATGCTCCGTGACACCAGTCATCACAATGCTTCATGACCATTGTCATCACAGTGGTCCATGCCCTCGTCACCCAAGTCTCTGTGACCTTTGTCACTACAATGCTCCATGTCCTTGTCATCACAAAGCTCCATGACGCATGTCATCAGAATGCTCCTTTGCCTTCTCATCAAAATGCTCCTTGCCCTTGTCATCACAATTTTTCAAAACCCCTGTAATCACAATGCTCCATGCACCTTTTCATCAGAATGCTCCATGACACTTTTCATCAAAATGCTCCATGACCCCTGACATCACAATGTTCCATAACCCCTGTAATCAAAATGTTCCATGACACTTTTCATCAATTTGTTCCATGACCCTGTCATCACAATGTTCCCTGCCCTTCTCATCACAATGCACCACGACCTTGTCATCAAAATGGTCCATGACCTTTGTCATCACAAACCTCCATCACCATTGGCATCACAATGCTCCATGCCATTTCATCACAATGCTACATGAAACCTCTCATCACATAGCTCCATGCCATTGTCAGCACAATGCTCCATGACGCTTGTCATCACAATGCTCGATACTCTTCTCATCACAATGCTCCATGCACTTGTCATTACAATCCCCCCTGACACATGTATCACCGTGTTCCGTGCCCTTGTCATCACAATGCTCCATGCCGAATCTCATCACAATAATCCATGAAATTTTCAGACTAGTGTTCCATGGCCTTGTCATCACAATGCTCCATTACCCCTGTCATGACAATGCTCCATGAGCCCTGCCATCACAATGTTCCACGGCCTTGTCATCCAAGGCTCCATGACCCTTGTCATCACAATGCTCCAAGACCCCTGTAATCACAATGCTCCATGCCCCTTGTCATTACAGAGATCCATGACGCTCGTCATCACAATTATCCGTGATCTTCTCATCACAGTGCTCCACGGTCTTGCCATTCACAATTCTCCATGCCCTGGTCATCACAATGCTCCATGTCCCATGTCATCACAATTCTCCATGTATTTATCATCACAATGCTCCTTGACACTTCTTATCACAATGTTACATGATCTTGTCATCACAATTCTCCATGCAATTGTCATCGCAATGCTCTATGACCCCTGTCATAGCAAGCTCCATGAGCCTGTCATCTCAATGCTTCACGACGTTGTCATCAAAATTCTCAATGGCCCTTGTCATCACAATGCTCCATGCCATTGTCATCACAATGCTCCATGACGCTTGTCATCACAATGTCCCAAGCACTTTTCATCAAAATGCTCCATTACCTTTGTCATCACAATCATCCATGACACTTGGTATCACAATGCTCCATGCCATTGTCATCACAATGGACAATGACATGTCATCACAGTGCTCCCTGACACCTGTCTTCACAATAATCCGTGACCTTGTCATCACAATGTTACATGCCCTTGTCATCACAATGTGCCATGCCCACAGTCATCACAATAATCCATGAAACTTGTCAGTCCAATTATCCATGCCCCTGTCATCACAATGCTTCATGCCCTTGTCATCACAAAGCTCCATGACGCATGTCATCAGAATGCTCCATGGACTTCTCATTCACGATGCTCCATGCCCTTGTCATCACAATTCTCCTAGACCCCTGTAATCACAATGCTCCATGGCCCTTTTCATCTCAATGCTCCATGAACCGTGTCATCACAAGGCACCATGCCCATCATCATAATGCTTCATGCTATTGTCATAAAAATGAAATAAAAATGCTCCATGACCTCTGTCATCACAAAGCACCAAACCCTTGTGATCACAATGTTCCATAACACTTGTCATCACAATGCCCCATGACGCTGGTCATCACAATTATCCATGGATTTCTCATCACAATGCTCCATGATCTTTGTCATCACAATGCTCAATACACTTATCATCACAATGCTCCCTGACTGTTGTCATCTGTATGCTCCTTGAACCCTGTCATGACAAGTCTCCATGCATTTTTCATCACAATGATCCATTCCCTTTTCATCACAATGCTCCAAGAACCCTGTAATCACAATGCTCCATGTCCTTGTCATCACAAAACACCATGACGCATGGCATCAGAATGCTCCATTGCCTTCTCATCACAATGCTCCATGCCCTTGTCATCACAATGCTTCAAAACCCCTGTAATCACAATGCTCCATGCACCTTTTCATCTTAATGCTCCATGACCCATTTCATCAAAAGGCTCCATGACCCCTGACATCACAATGTTCCATAACCCCTGTCACAAAATGCTCCATGACCCATTTCATCACAATGCTTCATGACCCCTGACATCACAATGTTCCATAACACCTGTCATCAAAATATTCCATGACCCTTTTCTTCAACTTGCTCCATGACCCTGTCATCACAATGCTCCCTGTCCTTCTTATCACAATACACCATGCCCTTGTCATCAAAATGCCCCATGACCTTTAGCATCACAAAGCTACATGCCATTGTCATCACAATGCTCAATGAAATATCTCATCACATTGCTCCATGCCCTTGTCATCACAATGATCCTTTACACCTGTCATAACAATGCTCCATGACCCCTGCCAACACAATGTTCCACGGCCTTGTCATCCAAGGCTCCATGGCCCTTGTCATCACAATGCTCCATGACCCCAGTAATCACAATGCTCCATGCCTTTGTCGTCAAAAAGATCCATGACCCATGTCATCAAAATGCTCCATGGACTTCTCATCACAATGCTCCATGCCCTTGTCATCACAATGCTCCAAGACTGCTGTAATCACAATGCTCCATGCCCCTATTCATCAGAATGCTCGATGAGACTTGTCATCACAAGACTAGATGGTTTTCTCATCACACTGCTCCAGGACCTTGTCATCACAATGCTCCATTCCCTTGTCATCACAATGCTCCTTGACTCCTGTTATCACAATACTCCATGAATATTTTCAGCCCAATGCTCCATGACCTTCCAATCACAATGCTCCATGACCCTTGTCATCACATTGCTCCATGACACCTCTCATCAAAATGCTCCATGTCCCATGTCATCACAATTCTCCACGTCTTTGTCATCACAATGCTCCATGACACTTCTTATCACAATGTTACATGATCTTGTCATCACAATTCTCCATGCACTTGTCATTGCAATGCTCTATGACCCCTCTTATAGCAAGCTCCATGCGTTTGTCATCACAATGCTTCACAACGTTATCATCAAAATTCTCAATGGCCCTTGTCATCACAATGCTCCATGCCTTTGTCATCACAATTCTCCATGACCATTGTCATCACAATGTCCCAAGCCCTTGTGATCAAAATGCTCCATTACCTTTGTCATCTCAATCCTCCATGATACTTGGTATCACAATGCTCCATGCCATTGTCATCACAATGGACAATGACATATGACATCACAATGCTCCATGACACCTGTCTTCACAATACTCCATGACCTTGTCATCACTATGTTCCATGCCCTTGTCATCTCTATGCTCCAAGACCCCTGTAATCACAATGCTCCATGCCCCTTGTCATTACAGTGCTCCATGACGCTCGTCATCAAAATTATCCATGATCTTCTCAACACAATGCTCCACGGTCTTGCGATCACAATGCTCCATTCCCTGGTCATCACAATGCTCCATGTCCCATGTCATCACAATTCTCCACGTCCTTGTCATTACAATGCTCCATGACACTTCTTATCACAGTGTTACATGATCTTTTTATCACAATTCTCCAGGCTCTTGTCTTCGCAATGCTCTATGACCCCTGTCATAGCAGGCTCCATGCGCTTGTCATCACAATGATTCACGACGTTGTCATCAAAATTCTCAATGGCCCTTGTCATCACAATGCTCCATAACCCTTGTCATCACAATGTCCCAAGCCCTTGTCATCAAAATTCTCCATTACCTTTTTCATCACCATCCTCCATGACACTTGGTATCACAATGCTCCATGCCATTTTCATCACAATGGACAATGACATATGTCATCACAATGCTCCCTGACACCTGTTTTCACAGTACTCCATGACCTTGTCATCACAATGTTCCATGCCCTTGTCATCACAATGTGCCATGCCCACTGTCATCACAATAATCCATGTAACTAGTCAGACCAATTTTCCATGCCCCTGTCATCACAATGCTCCATGCCCTTGTCATCCCAATGCTCCATGACGCCTGTCATCACAATGCTCCGTGACTCCAGTCATCACAATTCTTCATGACCTTTGTCATCACAATGGTCCATGCCCTCGTCACACAAGGCTCTGTGACCTTTGTCACCACAATGCTCCATGCCCTTGTCATCACAATGCTCCATGCCCACTCTCATCACAATAATCCATGAAACTTGTCAAACCAATGATCCATGACCTCTTCACACAAGGCTCTGTGATCTTTGTGACCACAATGCTCCATGAACTTTTCATCACAATGCTCTTTGTCCCTTGTCATCACGATGCTCCATGCCTTTGTCAGAACAATGCTCCATGACCCTTGTCATCACAATGCTCCAAGACCCCTGTAATCACAATGCTCTATGCATTTGTCATCACAAAGCTCCATGACGCATGTCATCAGAATACTCCATGGCCTTCTCATCACAGTGCTCCATGCCCTTGTCGTCACAATGCCCCAACAACACTGTAATCACAATGCTCCATGCGCCTTTTCATCTCAATGCTCCATGAATCCTGTCATCACAATTCACCGTGCCCATCACCATAATATTTCCTGCTATTGTCATCACAATGAAATCAAACTGCTCAATGACCTCTGTCATCACAATGCACCAAACCCTTCTGATCACAATGTTCCATAACACTTGTCATCACAATGCCCCATGTCGCTGGTCATCACAATTATCAATGGTCTTCTCATCACAATGCTCCATGACATTTGTCATCTCAATGCTCAATACACTTATCATCACAATGCTCCCGGACACGTATCATCAGTGTGCTCCTTGAACAGTGTCATGAGAAGGCTCCATGCATTTTTCATCACAATGATCCATTCCCTTTTCATCACAATGCTCCAAGGCCCCTGTAATCACAATGCTCCATGTCCTTGTCATCACAAATCTCCATGACGCATGTCATCAGAATGCTCCATTGCCTTCTCATCACAATGCTCCATGCACTTGTCATCATAATGCTTCAAAATCCGTGTAATCACAATGTTCCTTGAACCTTTTCATCAGAATGCTCCATGACCCTTTTCATCAAAATGCTCCATGACCCCTGACATCACAATGTTCCATAACCCGTGTAATCAAAATGTTCCATCACACTTTTCATCAATTTGCTCCATGACCCTGTCATCACAATGCTCCCTGCCCTTCTCATCACAATGCACCACGATCTTGTCATCAAAATGCTCCATGACCTTTGTCATCACTAAGCTCCATGACACTTGGCATCACAATGCTCCATGCCATTTCATCACAATGCTACATGAAACCTCTCATCACATTGCACCATGCCCTTGTCAGCACAATCCTCCATGACACTTGTCATCACAATGCTCGATACTCTTCTCATCACAATGCTCCATGCCCTTGTCATTACAATACTCCATGACATGTATCACAGAGTTCCGTGCCCTAGTCATCACAATGCTCCATGCCGAATCTCATCACAATAATCCATGAAATTTTCAGACCAATGTTCCATGCCCTTGTCATCACAATGCTCCCTTACCCCGGTCATAACAATGCTTCATGACCCCTGCCATCACAATGTTCCACGGCCTTGTCATCCAAGGCTCCATGACCTTTGTCATCACAGTGCTCCAAGACGTCTGTAATCACAATGATCCATGCCCTTGTCGTCACAATGATTCATGACACATGTCCTCAGAATGCTCCATGGCCTTCTCATCAAAATGCTCCATTCCCTTGTCATCACAATGCTCCAAGACCCCTGTAATCACAATGCTCCATGCCCCTTGTCATTACAGTGCTCAATGACGCTCGTCATCACAATTATCTGTGATCTTCTCATCACAATGCTCCACTGTCTTGCCATCACAATGCTCCATGCCCTGGTCATCACAATGCTCCATGTCCCATGTCATCACAATTCTCCACGTCCTTGTCATCACATTTCTCCATGACAGTTCTTATCACAATGTTACATGATTTTGTCATTACAATTCTCCCTGCAGTTGTAATTGCAATGGTCTATGACGCCTGTCATAGAAAGCTCCTTGCGCTTTTCATCACAATGCTTCACTATGTTGTCATCAAAATTCTCAATGGCCCTTGTCATCACAATGCTCCATGCACTTGTCATCTCAATGCTCCATGACCCTTGTCATCACAGTGCTCCATGCCCCTTTTCATTACAGAGCTCCATGACGCTCGTCATCATAATTATCCGTGATCTTCTCATCACAATGCTCCACGGTCTTGCCATCACCATGCTCCATGCCCTGGTCATCACAATGCTCCATGTCCCATGTCATCACAATTCTCCAAGTCCTTGTCATCACAATGCTCCTTGACATTTCGTATCACAATGTTACATGATATTTTCATCACAATTCTCTATGCACTTTTCATCGCAATGCTCTATGACCCCTGTAATCACAATGCTCCATGTCCCTCTCATCACAAAGCTCCATGATGCATGTCATCATAATGCTCCATTGCCTCCTCATCACAATACTCCATTCCCTTGTCATCACAATGTTCCATAACCCATCTTATCAAAATGTTCCATGACACTTTTCATCAATTTGCTCCAAGACTCTCTGATCACAATGCTCCCTGACCTTCACATCACAATGCACAACGACCTTGTCATCAAAATGTTCCATGAACTTTGTCATCACAATGCCCCTCGCGTTTGTCATCAAAAGGACCCAAGACATTTGTCATCACAAAGCTCCATTACCCCTGTCATAACAATGATCCATGAACCCTGCCATCGCAAGGTTCCACGGCCTTGTCATCACAAGCCTCCATGACCCTTGTCATCACAATAGTCCAAGACCCCTGTAATCACAATGCTCCATGCCCTTGTCATCACAAAGCTCCATGACGCATGTCATCACAATGCTCATTGGCCTTCTCATCACCATGCTCCATGTCCTTGTCATCACAAGGCTCCAACAGCCCTGTAATGACAATGCTCCATGCCCCTTTTCATCTCAATGATCCATGAACCCTGTCATCACAATGCACCATGTCCATCACCATAATATTTCATTCTATTGTCATCACAATGAAATCAAAACGCTCAATGACCACTGACATCACAATGCACCAAACCCTTCTGATCACAATGTTCCATAACAACTTGTCATCACAATGCCCCATGAGGCTGGTCATCACAATTATCCATGGACTTCTTATCACAATGCTCCATGATCTTTGTCATCACAGTGCTCAATACACTTATCATCACAATGCTCCCTGACAGTTGTCATCAGTATGCTCCTTGAACCCTGTCATGACAAGGCTCCATGCATTTTTCATCACAATGATCCATTCCCTTTTCATCACAATGCTCCAAGACCCCTGTAATCACAATGCTCCATGTCCTTGTCATCACAAAGCTCCATGACGCATGTCATCAGAATGCTCCATTGCTTTCTCATCACAATACTCCATGCCCTTGTCATCACAATGCTTCAAAACCCCTGCAATCTCAATGCTCCATGCACCATTTCATCAGTATTCTCCATGACCCTTGTCATCACAAGGCTCCATGGCCCTCTCATCGCAATGCTCCAGGACCTTCTCATCACATTGCTCCATTCCATTCTCATGACAATGCTCCATGACCCCTGTCATCACAGTACTCCATGAATATTTTCAGCCAAATGCTCCATGACCTTCTCATCACAAAGCTCCATGACCCATGTCATCACAATGCTACATGACCACTGTCATCAAAATGATCTATGCCACTTGTCATCAGAATGTTCCATGTGCTTGTCATCCCAATGCTCCATTATCCCTGTAATCAAAATGCTTCTTGACGCTTGTCGTCACAGAGCTCCATGACACTTGTCATCACAATTTTCCATGCCTTTGTCAGCAAAATGCTACATGACCTTGTCATCACAATGTTCCATTCAATTGTCATCACAATTCTCCTTTACCGGTGTCATCACAATCCTCCGTGACCCTTGGGATCACATTGTTTCATGCCCTTGTCATCACAATGCTCCGTGATTCTTGAAATCAAAATGATCCATGACCTGTGTCATCACAATGCTCCAAACTCTTGTGATCACAATGTTCCATAACAATTGTCATGACAACGCTCCATGATGCCTGTCATCACAATACTCCATGCCCTGGTCATCAAAATGCTCCATGAACTTTGTCATCACAATGCTCAATACAATTGTCATCACAATGCTCCCTGACACTTTTCGTCAGAATGCTCCTTGAACCCTGTCATGAAAAGGCTCCATGCCTTTTTCATCACATGCTCCATGCCCTTTTCCTCACAATGCTCCATGCCATTGTCATCACAATGGACAATGACATATGTCATCACAATGCTCCCTGACACCTGTCTTCACAATTCTGCATGACGTTGTCATCACAATGCTCCATGCCCTTGTCATCACAAGGAGACATGCCCATTGCCATCACAATAATGCATGAAACTTGTCAGACCAAAGCTCCATGACCCTGTCATCACAATTCTCCATGCCATTGTCATCACAATGATCCATGACTCCAGTCATCAAAATGCTTCATGACCTTGGTCATCACAATGGTCCATGCCCTCGTCATCACAAGGCTCTGTGACATTTGTCAGAACAATGCTCCATGAAATTTTCATCAAAATGCTTTGTCACTCTTGTCATCACAATGCTCCATGCCTTTCTCTGCACAATGCTCCATGAAAATTGTCATCACAATGCTCCATGCCCTTGTCAGCACAGTGCTCCATGACCTTTGTCATCAGAATGCTCCAAGCCCTTGTCATCACAATGCTCCATTACCTTTGTCATCACAATCCTCCATGACACTTGGAATCACAATGCTCCATGCCATTGTCATCACAATGGGCCATGACTTATGTCTTCACAATGCTCCCTGACACCTGTCTTCATAATACTACATGACTTTGTCTACACAATGCTCTGTGCCATTGTCATCACAATGCACCATTCCCAGTGTCATCACAACAATCCTTGAAACTTGTAAGACCAATGCTCCATGCCCCTGTCATCACAATGCTCCATGACCTTGTCATCACAATGCTCCATGACCCCTGTCATCACAATGCTCTGTGACTCCAGTCATCACAATGCTTCATGAACTTTCTCATCAAAATGGTCCATTCCCTCGTCATCACAAGTCTCTGTGACCTTTGTCACCACAATGATCCATGAACTATTCATCACAATGCTCTGTGACGCTTGTCATCACAATTCTCTATGCCTTTCTCAGCACAATGCTCCATGACCCTTGTCATCACAAAGCTCCATGTGCTTCTCAGCACAATACTCCATGACCCACGTCATCACAACGCGCCATGTGCCTGTCATCACAATGCTCCACATCCTTTGCATCACAATGCTGCTTAAACCTTGTCATTACAGCGCTCCATGCACTTCTCTTCAAAATGCTCTCTCACAACTGATATCACAATGTTCCATCACTATTTATTTCAATACTCCATCACCCCTGTCATCACAATGTTCCATGGCCCCTGTCATTAAATTGCTACATGCACTTATCATCACAATGTTCGATGACCCCTGACATCACAATATTCCATAACCCCTGTCATCAAAATGCTCCATGACACTTTTCATCACAAAGCTCCATGACCACTGATATCACAATATTCCATAACCACTGTAATCTAAATATTCCAGGACACTTTTCAGCAAATTACTCAATAACACTGTCATCACAATGCTCCCTGCCCTTCTCATCACAATGCACGTCACCCTTGTCATCAGAATGCTCCATAACATTTGTCATCACAAAGCTCCATAACCCTGGGCATCACAATGCTCCATGCCATTGTCATCACAATTCTCCATGAACCATCTCATCACATTGCTCCATGCCGTTTTCATCACAAAGCTCCATGACGCTTGTCATCACAATGCTCCATGCCCACTCTCATCACAATAATCCATGAAACTTTTCAGACCAATGCTCCATGCCCTTGTCATCACAATGCTGCATTCCCCCTGTCATAACAATGATCCATGACACCTGCCGTCACAAGGATCCACAGACTTGTCATCACAAGACTCCATGACCCTTTTCATCACAATGCTCCAAGACCCTGTAATCACAATGCTCCATGCAATTGTCATCAGATATCTCCATGACGCATGTCATCGAATGCTCCGTGGACTTCTCATTCACTATGCTCCATGCCCTTTTCATCACAATGCTCCAAGACCCATGTAATCACAATGCTCCATGCCCCTTTTAATCTCAATGCTCCAAGAACCCTGTCATCCCATGCACCATGCCCATCATCATAATGATTCATGCTATTGTCATCACAATGAAATCAATATGCTCCATGACTTCTGTCATCACAATGCTCCATGCACCTGTCATCACACTGCTCCATTACCTTTGTCATCACAATCCTCCATGACACTTGGCATCACAATGCTCCATGCCATTGTCATCTCAATGGACCGTGACATATGTCATCACAACGCTCCCTGTCATCTGTCTTCACAATAATCCATGACCTTGTAATCACAATGCTCCAAGCCCTTGTCATCACAATGCGCCATGCCCACTGTCATCACAATAATCCATGAAACTTGTTAGACCAATTTTCCATGCCACTGTCATCAAAATGCTCCATATCCTTGTCATCACAAAGCTCCATGACGCATGTCATCAGAATGCTCCATTGCCTTCTCATCACAATGCTCCATGCCCATGTCATCACAATGCTCCAAGACCACTTTAACACAATGCTCCATGCCCCTTTTCATCTCAATGCTCCATGAACCCTGTCATCACAATGCACCACGCCCATCATCATAATGCTTCTTGCTATTGTCATCACAATGAAATCAAAATGCTCCATGACCTCTGTCATCACAATGCTCCAAACCCTTGTGATCACAATGTTCCATAACACTTGTCATCACAACACCCCATGACGCTCCTCAGCACAATTTTACAGGGGTTTCTCATCACAATGCTCCATGACCTTTGTCATCACAATGCTCAATACACTTGTCATCACAATGCTCCCTGACACTTGTTATCAGTATGCTCCTTGAACCCTGTCATGACAAGGCTCCATGCCTTTTCCATCACAATGATTCATGCCCTTTTCATCACAATGCTCCAAGACCCCTGTAATCACAATGCTCCATGCCCTTGTCATCACAAAGCTCCATGATGCATGTCATCAGAACGCTCTATGGTCTTCTCATAAAAATGCTCCATGCCCTTGTCATCCCAATGCTCCAACACCCTTGTAATCACAATGCTCCTTGCCCCTTTTCATCAGAATGCTCCATGAGACTTGTCATCACCAGGCTCCATGGTCTTCTCATCACAGTGCTCCAGGACCTTGTCATCACAGTGCTCCATGACTCCTGTCTTCACAATACTCCATGAACATTTTCAGCCCAAAGATCCATGACCTTCTCATCTCACTTCTCCATGACCCTTGTCATCACAATGCTCCATGACATCTGTCATCACAACCCTCCATGACCCCTGACAACACAGTGATACGGGACTCTTGTCATCAAAATGCTCCATAACCCTTGTCATCACAATGATACATGCCCTTTTCATCCCAATGCTCCATGATCCATGTAATCACAATGCTCCGTGAGGATTGTCATCACAGTGCTCCGTGACCCTTGTCATCACAATGCTCCATGCCTTTGTCAGCAAAATGCTACATGGCCTTGTCATCACAATCCTCCATGACCCCTGGGATCACATTGCAACATGCTCTTGTCATCTCTGTCTTTATTTTCTTGTTTTTACAGATTTTCGGATGTCCCTTTTGACCGGTGGGAAGTGACAATTTTTGTAGTGTGGATTTGTATTGCGGGGTTGCTTGATTGGCCAGAAAGGGCGTATGCCTTTTCTCCTGAATATATTCAGCAGAAAATGCATACGCCCTTTTTGGCCAAGTGCATCATTGTCGAAGTTGTTACGCTTTTCCTGTGCTTTAAAGGCGATTCCAGTTTAACTCTTGAAATATGTTTTCTGCAATTCGGCCTCATTTTCAAGTCTGCTTCATTGCCTTCCCTCAACAGATTTTTGGAAGAGAGTTGTCCTTTATAACTCTGCAGGTTTGTGAATTGCTGTGCCCCTGAGCTCCAATTTTCAACTCGTGTTTTTGTGAGCTGACGACAAATCTACAATTTTGCTACAGGACCTATACTGGTTCAGGGGGTGCAAGATGATGCTTTGGTTAATTCTTCCTTCTGGACGGGAAATTAGAGTGACATGTGTCCGTCCAAATGCCTACAGCTACTCTCTGATTTGTTCTCCCTCTTTCCTTTCATCCACTGCACAATTTGCAAACTGTGCGAACCAGTAGCTTATAGGGGCTGACTCTCCAAGTTGGGAGATTGATAGTAAAGCAGTTGGAATACCAAACTGGAGCACAAGGAGAGGAAAAATTAGGAGCATTTTAGAAATCTTTTGCCATCACAGGGTGTCCATTCTCTAGGTTTCCCATACATGTTATAACTGTATTGATATTCCCTTCTACCTGGAAAGATGGGACCCATGGAATGGTTGGCATGCATTACTGCTTTAAAGGGTCTGCATTTTCTCACCCAATCTAACAAGTCCTCTCAGCCACAAGTGTCCAGCCTTATGTCTCATCTAGCTGTCTTTGCAGATAGGGTCGTTCCAGGTTTCATCAGAACCCCTGAAGGAATTGTGTAAGAATTTCGCTGTTTTTATTTGTTTTGTTTTTGAAATTCATTTTTATAATGGTGTTGAGCTGATTTTCACCGACGTGTTTATGCCTGTCTAGACACACTTGATTCCCTTATGGAGACATATGAATATATAGGTTTTAAGATTCTTACTAGTCAGATATATTCCTCTGTGTGGAATAGGGGTGTTGAGTCCCGTTCACAGAGGAAGGTGTAGGATTTGTCTATTCTGTATTTGCTTCATGGAATGGTACCAGTGCTAATATCAAAGTCTGGTTTTATGCATCACCCCACCTCTCCTTTCCCCTTAAGCAGACATAAGAGTGTTTTCTCAATGTGAGACTCTGTTCTCTTTCTTAACTCAGTTCATGTGTAGCCATGTTTACAGGACCTTCATAAGTGATATATTATGATAAGTTTATTTTTCTGTGTGACTTATTTCACTTAGAATCATCGTACCTAAATCCACTCATTATGGTGTTACTGGCTTTATGACATTGATTTCATGTCTGAGTGATATTCCGTTGTACAAAATTACCACAAGTTCTGCACACAATTTTCTCTTTCCTGGAATACTTAAGTTGTACTGAAGTTGAGGTTCTTGTATGCAGAGCAGCCTTAAATTTTGGGGTGCCTGTGTCTTGTTGATATTTAGTCTTCCCAAGTTATATGCCCATGAGTGGAAGTGCCCTATGCTCGGTAGCTTTGTATTTTAGATGTTATAGGAAACCGCATACACTTCTTCAGAGTGGGTCTTGGATATTTATACCACACCCATCAACGTGACTAGCTCCCTGTTCTCCATTGCCTCTCCTGCATTTCTGGTTTGTACACATTTTTTGGATGGCCTTTCTGAGCAGTGGAAATTGAGACTTCTTTGTTGTGCGGATTTGCATTTCCCGCTTGCTTGGTTGGCCAAAAACTCTGTATGTGTTTTTTTCCTGAAGATATTCACGAAAAAAACGCATACACCCTTTTGCCCAACTGCATCATTTTAGAAATTCTGCTGCTTTTCATATGCTTTAAATGTGAGTCCAATCTCCCTTTTGAAATCTGTTTCCTGCAATTCTGCCTCTCATTCAGATCCTCTTCGTTGCCTTACCTGAATATATTTTTGGAGGTTGGTTATTATTTTTATCTTTGCAGGTCTTTTAATTGTTTGCTCCTGAGCTCCATTTTGCAACTCGCATTTTTTGTGAGCTGCTCTCCAAACCATTGTATTGCTTCCGGCCCTATTCTGGTTCTGGGGAGGGAGGCTGAGCCTTTGGTTAATTCTTCTTCCTAATGGGAAATTAGAGTGTTATGTGCCTGTCAAAACTCCTACAGCTAGTCTCTCATTGGTTCCCCCTCTTCCCGTTTATCCTCTGCACAAATTGCAAACTGTGTGAAACAGGAGGTTAAAGGTGCTGATTCTCCAAGTGGGGAGATTGTTAGTAATTTGGCTGGAATGGCGAACCCCAGCACCAGGAGATCAAAAATGAGGTGTATTTTAGACACCTTTCCTCGTCACACGGTGTACATTCGTCTCGGTTTCCCAGGCATGTTTTTGCTGTCAGAAGATTCCCTTGAACCTGCAGATTTGGGACCCATGGAATGGGAATCAGGCAGCATTTCTTTTAAAGGTCTGCATTTCCTCACCCAGCCTCTCTAACATCTCTTAGCGTGCATAGCTTCCTGCCTTATATATCATCCTGCTGTGGGTCTACATGTGTTCAATCCATGTTACATCGTAGCCCTTCAACAAAAGTTGTAAGAAGTTTTGTCTGTCTCACTGCTTTTATAAATATTTTTAAATTTATTTTTATATTGGTTACAGCTGATTTTCAAAGCTCTGTTTTTTCCTGCTGTACATCCACTTGATTCATGTACTGTGAGACAACAATAAATTCTTTTTCAGATGCTTACCAGACATATATATTATTTTCCAGTGACTTGAGTGCGCTGAGTGCAGTTCTTCGAGGTACAATGTAGGCCTTGTCAGTTATTCAATTTGGTACTTGGAATGGTGTCTTTGCTAATTTCAACCTCCCCGATAATACCTCACCCTTCCCCACCTTTTCCATTTAGCAGCCTTATGTCTATTTTCTACATATTTGACTATGTTTCTATTTTGTAATTTATTTCATGTGTAGCCATTTTTGATTCCACCTTTAAGTGACATCTTATGATATGTGTCTTTTTCTTTCTGTCATATGTCACTTAGAATGATCATATGTAACTCCTGCAGAGTTGTTACAACTGGCCTTATTTCATTGATTTCTGAATGAGTAATATTCCACTCTACATAAGTACCCCAACTCTTTTATCCATTTTATCCTTCCAGGGACATTTAGGTTATATCCAAGTTGAGGCCCTTTTTAACAGAGAGGTGGTAAACTTTGGGGTGCCTGTTTTCTGTCGATTTTTGTTTTTCCCAAGGTATATGCCCATGAGAGCAAGTGCCCTATGCTCTGTAGATCATTTTTTAGATGTTTTAGCAAACACAATCCACTTCTCCAGAGTGGACGTTGGCAAATTACATTTCCACTATCAGCCTCACAGGGCTCCCTTTTCTCCTCACCATGTCCTACATTTCTGGTGTTTACACTTTATGTGGATGGCACTTCTGACTGATGTGAAGTGATACATTTTGTAGTATAGATTTCCAGTGCCCACCTGTTTGGTTGGAAAAAATGTGTGTATGGCCTTTACTTGAATATATTCAGAAAAAAATGCATACGCCCTTTTTGGCCAACTGCATCATTGGCGATGTTCAGTCCCTTTTCTTGTGCTTTAATTGGGAGTCCTTTCTACCTCCTCAAATCTGTTTCCTGCCACTCTCCCTTGTTTACAAGTCCTTTTCTGTGACTTACCTCAAGACATTTTTTGACGATAGTTATTTTCAACTCTGCAGTTTCATGAATTTTAGTGCCCCTGAGTTCCATTTTTCAACTTGTGTTTTTGGAAACTGGACACAAAACAGCGGGATTTCCTCTAGCCCTATTCTGTTTCCGTGGACAATTCTAGCCTTTGATGAATTTGTCTTCCGGATTGGAAATTAGAGTGGCATGTGCCTGTCTGAACACCTAGGACTTGTCTCTAAATTTTTCTCATCCTTCCGCTTCATCCTCCGGACTAATTCCAAACTGTGTGCAACAGGATGTTGACGGTGCTAATATCCCCAAGTAGGAGATTGTTAGGAAAGATACTGGAGGGGTGAACCCGAGCACCAGGCGATGAGGAGATGAGGTGCCTTTTCCAAACTGTTTCCGATCAAACGGTGTACCATGCTCTAGGTGTGACAGGCATGTTTTAGCTGTAGCAATGGTCCCGTGAATGTAAGGAGAACACCAGGTATTTTTCCAAATCAGTGCCTCCCCGAACCCCAAACTGGGGAATTTTTAAGTTACGGCTACACATATGTCCATTAAGGGCCTTGGGAAATAGGCAGAGTCCAAACTTTAGATGATTGAAATCTTTGGGATCAGAAGTGCTCACCATCGGCCTTGCTTAGTTTACATTTTATCTGTCATTGATAGATGATGTCAATAAATATATATATTCTTTTTCAGATTGTTTCCCCTTATAGGTTATTGCAAAATATTCAGTGTAGTTCCCTGTGCTATACAGTAGTTCCGTGTTGATGATCTGTTTTATACATAGCAGTGTGTATGAGTTAATCCCAAACTGTTAATTTATGCCTTCTCCTACCTTTCCACTTTGGTAATAATAAATTATAAGATTTTATACTTCTCAGAAATGGGGAAGATGAAAGAGAAGTATCATTCTCAATGGAAAAGCATTCAAAACAAGATTGAAGCTTCAGCCAAGAGCATTCAATGTACATCCTTGGGAATAAATCACTTCATTTCTCTAATGTTGACCTGACAAATAAGACAGACGTCTTCACTGAACTTGCTTATAATAAAGTGATGGAAATATCAAATGTAAGTCTTAGAAACATCTTATTTTACCCGAGCCTTATACACTGCTCTATGTTAACTACAGTTTGGCTCACACATCTGTTCATTGAAGTTACAATGTTCTCAATTTCTGTTACTGATCCTCCAGAGTGGACCCCAAAAGGAATCCCCGTGCCCAGTGTCAATGGAGCCAACAGATCAAGACTGAGTTTGGTTCAGAAGCAAAGGAAACTTTATATTTTGAAAACAGAATGGAGATCTGAGAGCGTGCACTCCCTCGCGGGATGTGGGCTGGGCTGCTGTGTAGGGATCCCAGCAGCGTCAGCAGGAGGGAGGGGATGGAGATCTCGAGGGCTGGGTTGGCTGCAGCTCAGGTTCTATGTCGTGGAGTCTGCATGGGACCCCGCTAGCTGAGGTGTCGACCCAGCCATTCTGCACTAGGGAATCGGGTCTGAAGTGCCGGGTGTGGAACCTCTGCATGTGGAACCCTAGGAGCACGTGAAATTAGACAAAGCACAAAGGAAAAACAGGTTAGACTTTATTTTATAGCCCAGATTCTCTTTTTATCTCCCAGGAATTTTTAATGAACGTTGCTGGTGATGAACACCTCCTCTGCTTTTTGTCCCGTTCCTCATTCTTGGGGTGCTGAGGGTGCAGACCCCTCTTTTGTAACTGTTTCATGCTGAGGTGGGAGGCCTCATACACGGGGGGAGGGGCAAAACTTCTCCCCAGCAGCCTCCAGGTGAGGTTGATTGTCCCAAGGCTTCCTGCCTCACTGCTCGTCCACCTGAGCACCAGCATTGGAAGTGTTATAGATTCTAATGACCTTTACGGGTCCAGGAAAGAGACGCACAGAGATGCTGCGGTGGCAGGTTTCACCCCACCCCACATTTGTTCAGCGACCTTAGGCTGACGGTTTTTGCCAGCCTAGATGCTCTGACCAATAGTCTGTGCTTTCTTTAATTAGGTCCCTGAATTAATGTATAAACAGCACCATGTGTCAGAGCCCGGCCCGCTCAACTCCCAGAGAGTCCAGGGTCAGTGTTGATCCAGGACCATGACGTCCACTGAGTCAACGGCCTTTTGAAGTAGCCAGCAGTCCAGCCGGTCATATTGGCCACCATCACTGTGGTTTCTGTAGTGCTTTCTATGGTGAAAGCGTGATATACGTTTCCCCCGCCAAGCTTATTAGCTCCCGTCTGGGTGCAGTAAGTCCTGAAAGCATTAGTCTGCTCTTTTGGGGCACAGACTTGTGTTCTGAGAGAAACTCCAGGTCAAGTGATGGTCACACGAGTCATCTTGGAGGCCCATTGCCCCCGTTTGTCTCTCTGGAGGTTGGAGTTGGAGGGCCTCCTCACTCGAGTTCAGTGTGTCCACAGAGCGACCCCTGCAACTTCATGGCATGATGGGTGGTTAGGATCACCACGTGGGGTCCTTTTCCCTTAGGAGGGAGCTGGCCTTGCGGGCTGCTGATTTCAACCTTTTTAGATACCCCAGTATCCTGGCCTGATGGGGCGTTGGGCAAAGCCCTTGGTGACCATAGTTTATCATACCTGAAGGGCATTCTTGTTTTGCTCCATTTCAAGTGGTACCAGTTTTTGCACTAAGGCTCCAAGGGCGATTAACCTTTGACCGGGTATGTAAAGGTCAAAGGGTTTAGCTAAATTAGGGAGTTCCTGGGCAAGGGCCTGAATTGACTGCTCTTTCCAATCTTGAAAGGCTGCTTCTGGATTCTATTCAAAAGGATCATTATCTTTTCGTGTCAGTGTTTCATGTAGAGGCCCAGCTATTAGACTGTAGTTAGGGATCCAGATGCATAAAACCTTGGCCTCCCAAGGAACCCCTAAGCTGTCTTCTAGTTTTAGAAGAGGTAAGGCTGCAAATGGCTTCTTCCCTATCCTGGGATGCGTTTCTCCGACTATCTGTGAGAATGAAGCCCAGTCATGTCACCTTAGCCTGGGATATTTGAGCCTTTTCCTTGGACACCTTCTATCCTTTCTTGGCTAGGTATTTCAGAGGCGTCTTTAGTAGGCCTGGCGATCAGAATGTCATCTGCATATTGAAGGAGGGTTCCCTTTTACAGAGGTAGAACTTTTAGGTGTTTAGAGGACATTTCCCCAATGATGGTGTGGGGATTTTTGAAACATTGGGGCAGGACGGCCCAGCATTATTGCTTTTGTTGCATGTTGTGTCCTGCCACTCACAAGCCAAAAATTCTTGTGACTCTGAGATGAGTGGAATACAGAAGAAGGCATCATTGAAGTCTAATACAGAATGTCATGGCCTGGTGGATGGTACACTGACAAGCAGGGTGTAGGAAATAGGAGCTACTTGATGTATATCCTCGGTGGCTTCACTGACTGTCCTGATATACTTTACCAGGTCTCCAGCAGCCCATGGGGCTCTCGTGGTCAGGCCAATCCCAGGATATGGAGCTCACCAGGGCTGCACCTCCACCCCCACAGCCCACGGGGCTCTCGTGTTCAAGTCCCACCCAGGGTATGGAGCTCACCTGTGCAGCTACCCAGCAGGCCATGTTGCTCTCATAGTCAGGCCCTTCCTAGGATATGGAGCTCCCTTTGGGCAGGTACCTCAGAAGGGCTGGAAACACAGGAACCGTGCACATAGCCCACCTTGCAGAGAACACCCAGCTCACCTGTCGCTCACAGCTGACACAGAACACCTCAGAGCAGGACTTGAACTAACAAACAGCAGCTCTGACAGGTCTGTGACCCCAGGTATCACTCTGTGCGGCCTCACTCTGCCTGGTCTTCCAGACACTTCCACTGCAGCCAGGGCACCGGGCCTCTATCTCCACCCACCATCACTCCTCTCCCTGACTCCTGGGTTCCTCTCATTAGGATAGGGTCTTCTTGAAGTTGTTTTCCACTCATGGACCAGATAAAAATGATAAGAAAACAAGCCGCAGCTGCAGCCCCTTGTCTATCCTGACTCTCAAGAGCCCACAACTGTTCCTTGGGCCTGGCTCGTTTAGCAAGGCTCATTTTCTGCAACTGTGAGCCCCTGAAGGGTGAGGATTGGCTGATTTGGACAGCCTGACACTGCCTGCCAGCCTTCCCCAGGTGTGCCTGTGTTGAGATCAATATAAGCACCTCTCCAGTCAGCAAGAGCTCCTGTAGCTGTGCCTGACGCCATATTCTCTGCCCCGTCAGCAGTGTCGGGGCTGGGGTGGTGGGAGGGAGTGAGGGGCCGTGAATTTGTGGGTGGCCCAGTGTGAGTGGGGCTCTGCTGGACTTCCTGCAGGAGTTGCCAGGCTGCCATCTGCTAAAGAAGAGGATGTGTCACCCATACCTGCTGCTTGAATTTCTCCCCAGGCAGAGGTGAGGAAGTAAAAAATCAGTGGGGGCCGTGGCAGGAGGGGTATCTCAGGCAGGGAAGTGGAAAGCTTCCAGAAGAGCATCTGGTGCCAGGACCATCCTGGCTGGCCTGCTGGCACCAAGTCGCCCTGCATGCTGTCGCTGGTGTGGCTCCACAGCCCTTCCTCTAGGCTTGCAAGTTCTTGTACATATTCAGGTGTTTTACCTGGAAAGGGTGGGAAGATTTCAGCTGCAGCAGGACTGGGGTACAGCTCACATTTACTCACAGACGCCTCGACATAGTCCCCCAGCTTTGCAATGAGGATGCTCCTTTTGGGGGGGAGCGCTGCTGACTGCAAGGGAGATGATTTCTCACTTCTGACCAACTTGAGAATTTTTTACCACTGGAACAATTGCCCTGATACGATTTTCCTCTGTATAACTGGTGGGTTCTGTTTTATTTTTTTTTCCTTTTTTCTTTTTGGTTCAAGGTAGGTTTTATTTATTCCTCTTTTTTTTTTAATTTAGAGATATAAACATGGAAATAATGCATTTATATAAAGACGTCTATATGAAGGGAAAAACTTTTTTTCTGTTTTATTTTATTAAATGTTATTTATTTATTTTTAATTTTTTTAAATTTATTTATTTCTTTTATACAGCAGGTTCTTATTGGATATCTATGTTATAATTATAAGTGTGCACATGTGAATCCCAGTCTCCCAATTCATTCCACCACCATCCTCCCATGGTGTTCCCCCCTTGGTGTCCATATGTTTGTTCTCTACATCTGTGTCTCTATCTCTGCCCTGCAAACCAGTTCATCTGTACCATTTTTCTAGGTTCCACATATATGCATTAATATACAATATTTGTTTTTCTCTTTCTGACTTACTTCACTCTGTATGACAGTCTCTAGATCCATGAAGGTCTCTACAAATGACCCAATTCCATTCCTATGTATGGCTGAGTAATATTCCATTGTATATATGTACCACATCTTTATCCAT
Source organism: Hyperoodon ampullatus (assembly GCF_949752795.1). Lineage (NCBI taxonomy): Eukaryota > Metazoa > Chordata > Mammalia > Artiodactyla > Ziphiidae > Hyperoodon > Hyperoodon ampullatus. The sequence goes on from NW_027641089.1 coordinate 617,299, forward strand.
TCGTCTGTCTGTGGGCACTTAGGTTGCTTTCATTACCTGGCTATTGTAAATAGTGCTGCAATGAACATTGTGGTGAATGTGTCTTTTTGATTTATGGTTTTCTCTCGGTATATGCCCAGTAGTGGGATTGCTGGATTATATGGTAATTCTATTTTTAGTTTTTTAAGGAACCTCCATTCTGTTCTCCTTAGAGACTGTATCGATTTACTTTCCCAACAATAGTGGAAGAAGGTTCCTTTTCTCCATACCCTCTCCAGCATTTGTTGTTTGTAGATTTTCTGATGATGCCCATTCTAACAGGTGTGACGTGATACCTCATTGTAGTTTCGATTTCAATTTCTCTAATAATTAGTGATGTTGAGCAGATTTTCATGTGCGTCTTGGCCATCTCTATGTCTTCTTGGAAGAAATGTCTATTTAGATCTGCTTCCATTTTTGTATTGGGTTTTTTGTCTTATTAATGTTGACCTGCATGAGCTGTTTATATATATTGGAGATTAATCATTTGTCCATTGATTCATTTGCAAATATTTTCTGCCATTCTGAGGGTTGTGTTTTCATCTTGTTTGTAGTTTCCTTTGCTTTGCAAAAGCTTTTACGTTTCATTAGGTCCCATCTGTTTAGCTTCTTTTTTTTTTTTTTATTTCATTACTATAGGAGATGGATCAAAAAAAGATCTTGCTGTGATTTACGTCAGAGTATTCTTCGTAAGTTTTCCTCTCAGAGTTGTATACTGTCCGGTCTTACATTAAGGTCTCTAATCGATTTTGAATATACTTTTATGTATGGTGTTGGGGAGTGTTCTAAGTTCATTCTTTTACATATAGCTGTCCATAATTCCCAGCACCACTGACTGAAGAAACTCTCTTTTCTCCATTGTAAAGTCTTGCCTCCTTTGTCATAGATTAGTTGAGCATAGGTGTGTAGGTTTATCCCTGGGCTTTCTTTTTTTTTTTTCCTTTTCCACATTTATTGGAGTATAATTGCTTTACAATGGAGTGTTAGTTTCTGCTGTATAACAAAGTGAATCAGCTATACATATACAAATATCACCAGATCCCCTCCCTCTTGCATCTCCCTCCCACACTCCATATCCCAACCCTTTAGGTGGTCACAAAGCACCGAGCTGATCTCCCTGTTCTATGTGGCTGCTTCCCAGTAGTGATCAGTATTACATTTGGTAATGTATTTATGTCCATGCCACTCTCTCACTTCGTCCCATCTTACCCATCCCCCTTCCGGTGTCCTCAAGTCCTTTCCCTATGTCTGTGTCCTTAATCCTGTCCTGCCACTAGAGTCGTCAAAATCTTTTTTTTTTTCCTCATTAGATTCCGTATATCTCTGTTAACATACAGTATTTGTTTTTCCCTTTCTGACTTACTTCACTGTGTAGGACATATTCTAAGTCCATCCACCTCAGTGCAAATAACTCAGTTTTGCTTCTTTTAATGTCTGAGTGATATTCCTTTGTATATATGTGCCATATCTTCTTTATCCATTCATCTGTCGATGGACACTTAGGTTGCTTCCATGTCCTGGCTATTGTAAATAGAGTTGCAATGAACATTTTTGTACATAACTCTTTTTGAATTATGGTTTTCACAAGGCAAATGCCCAGTAGTTGGATTGTTGTGTCGTATGGTACTTCTATTGTTAGTTATTTAAAGGAACCTCCGTACTGTTCTCCCTAGTGCCCATATCAATTTACATTCCCACCCACAGTGTAAGTGTGTTCCCTTTTCTCCAATAAAGGCCTCTCCAGCATTTATTGTTTCGTAGATTTTTTTGATGATTGCCACTGTGACTGCTGTGAGGTGATACCTCATGGTAGTTTTGATTTGCATTTCTCTAATGATTAGTGATGTTCAGCATCCTTTCATGTGTTTCATGGTAATCTGTATATCTTCTTTGGAGAAATGTCTATTTAGCTCTTCTGCCCGTTTTTGGATTGGGTTGTTTGTTTTTGTGATATTGAGCTACATGAGGTGCTTGTAAAGTTTGGAGATTAATCCTTTGTCAATTGCTTCATTTGAAAATATTTTCTCCCATTCTGAGGGTTGTTTTTGCATCTTGTTTATGTTTTCCTGTACTGTGTAAAAGCTTTTAAGTTTCATTAGGTCCCATTTGTTGATTTCTGTTTTTATTTCCATTTCTCTAGGAGGTGGGTCAAAAAGGATCTTGCTGTGATTTATGTCATAGAGTGATCTGCCTATGGTTTCCTTTAAGTTTTTTATAGTGTCTGGTCTTATATTTAGATCTCTGATCAATTTAGAGTTTATTTTTGTGTATGGTGTTATGGAGTGTTCTAATTTCATTCTTTTATGTGTAGGGGTCCAGTTTTCCCAGCACCAATTACTGAAGAGACTGTCTTTTCTCCATTGTATATCCTTAGCTCCTTTGTCATAGGTGAGATAGGCATAGGTATGTAGGTTTATCTCTGCAATTTCTGTCCTGTTCCATTGATCTGTGTTTATGCCAATCTGCATACACTTGATTCCATTATGGAGACATATAAATACATAGGTTTCAAGATTATTACCAGTCAGATATATTCCTCTTCAGTGAATAGGGTGTTTTGTGTCCAGTTCATTGAGAAAGGAGTAGGTCTTGCCTATTAGATATTTGGTATATGGAATGGTATCTGTGCTAATTTCAAACTCTGCTTTTACACATCACCCCACATCACCTTTCCCCTTAAGGAGGCATAAGTGTGTTTTCTGAATGTGTAACTCTGTTCTCTTTTGAAATTCAGGTCATGTGTAGCCATGTTTACATTCCCTCTATAAGTGATATATTACAATAAGTTACTTTTTCTTTGTGGCTCATTTCCCTTAGCATCATCATACCGAAAGCCACCCATTATGCTGCTATTGGCCTTATGACCTTGATTTTATGTCTGAGTGACATTCCATTGTACATAAGTACCACAACATATTTATCTATTTTTTTTCCCTTTCCTGGGATATTTAAAGTGTACCGAAGTCGAGGTTCTTGTAAACAGAGCAGCCCTAAATTTTGGGCTGGCTGTGTGTTGTGGATTTTTAGTTTTCCCAAAATACACGCCCATGAGTGGAAGTGTGCTATGCTCTGTAGCTCTGTTTTAGAAAACAACATACAGTTCTCCAGAGAGGCTGTTGGCAATTTACATCCTGTCCATTGGCATAAGCAGGCTCCCTTTTCTCCATGGCCTGTCCTGTATTTGTGGTTTTTACACTATTTGCGGATGGCCCTTTTGACCGGAGGTAAGTGACACTTTATTGTAGGGTGGATTTGCAATGCCTGATGGCTTGCTTGGCCAAAAAGGGCGTATGCATTTTTTCCCGAATATATTCAAGAAAATACACATACTCCCTTTTCAGCCAAGGGCAACATTGTCGAAGTTCGGTCGCTTTTCATGTGCTTTAAAGACGACTCCAATCTACCTCTTGAAATCTGTTTCCTTAAATTCTGCCTTGCATTCAAATCCTCTTCACTGCCTTACCTCAATATATTTCTGGATGATAGTTGTCCTTTATAACTCTGCAAGTTTGTGAATTGCTGTGCTCCTGATTTCCATTTTTCAACTCGCTTATTTGTGAGCTGGCTGCAATACCGCAGGATGGCTTTACGCCCTAGTCTGGTTCCACGGTTGCAGGCTGAGCCTGTTTTTAATTCTTTTTCCTAATTGGAAAATAGAGAGATATGTGCCCATCCAAACACCTACAGCTAATGTCTCATTTGTTTCCCCTCTTCCTGTTCATCCTCTGCACAATTTGCAAACTGTGCACAACAGGAGGGTAAAGGCAATGACACTCCAAGTGGGGAGATTTTTAATAATGCAGATGGAGTGGCGAAGCCGAGCACGAGGAAAGGAAAAATGAGGTACCTTTTAGAAAACTTTCCCGATTACACAGTGTACCATC